>NC_092333.1:452480000-453680000 GCF_046630445.1 Rutidosis leptorrhynchoides | reverse complement strand
GGAGTGCAAAGGGTAGGAGCCAAAGTCTTAGACACAAAACATTTATCGGCACCCGAATCGAATAAGCAGGTAACATAGGAGTTGTTGAGAAGAAACGTACCCGTGACTAGTTCATTGTCATCTCGGGCTTCCTCGGTATTGATGTTAAAGGCTCGACCTCGGTTGTTGGGGTTGGCTTTCTTTTTCGGGCATTCGTTCTTATAATGGCCCGTTTGGCCACATTCGTAACAAGTGACCGTTTTTGGAGGATTGGGCCCCTTTCGAGCAACGGGGGCGACGCTTGTGCAATTGTTGGCCCTATGACCAACACCTTGGCAACGGTGACAAACTAGCTTGTTACATTCACCGTGATGATGCTTGTGGCATTTGTTGCAAAAAGGTAAGTTTCCGACATAACCCTTCTTGCCGTCGTTGTTGAAAGGCTTTTTGGTGAAGGTGTTGTTGTTGTAGTTGGTTGATGGAGTGGCTTCCCATTTCCTTTTGTTGCCACCCGACTTGTCCTCGGCCTTAGGAGCCGGTACTACGATTTCGTCAACCGTTTCAATTAATTGGCGAGCCATGTTCATAGCGGCTTGATGAGTAGTGGGTTTGGATGACATCACCCCTTGTTTGATGCTTTTTGGAAGACCGAGCATGTAGAGCTCAATCCTTTGAGATTCGGGGTTAACAAGATTAGGACACATCAAGGATAGTTCGGCGAAGCGTTGATTATAAGCTTTAAGATCGTTTCCGACCGCTTTCAAAGCTCTTAGTTCTTCCTCAAGCTTTCGGGTTTCTTCGCGCGGAAAATATTCAACAATCATCTTTTCCTTTAGATCGGCCCAAGAGAGGGCATGAGCTTCATCGGTACCCACCGATTGAACATAGGTGTTCCACCATGTTAGAGCAATTCCGGAGAAAGTGTGAGTGGAGTATTTGACCTTGTCTTGGTCCCGACAACCGCTTATGCTAAAGACGGCCTCGGTTTGTTCAAACCAACGAGTAAGCACAACCGGTCCACCGGTTCCATCATAAGTGTGAGGTTTGCACCCCATGAAAGCTTTGTAGGAGCATCCCTCGTTTGAGTTACCGGCCCCATTGTTGTTGTTGTTGTTGTTGTGGTTGTTGTTATTGTTATTGTTGTTGGAAGAGTGACCGGCCATGGCCGCATCTACGGCGGTAGCTATCATCCGTTCGAGAGCTTGTTCGGGAGTTTCATTGCGGCGTACACGACGAGGAGCCATTGTTCCTTCAAAACAAAATAATACCGTTGGTTAGTATTCTAAATAATACTAACCGTGATATGGGATAAAGATAGAGGGAAAATTATCCTTGACCCGCCTTAAATTCTTTATGTCATAATGTCGGTATGTTCATATGAGTCACCGTAATATAATTTCCGGGAATTATATTACCCTAATTCATATGTGCATTCGACATTACATCATATAGTCAAGGTGGCGTGTCAATTAAATTATACAACGCAAGATTTAGATAGGATAAGAGTAGATATGAGTAAGAGAGTTCGAGTATAAATGCACAAATAGTCAAGTAATTCCTACGTCAAGTCTATATGCCGGTTGTAGTCTAGACTCACCAATGTACCCTAAGACTCGGGGTTGACACCAATGAACTCTAAATCCCTACAACCAAGGCTCTGATACCACTTGTAGCGACCCCGACAAATCGTCAAATGACGGCGTCAACTGCGTATGGTCCCATTACATGGTCGTAAGTCTTTATAGCAAAGTTTGACCGAAAAGTATGTCGCATTCATTTCATAAATAAGGGTGTTTCAAAGTTTACAAAAGTAATTTCCATAACAAGTACATAACAATGTTTAAAGTTTGTATGAAACACGTGCGACACGATTAAAAGTAGTCAAAAAGACGTTCCACGTAAGCAAGTATACTCGACATCCAATGCAAGTATCAAATAGTATGAGCGGAAGCATGTATCACCTAAGTTCAAGGACCTGAGAAAAACGTAGAGAATCTGTCAACGAAAACGTTGGTGAAATCATAGGTTTAAATAAGTAAATGAGTAATAGTAAGTTGAACCACAAGATTTGCAACATCGATAAAGCCATAGTACATTCTAAAAGTTAATATTCACGAGCACCCAATTATCAAAGCTTAACATTCCGTCCGTTGAATACCCCATCAATTAGTGCTAGAACAACACTGTTCCCGAAAATATATTTCATTCGTAAACGGTAGCGAACCGTTTGAATGAGGGTTTGTCAAACCCATATGGCCATATAACATAAGTTCTCGCTTACACCATCTGATGTAACTAATGATAATCGGATTGGGGATTTTCGTTCTAAACTCGTATGTAGAATGTTTGTTTTCCCGTTCTTGTGTTCACTTAGTTCAAAAGTATCGTTTATGTTTTCTCATCCCAAAAGTAAGTTAAAAGAGTAAAAGTGGGACTATGATCTCAACTTGTATGCACGAACCAAAAGGTACTTCGACAAGTAAACGTGCAGTAACAATGCTAGTCTTGACCTAAACAAATAGGTTGTATCAATAACGAAAGTCACGAGGGGTCAAAGTTGTTCAATTAGTCCTATGGCTCAATACGACTCGATTACGAAGCATGTGAAGCAAATAGTCAAGTTTCATGCAAGGTACACGTATAGAAACAAGTTAGAAAGATTACATAAGTAATTGGTCAAGTTTGATTAAAAGTCAAACTTGGTCGGGTCAAAGTCAACGAAAAAGTCAACACGTTCGGGTCGGGCCTCGAACGAATTTTCTGAAGTTTTTAATCATATATAAGCATGTTGGAACAAGTCTCATGTGAAACGGAGGTCTAGAACGTCCCAAACATTTTTCGTTAAATGACAACCAAAACAGCCCACTTTAGGCTTATGGGACGGCGTCCCAAAAGGCCTAGACGGCATCCCACTTTGAAGGGCAAGACGGCGTCTTGGACCCCTAGACGGCGTCTAGGTTTGAAAGTCAGGACGTCGTCCTGGGTATTGGGACGGCGTCTTGGCTTGTTTCCAGACCCTGGTTGCTGAAACTCCTAAGTGCACGAGTCCAAACATAACCCAACACAAATTACAACCCGCAAACATTCAAGACATGTATTTTATATCACCGGAAAGGTATTTTGACGAGGAACACAACTATGCACTTATCATCAATCAAACTTTCGCATACAACAACCAAAAACCGCATTTAGTGACCCTCATTCAATGCATATAAGTCATAAATGCTATTTAATGATTCGGTAACCAAAAGACATGAACAATATGCCGTTTCGAAGGTAATTAAGCATACAACACAACCTAACACTTATAATTAACACTTCATGTCATTTAATGCATCAAAATCCATTCCTAGTTCATGAAACCCTAACCAAAAGTTACCAAATTTCATAATCAAGTTTAAGAGGTTTCTTTGATCAATCTTTACATCATAATGAAGCTAGTAACACTAGGAACAAGATTAAAACATGAAGTCTTAGCATCTAACAACACATGAACATTTAAAACTCAAGATTAAGCATGTTAACTTTCCATATGAACTAGTTACTCCAAAATATCAAAAACGAGCATACAAAACACATAAACAAACTAGACTTGAGCCATAGATACTAATTAACAAACTTATAACTTAAAAATCTCAAGAACACAAAGATTAGTGATTTTAGAAAGTTACCCAAAATTGATGAAACCGGTATGAAATCGAAGAGGAGATCACGAGGAGTTCAAATATGTATTTTGTTTGGCAAGAAGATCACTAGCTCGGTTTTGGATGATGAATCTTTGTTCTTGAAGTTGAGAGGAAAAGTTGAAGTATTAAGAAATTGGAAGAGATGAATGAATGGATAGAATGAGAGTTTGACTCTTTGACCTAGTCACAAGTTTCAACATTTGGCAAGATTGGTCCCTCAACTTAAATCGGGTGCGGGAATTACCTAACAAGATAATTCAAACGCATATTAACGAGATGTGTTATAAACATCTAACGGAACTTAAATAGTTAAACGGAAAAGTTGACGGAAAAAGGCGGGATGTTACAATAAAAGAATAAACATTTTATACATCAATTTAAGAATAAATATTATTATGTTGGACGGACGTCCAAATGTGACTAACATTTAAGTTGAATAGTTAACTTGCATGAAATACATGTGGCTCACTATTTGTAAATAGTGTTTGCCAACCAATTGAAGAAATTGGTGTCTCTGCATGTTTATAAGTCAAAGAAAGCAAATATGTCAAGCTAATTACTTTCACATGGCTCACTATTTATTCTTAAATTTTGCATGAAATAAATAAATTAATTGCATAGATAAATGTAAGTAATAATAAATAAATGTTCATATATGTAAATGTTAGGATACGTAAATAAATGTTAGGATACGTAAATAAATGTTAGTATACATAAATTTATGTTAATTAACATAAATGATAATTAGGCGACAGTGTCGGCCATATATTATTTAAGTGGTATAACCGACCATATATTATTTAGGTGGTAGAACCGACCATATATTATTTAGGTGGCAGAGCCAACCATATTTAGTATAAATGTTAAGATTATCGTGCTGATAACATGTTAAGATTTAGGAGTTTATAACTACCTTTTAGGCTTGATTCTGAACTACAGACTACTAATAGATATTAAAGATGAAAGAAGTGAGTATGTGAAAATATATTCAGTAAGAAGTGTATCGAATGTTTACATCTCATGGGTATTTATAATACTATAATTTACTGTACATTTATCATGCTCATTTGGATTCGTATGAAATTGTCATCCACCTTTTTGACTTTAATATCATAACAATCCTAAGGTTTTTCTGTGTGTTCTTTCACTCTACATTGACTGAGTTGTTCATATAAAATAGTATGTTCCAAGTAGTATGAATGAAAGCAAGAATGAAAGGAACTATATTTTCCAACAATGACGACGTGAAAACATTGGATCATGCGCTAATATTTTGTAAGTTTTCACAAGATGTTTGGAATCGTGTCTACAAATCGTAGGGTCATGGTAATGTTACAAACCTTAGGTTAATGATATCAAGGTTACAGGTTTCACCATTCTTTTTCCAATGCTTCAATGGCTTTTCACCGGTATATCAATTTTACATATATATATATATATATATATATATATATATATATATATATATATATATATATATATATATATATATATATATATATATATAAACTAATCAGATTATTCCATAACTATTTCGACCATTTCTCTAACTTTTAAAATATGTTGCTAGTTATATATACTTAAGTAACTTTTGTTACTTAAAGATGGTAAAAAATGAATCAAGCTACATACAAATATTTCACTTAGCATATTTGGGTAGGATAAATCAATTACAAGGAGCATCTATGTATAACCTGAAAATTTATTATCCCAATGAACAAAAATTCGTCTTTTTTGCTTGATATACGTCATTTTTTTATATGAGTGATCATGCATATTTTAACCGAGGGGTCTTAACATGCTTGCTCAACGTAAAGGAGGGGTTTAAGGATCTTAGAACGTGGCTCTCCGGTCCGGCTACCGTGAATAACCCTGGCCGACATGATGATGTCGGCGGGGTGGCCAAGTGATTAAGTCCACCTTCGATGACGTCCGTCGATCAGAAGGCCCCAAGCAAGGTTGTAGGTACCAGTTAATAAAGAACTAACCTGTTAACCTTTAGAAGATGATAGAGGATATAAGTTACGTAGGATGTGTGGTAGAAGATGGCTACGTAACGTGGTATGTTGCTAACGACGATTAGGGTTTGTATTTATAGACAAACCCTAATTCTAGAACCGTCATAGGATAGTGATAATCGTTTCCATAACCATCTCCCCCGAATCACGGATATAATTATGGAAAAGATATTTGCTTGTTAGCTAAGCAACCGCCGTAAAGGGACCAGATACGGATCCGCATGCCGCATGACGCATGAGAGCACCCCGCATACGCACCATAGCGCATGCCCGTGTGTATGTTACATGCGCATGCGGGCTGCGGTATCATTAAGTCCCCCCAGTTTGATGTTATATGACGCAAGTCATATGATATCAAACTATTAAGCGAAAAAGAGAAAACAAAAGGACGACGAGCATTTAATGTCCTCGCGTGCGCCTCGATGCCTGTCACAATCGCAGAAGCCCATTCGGCTGACAAGACATAAAGTAACAGTGCCGCAGGCGCGTGCGAACCACGCGCGTGTTTGTAATCATTCTTAACTGACACCACGCGCGATCAGCAAATGCTACCCGTCGATTGCATTACACGTGTATGGCCACGATCACACCATTCCAACCCACGCTCCCCCAATCTTGCCTATAAATAGCCCCAAATCACACACATTTTCACTTTTCCGGTGTCAAGCTTCCCAAATACGCTCTCGCCTCCAAATCCTATCAATTCCGATCAACTCCGTCATATTCCGATCGTCATTTAAAGGTCAGTCGTTCTCCATTCATCTAAAAATGACCAAAGCTAATGAAACTTTCGTAGAGAATGTAGAGTCCAACATAGGCCAGAAAAACATCGACCACTTAGTTAAGCAATACCCCCCTCTAGCGGGTTACAATCCGGTACCACCACTGCCTAGCCAGCGAGCCCATCAGCCACCAGAGAATAAGGTGGCGATCTACGAACATGCTTTTAAGCATGGTAATTTTAGGGTTCCACCCACCGACTTCTTTTTAGGCGTACTAGATCATTTCAAAGTAGGGCTAGGGCAATTGCACCCGTATGCTATAGGCAAAATCGTTCTATTCGAGATGTGGTGTGTTGCACTCAACACAGTACCATTGGTGAAGGTTTTTTGCCACCTATTCCGCTTAGCCAACCACCATAAATCTTGGTTCACCTTCTTCGCACGCCAAAATTTCACAAAAACCCCGAAATCGAATGCGGGAAGTTGGAAAGAAACTTTTTTCTTCGTCGACCAGACCGTAGTAGGCACTGGCTTCCCGCAGACGCTCATTTGGTGCGAGAAGGTAGAAAAAGATGTGAACAAGATGCCAGCGTTGGATGACGAGGAGAAAAAGTTATTGAAGCAGTGCGTCAACGCACAACTGGTGCACCGTTCGTATGGTAATGTTATGCTGCGGTTGGGGAAGATCTCCGCGTATTGGCCTTGGGAGGATGTGCGGCCAGCCATAGTTGGCCCCGATGGAAAGGGTAGGAATAGCATAAACGCGTACTTACATAAATTTTTGTATATTTTCTAACGCAGGCGTTTATTGTTTGCATAGATGAGGATGAAGAAGGTGCTTACCGCGGAGGATATTGCTTGGATCTCTTTCCGCAAGCAGGATGTGGACAAACAGCTAGAGCAGACAGCTGCTAGCGAACATGTGGAGGAAACGCCGGCGGAGTCAGGCAATAAACGCAAGGCGGCTGGGACGTCCGAGGCTCAGAAGAAGAAGAAGAAGACTCCTAAGCAGCTGGAGGATATGCGCAACGACAATTTTGTTGCCATCAAGCCGCGGTCCGCAGACCTACCTCCCCCCATTAATGGTGAGCGTTTATTTTTTCGCATGTATACCGCGTAGAAAAATCTGCGTACTAATCTGAGTATTTTGCAGAGCATGTGGAGGAGACGCAGCCAACAACACCGCGGGTCAACCCCGAGCTGCAGGCCACTGCCACATCCAAAGACAAGGCGATCCCCGTCGAGTCTGAGTCTACATTACCTCCTCCGCAAGGCAGCTTCCGTGTTGCCAACCTCCGCCAACTTTGCCAGTCCTCCGCAGAAAATGCTGCGGAGCAATCTGCATTCTTGCAGCAAATCTTCCCAGCAGAGTTCCGCGAGCAACTGGCCGCGCTGCCGTTTAACCAGGCGCTCAACGCCTTTGTCCAGAACGGGCTGGTATTCTTTGGGATGTTTGCGGATCAAGCCCGTCGATCCTCCAGCCTATACGATGTTGCACTGCGCAAAGAGGTGGAGTTGGGTTTGCTGCAGGCGGGTGTAGATCAGGTCAAGAAGGACAGGGACGCTGCTGAGGAGGCCCGCAAAGCTGTTGAATTGACTGCGGCCGAAACCAAGACCCTCTTGATTCAAGAAAGAAAAAAGAATCAAGAGCTTGTGGGTGCGGTTGATCAGGTAAAGGGGGAAACTGAGCGAGTGAGGCTGGAGTTGGAAAAGGTGACGAGGGAGAGGGACGATACGGTTACCAACCGCGAGCTGGCCGAGGCAGATATGACAAAGCTGCGCACCGCACTCCCTGCAATTGCGCATAAAGTGATGGACTCCGAGCCCGTGTCCGACCGGTTTAATGCCTATGTCGATGCGGTCAAGGACCATGAGGTGAACAAGGCTGTGCGGGAAGTGATCCAGGCATGCGGCCTAACTCCACCGTTCCCCGACATTGTCCAAAAGAAATTAAAGGAGGGAACGATCGCGGCGCTGCTGGAGGCGGAAGAGGCAATCAAGTCCATCCCTATCCCTTTGATCAATGCGTTTGCGGCTGACCCGACGATGCCGCTTGATGGGTTTTTGAAGGAGGATTACTAGAGTAGTTTGTGCCGTAAGCCCTAATCTTAGGCAGGTAATTGTAAATGTATTTTGGAGCCCTAAGTCCCATGTTGGGCAGGCATGTGAAACAATTACTTATGTAATAATTTATTTGGATGTGTATATATGTTTGTCTGTTATGCATGCGTGATATCCTTGTTTATATATCGCGAATCAAAACAAATTATGAACCGCATGCGCATGCGCATAGTTAACCACAACTTATGCGTATGCGGATGGTACTGCGTAAAATAAACCAATATTTTAACTTACCTTTAACAATTTAGACTCAAAAGCTACTGCGCTATTGCTTTATCATGTACTAGAGGTGCACTATTAGTTGTATGGTAAGCAAACGCAACTAAAAACAAACCAATGTTTTTATGCTTAGGAGTTCCTCAAGCAAACCAATGCGAGAGCGATTACGCACAAGCAAACCAATGCTTGTATTTTTTTTTTAAAGTCGACTTTGCAGCCATCTAGTCTGCGTGGCGCTTGGCTAGGGGAAAACCAATTCCCTTCGCCTGCCGTTATTGTCTAGCCTTGTAACCAAACAGGCTTCTGCCGCACGGGGGCTAGAGGACACCCCTTAAGTAGGCAGGAAACGCATACAAAAAATATAAATGGACAACAAAAGTATGCGCATGTAATTATTTTTATTTGGCATTAATTATGATTACAACTGCGACATATCCGAAAGGATGAAAAATAAAATAATGTGCTAAACAAATTGGAGTGATCAAGTCCATCTAGCTACATGTAACATTTTTTCAATAACGTCGCATGCCAAGTGCGTTTCACAGGTTTGCCATCTAATGTCTCTAGATGGTATGCCCCGGTGTTGCTTGCTTTTGCTACCCTGTATGGGCCCTCCCAACGAGGTCCCAGTTTCTCAGTATCTTCCGCATGACTTGCATCGTTCTGGCGCCAAACCAAATCACCGCACTTATAAGTGCGTGAACGCACACGCTGATTGTAATACTTTGCGATTTTCTGCTTGTTATTTGCTTCGTTAACAGCCGCAGAGAGTCTGCGTTCTTCAAGCAGATTAAGATTTTCCCGCAGAGCTTCAGAGTTATTTTGCTCATCAAAGTTTTGTATGCGGAACGTTGGTACCCCAATCTCTGCGGGTACAACAGCTTCTGACCCATAAACCAAACTAAACGGAGTCTCACCAGTGCTTGCTTTGGGTGTGGTTCTATGCGCCCATAAAACCTTTGGAAGCTCATCCACCCAACCAACGCGGTCATGACCCAACCTTGCCTTGATTCCAGTAACTATATCTCGGTTGGTAACTTCGCACTGGCCATTCGCCTGCGGATGCGCAACTGAAGTAAAAGTTTGCTTAATATTAAGCTCCGCACACCAACTGCGAAAAGGATCGCCGGCAAATCGTGTACCGTTATCACTAACAATTTCATTGGGTATGCCGAATCGACAGACAATGTCTTCCCATACAAAATTCCGCACTCTTTTCCCTGAAATTGTTGCCAGCGGTTTCGCTTCGACCCACTTCGTGAAGTAATCGATTGCAACAATTAAGAATTTGACATTTCCTGCGTGTGCAGAGTATGCGTAAGATAATGACGTAAGTAGCATATTTAGCAAATGAATGGCAATATTACCTTGGCCTTTGGGGAATGGTCCGACTATGTCGATCGCCCATTTGCAGAATGGCCATGGTGAGGAGACCGGTATCATTGGATGCGCAGGTGCCCTGCTGATAGGTGCATGTATTTGGCATGATTCGCATTGCTTGACAATACGCGCCGTGTCTGCGTACATAGTAGGCCAATAATAACCTAACCGCATGATTTTTGACACAATGGACCTGTGTCCCGAATGAAGGGCGCATCACCCTCATGCACCTCGCGTATAACTTCCTCTGCCTCTTTCGGACCTATGCACCTTAAATGCGGTCCCAAATAGTTTCTTCGATACAAGACGTCACCCTCGAGGGCATAAAGCGGTGCCTTTGTGCGGACTTTCTTCGCATCAGAGGAGTCCGCGGGTGAAGTGCCGTCCCGTAAAAAAGCGATGATGGGCGTCATCCACGTTGGGCTTGATTCCTCAACCGGTGCCACTAGAGGCATCATGACAATAGATTTTGCGTTGAGTTCCTCTATTAGAATTTTCTTACCCATATGATCAAAAGCCAAGGCAGCTAGTTTGCTTAGCGCATCCGCCTTCTTATTTTACCCCCGCATTACGTGCGAGATTTGAAAAGCCTCGAACTGGTCAGCGAGATTATGAACAAGCGATAAATATTGCTGCATAGCAATGTCGTGCGCTTCGAAGTCTCCGCAGACTTGATTGCATACTAGCTTTGAATCCACGTAAGCGTGCAAGATTTTAACATTTAGCTTATGCGCGATGCGCATACCTGCTAGCAGAGCCTCATACTCTGCTTCATTGTTTGTGATAGCAAAATTAAACCGCAGTGCGTACGTATGTTCCTCACCACCTGGACCTGTCAAAATTACACCTGCGCCTGCGCCAGATGCGCTACACGCACCATCGGTGTATAATTCCCATGGTGATAGAACAGGTGCGGGCGGATCTTGATGTTCTGCTGACGCTTCGACATCCGCAGGTATTTCTGCTAGGTAGTCAGCAAGTATTTGACCCTTAACCGCACTGCGTGAAGAAAAGTTTATTTCATGTTCTCCCAATTCGACTGCCCACTTGGCCATTCGGCCAGAAATCTCGGGCTTGTACAGTACCTGAATGAAATAAAATGATTGCGTTAGTCAATGCGGTAACCCCGGTCATTGCCGCAAAGTAATCATGTACCAACCTGTTTGATTGGATGATCAGTTAGAACCACAATCGGATGTGCTTGAAAGTATCGGCGTAAACGCCGCGCTGTATGGACAAGCGCATATACTAACTTCTCTATTGGCGAGTAGTTTACTTCGCTTGATGTCAGCGTCTTGCTTACGAAGTAGACCGGCATTTGTGTCTGAGAAAACCTCAGCGTTAAAGTTCTGCGAAATAAATAATGCAAGTAAATTGATAAGTTACCTTTTCGCGGTCTGCGATGAGAACTGAACTGATTGCTTCCTTTGATGCCGCAAGGTACAGCGTTAACGTCTCCCCAGGGACTGGCGCAGTAAGTGTTGGTAACTCTGCAAGCACCTTTTTCATCTCCTGAAAGGCTGATTCTGCTTCCTGAGTCCAGACAAAATCCTTTTTCTTGAAACAGTTTTTCAAAGTGTTAAAGAATGGTAGCTGACGCTCTGCGGCTTTTGACAAAAACCGCGTGATTGCTGCGAGCTTCCCAGTGAGATTCTGCACATCTTTCTTTGTTTTCGGAGATGGTAAATTATCAATAGCTTCAATCTTTTTGGGATTAGCCTTGATACCCCGCGCTGTCACCACATGACCTAGAAACTTGCCTTCCTCCTCTCCAAAGCTACATTTAAGCGGATTAAGCTTCATGTTGATCCTTCGCAGAGACGCAAACGTTTCTAGGATGTCTGCGAGCATGTCTTCTTCGGTGTTGCTTTTGATTACCAAGTCATCGACATACGCTTCAAGATTTCTGCCAATTTGAGGCTTGAATGCTGCGTCAATTACACGCTGATAGGTCACGCCCGCGTTCTTCAAGCCGAAAGGCATCTTTGTGTAACAATAAATACCCTGCGGCGTATGAAAAGCAGTCTTGTCTTCGTCTTCCGCAGCCATTAGAATTTGGTGATAACCTTTGTATGCGTCCAGAAAGCACTTATATCTGAATCCAGACAAAGATTCAACCTTCCAGTCTATCTCCGGGAGAGGGTAATTGTCTTTAGGACATGCTTTGTTAATGTCTTTAAAATCAACGCACATTCGCCAGTTACCATCAGCCTTTTTCACCAACACCGGATTGGCAACCCATGTTTGATAACGCACTTCGCGTAGAATGTTTGCTTTGACAAGGTTGTCTACTTCTGCGCATAGCCAATCACTGCGGTCTAAAGCCATATGCCGCTTCTTTTGTCTAACAGGTGTGAGCGATGGATTAACATTCAATTTATGTTCCGCAATGTCCCTCGGGACACCTGTCATATCTGATTCGCGCCATGCGAAAACATCTGCGTTTGCGGACAATATACCATGTAACTTAGCCTTGGTTTCAGCTGATAAACCTGCGCCAATTTTTATACCCTTATCTGAATGCAAGCGATTAGCAATGACCGCACTGCTTGCAATCTGCTCCCCGACGTTAGGGATGTTAATTTGCACAACTGACGCACATATCTCAATCGTTTGATGTGACGCCATTGTGGCAACTCCTCCCTTAGTAGGAAACTTAATCAAACCGTGCACTACCGAAGGTATGATGTTAAAACGCCGTATGAAATTTCTTCCCAGTAGCGCATTATATCGCGAAGTCGAGCGAACCACATAAAATTCAACTAATTCGTTCCTTATTAACTGCGGATTCTTGTCATCTTCGAGCTCTATTAATAACTCTATCCGTCCCACGGGCCATGAGCTTTCTCCGGAAAAACCAGACAGCGTGATATCAGACGGACGTAGCTGCGCCTTCACGTGTTCGGGAAGAAATTGATAGCAATGCTCGTACATAATGTCAACGCCGCTCCCAGTGTCGACATGCATGCGCTTGACCTGCACCCCGCAAGAAGGAATGCGGCACTTGATAATGATAGGTTCATTCACCCTGTCAATTGACATCACAGGAGGGAAAGTGATTGGAAGAAGTTCCCAATCCTGATGATCGTTATACTTTCTTCGCTGACCTAATTTCTCTGCTTCAACCATGTTAATGGTTAAATCAGCATTTTTGGCCTTATCCACTTTCTGCCACGCGAAGGTTTTAGTTTTTGACCCCTCTTCTGCGGCTTTCCCTTTATCTTTCTTTGGCGGTTTGAGGTGATCCAACTTACCCGCACGGAGCGCCTCCAGTACCCGTTCCATCAAGTTTTTACACCTATTCGTATCGTGCCCGTAATCATCGTGAAATTCACAATACTTTGTCTTATCCCGCTTACCAAATTCTGTAAGCGGAGTTGGGACCGCGAAGGTCGCGCATACTGGCTCCGTCGCCAAAATTTCTTTGGGCGTTTTGGATAAGCTTTTAAGAAGCGCATAGTTCTGATTGTTGATGCCGCGCTGATTATTGCTTCGATAATTGCCATTAGATCTCCCCTTTTCACTTCTGATAGGACCGCCACTATGGTAACGCCCGCGAGAATTATTTCCGCGGTTTTGATCTCGTGAGCGGTCATCATCATCCTTTTTTTTCATTTCGCGAGCTGCTTGTGGGAACATCGTTATCTTCGCCACTCCGCATATAATCGTGACATTCTTTAAGCGCCTCAGCGTAAGTTGTTGGCACCGTATGACGCAAACGCTTGACTAGCGTTGGGTGCCGTTCTGAATTGATGCCATGTATGAGTCCTGATATCTGTTGTTCTGGCTTGAGATCTGGAATGCGCAAACATTCATTAGTATACCTTGTGAGATACTCTCCCAAAGATTCCTTGGATTTCTGCGTAATATCATGGCATTCAATGTGAGTGCGCTTGCGTGGTCTTTGATTCTGATACTGCAATAAAAACTTTGTTCGCAGATCCATGAATCCGGCAATACTGCCCGCCGGGAGTTTATTGAACCATTCGCGAGCAATGCCCTGCAAGGTCATTGGAAATATTTGGCACGCAACCGGATCCACCCAACCTTGAGTGCGCATTGCACCCTCAAAGCGCTGTAAAAAGTCATCCGGATCGGACAAACCATTGTAAGTACCTAGCGTACCAGGTATCTTTGGTGCTCCTGGAAACGGATATGCAGTTATGTGAGGAGGAAATTTGTCAAAAGTAGTCGGTAGCTCGAAAGGTTGTTTAACAGGATCCCCTTTTAAACCCGCAAAGAAACGCCGCATCATGTCCTGAACGAAGTCAGGCTGCGAAAATAAGTGAACCATGTCAGGGGGTGCGGCCTGCATAAATTGCCCTGCAAGATTAGCCTGCCCCTGAATATTTTGCCAAGGTTGACCCTGCATCTGCGGATATACCCACGGCTGCGGTGTTGGAAAAGAGGGATTACTTGAAGATGCCGAATACACAGGTTGTAAGGGGAGCGAGACCTGTGGCGCGGATGCCTGCGAAAACTGAGGATACACACTCAAAAGCCCAACCGTTTGCGCTGTGCTTTGTTGTTGCGCTGTTATTGGCGCCCAATGAGAGTTTGCGTCTGGAATGACACCAAATCCCCAGCTGTTAAGCAACGCCTGCGCATCCGCAGGGGTTAAGAATTGAGGAACTGGGCGCGGTGGTTGCCAAGGTTGCAGGGGTGTAAACGACGAGTTTTGCTGAATAGTCTGCGTCTGCAGAGGTATCGAAACAGTGGTACTGTAAATAGGTACCTGGCCGCAGCAAACTACATGTGGTCCCATGGTTTCGCCACCAGCGTTTATCGGGATAACCCTTGGATCCACCGATGAAAAATCCAACCGCGTGGTTGTGACTGGTGAGTTTGCTCTTGGCGGTGTAACCCCATCCGGATATACCGGCTTAAACCGCTGAAAGGGTTCGCCGGATACAGGTGGGGGGTACATTGTGTACCCTGCTTGAGCAGCCGCCTCCGTAGTCAAAACTGGCGTTTGCTGACTACCAGACGGCGCGTGTTGAATTGCTGTTTGAGTATGCTCCGATGATTCCTCGGAAGTCATGATACTGTTAAAAAGAAAAAATTAAAAAAAAAAAAAAAAAAAAATTCTGTAAATAGCGAATCATAATTCAAAACCTAAAAAGAAAGAACAATTAAACAGTTTTGAATTAATTCGACTCTCAATGAAAGCACCACTTGATCATGCATATTTTAACCGAGGGGTCTTAACATGCTTGCTCAACGTAAAGGAGGGGTTTAAGGATCTTAGAACGTGGCTCTCCGGTCCGGCTACCGTGAATAACCCTGGCCGACATGATGATGTCGGCGGGGTGGCCAAGTGATTAAGTCCACCTTCGATGACGTCCGTCGATCAGAAGGCCCCAAGCAAGGTTGTAGGTACCAGTTAATAAAGAACTAACCTGTTAACCTTTAGAAGATGATAGAGGATATAAGTTACGTAGGATGTGTGGTAGAAGATGGCTACGTAACGTGGTATGTTGCTAACGACGATTAGGGTTTGTATTTATAGACAAACCCTAATTCTAGAACCGTCATAGGATAGTGATAATCGTTTCCATAACCATCTCCCCCGAATCACGGATATAATTATGGAAAAGATATTTGCTTGTTAGCTAAGCAACCGCCTTAAAGGGACCAGATACGGATCCGCATGCCGCATGACGCATGAGAGCACCCCGCATACGCACCATAGCGCATGCCCGTGTGTATGTTACATGCGCATGCGGGCTGCGGTATCATTAATGAGCTTCTCCAATGATGTAAAGTTTTTCTTTTGAAAGATCATACACACAATTTTAAAAAGGTGCACCAATCCACCAAACTTTGAGCGTTAGAAAATTTTATGATACACATACTAATCGGTTGGTGGCCTGCCTTCTTTAGGGGAGGTCAGGAGTTCGACCTCCGTTGGCTACATATTAAAAAACACAATTTCATTCCTGCTATGAAGTATCCACTCATGACCAGTGGCGGTACCAGGATTCTTTTTCACTGGGGGCAAAAAAAATTTAAAACCGTAGCAATTTTTCAGGCAAAAAATTGAGGTTTTGGGCAAAAAAATTGAGATTTTTAGGCAAATTATGGATGTTTTGGGACAAAATTTGAAGGTTTGTGGGCAACATTTGAAGGTTTTGAGGTAAAATTTGGAAATGTTTGGACAAAATCTGAAGGTTTTAGGGCGAAAAAAAATCCACCAGGGACAAAATCGAAAAATTCAAAATTTTTATACTGAAAATTGCAAATTCACTGGGGGCGGCTGCCCCTGCTTGCCCCTAAATAGAACCGCCCCTGCTCATGACACCTTTCTCATATCGTTTGGGGGTAAAGGAGAGGCGGTTTTACTTGACCGTGCCCTTGGATTGGTTTCAAGGTTTCCTCCCGAGCAGCGATGGGGGCGGAGTTATTATCACTACATCGGCATAGAAACGGGATCGCAACGGGTGGTTTAGTCCCCCTCGGGCCTCGAGTGATTCTAATCGCTTAATCGCTGTAAAAAAAAAAAAAAAAAAAAAAAAATAAAGCTTGTAAAAAAGTTTTTCAGGACTCGGAAGATTTCTCAATCTTTGCACACAAAAAGAAATAAATAAATAAATAACCTTTTCGTCCAATGAAGAAAAACGTTCCTAAACCTTTTTGCATAAAAAAGTAAATGTAAAAAAGTCTTCGATGGAGATGCTCAAAAGTCTAAATCAAGTTCGTCATACAGTTCAAATGTCACACGTAACTTAGTCGATTTTTCTAAGAAAAAAATTGGTTTGCAAACTAAAAACTGGAAAAAAAAAAAATCTAATTAAAATCACAAATTATATTATAATAACAGTAAAAGCTAAATTTCTATAATAATAATAATAATCATATATATATATATATATATATATATATATATATATATATATATATATATATATATATATATATATATATATATAGTGGTAGGATCAAGAGGGAAGTAACCAATCGGGGGAAGCGGGTGGAAGAAAAAACTTTTTTTTTTCGTTTTTTGAAAAAACTTTGTTCACGAACATTATAGATGAGATGAAAATATGAACATTTAGTAGAGACACTTTGTGATAAATGTTTTTATTTTGGCGGAAAAACGCTCGAAGAAGTAATATATACTACCTCCGTGTCATTCCAATAGGCTAGTATTCCATTTTGGGTTGTCCCATTCTGATAGTCCACTTCCATAAATAGAAAGGAAATATGATATTTCATTGGTGGATTTGGAGAGAGAAGATATTTCATTGGTGGAGAAATGAAGTTAGTGGGATTTCCTAAAACTGCGTGTTTTTTGTCTGTGGACTATTGAAATGAGACGGAGGTAGTAACAATTATCGTGTTTTTCGAGCGTATGTTGAGGTTTTAGTTATTGGGGTTTAGATATTAGGGTTTAGATATTAGGGTTTATAGAGTTTAGATATTAGGGTTTAGAAATTTAGGGTTTAGATTTAGGGTTTAGATTTAAGATTTAGATTGAGTTTTTAACACGAACGGTTTAGAGTTTAGGGTTTAGGGTTTGGTGTTTTGGGTTTATGGAATAAACCCAAAACCCTAAACCCTAAACTCTAAATCAGGCTAAATTTTACTTCACAAAACATGAAAAAAAACGTTCATATTCTTCAAGAACAATATTATCTTGAATGTTATTTTTGTCGATTGTTTTCCCGCATAAATAATAACATTCATTACGAAGTGTCTCTTCTAAATGTTCATATTTTTGTGTAATCTTGATGCCGGAAAAAAAAAATTCCAAAAAAATGAAAAAAAAATTTTTGCTTCCCCCCCGATTGGTTACTTCCCTCTTGATCCTACCACTATATATATATATATATATATATATATATATATATATATATATATATATATATATATATATATATATATATATACACATACATACATATATATATACTAAATTTTTGAGCCCGTGCGTTGCACGGGTGTGTAAAAAACCGTGCAAAAAATGTAATTTGCAGTGCATATTGGAATGTAAATAGCGATACTAATAAATTTTAAAAGAAATATATAATAATTATTTAAGAGCCCGTGATGTTGACAAATTTAAAAAATTCTTTTGAGTTTTTAAGAGCCCGTGGTGTTACAAATTTTAAAAATTTCTTTTGAATTTAAGAGCTCATGCTGTTGACGAATTTTAAAAGTTCTTTTTAGTTTAAGATCACGTGTTAAATTTTGTCAAAGGGTTCAATAACTTTGATTGCCTGGAGGATAAGAGGCTATGTAATCAGAACCTTAAAGTAAGTAGAGGAATCAAGACTGACTTGACAATTATAAAAGATGATAGATCATCTAGTTGTTGGATTGCTTTACATACAGCAATCAATATATAGCCTGCCATAATGGCAAATCCACAACAAATGTTTCTCGGTATAACGAACCCATCAAATAATTATCAGATAAAATATTGCACGAAAACGATAACGTCTTCAACGAAGACGACTAAATCCACTGAATCTTGCTATAGTACCTTATCCAATAGCTACACCACCAAAATAAAAAAATAATAAAAAAACAAAAAAAAAAACCTTACACGTTTCTATAAAAATGGAGCAGATAATTATACCAACTTAATTTTAATATCAAACTATCATGCTACAATAAAAATCTCATATAATCAGGACAAATCCTAAATCATCTTTAGCTTTATCAACGTTAAGCTTTAATAATCTACTAAGTTATGATTTTAAAGTTTATATAATATACGGTATTTTTTGTTGCAGCTGATATAAAAAGTATCATTTAATGCAAATAATTTATATCATCATCACATGATACAAACACTCAATCTGATTGATAGCACGCAAAGTCGTAGAGTGAGCAAATCTTGATTAGTAAATCATGAACGTACCGGACCACGATGAAAGCCGATCGATTTGTGCATGGAATTCTTCAAGTATTTGTTCGTCTGAGATATGGCAATGATGTATAGATCTATAAAATCACCGATTATTCGACGATTCAATGTTATAGGTTTAAGAGATTGAAGAATTGGCATATGTGATTTGAAGAAGAAATCAACGGCGATAAAAAAGCGTAAGAGGTTTTGTGAGAAAAAATTGAGTAACCCTAATTTTTGAGAGATACGTTGAGCCAAATTGGGATGTAATACTTGATGTTATGCGAGGTGTATACGAAATAGTTATATTTTTATTGCGAAATACTATTAAATACGATACAATTTTAGACAAGTTATATATTTATTATTAGAGTGGATATACATAAACCTTGCTACAGCACTATAGGCAGTGTACCTAATCGTACAGTAGTATAGTTTTTAGTAAGTCCGGTTCGTCCACAGGGAACTAGCCAAGTTTAACGCTATATTTTTAAACTATATTTGTATATATATATATATATATATATATATATATATATATATATATATATATATATATATATATATATATATATATATATATATATATATATATATATATATATATATATATATAAGTATTATTATTATTATTATTATTATTATTATTATTATTATTAGTATTATTATAAAAAGGGAGTTTTTACCGTTTAATGACCGGTTTGTCGATTTTATGTCTTAAGTCACAATTAAAGCCTAATGTAAAATATTAAATATAAATACAACTTAATTTAAAGTGTAAAGTAAATTACGATAAATAAAAGTGCGATAACTAAAAGTGCGATAAAAATGACGATAAATAAAATTGCGATAATTAAAAGTACGATGAGATATAAAATAAACGAATTACGCTTATTTAAACTTCCGTAATCATGATGTTCGACGTGTTGATTTTAGTTTATTACCATGGGTTAATTGTCCTTTGTCCTGGATTATTCTATATGTCCATATAGTTTTGTCCATAATAGTCTATCAGTCATAATTATAAAGTGCGAGAATCTTTGTCAAATTATCCTTATACCCGAAGTCAAATATTCCAACTAATTGGGGATTCAAACTTTAACAAGGTCTTAATACTTTGTTTAATGAATACACCAGGTTATCGACTGCGTATAATCCAAGGTTTTACTACTTTGTTAACAATTACACCAATTACCCTTGAATGTAATCCACCCCTGTTTTAATGAGTCCATTAACTATTAATCCATCCCCGTGTCCGGTCAAATGAACAATAATTTGTATTTATAAATATCCCGCCCACCGTACCCGATTAAGCGTATGTGGTTATTTATAGATACGTCAAATTGTAATCTTTATATTAAATTAACAAGATATCATTTAGTTAATTAAATATAAAGCCCATTAATAGCCCATAGTCCAATTTCCACAAGTGTCGTTCTTTTGTTCAAACCCCAATTATGGTCAAAAGCCCAATTACCCCGTCTTTAATATTTAGCCCAACATCACGATTACTTCGATTTAAATAAGCATAATAATAACTTAGCTACGAGACATTAATTTAAAAAGGTTGAACATAACTTACAATGATTATTAATAGCGTAGCATTACACGGACAGAATTTCGACTTACATACTTAAAACATTCGCCAACATAACCTTATTATTATTAAACTTAAATTAAAATTAAAATTATAATATATATATATATATATATATATATATATATATATATATATATATATATATATATATATATATATATATATATATATATATATATATATATATATATATATATATCGTATATGATATGAGAAAGGAAAAGAAAAGGTGTGTTTGATCGAGCAGAATTCGTTGCCTTTTATAGGCCTACTTGATCACTGTGTAACTCCGCGAGTGCGGAGGTTTTGTTCCTCACAGCTCCGCGAGTGCGGAGCTCTGGATTCCAGTTCATCTCTTGATTAAAACGTGGGCTGCTGATAAATATAATATATAATAATATATAATTAATTATATATTATATTATATTCTTGTGCATAGTTGACTTGTAATTTTTCCCGTTGCGTCGCGCGCTGAAAGTTGGTTCATGTCTCGATTCCGGATTTTTGAACGCCTTTTCGTACGATTTAATATCTTGTACTTTGCGTTTCACGGCTTGTACTCTTGTAATTTTTAGACGTTTCTCATCAATAATTTGAACCACTTGGATTGTACTTTGTACTTTTTAGCTTTTTGGTCGTTTGCGTCTTCAAGTCGTCGAATCTGTCTTTTGTCTTCACCTTTTATTATTTAAACGAATATCACTTGTAAATATAACAACTGCAACTAAAAGCTTATTTTTTTGAAGGATAATGCTATGAAATATATGTTCGTTTTTAGCATTATCAAATATTCCCACACTTGAGCGTTGCTTGTCCTCAAGCAATATAGATCTTGAATAAAACTTTACTAGAATCACTTCTTTATTCTTCACACTTTGTACATCAGTGATTTCAATACGGTTGTTATGAACAATGATGGTAACGATGTGGTTTACAGTCCCACATGACTATAAAAATTTAGATCCGTTAGGAAATTGGATCTTTATGAAAATATTTGATCTTTTGAAAATTCAATCTAGTTTTTACCCTAGATAAGTTTTCAGTAATAACCCTTCACCGGTGTTTGCAAATTATTTTTGTGGGTTTCGTGGGTTTCAGATTTGAAAATTTTAGCTCAAAACTTGAGGTTTTGTGTCACCCACTTGCTAACCTTGTATTGGGAAAGCAACACGTCCAGTATACTTGCTCCGTATATTACCTTTTGGTAAACTACCGTCCGGTTGTAAAGGAAAGCGTTGAACAAGCAACTGTTAAGGCAATGTCCTGTGACATACTTTTGATTTTGGTCTATATCGTGTCGGATGCAATTACAATCCTTGGTAGGAGCAATAGTAAAGATCACCCTATAGTTTTTCGGTCTGGCACAAGGTCCTGTCTTTGACCATGCTATGCAACCACCGTTCTTACGGTTGACACCCGATTTGGTTCAGGTGACCTAATGAATTCCGGTGAATTCTTAGGATTTTACGTTCAATGGTAATGAACGCATTAAAAATGGGTTTTCAGGAAACAAATTGGTTTGTAATTTGATCAAAATATTTTCTCGTTCAAGTTCGAGTTTAGATATCATCGAATTTCATGAGTTTGAATTCTCAATCTTTAAAGTCAATCTCAAGGATTGAGTAATATCAGGCTTAAAAGTTGATTTTTGATCTTTTAAGGAGATTATCCTTTTTGGGGATCTGATTCATTAGTCTTATAAGCTAATTTGCACGGTGTCCCCCCATTGTACGAGACAGATCCTCTCATGGTTAGGATAAGTCTGACCACTTGGCGACCCTGTTTGATGCCGAGGTCCGTGGATTTCCAGCAGATTTTCGGGAAAACTTTTCAAGGTTTTTCGTAGACTCTACAACTGGTCTGGACGACAACTTCCTGACCTAAATCAAGAAGTGCGTGTCTTTTTCTCGGAAGACTTTACTTCCTTTTAAATCAAGCGGCACATTTCTTTCAAATATATTATAAGAAATCGGGTAAAGCTGATAAAATTGTCCAAAACAAAAGTGTAAGACCCTGATTTCTGTTTCAGGAAAATGGGACGCCGTCCAAGATTTGGGACGCCGTCCAGCAACAAAAGGTGGGACACCGTCCAAGGTTTGGGACGCCGTCCAAACTGTCTGTCGAGCCAGCTGTTTTAATTTGTTATAAATGGGTAAAAGGGTAATTTCACTTGGGTGCCAGTTTGGAGCCTTCAAGGCTGATCCCTTGATCATTTTTGGATCACTTTACACCCACACAAACACTCTCAACCTCATCTAGAGAGAGAGTAAGGGTTTTAAAGAGAGAGAGAGAGAGGTGGATTTGGAGAAGAAGGAGTCGGATTCTCGCTAAAGCTCGGGTTCTAAAGTTGTTCATCTCGCTCCTATCTACGTTGTGGTAGTATTGGTAAGCTCAAACTCCGAATTTCAATTGTTAGATTTGATATTCAAGTTAGGGGTTTGAGCTAGTTTGTTGTAAAACTCTTTTAGATGATGAAGTGGTTTCATGGTGACTAGTTAGTCTTGTCACTTGGCGGGTTTTGGGTTGGTTGACGATTTGGCCTTGATTAGGCTTTAAAAATGAGTTTAATCACTAGGGTTAGTGATTATGGAAGTGTTGGAACACTTTTAGGTGTGTTAGGTTACCTAATTTTGAAATGGGTCGAATTAGGGTTTTGGTGTCAAAATGGGCAAGACGAGTGTTTAACACTTGTGTTTGGGTGTATTTGGCGTATTAGGACCATTGTCACTATTGTTAGTGATTATTGGTTAGTTTGGGCACGTTTTGTGCTTGAAAGTGCATTTGGGTCGAATTTGCACTAAGTGTCAAATGGGTTGGTTTGTAAGTCAACCCTAATTGTGTTGTGTGTTTTGTGATAATGGAATAGGTACTTTCCATTGACGGGTTGCGGATTAGTTCGGTGGCATTCATTAAGGCGATAAGGCGAGTGTTAATATCCTATATGCATATGTATGTGTAGGATGGGTGCGGGTCGGGTGAAAGGGTTTTCGGTTATAAAGCTCACTTCTCTTATAGGTGGAATTGTTGAACTTGTGTATAGGTCCAATTGGCACGGTTGTGCGTTTTGGTTGACTACCTTGGCGAGGTGCACACTTTGTGTGTACGTTATCACATGGGTGTGTGATGTGGATTATATAACCCTAATGGCGAAGGGTTAATATTGTGAGTGGAATGATTATACATGTGTGTATATAATGTATTTACTTGTACGAGATTCGATGTGGGTTTAAGTTCGGGCGATCGATACCACATCCGGTCAATATATGATATGGGTTTAAGTTCGGGCTTTCGATGTCATGTCATGTATGTGTGTGGGAGTGTATAGTGGGTTTAAAGTTCGGGCGTTCGATACCACATTACACGTGGCGGGTGGGTTTAAAGTTCGGGCGATCGATACCACTCCGGGGTTAGTGTTATAATTTGTTGTGCACTAACGGTTGTTGGGAACACCGATGGGAAATTCGAAGTACCATTCCCTTGTATTGGTTAACCATGGTTATTGTGTTGTAAGCGTAAGCAAATTATGTTATTCGAGATATATATATATATATATATATATATATATATATATATATATATATATATATATATATATATTGTATACATATAATGTTGTATTGTCGTGATGTAGCTAACCCTCCGGGTGTAGCTTATTGGCATTGTTCACATCATTGTTGGTGAACTTATATTTTGTTGATGTATCTTTAGCTCGTTGCTTAGTGATCTTACGGTATGCTTAGACTAGCTTGCCTTTATGCTTGGATGCTCCGGTATGCGGTATTTGGTTTTGTGTGGCGTGTCCATTTTATGCATATATATGTATGTAGTATATTCTCACTCACTAAGCGTTAGCTTACCCTCTCGTTGTTTACATTTTTGTAGATTGCATGGATGAGGTGGCTAGGGTAAGCGTGGGAACTAGTGGACTTGCGTAGTTTGCTTTAGAAGACTTGCTCTTGGATTTGATTAGGATTGGTAGCGTATCCCCAATCCCATGCTCGGTCTATGTTTTGAATTTAACTAAGTGGGTCGAAATCATGTGGGCTCGTTGTGGTAAAACTCGGTTTTATTGTGGAAAACTCTTAGTTTTAATTATTATAACATATTGTGAAAGTGTCTTGGTTTAAAAGTGTCGGGAAGCGGGTTTTTCGCCCGTGTGAAATCGTTAAGCAAAACAGAATCTGGCAGGCATTCTGGACGCCGTCCAGACCTGTTGGACGCCGTCCAGGTCTTAAGGGCTGGACGCCGTCCAAGCTTTTGGACGCCGTCCAGAAGGGCTGTCTCAGGAAAAAAAAAATTTCTCTGGCACGTTTTCGGATGGTTAACGGGTTGGGTTGTTACAAGTGGTATCAGAGCATGGTCTAACTGATTTAGGTGACTTGAGATATGTGCCTAGACTTAGACTTTTGTGTATGCTTAATTGTTGCGGGACTTGTAGGAGTACGGGTCGAAATGGGTTATAGTTAGTGCCTTGTTGTAGGTGTTCTAACGTTTATATTAGTAATGCGGATATTATTAATACGTTATTGTGTTGTGATAATAATTCTTGCGTGTGCTTATATCGCGTAGAATTTTGTTTATGTTTGATTTTTTCATCGAGCGAGGCGGTTGTTGTACTAACGAGTGGATACGGCGTGTGTGCGTAATAAGGACTTGCAAACCTTATTACGGGTGCAAATCGTGTCTAACAAGTGATGTACGACGAGTGTGTAGCAAGATGGACCGGAGGGGAGTGTGTGTTTTATACGTTCTTGATCTAATTCACGTGCATTCCTTAGAATGGCGACGGGAAGTGGGATCGAGACGAACGATGCGGAGTTTAACGCTAGAGTTGCGGCTGCCGTTGCGGAGCAAATGAGTGCGTTTCGAGAAGAAATGGATAGGAAGTATTCCGAACTTCAAAGTAGTGGTGAAATGGAGCGTTGTCTTAAGAGCTTCATGAGGACTAAACCCCGATGTATGACGGGAAACCGGATCCTTTGGTAAGCACAACTTGGATCTCGGATGTCGAAGGGTGTTTTCGTACTATTGAATGCCCTCCTGAGAAGAAGACGAGACTCGCTACTAGTTTGTTGCGAGGTAGGGTAAAGGATTGGTTGGATGGTAAGATTGATCTTGTCGGTGGTGAACCGTTTATGGCGTTATCGTGGGACGGGTTTAGGAAGGAATTCTTCGAGGAGTTCCGGACTTCAGCCGATTTGTCGGAAATGCGTAATGAGTTGCGAAATTTGCAACAGGGTTCTATGGATTTGAATACTCTCAAGACGGCCTTTATGGCGAAGGCTCGTTTTTTTCCGGAGTATTTGGGGAATGATAATTTGTTGATGCAAGATTTCTATCGAACCTTGAATGATGACTTGAAGAATAAGATTAGCCGGGGTCACGCGAAATCGTTTGCGGAATTATTCGTCGTGGCTAGAGGTTTCGAGTCGTATACGCGATCAAAGATTGGTGAACCTTCAAGTGAGAGAAGGGTTGTTTCGTATGGTGCTCCGAGTAAGAGGAATAAGGGTCCGAGTGTGAGTACGGGTGGTACGCGGACGGGTATACCGGATTCTAGTGCATCTAGATGCTACAATTGTGGCGTGAGGGGTCACAAGTCTTGGGAATGTTCGGTACCAAAGGGTGATGGCATGGTGTGCTTCAATTTCCAAGAAGAAGGACATCGTAAGTCGGAATGTCCAAAGTTAGCGGGGATGGGTGCGGTAAGGAGACGTTAAGGTACGTTTCGTTTTAATAAATATGTCCTTTGATTATTTATTAAGTGTCGTTGAATTTAAGTTTGTTAAATGCACTGTGTTGTGCATGTTATTGTTATGGGTGACGTTCCTAATGGAAGTACCCTATGGTGACATTTGATTGTCGGGCGAAGGGCGTAAGACTTAGTGCAATCAAGCATTCCTTAGTATTTGGGAAATGTTTCTACCAAACCATGGAAATGGGTTTTGGTGTTCGATTGTTAAGCGTGTGTTCGCTTGTGTGTTGGAGTTGATGAACCATGAGGTTCGACGGGTGAGATGAAACCCTTGAGATCGAGTGTTTTGAATCTCGATGTATGTTGGTAATGGAGTTTATATGACACGACATTAGGTGCCTCTTTTATACCTACTAGCGTGGTGTTCAACTCCGATTGTGTTGCGGTTACATTGTACTTAGGGTACCGAAGTGAAACCCTTAGGTACATGAGTGATCGGGTGAAAGTTGACAAACTATAGCAATTGGATGATTGCGAGGGTATAGTTTGTGTAATCGTGGTACACTTTTCGTTTGAAGTGTTTAAGGATAGGTTAAAATCCTTCGTATGCTCAAGGTTGGAGCAAGTTATGGTGATGGGTCGTGTGAGCCCAATTGTTGGTAAAGTCTACCTTTGGTAGCATTGTACGGTTGTACGAGTTGTGATATTGGAACGTGGTTCCAAGTGGGGGAGTTACACTCCCGCACGAGGAAGTCTTAGTGTGAGATTTCGGATGATGCTTTTGGTAGATCCGAAAAAATGTTGTCGAGACCTGGTTTTGGTCGATTTGTGGTAGAGTACAATTTCGGATAAATTGTACTTATGGTTTGGATTTGAATTATCACCGAGGTGGTAATGTGGTAAGTCTCGTTGAGAGATAATGGACGTGTTTGGCGAGCAAGGTGAAATCCTTCGGTTAAGGGAGGTGTGTGTCGGATTCTCTTCTAGAGAATTATTGTTTTGTGCCTATGTTTGATATAGGTGGTTCTTGCTCGAGTGTGTGAATGGTTAGTGGTATCCGTTAGGATTCACTATGGCGTAGCAGAGCGCGATGTTACGCTACTCGTCGTTCGAGGCCAAAAGGGCGTTGATTGATGAAGCATGACCTTTAGGGTCCGCTGACTTCATCATGGTTGGTGATTGATGAAGCATGACCTTTAGGGTCCGCTGACTTCATCATGGGAGTATGCGATTGGTGAAGCATGACCTTCGGGGTCCGCTGACTTCATCATGGGATTATTGATTGGTGGAGCATGACCTTCGGGGTCCGTTGACTTCATCATGGTAGTGGATCGCGTGTGGTTTCGGATTCACGATGACGCGTGTGGTTTCGGTCATCTTATTGTGGAAGTGGATCTCGTGTAGTTCGGATTCACAAATGACTCGTGTAGTTCGGCCATTCCTCAGGGATAGTGACTCTCGTGTAGTTCGGATTCACTATGGCGCGTGTAGTTCGGCCAATCCCGTTTGTTGTTGTGGTGAAGGTAGTGAGTCGCGTGTAGTTCGGATTCACTAAGGCGCGTGTGTTTTCGGCCAGCCTTCATGTTGTTTAATCTATTGGTTGTTTTATACACCAATGGTGGGGTCGTAAGGACCATGTCGTGTGATCTATTGGTTGTTTGATACACCAATGGTGGGTCGTAAGGACCATGTTGCGGGAACTATCGGTTGTTTTATACACCGATGGTGGGTTCGTGTGGACCATGTTGTATGATTAGTGATGCGATAGCCGTGTTTCGATCACATGTTGATATGGGTGTGACAGTAGTCGATTTTGTACACCTTGGGATTAGCATTGCCATAGTCGTTTGGGTGCTATCAGTTTTAACCGATTGGATTATGATGTTACGGTAGTTGCGTATTGGTCGTATTGCGCACTACAAGGGATGTTTAGCGGTAAGTGTTATTCGTAAGGATTCGTTTGGATTGGTCTTCATCGTTTCGGGTTGCTGACCTTAGGTTCTGACTTGGTTACTTTAGCATTGTACTTGGTAATGGTACGCTAGAGGTTTGATATCTCGGTCAGAGATTGGAGGAGTTTTCCCGATGCGAGGGATTGAGCATGGTTTTAGTGCTCGAATTGTGATTTGATAAATCGTGTGTGACGATTTTAGTTGTTAAAGGTGATTCATTGGGAAGAATTGCTTGGGAAAGTCGGCTTGGGACTTATGTTGAGGATCCTTGAGTGTGGTCCGTACGGTTAAGTAACGAGGATCACGAGGACGTGATCGATTCTAAGTGGGGGAGAGTTGTAAGACCCTGATTTCTGTTTCAGGCAAATGGGACGCCGTCCAAGATTTGGGACGCCGTCCAGCAACAAAAGGTGGGACGCCGTCCAAGGTTTGGGACGCCGTCCAAACTGTCTGTCGAGCCAGCTGTTTTAATTTGTTATAAATGGGTAAAATGGTAATTTTACTTGGGTGCCGGTTTGGAGCCTTCAAGGCTGATCCCTTGATCATTTTTGGATCACTTTACACCCACACAAACACTCTCAACCTCATCTAGAGAGAGAGAGTAAGGGTTTTAGAGAGAAGGAGGTGGATTTGGAGAAGAAGGAGTCGGATTCTCGCTAAAGCTCGGATTCTAAAGTTGTTCATCTCGCTCCTAGCTACGTTGTGGTAGTATTGGTAAGCTCAAACTCCGAATTTCAATTGTTAGATTTGATATTCAAGTTAGGGTTTTGAACTAGTTTGTTGTAAAACCCTTTTAGATGATGAAGTGGGTTCATGGTGACTAGTTAGTCTTGTCACTTGGCGGGTTTTGGGTTGGTTGACAATTTGGCCTTGATTAGGCTTTGAAAATGAGTTTAATCACTAGGGTTAGTGATTATGGAAGTGTTGGAACACTTTTGGGTGTGTGTTGGTTACCTAATTTTGAAATGGGTCGAATTAGGGTTTTGGTGTCAAAATGGGCAAGACGAGTGTTTAACACTTGTGTTTGGGTGTATTTGGCGTATTAGGACCATTGTCACTATTGTTAGTGATTATTGGTTAGTTTGGGCACGTTTTGTGCTTGAAAGTGCATTTGGGTCGAATTTGCACTAAGTGTCAAATGGGTTGGTTTGTAAGTCAACCCTAATTGTGTTGTGTGTTTTGTGATAATGGAATAGGTACTTTCCATTGACGGGTTGCGGATTAGTTCGGTGGCATTCATCTATGCGATAAGGTGAGTGTTAATATCCTATATGCATATGTATGTGTAGGATGGGTGCGGGTCGGGTGAAGGGGTTCTCGGTTATAGAGCTCACTTCTCTTATAGGTGGAATTGTTGAACTTGTGTATAGGTCCAATTGGCACGGTTGTGTGTTTTGGTTGACTACCTTGGCGAGGTGCACACTTTGTGTGTACGTTATCACATGGGTGTGTGATGTGGATTATATAACCCCAATGGCGAATGGTTAATATTGTGAGTGGAATGATTATACATGTGTGTATATAATGTATTTACTTGTACGAGATTCGATGTGGGTTTAAGTTCAGGGCGATCGATACCACATCGGGTCAATATATGATATGGGTTTAAGTTCGGGAGTTCGATGCCATGTCATGTATGTGTGTGGGCGTGTATAGTGGGTTTAAAGTTCCGGCGTTCGATACCACATTACACGTGACGGGTGGGTTTAAAGTTCGGGCGATCGATACCACTCCGGGGTTAGTGTTATAATTTGTTGTGCACTAACGGTTGTTGGGAACACCGATGGGAAATTCGAAGTACCATTCCCTTGTATTGGTTAACCATGGTTATTGTGTTGTAAGCGTAAGCAAATTATGTTATTCGAGATATATATATATATATATATATATACATATATATATATATATTGTATACATATAATGTTGTATTGTCGTGATGTAGCTAACCCTCCGGGTGTAGCTTATTGGCATTGTTCACATCATTGTTGGTGAACTTATATTTTGTTGATGTATCTTTAGTTCGTTGCTTAGTGATCTTACGGTATGCTTAGACTAGCTTGCCTTTATGCTTGGAGCTCCGGTATGCGGTATTTGGTTTTGTGTGGCGTGTCCATTTTATGCATATATATGTATGTAGTATATTCTCACTCACTAAGCGTTAGCTTACCCTCTCGTTGTTTACATTTTTATAGATTGCATGGATGAGGTGGCTCGGGTAAGCGTGGGAACTAGTGGACTTGCGTAGTTTGCTTTAGAAGACTTGCTCTTGGATTTGATTAGGATTGGTAGCGTATCCCCAATCCCATGCTCGGTCTATGTTTTGAATTTAACTAAGTGGGTCGAAATGGTCACTTTGTGGTAATTTGGGTCCATGTGGGCCCGTTGTTGTAAAACTCGATTTTATTGTGGAAAACTCTTAGTTTTAATTATTATAACATATTGTGAAAGTGTCTTGGTTTAAAAGTGTCGGGAAGCGGTTTTTTCGCCCGTGTGAAATCGTTAAGCAAAACAGAATCTGGCAGGCATTCTGGACGCCGTCCAGACCTGCTTTAATTATTATAACTTAATGAAGTAAAGTACATTTTTATTTTTAAATTCACACCAAACTTAAATTTAAAATGTATAAAATTAAAAATTCATATTAATATCATTAATATTTTTATACATTAATTTTACAAACTTATATTGAAAATATTAATTTTTAAAATATTTAAAAACTTAAATATATTGATTTAAAAAGATTTACAATATTAATTTAATATTTATATATTAATTTTAAAAACAAGGTAAAAATAAAAATAAAAATCTTTTTGGTCTTTTATCCCACTTTAATCAATCAAATATTATCAAAAATATACGCCTCTCTTTTGGGTAAAGTAATTTCGGCTATTTTACCTAGTTTTACTCCTGACGAATTTTTGAAATATTTTGGATTGATTGATTAAAGATATTTATACCTTATGAATAAATGGTAAATTTCACAGTGATGTAATAAATTTTTGTATGATATCAATAATTTCGGTTTCGCATACCTAATTTTATTGAATATCAATTTAATACTTTATAGCGAACGATTCAGCGTTTATTATCAAAAGGTTAAAAGCAATAAAATAAAATAAAAACAGTACATACTTACCTATGAGAAAGAATTCTCAGAGACCTGCTTTAGCCGATTCATAGGAGAGTCGTGTGATTTGGTTTTCCATAGCTACATAAGCGTAACCTCGATTCTTCAATAACTTTTCTTCTAAACATTTGAACTGTCCTTCTCTGCATAGAGTAACAAATTCGTTATTTGAATATGTTTGATTGTTCGAACATTTACCTTCGTGTGACCATTTTCCGCATTTATGACATCTTTCAAGGTGTCGTGCTCTTCTTTTTGTTGCGAATTTTGATTTTCCTTTACCAAAATGTATCTTATGATGATTCTTCCTGAGTTCTTTCCTCACTTCGTCCATTTTGCCTCTTATGAATGATACCAGTTCACTCGGAAAGATGTTATTATTACGTTTAGTAATCATAGCTTGTAGTAGTAGACCATGGTTCAGATCAAAGGAATTCTTCATCTCATAAAACCTAAAAAAATAAAAATTCAGAATGGAGGGAGAAGACTAGTTCTTTAGGGTCTGCTAGGGAAAGACCATTCGGATTCCATTCTCGAGAACTACACGAAAACAGAAAATCTAACTCTAACAGAAATATATATTATCCTTAAAAAGACTTGATTCTCCCCACACTTAGTTAGCTGTGGTGTCGAAATTGTGGTTAACTTCGTTTTCAATTGGACTATCAACAACTTGTATATCTCTGACTTTTGCTTCAAGCCAATTGTTGATTTCCTCTGTAACTTTCACAAATTCAACTAACATTGCCTTTTTTTAGGCGACAAATTGGATACTAATCGGTTACATAACTTAAAGTTCCCCTTAATCCTAGCATCTTGAATCCGTTTATAAAGTTTCTTCGTTGAACTGTTCAAAACGGGTTCATCTAATTTCATATCAATAACGAGGTTCTTTGTTATCGGGTTATCATTAGGTGTTTCTTCATCTTTGTAACGACCCGTCAAAATCGCTATTGATGCGGCACGTTAATCATTGATTCCACAGTGAGGTTTTGACCTCTATATGATACGTTTTGATAAAATATTGCATTCATTAAAATACGTGACTTTCTAAACATAGAAAGTCATAATCATGTGGGCGAGTGCTTAGGTATAAGCAAAACCCCAAAATACATAAGTCTTTAATTTACAGGTTGACATCACAGTCCAATTATTTATTACACAACGCAGTTTTATTTGGAATGCAATAAACTTTATACAAAGCATGAAAGACTCCATGCAGCCAACAAGCACATCACAGCGGAAGCATTCTAAGGACCTGAGAATAAAACATGATAAAAAGGTTAACACGAATGTTGGTGAGTTATAGGTTTAATTGCTTGAGTCATAAGTATATAAAGATAGACCACAAGATTTCATCAAAAGTTTATCAATAGATTCTACGTAACAGAGCACCCTGGTAACTAAACTTAACGCTATAATGAAAATTACCCCATTCGTTTTAATACACGCAAACCGACGTGTCATAAACTCAAATAACATACGTCCGTTAAAAGGCTAGTGCTCTAGCTCGGACGGGGATGTCAAGCCCTATGGATCCATATACAATTATTCGCGCCCACCAGTCCATATCCTATGTACTGGCAGCTACTAGTTGCCAAAGCTAAGAGATTTTTGGTTTAACTCAGTGTAGAATTTAGTATGTACTTGTGTCTTATTGCATTTAAGATAAATTGCATGTATTCTCAGCCCAAAAATATTTAAAGTATTTAAAAAGAGAGACTATAAACTCACTGTTCAATATTGAGGTTCAATATTGTAGGCAAATTACGTAGACGTAAAGATAGTGGATGACTGTATGGTTGGTCTTGGATTCAAGAACAATACCCCGAACAATACCCAATATTTCCTTAGCTTAAAGCGGTTTGAAACCCGAATTAAAAACACCCTCGTATATACCTTATTATTATTAAACTTAAATTTAAAATTATAATTATAATATAAATATAAATATAGAGATAAAGAAACAGAGAGGTGTGAATTTTGTGTCGAGCAAACTGGCGTATTTATAATACTTTTTCATTTCCTGTAGCTCATGCGATCGCATGAGTTTTCAGTGTTTTTGCCATGCGATCGCATGGCCGCCTGATCCGCTTTTGTTTGCTAGTTCGTCGACATCAAATAGTGTTTTACTGTAGCAATTAGTGGTACTGTAGCAATAGTATTACTGTAGCAAATAGTGTTTACTGTAGCAAAGTCGGTTTCATTGTAGCAAATAGTGTTTTACTGTAGCAAAGTCGATTTCACTGTAGCAAATAGTATTTTACTGTAGCAAAGTCGTTTTCACTGTAGGAAAGTCGTTTTTTTTACTTGCACATCTTATAATATATATATATATATATATATATATATATATATATATATATATATATATATACATACATAAATACATACATACATACATACATACATATAATTGTTCATGAATCATCGAGAGTAGTCAAAGGTAATTGAATATATGAAACAGTTCTAAAATTTTGAGACTCAATCTAACAGACTTTGTTTAACGTGTCAAAATAATAAATCGTATAGAAAATTGGTTTAAATAAGTCGAAATTTTTCAGGTCATCACAATCTTCCCCACACATAGGCGTTTTTATAGGTTCAACAGTTTTGGTTGGTGGAGATCTAAACTTTCGGTTCACAAAGGTGACTTATTTGTCACCATCCCTTAGTGTCATTCTACCTTCTCTTACATCAATGAACGCTTTGGTGGTTGCTAAAAATGGGCGACCTAAAATTAGAGGAATATCAAGGTCTTCCTCCATATTAATAACTATGAAGTTTGCAACAAAGGTCAAACTTCCCACTTTAACAAGTAAATTATTTTCTATTCCAACCGGGTGTTTAATGGTTTGGTCAAATAATTGAACACCTATGCTGGTTGGTCTTAATTTACCCACACCTAATCTTTTGTATAAGGAAAGAGGCATAACATTTGCACTTGCTCCTAAATCTGCGAGTCCATTATACATAGCACCATCATTAAGCAAGCAAGAAATGATAAATTCACCAGGGTCTCCTACTTTAGTTCGTAGAGTTGGTTTGTTAACCTTTTCCGGGTGATCTTTTCTTGGTTCTTTCACTTCTACTTGAACTTCTTGTTCACATTTTTCATCGTTTCTTGGAATGGGAGGTTTGTATAGGAATTCTTCTTCATCACTCCAATTTGAAGCTTTCCCGTCTTCCAATTTTAGTTTTTCATATGTTGTTGATAACATATTTATGTTTTCATTCTGAGGGTTTTCTTGGGTGGTGAAATTATGATTGACTTCATTGTCAACTTCCATTAGACCATGTATGTAATGTTTAACTCTGTGACCATTAACTTTAAATTCAATCTCATTTGAATTTATCAACTCTATTGTTCCATATGGAAAAACTCTTTTGACTATGAATGGTCCAGACCATCTTGATTTCAATTTTACAGGAAATAGCTTGAATCGTGAATTGAAAAGAAGGACTTTGTCTCCTTCCTTAAATTCTTTTGAACTTCTAATTCTTTTATCATGCCGTTTCTTCGTTCTTTCTTTATAAATTAACGAATTTTCATATGCTTCATGTCTTAATTCTTCTAATTCGTTTAATTGACTTAACTGTAGACGTCCGGCTTCATGTAAATCAAGATTACATGTCTTTAAAGCCCAAAATGCTTTGTGCTCAATTTCTACTGGAAGGTGACATGCTTTTCCGTAAACGAGTTTAAAAGGTGTGGTTCCAATTGGAGTTTTGTAGGTTGTTCTAAAAGCCCAGAGTGCATCCTCAAATTTCATGGACCATTCCTTCGGATTTGATCCTACGATTTTCTCTAGAATGCGTTTTAATGCTCGGTTGGTATTTTTAACTTGTCCACTTGTTTGTGGATGATAAGCGGTTGAGATTTTATGAGTTACTCCATATCTTTTGAGAACTTTCTCAAGTTTATTGTTACAAAAATGAGTACCCCGATCACTTATTAAAGCTTTCGGTGTTCCAAACCTTGCAAAAAGACGTTTTAAGAAGTTGACTACAACTCGTGCATCGTTAGTTGGGAGAGCTTGTGCTTCCGCCCATTTAGATACATAATCAATGGCAACGAGAATGTAAAGATTATTATGAGATTTTGGAAATGGACCCATAAAGTCAATACCCCAAACGTCAAATACTTCACATACTTGAATGACAATTTGTGGCATTTCATCACGTTGACTTATTTTTCCGGCCCTTTAACAAGCCTCACAGGATTTACAAAGAAGGTGTGCGTCTTTGAAAATTGTAGGCCAATAGAATCCAGCGTCATATAAAATGTCCCGTTCTTATTGATTAAAAATGTTCCATATTAATTGATTTCGTTGCGATGTTTGACCTCTATATGAGACGTTTTTTCAAAGACTGCATTCATTTTTAAAACAAACCATAACCTTTATTTCATAAATAAAGGTTTAAAAAGCTTTACGTAGATTATCAAATAATGATAATCTAAAATATCCTGTTTACACACGACCATTACATAATGGTTTACAATACAAATATGTTACATCAAAATCAGTTTCTTGAATGCAGTTTTTACACAATATCATACAAAAATGGACTCCAAGTCTTGTCCTTATTTTAGTATGCAACAGCGGAAGCTCTTAGTATTCACCTGAGAATAAACATGCTTTAAACGTCAACAAAAATGTTGGTGAGTTATAGGTTTAACCTATATATATCAAATCGTAACAATAGACCACAATATTTCATATTTCAATACACATCCCATACATAGAGATAAAAATCATTCATATGGTGAACACCTGGTAACCGACATTAACAAGATGCATATATAAGAATATCCCCATCATTTCGGGACACCCTTCGGATATGATATAAATTTCGAAGTACTAAAGCATCCGGTACTTTGGATGGGGTTTGTTAGGCCCAATAGATCTATCTTTAGGATTCGCGTCAATTAGGGTGTCTGTTCCCTAATTCTTAGATTACCAGACTTAATAAAAAAGGGGTATATTCGATTTCGATAATTCAACCATAGAATATAGTTTCACGTACTTGTGTCTATTTTGTAAATCATTTATAAAACCTGCATGTATTTTCATCCCAAAAATATTAGATTTTAAAAGTGGGACTATAACTCACCTTCACAGATTTTTACTTCGTCGAGAAGTAAGACTTGGCCACTGGTTGATTCACGAACCTATAACAATATATACATATATATCAAAGTATGTTCAAAATATATTTACAATACTTTTAATACATTTTGATGTTTTAAGTTTATTAAGTCAGCTTTTCTCGTTAGTAACCTACAACTAGTTGTCCACAGTTAGATGTACAGAAATAAATCGATAAATATTATCTTGAATCAATCCACGACCTAGTGTATACGTATCTTAGTATTGATCACAACTCAAACTATATATATATTTTGGAATCAACCTCAACCATGTATAGCTAACTCCAACATTCACATATAGAGTGTCTATGGTTGTTCCGCAATATATATATAGATGGGTCAACATGATAGGTCGAAACATTGTATACATGTCTATGGTATCTCAAGATTACATAATATACAATATAAGTTGATTAGGTTATGGTTGGAATAGATTTATTACTAACTTTCACGTAGGTAAAATGAGTAGTTTTTATCAATCTTGTTTTACTCGCCATTTCTTCGTTTCTAATCCGTTTTGAGTGATTCTAGTTGCCACGGTTTCGTATTGAACTTAACTTTATGAATATAAATAGAAAAAGTATAATTTTATAGTTGGAAATACAAGTTATAAGTCGTTTTTGAAAGAGGTAGTCATTTCCGTCGAAAGAACGACATCTTGATGACCATTTTGAAAAACATACTTTCACTTTGAGTTTAACCATGATTTTTGGATATAGTTTAATGTTCATAAGAAAAATTATTTTTCCAGAAGTATAGTTTTTAAATCAAAGTTCTTCTTAGCTTTTAATTATCCCAACCAAAACAGCCCCCGGTTTTACTACGACGGCGTATATCCAGTTTTATGGTGTTTATCGTGTTTTCGGGTTTTAAATCATTAAGTTAGAATATCATATAGATATAGAACATGTGTTTAGTTAATTTTATAAGTCTAGTTAGAAGGATTAACTTTATTTGCGAACAAGTTTAGAATTAACTAAACTATGTTCTAGTGATTACAAGTTTATAACGTTGAATAAGACAGCTTTTTATGTATGAATCGAATGATGTTATGAACATCATTACTATCTCAAGTTCCTTGGATAAACCTACTGAAAATGAGAAAAATTGATCTAGCTTCAAAGGATCCTTGGATGGCTTGAAAGTTCTTGAAGCAGAATCATGACACGAAAACAATTTCAAGTAAGATTTCCACTCGAAATAAGATTGTTATAGTTAAAGAAATTGAATTAAAGTTTGAATATGATTATTACCTTGTATTAGAAAGATAAACTACTGTAAGTAACAAAGGTTTCTTGATCTTGGATGATTACTTGGAATGGATTTAGAAAACTTGGAAGTAAACTTGCAATCTTGGAAGTATTCTTGATTTTATGAAACTAGAACTTTTGGAATTTATGAAGAACACTTAGAACTTGAAGATAGATCTTGAGAGAGATCAATTAGATGAAGAAAAGTGAAGAATGAAAGTGTTTGTAGGTGTTTTTGGTCATTGGTGTATGGATTAGATATAAAGGATATGTAATTTTGTTTTCATGTAAATAAGTCATGAATGATTACTCATATTTTTGTAATTTTATGAGATATTTCATGCTAGTTGCCAAATGATGGTTCCCACATGTGTTAGGTGACTCACATGGGCTGCTAAGAGCTGATAATTGGAGTGTATATACCAATAGTACATACATCTAAAAGCTATGTATTGTACAAGTACGAATACGGGTGCATACGAGTAGATTTGTTGATGAAACTGAACGAGGATGTAATTGTAAGCATTTTTGTTAAGTAGAAGTATTTTGATAAGTGTCTTGAAGTCTTTCAAAATTGTATGAATACATATTAAAACACTACATGTATATACATTTTAACTGAGTCGTTAAGTCATCGTTAGTCGTTACATGTAAATGTTGTTTTGAAACCTTTAGGTTAACGATCTTGTTAAATGTTGTTAACCCAATGTTTATAATATCAAATGAGATTTTAAATTATTATATTATCATGATATTATGATGTACGAATATCTCTTAATATGATCTATATACATTAAATGTCGTTACAACGATAATCGTTACATATATGTCTCGTTTCAAAATCATTAAGTTAGTAGTCTTATTTTTACATATGTAGTTCATTGTTAATACACTTAATGATATATTTACTTATTATTTAACATAATTAACCAAGTGTATCAATATCTTAATATGATTCATATGTACCTAGTAAGACGTTATAACGATAATCGTTATATATATCGTTTTCGAGTTTCTTAATTTAATAGTCTCATTTTTATGTATATAACTCATTGTTAAAATACCTAATGAGATACATACTTATAATAAAATCATGTTAACTATATATATAACCATATATATGTCATCGTATAGTTTTTACAAGTTTTAACGTTCGTGAATCACCGGTCAACTTGGGTGGTCATTTGTCTATATGAAACCTATTCCAATTAATCAAGTCTTAATAAGTTTGATTGCTTAACATGTTGAAAACACTTAATCATGTAAATATCAATTTCATTTAATATATATAAACATGGAAAAGTTCGGGTCACTACATCATAGATTTTCCTTGCTGTTAGTTGAGGCCCATAATGCCCTCCTGTTGATCCTGTGTGACAATGGTTTAAGATTTGACTAGCTTCATCTCCGAATACACATCAGCGTATTATTCCATTGGGACAACTTTTAAACAAGTGTGGATCTTCCCAAAAATAGTGTTTTATATCACTAAAGAATTTCTTTCGTTTTTGGTACGACAATCTTTTTTCAAGGAATCCACATACTAAGTAGTTTGCATAGTCTGTAAACCATGGAATTTCATTATAATCGATCTTCAAAAGATTTTCACCAGGAAAGTTATCTTGTATGGCTGATTCGTTTAGAACTTCTAATTCAGGATTTTCAAGACGAGAAAGATGATCAGCGGCGAGATTTTCTGCTCCCTTTTTGTCTTGGATTTCAATATCGAACTCTTGTAAGAGTAAGATCTAACGGATTAATCGTGGTTTGGCATCTTGTTTTGAAAATAGGTATCTAAGAGCAGAATGGTCAGCATAGACCACCGTTTTTGCTAGAACGAGATATGAACGAAATTTGTCAAAAGCAAAGACAATAGCAAGGAGTTCTTTTTCAGTAGTTGTGTAATTTGTTTGTGCTCCTTGTAATGTCTTACTAGCGTAATAGATAGGTTGAAATCGTTTTTCAATCCTTTGTCCTAAAACGGCTCCCATTGCAAAATCACTTGCATCGCACATAAGTTCAAATGGTAGATTCCAATTTGGAGTTATCATGATCGGCGCATTAGTGAGTTTTTGTTAAAGAATATTAAAAGTTTTGATGCATTCATCCGAAAAGATGAATGGAGCATCTTTTTCAAGGAGTTTATTCATAGGAGTGGAAATTTTAGAAAAAATCTTTTATGAAACGTCGGTAAAAACCGGCATGCCCTAGAAAACTCCTAACTCCTCTAACATTGGTGGTATGTGGAAGTTTAGTAATTACATCTACTTTAGCTCTATCCACTTCAATTCCTTCCTTTGAGATTTTATGACCGAGAACGATGCCTTCTCTAACCATGAAATGACATTTCTCCCAATTGAGAACTAGATTTGATTGCTCGCATCTAATAAGCATTCGTTCAAGATTAACTAGACATGATTCAAATGTATCACCGAAGACTGAAAAGTCATCCACGAAAACTTTCATGCATTCTTCTATCATGTCGTGAAAAATCGCCATCATGCAACTTTGCGTTGCAAAGTCCAAATGGCATGCGTTTGTACGCAAAAGTACCATAAGGGCACGTGAACGTGGTTTTTTCTTGGTCCTCAGGTGCGATTGGAATTTGAAAGTATCCGGAGAAACCGTCAAGAAAACAATAGTAACTATTTTCGGCTAATCTTTCCAACATTTGATCAATGAAAGGTAAGGAAAAGTGATCTTTTCTGGTGGCGTCATTTAATTTTCTATAATTAATACAAACTCGCCATCCTGTTACAGTCCTTGTGGGAATAAGCTCATCGTTTTCATTTTTGATGACATTCATGCCACCCTTCTTAGGTACGCATTGAACTGGGCTTACCCATGGACTATCAGAGATTGGATTAATTAAACCTGCATCTATCAGTTTAATAATTTCTTTCTTAACAACATCTTGCATATTAGGATTTAGTCTTCGTTGGCGTTGCACATATGTTTTATGACCTTCTTCCATAAGGATTTTATGTGTGCAATACGAAGGACTTATGCCTTTAATGTCATGAATCTTCCATGCAATAGCTGGTTTATGAGCTTTTAGCACAGAAATGAGTTGAGATTTTTCATTTTTCGTGAGAGAAGATAATATTATTACAGGTAATTCAGATTCACCATGTAAATAAGCGTATTCCAAATGCTTTGGAAGTGGCTTTAACTCTAATGTCGGTGGTTCTTCTATCGATGATTTGTATCGATATCTGTCTTCCTCTTTTAGCATTTGAAGTTCTTCTGTTGTTGGTTCGTATTCATTAGCCATGAGTGCGGCTAACATTTCAGCTTCATCAATTGGTTCAGTTCCTTCTCCTAAAGAACATTCTCCTGTTCCTTGTAATTCTGGAAATTCTTCTAACAATTCTGCATGTGAATCTATAGTTTGAATATAATAACATGTATCATCTGCAGATTGCGGTTGTTGAATGGCTCTATCCACAGAAAAGGTAACACTCTCGTCCTCTATACTTAGGGTCAGTTTCTTACCAAACACGTCTATTATTGCTTTAGCCGTGTTTAAGAATGGTCTTCCTAATATAAGAGGAACTCGAGAATATTCTTCCATGTCCAGAATAACAAAATCTACTGGAAATACTAAAGTACCAACTTTAACTAGCATGTTTTCCATTATCCCTCTAGGATATTTTATTGATCGATCGGCTAGTTGTATGTTTATTCGTGTTGGTTTTAATTCTCCAAGGTCTAGTTTAGTGTATAATGTGTAGCGACCCGACAAAATTGTCATTAAACTTAGGTCCCGTTAGGTGGTCGTAGTCCCTATATGAGACTCGTTTGACCAAAGTTACGTCGCATTCATTTGAAAATTACAAGACTTGCAAAGTTTAGTTTGCCAAACGGATTGACTATAAGTTTAAGTTTACAAAAGTATAATGTATAAATGAAATAAACTTGCGACATAATGTAAGTTGAAAATCACGGTTGCTATAAATAGCGTAAGTCTGTACACAAAAGTTTGAATCCAATGGTGCTATCACTAGCGTATGTATGTATGTATGCTTGACTCCAAGCACAAAATCAAAGTGTATGCATGTATGCTTGACTCCAAGCAAGTATGAGTGTACGCGGAAGCATGTAACAAATAGCCAAGTATGAACCTGAGAAACATATAGAAAACTGTCAACGAAAAACGTTGGTGAAATCACAGGTGTTTTAGTAAACGTTGTATTTGAACCACAAGATTTAGTATAAGATGATTATCAAAATCATTTGCATTCCAAAGTTGTTGTTTGTATCCCGGGCACCCAATTATCAAACTTAACTGTTTTGCACCTTTTGCGGTGTTAGAACATACACTAGACCCGAAAATATATTTCATCCGATAACGGTAGCGAACCGTCCGAATGAGGCTCGTCAAGCCCATGTGATCATATAATATAAGTTCACGTTTACACCCTGCAAGTGTAACTAATGATAATTGAATTGAGGCTTTTTGTTCAAACCCGTACGTGGAATGTTCGTTTTCGTACTTGTGTTCAAAGTGTAAAAGTATGTAGTATAAAACTGTATATGTTTCTCATCCCATGATTTAAAAGTATAAAAGTTGTTGAAAGATGGGACTATGATCTCACCTCGAGTGCACGAGTATAAAAGTACTTCACAAAGTAAACGTGTGCATGATAGTTGCTTAGCCTTGACCTAAACAAGTAAGTTGTATTAATTAACCGGTTACGACACAAGGTCGGGCGAAATGTGTTCAATTAGTCCTATGGCTCGTTACGACTCGATTAAATATAGCATGTGAATCACGTTGTCAAGTTTCATGCAAGAATCAAGTATAAAAGAAGATTAGAACGATTGCATAAACGTTTGGTTAAGTTTAACTAAAAGTCAAACTCGGTAAAGTCAAAGTCAACAAAAAAGTCAACACGTTCGGGTCGGGTCCCGAACTATTTTTCTATGCTTAGAAGTCATATTTGAGCATGTTGGCCAAGTTACATGTTAATCGGAGGTGCGTAGCATAGTTGGAATTAAACGAAAAAGATCAAAGTTGAACAGTCCCCAAACACGGCCATTGCCGCGCCACGACAGAGGAGGGCCGCGCCACGACATTAGGCATGGCCTGGTACCTGGGCTGTTTCAAAAGTTCAAGTCTTGATCCAAAATTTAATTTAGCTCAAAACACAAACCGTAAACACTTAGAATACGTATCTTATATCGTTGGAAAGCTCTTTTGACAAGGAATACAACTAACCACTTTTCATCAAGCAAAAACATCAATTACAAAAACCGAAATCTCGTCAAGTGATCATTATAGGGTTATTTTCAAAGTTTCAAGTTCATCAAATGCATTTTAAGTTTCGGGAATCCAATTCACAAATATGATATGCCGTTTTGAAGGAAATGAAACATGCATTACAACTATACATTTACAATTTACATTTCATGGCATTCAAGCATCAAAAAGTTCGTTTTAAGTCTATCAAACCCTAACCAAAATCCACAAAAATCAATATTCATGTTTTTGAAGTTTTCTTAATCAACCTATGCATCAAAACGAAGCTAGTGATACTAGTAACATAATTAAAACATGAACTTTAACAAATTAACAACATTAACTCATCCAAAATGCAAGATTAAGCAAACCATTTCAAATGTTCAAACTAGTTACTCAAAATAACAAATCGAGCAAACAAATCATATATTTATGTTATACACGAGCCATAGACAATAACTAACACCATTTCAAGTATATAAAATGAATTTAGAGAAATTTATTGTTTTAGAAATGTTACCCAAACAAGATGAAATTGGTACCAAAATGTAGAGGATGAAGAGATGATCACGAATATGTAATTTGTTTTGATGTTTGCTTCTTGATTTGGTTTTGGATGATGAATCTTTGTGAGAGGATTTAAGAGAAATGGTGAAAGTGTTAAGGAAAAGAAAAAAGAAAAATGGTGGATAATGAGTGGTGGTGAGGATACCTTGACTAGTTGACCTAGTCAAGAGTTTAGTCTCTTGGCAAGTTTAGTCCCTCAAGTTTGTAGTCGGGTGCGGGAATTAACCGAACGAATATTTTAAAAATGCTCGAGTAACCGAGTGATGTTATAATTAAATAGCGGGAATATTATGAACGTTAGTCAACGGAAACTACGGATTTAAATAACGAAAGATATTATTTTAAAAAAAAAAGATAGTGTTAAAAATAAATTTAACGGAAAAACGCGGGATGTTACATTACCTACACCTTAAAAGAAATTTCGTCCCGAAATTTAGTTGGAAGTAGTAGTTGTTGTTTCTTCTTCGAAACCTTGCGTTGCAAATTCTACGGATATGTGAAGGTACTTCCTTGGGCATTTCAACGAACTTTGACAGTCGGGATTTTACGTTGGTTTAAAGTTTGGCTTCACGATTTACAGTTTCAACCGGTCCTCCTAGGAAGTGAAGTTTATCGTTGATAGTAAGTTCATCGAAGAGGATAACAAGTTCTTATTTCGCAAGACACGCCCTTAAGTTTGATACACAGAATGTAGGATGAACGGAATTTGTTTGAGTCGGAAGTTTGAAGCGGTAAGCAACGGGCACAACATGCCCTAAGATTTAAAAACGACTAAAAATATCGCGGATTTAGCTTTCTACGTTTCCAAAACGGACTACACCTTTTTAAGGTGCGACTTTTAATGTTACGCGGTTTCCCACATGGAATTCGAAAGGTTTACATCTAACATTGGCATAGCTCCTTTGGCGACTACGGGCCGTCTCGAGCCTTTCTCGGATTGGAACGATTTTAACGGTTACTCCATGAATGAGTCCAGGTTCGGTGACTTGATTATCATTTACTTGGCTCTACAAAAGGAGAATGACGTTTCTGGTCATATAAGATTTCAAAAGGTGTGACGTTAAGACTTGAATGATAACCATCGTTGTAAGAGAATTTGGTTAAAGGCAAAAACTTTTCTCAAGTAAATTTGAAGTTGATAATGCAAACTCGTATTATGGTTTCCAAGGTTTGAATCATGTGTTTGCTTGGTCCGTCGGTTTGTGGATGATACGCGGTACTCATGTTTAAACGTGGTCCCGAGGCTTTTTGTAAGGCACTCTGAAATCTAGAAGTGAAATGAGAATCTCGATCCGAAACGAGGTACATTTCTTTAAGGTATATTTGAAAAAGTTTGTTAGGACTTGAAAACATTTGTTGGAACAAGTTTCTATTTCTCAAGAATTTTGCGCCGCGAAAGATTTATCGGTTTCTAAAAACGTTCGTTAGGACTATTCACCCTCGAGGCGAATACTAGTATAATGTGAGGAGTCTCTCCCTCCATTGAGAATTTAGAATAAAGATTTCCTTATACGAAAGTGCGAGTGTAAGGCGAGAGAGGTTTCAGCCTCGATGTGAGCATACCAAGCATTTTGTAGTTCATCGATAAAATTGTGCGAAAACGAGATAGTATACACGTATAGCATATGGTTGAAGTCGAAGGAATTTGTCATTCATTCAGAAGCATAAGTATGGTTCGATAATAATCAACGATGTGTCCCGGGTATGGTTGTTATCAGTATTCTCGGAGTTGTCGGATGTTCAAACAAGAAAAATGAAGTCATGTACATGGCACATGGTGGTGATTAGGTTGATCGAGTCCAATCACCATCACGTGTCACTAGAACTTTGGTGTGAATTACCGTAATATAACCACGTTGATCGAGTTTCGTTATATTACGCTAACTCATACCTCCATTCCCACATCACTCCATAGATTCGAGTTCGTGTAACTGTGAAGATCTAAAATGAACAAAGTGTAACGGCATCTCTAATGTGACTCGTATTAATCGAAAGAATTAGTGCCACTCTGAAGATGCGTTTCCCGAGGAAAGTGTATAAATGATTGTTCACGTCAATGCAGTTCAAGTCAAACAATAATGCATTTCGGTATGAAAAGGGTAACGAATCATGATAACGAGTAGTACGCAACCGTAGTGATAAGTAGTGACGACGATACTCACCTAGAGTAGTGATGGCAGTAACAAGAAGTGGTAGATAGTAAGGTACACCGGTGTGACACCGATAGTAAGTTGAAACAGTGGCGAATAACAATCTGGGAGACAGAGTTCCCGAACAAGTGTGACTAATGAAGTCGTCGTCATCCTTACGTGTATGAATTCTGAATTTACGCGTGTTACCAGAAAGTTGCAGAATACGAGTTCGTATGTTGAAAACTTGGTACCATTAAGAAGTTTGCCTAAGAATGATTCAAGTATAATGCACAAGTAGTCAAGTAAGTGCTATCTATAGCAAATGTATGTCAGAATGCAATATCTAACTATCCGGTTGTAGTCTAGATTCACTAATGCGTCCTAACGACTCTGTAAGACACACTAATGCACATCCTAGATCCCTACAACCAACGCTCTGATACCATCTATAGCGACCCGACAAAATCGTCATTGACGGTGCCGCTAACTTAGGTCCCGTTACGTGGTCGTAGTCCCTATATGAGACTCGTTTGACCAAAATTACGTTGCATTCATTTGAAAAGTACAAGACTTGCAAAGTTTAGTTTGCCAAACGGATTGACTACAAGTTTAAGTTTACAAAAGTATAATGTAGACAAAATTGCTGAAATGGTCCCTGTGGTTTGTACCAAAATGCTGGTTTCGTCCCTATGCTTTTTTTGATGGATTTTGTCCTCGTGGTACGCAAATGTTGCTGATTTCGTCCCTCTGACTGACGGTCGTCAAAAAATTCCGTTATCTAAAGTCATGTGCTAAACATGTGAGGGTATTTTTGTCCTTTTTCGTTTCTTCTCCAACACATCTATCATCTTCATCTTTATCCTCTTATCCCTAACTAGGATGAAAAAACCCTAATTTTACAAGAAAAAATCAACCACTCACCTGTTACAAGTAAAATTAAATTCAAATTAAACCCTAACCAAAGTCAAATGATGTTTTCCAATTCCTTTTGGCCCCAAATCACGACAAACTCAACAAAATAGTTCACTAAACAACCAACATACTTATTAATCTCAAACTTACGGGTGATTCACAAAACACCAACAGTGACATAATATAGATACAAAGGACATCAATTTTCATTTGCAACAAACCCATATGTTTTTATATGAAACACAGATTCACAATTGCTTTTCAAAAAAAAAAAAAAATCATGAATCAGAGGATTTTTAATCGAATGGGTTCTGGATCCGTGGTGGTAAAATCGAGTGGGTTTTGGATCGAGTGGGTTTTGCGTCTTAGAACCAAATCAAATCCAAAATTAAAACCTGAATTTCATTCCCATTCCCAAAATTAGATCTAAACCCAAATCCATGAAATAGCAGTAGCCGATTAATCCTTTCATGACTTCATGATTGAGTTTTTGATGACGAAATCAAAATTAAAATCACAAACTCACAAATTAATATTCACGAAAGTCAAAACCAGATCTGAACCATCAACTGTTAATTATCATCGTTTTTCGGCCGGATATTGAAGCACCTTCGTTTTGTTGTCAAGATTGGGAACCATCAACTGACTCTTTATGTTTGGGTGTTATTGAATCGATCGGAAAAAGCAATTTTCAGGTTGTTAGTATTTGATGTGTTAGATTGGCTTTTGGTTTTGTAAATTGCGTGATTGAAGATGTAAAGATAAAAAAGAAAAATGGTAGTGAGTTGAAGATCAAAGAGATAAAAAGGGGCCTTTGTTGTTGGTGCTGCAATTTAGTAATTAAAGGATAGGAAAACTGCTACTATCATTCAGTTTGTATTCAAACTGTAATCGACATATTCTATTGAGTTTAATTTGCATCTTTAGGTTTACATTTGTATTTATAATGCGTTTTTGTATGTAGTAATTAATTAATTATTAATTATTGAATTTAAGTTTGTATCTTTTGAGATTTAATATGAGTGTTTATGGATGAAAATGATTCGAGGATTTGCGTTAGTATTGAAAAGAATTATGGATAATGTTGAAGCTTGTATTTGTTAATTGATGTGTATAAAGAAAATAAAAAAAAATTAGGATTTGTTCATCATTTAGGGAAGGGATAAAGGTGAAGGAGATGAAAGAGACAACATAAAATAAACTTTGTTATAAAGCACAAGGATCATTTTAGAAATTTTGGTACAAACCACGGGAAGGATGTCAGCAATTTTGTAAATAAAGGAATGAAATAGACGAAAATACCCTCACATGTCTGGCACATGACTGCACTTAACGGAATTTTTTGACGGTCGTCAGAAATAGGGACTAAATCAGCAACATTGACAAACCACTGGGACCAAATCCATAAAAAAAGGGCATAGGGACGAAACCAGCATTTTGGTACAAACCACGGGGACCATTTCAGCAATTTTGTCTATAATGTATAAATGAAATAAACTTGCGACATAATGTAAGTTGAAAATCACGGTTGCTATAAATAGCGTAAGTCTGTAGACAAAAGTTTGAATCCAAAGGTGCTATCACTAGCGTATGTATGTATGTATGCTTGACTCCAAGCACGAAATCAAAGTGTATGCATGTATGCTTGACTCCAAGCAAGTATGAGTGTACGCGGAAGCATGTAACAAAGAGCCAAGTATGAACCTGAGAAACATATAGAAAACTGTCAACGAAAAACGTTGGTGAAATCACAGGTGTTTTAGTAAACGTTGTATTTGAACCACAAGATTTAGTATAAGATGATTATCAAAATCATTTGCATTCCAAAGTTGTTGTTTGTATCCCGGGCACCCAATTATCAAACTTAACTGTTTTGCACCTTTTGTGTAGTGTTAGAACATACACTAGACCCGAAAATATATTTCATCCGCTAACGGTAGCGAACCGTCCGAATGAGGCTCGTCAAGCCCATGTGATCATATAATATAAGTTCACGTTTACACCCTGCAAGTGTAACTAATGATAATTGAATTGAGGCTTTTTGTTCAAACCCGTACGTGGAATGTTCGTTTCCGTACTTGTGTTCAAAGTGTAAAAGTATGTAGTATAAAACCGTATATGTTTCTCATCCCATGATTTAAAAGTATAAAAGTTGTTGAAAGATGGGACTATGATCTCACCTCGAGTGCACGAGTATAAAAGTACTTCACAAAGTAAACGTGTGCATGATAGTTACTTAGCCTTGACCTAAACAAGTAAGTTGTATTAATTAACCGGTTACGACACAAGGTCGGGCGAAATGTGTTCAATTAGTCCTATGGCTCGTTACGACTCGATTAAATATAGCATGTGAATCACGTTGTCAAGTTTCATGCAAGAATCAAGTATAAAAGAAGATTAGAACGATTGCATAAACGTTTGGTTAAGTTTAACTAAAAGTCAAACTCGGTAAAGTCAAAGTCAACAAAAAAGTCAACACGTTCGGGTCGGGTCCCGAACTATTTTTCTATGCTTAGAAGTCATATTTGAGCATGTTGGCCAAGTTACATGTTAATCGGAGGTGCGTAGCATAGTTGGAATTAAACGAAAAAGTGCAAAGTTGAACAGTCCCCAAACACGGCCATTGCCGCGCCGCGACAGAGGAGGGCCGCGCCACGACATTAGGCGTGGCCTGGTACCTGGGCTGTTTCAAAAGTTCAAGTCTTGATCCAAAATTTAATTTAGCTCAAAACACAAACCGTAAACACTTAGAATACGTATCTTATATCGTTGGAAAGCTCTTTTGACAAGGAATACAACTAACCACTTTTCATCAAGCAAAAACATCAATTACAAAAACTGAAATCTCGTCAAGTGATCATTATAGGGTTATTTTCAAAGTTTCAAGTTCATCAAATGCATTTTAAGTTTCGGGAATCCAATTCACACATATGATATGCCGTTTTGAAGGAAATGAAACATGCATTACAACTATACATTTACAATTTACATTTCATGGCATTCAAGCATCGAAAAGTTCGTTTTAAGTCTATCAAACCCTAACCAAAATCCACAAAAATCAATATTCATGTTTTTGAAGTTTTCTTAATCAACCTATGCATCAAAACGAAGCTAGTGATACTAGTAACACAATTAAAACATGAACTTTAACAAATTAACAACATTAACTCATCCAAAATGCAAGATTAAGCAAACACATTTCAAATGTTCAAACTAGTTACTCAAAACAACAAATCGAGCAAACAAATCATATATTCATGTTATACACGAGCCATAGACACTAACTAACACCATTTCAAGTATATAAAACGAATTTAGAGAAATTTAGTGTTTTAGAAATGTTACCCAAACGAGATGAAATTGGTACCAAAATGTAGAGGATGAAGAGAGGATCACGAATATGTAATTTGTTTTGATGTTTGCTTCTTGATTCGGTTTTGGATGATGAATCTTTGTTGAGAGGATTTGAGAGAAATGGTGAAAGTGTTAAGAAAAAGAAAAAAGAAAAATGGTGGATAATGAGTGGTGGTGAGGATACCTTGACTAGTTGACCTAGTCAAGAGTTTAGTCTCTTGGCAAGTTTAGTCCCTCAAGTTTGTAGTCGGGTGCGGGAATTAACCGAACGAATATTTTAAAAATGCTCGAGTAACCGAGTGATGTTATAATTAAATAGCGGGAATATTATGAATGTTAGTCAACGGAAACTACGAATTTAAATAACGAAAGATATTATTTAAAAAAAAAAAGATAGTGTTAAAAATAAATTTAACGGAAAAACGCGGGATGTTAAATAATGAATATGACATTAAATTTATACTAGCACCTAAATCTGCCTATGCTTCTATTGAACTAAGACTACCCAGAAAACATGGAATTGTGAAATTTTCTGGATCTGATAATTTTTCTGGTATCTTATTCAACAACACTGCAGAGCAATTAGCATTCATAGTAACAGCCGAGAGTTCTTCCATTTTCTTTCTATTTGTGATTAGATCTTTCAGAAATTTAGCATATCTAGGCATTCCTGAAATCACATCAATGAAAGGAAGATTGACATTTATTTGTTTAAACATATTCAAGAATTTGGATTGCTCGGCTTCAAGTCTTTCTTTTCTCATTTTACTCGGGTAAGGAAGTGGTGGTTGGTATGGTTTAACATAAGGTTTAGCCTTAACTGTGTTATCTTCATTAACCTTTTCAACAACCGATTCTGATTCCTTTTCTTGCTCAGGTTGTGGTGCCTGTGTAGTAGGAATAGAGTCATCAGAAATTACAGGCATTTTAGGTGGTTTAAGTGTAATACCACTTCTTGTGGTAATGGCTTTGGCCGTTTCATTTCAGGGGTTAGCATTTGTATCACTAGGTAGACTCCCCGGTTTTCTTTCACCTATCAACCTTGCTAGGTTACTCACTTCTTGTTCCAAATTTTGAATTGAAGCTTGTTGATTTCTAAATGCATGGGCATTTTGTTCATTGGTTTGTTTCTGAGATGTGAAAAATTGCGTTTGAGATTCAACTAGCTTCGACATCATATCTTCTAAATTTGGCTTTTTATCATCGGTTTGTGGTGGTTTAATTGGAAAAATAGGTCTTTGCTGGTTGTAAGTAGTATTAGATACTTGCTGATTGCTAGGACTTTGTTGGTTGTTGTATGGAACATTTCGGTTTTAATTCTGATTTTGATTGTAGTTTGGTCTTGGCGGTTGATAATTATTCTGATAATTATTTCCAGGCCTTTGGTTCATGTATGAAACATTCTCTCTTTGTTCCATTGTTTGTTCAATACTAAGACAATCTTTTATCAAATGTGGTCCTCCACAATGCTCACAACTAATTGGAATAGCGTGAATATCTTTAGTCATCTTTTCCATTCGTCTTCCGAAAGAATCTAACTTTGCGGAAATGGAATCAAAGTCATGGCTAGAATCGGCTCTAGCCGCTTTAGATTATCTAACGATGTATTTTTCTTGATGCCACTTATGTGAGTGGGAAGCAGTGTTATCAATAATATTGTAAGCTTCTGTTGCGGTTTTCTTCATAATGGAACCACCAGCTGCTATGTCGATGTCTTTTCGTGTAGTAATGTCGCATCCTTGATAGAATATTTGTACTATTTGATAAGTGTCTAAACTATGTTGAGGACATCCTCTCAACAGCTTTTCGAATCTTGTCCACGCCTCATATAGAGTTTCATTTGGCTTTTGCGTGAACGTAACAATTTCTCCTTGAAGTCTCAAGACTTTAGATGCCGGAAAGAATTGTTTAAGAAAATTTTCAACTAAGATATCCCATGTATCAATCGCCCCTTCAGGTAATGATTCTAACCAATCTTTGGCTTCTCCCTTTAAAGTCCAGGGAAATAACATGAGATAGATCTGTTCATCCTCAACTTCTCTGATTTTGAATAGAGTACAGATCCTATTAAAGGTTCGAAGATGTTCGTTTGGATCTTCCTTCGGCGTACCACTAAATTGGCATTGATTATTTACCATGTGTAGGATTTGTCCTTTGATTTCATAATCTGACGCATTAATGTCTGGTTGAGTAATTGCATGACCTTGGCCAGTGCGTGTAGCTCTCATTCGATCTTCCATACTTAGAGGTTCCTGATTTTTCATGATTGAATTTGTTGAATCTGAATCACTAGAGGATTCTGATTTAATAGTTTCTTCCTAGACAATCTCTGGATGAGTGATTTGTGGTTCAGGAGGAATGATTAGTGGTTCAGGATCTCTGAATTGTCCCTGAATATCCTCCGGATTCTCAATTGTGAGGTCGGGTTCAAAAAATGGATTATCGGAAATTTGAATTGGAGTACTTGGTCAACTTGATGACGATTCTAAAGAAAAATTAACGACGACAATATTGGCTAGATGTCTTGATCGAGTTACAGGTGGTGAACGTATGAAAGGTGGTGAACGTTTTGCTCGGTGCATTCACTGAATATCCTATTAGTTATAAAGATAAAAAATTATATAAGTTATCAAATTAATAGACTTTTCTGATTTTGCCCACGTTTCGAATAGCCAATAGATGCAGCAGGTAGCCAGGACCCTTTAAATTGGAAGCCCACAACTCGCCACTAACAAATCCAACTATTACTACGAACCAGAAAATTTTGGATGTCTATCAATTTAACGGCTTAAAATAATTTTTCGTCGAAATTTAAAGAAAATAAAGAAAATTCTATGTCCTAAAAACTAGAGCGTCGAGAAATAAGAAAGAAAACGTGCGTCGAAAAATAAGCCGTCGAAAAATAAGCGTCGAAAAATAAATATAGCGCGTCGAAACTTAAAAAGTACTAAAATTTATAAACAGCGTCGCAAAATTCTAAAGCACCTATATCTTAGTCTTAAAGAAAAAGTACTTAAGGGATTTTACGGCAAAGCCTAAAAATCTAGAAATAAAAATAACTACGGCAAAAACTAATCTTAAAACTAATTACGAACGATAAAATATACAATATACGAATAAACAATTAAAAAGATACAAAATTTTAAAAATAAAACTAAAGTTATAAAAAATACAATTTTTATAAAAATATTATTTTTATATTATTATTTTATAAAAGTATTAATTTTAAATTAATAATAATAAAAACACTTAATATTACAAATTTAATTAAAACTAAAACTAATTAATATTTAACTAAACCCTAATTAGGTTTAATAATAATAATAATAATTAATAATTAACCCTAATTTCGTAATTAATGCACGTACCAGGTTTGACCTGTCAGACTGCTCCGCGAGTGCGGATTTATGCTACCCAATAACTCCACGAGTGCGGAGGATGCAGGCTCAGATGAGGTGCAGGCTTAAATTATGCAAGTTCAGTTTTAATATATTTTTTTTTACTTTTTTACTTTTAATTTTTTTATTTTCATTTTTTATTTTATAGAAAATGTAATTTAAATAACACTTATATTAAAAATTGCTTACTAGTTTTTTTTATAACTTTTCACAATAAATAAAAATATAAACTTTTTAATAAACTTAAAAATATAGATATATATTTTTCTTTTTTTATGTTTTTATATTTTTGTATTTTAATATTTAAAACTTATAAAAATAAATTTTTACAAAAATGGCTTAAAAACTAATTTTTTATGGCGTTTCGCTTTGGCGTTAAGTGTTCCCCTACAGCGGCGCCAAAAATACTTGATGTTATGTCAGGTGTATACGAAATAGTTATATTTTTATTGCGAAATACTATTAAATACGATACAATTTTACACAAGCTATTTATTTATTATTAGAGTGGATATACCTAAACCTTGCTACAACACTATAGGCAGTGTACCTAATTGTACAGTAGTGTAGTTTTTAGTAAGTCCGGTTCGTCCACAGGGAACTAGCCAAGTTTAACGCTATATTTTTAAACTATATTTGTATATATATATATATATATATATATATATATATATATATATATATATATATATATATATATATATATATATATATATATATATATATATATATATATATAAGTAGTATTATTATTATTATTATTATAAAATAGGGGTTTTTACCGTTTAATGACCGGTTTGTCGATTTTATGTCTTAAGTCACAATTAAAACCTAATGTAAAATATTAAATATAAATACAACTTAATTTAAAGCGTAAAGTAAATTACGATAAATAAAAGTGCGATAAAAATGACGATAAATAAAATTGAGATAATTAAAAGTACGATGAGATATAAAATAAAGGAATTACGCTTATTTAAACTTCCGTAATCATGATGTTCGACGTGTTGATTTTAGTTTATTACCATGGGTTAATTGTCCTTTGTCCTGGATTATTCGATATGTCCATATAGTTTTGTCAATAATAGTCCATCAGTCATAATTATAAAGTGCGAGAATCTTCATCAGATTATCCTTATACCCGAAGTTAAATATTCCAACTAATTGGGGATTCGAACTGTAACAAGGTCTTAATACTTTGTTTAATGAATACACCAGGTTATCGACTGCGTGTAATCCAAGGTTTTACTACTTTGTTAACAATTACACCAATTACCCTTGAATTTAATCCACCCCTGTTTTAATGAGTCCATTAACTATTAATCCATCCCCGTGTCCGGTCAAATGAACAATAATTTGTATTTATAAATATCCCGTCCACCGTACCTGATTAAGCGTATGTGGTTATTTATAGATACGTCAAATTGTAACCTTTATATTAAATTAACAGGATATAATTTAGTTAATTAAATATAAAGCCCATTAATAGCCCATAGTCCAATTTCCACAAGTGTCGTTCTTTTGTTCAAACCCCAATTATGGTCCAAAGCCCAATTACCCCGTCTTTATTATTTAGCCCAACATCACGATTACTTCGATTTAAATAAGCATAATAATAACTTAGCTACGAGACATTAATTTAAAAAGGTTGAACATAACTTACAATGATTATTAATAGCGTAGTGTTACACGGACAAAATTTCGACTTACAAACTTAAAACATTCGCCAACATAACCTTATTATTATTAAACTTAAATTAAAATTAAAATTCAGGCTTTAGTGGCACTTTTTCTTCAATTCTTTAATCTTCGTGCTTCGTCTTCACATTTATTTATTTAAACGATTACAACTTAAAAATAGAATAATTACAACTAAAAACTTTACATATTGGGATGATATTGCGACTAAATATATGTTCATTTGGAGCACTATCAAATATCTCCACACTTGAACGTTGCTTGTCCTCAAGCAATACAGAACTTGAAATTAAATCACACTTCACTTGAATCACTTTTTTATTCTCACACTTTATACATCAGTGATTTTGATACGGCGGTATAAACAATGATAGTAACATTGTGGTTTACAGTCCCACATGACTATGAAAATTTAGATCCTTTAAGAAAATTGGATCTTTATGAAAACATTTGATCTTTTAAAAATTCATTCTAGCTTTTACCCTAGATAAGTTTTCCGGAATAACCCTTCACCGGTGTTTGCAAAATGTTTTTGTGGGTTGCGTGGGTTTCAGATTTGAAAATTTTAGTTCAAAACTTGCGGTTTTGTGTCACCCACTTGCTAACCTTGTATTAGGAAAGCAACACGTCCAGTATACTTGCTCCATATATTACCTTTCGGTAAACTACCGTCCGGTTGTAAAGGAAAGTGTTGAACAAGCAACTGTTAAGGTAATGTCTAATAACATGCAGATGATCATGGTCCACAACGTGTCGGATGCAATTATTATCCTTTGTAGGAGAAATAGTAAAGATCACCTTATAATTTTTTCGGTCTGGCACAAGGTCCTGTCTTCGACCATGCTATACAACCACCGTTCTTACGGTTGACACCCGATTTGGTTCAGGTGACGTAATGAATTCCGGTGAATTCTCAGGATTTTACGTTTAATGGTAATGAACGCATTGAAAATAGGTTTTTCAAAAAACAATTCGGTTTTAATTTTGATCAAAATATTTTCTCGTTCAAGCTCGAGTTTAGATATCATTGAATTCCATGAGTTTGTAATTCTCAATCTTTAAAGTCAATCTCAAGGATTGAGTAATATCAGGCTTAAAAGCTGATTTTTAATCTTTAAGGAGATTATCCTTTCTGGAGGTCTGATTCATTAGTCTTATCAAGCTAATTTGCACGGTGCCCTCCCCATTTTACGAGACAGATCCTCTCATGGTTAAGATAAGTCTGACCACATGGAGACCCTGTTTGATGCCGAGGTCCGTGGATTTTCTGCTGATTTTAGAGATGACTTTTCTAGATTTTTCGTCAACCTACAGCTGGTCTGGACGACAACTTCTTGACCTAAATCAAGAAGCGCGTGTCTTTTTCGGAAGACTTTACTTCCTTTTAATGATAGAATAGATTCATCGTGTAGATCCATCTTTCTTTCAAATATATTATAGTAAATCAGGTAAAACTCATTAGTTTAGTCCAAAGCAAAAGTACCTGCAATAATCTTGTATAAAATATGTGATATTTGTTTTAAATAACTTGGTAAATTCTTCCCACACTTAGCTTTTATTTATTCTTTTCTTTGCCTTTTTATTCTCCTTTATTCCATTTTAAATGAATTCAAATATTTTGGGTTATTTCTCAATTTATGTTCTCTCTGAGGTAATAATAATTTCGGTATTATCACCTAATTTTATCGTTCATAAATATGTATGAACATGATTTTGAATTTATTTAGTTGAAATTTTTTCAAATTTTCATAAAATTTGGTAATTAAACCAAGTGTAAACCCGAGAGAATTTATAACCCTTCTCCACACTTGAGATCTTGCAATACCCTCATTTGCATGAAATTAGACTATAATTATAAATTCATGAGGGTGATTAGTGTAGAAAAGTGATTAAAAATACCGAGTTTGCAAACATATTTTTTTATATCACATTTGATATTTTGCGTCTTGTCGTCAAAATTAGTAGCTTTTGCTTAACTTTAGTGCCAGTCTTTGAAAGTGCGTTGTTTTACCCTATTATGTACATAATATAAACTACAAACATATATGTAACATATATGTAATATATATATATATATATATATATATATATATATATATATATATATATATATATATATATATATATATATATATTAAAACCTTTATTTATTAAAACAATTTAAATGAATAATTTTTTAAAATTTTGTTTCCTTTTACTTTAGGTAGTTTCGGTATGTTTACCTAGTTCGTCCCTCGACAAAATTTAAAATTTGTCGTTTTTAAAGTGATTGTTTTAAAAGCAAAGATTTTTGGGTTTTTTAATTTTTTTGGTATACTTTAGATCAATAAAATTAAAAATAATGATAACAAAATTTTTAGCCCCGCCCTTGGGTAAAGAAATTTCGGTTCCATGACCTAGTCTTTAACTTACGACGAATTTTAGAAATCATTTTTTAAACTTAATGAAATAAAGTAAATTTTGTTTTTAAATTCACATAAAACTTAAATTTAAAAAGCGTATTAATTTCATACAAACCTACAAAACAAAATAAAATTCAGAATGGGAGAAAGAAAACTAGTTCTTTAGTGTCTGCTAGTGGAAAAGATCAATCGGATTCCATTCTCGGAACTACACGAGAACAGAAAAAGTAACTCTAGACAGCATTATTTCTTAGAACATTTGAATCTCCACACACTTAGGTAACTGTGGTTTTGAAATTGTGATTAACTTCATCGTCAATTTCTTTTGGACCATGATCAACTTGCATATCTGTGACTTTTGCTTTAAGCCATTGATCGGATTCCTGTGTAATATCTACAAATTCAACTAGTTTCGCCTTTTCTTTAGGTGATAGATGGGATACTAACCGGTTACATAACTTAGAGTTCCCATTGGTTCTAGCATCGCGAATCCGTTTAATAAGTTTCTTCGTTGAACTGTTAATAACGGAGTCATTTAATTTTGTATCATCAATGGGGTTCTTTGTTATCAGGTCATCATTAGATATTACTTCATCTTCCCCACTTAGGCGTTTTATTATTGCTAAGCACTACCGTTGGAGTTGGTAAAACAATATGGTTCTTACCAATCATTTTTGTTGGTTCAACGGTTTTGGCTGGTTGAGATTTAGCCTTTCGACTCATAAAGGTGACCGATTTGTCACCATCACTAAGTGTCATTCTACCCTCTCTTACATCAAATAATGCCCCGGTGGACTCTGAGAATGGTCGACCTAAAATTAGAGGAATGTTTGAGTCCTCTTCTATGTCAATGACAATAAATTCGATTGGAAAAGTTAAATTACCTACTTGAACGGGTAGGTTGTCTGCAATTCCAACTGAGTGCTTAATGGTTTGATCAAAGAGTCTAACACTCATTTTCGTTGGACTTTACTCACCTACTCCTAATCTCTTATATAATGAAAGAGGCATAACACTCACACTCGCACCTAAACCTGCTAGTGCATCATACATGACACAATCACTAAGTAGACAAGGAACAATAAATTCATCCGAATCACCCAACCTTGTTGGAGGTTTTGGTGGATCTGTCTTTACCGGGTTTACTTTTACAGTTTTTGTTTCATGCACCTTCTTATTCTTCTTCTTCTTTCCAGAGGTATCACAAACTTTATTGTAGTGACCCGAACTTTTCCATGTTTATATATATTAATTGAGATTGATATTTACATGATTAAATGTTTCCAACATGTTAAGCAATCAAACTTGTTAAGACTTGATTAATTGAAATATGTTTCATATAGACAATTGACCACCCAAGTTGACCGGCGATTCACGAACGTTAAAACTTGTAAAAACGACTTGACGATATATATATGGATATACATATGGTTAACATGAGATTATGATAAGTAAGTATCTCCATAAGTATATTAACAATGAGTTATATACATATAAACAAGACTACTAACTTAAGGATTTCGAAACGAGACATATATGTAACGATTATCGTTGTAACGACATTTAAATGTATATATATCATATTAAGATATATTAATATATCATAATATCATGATAATATAATAATTTAACATCTCATTAGATATAATAAACAATGGGTTAACAACATTAATTGAGATCGTTAACTTAAAGGTTTCAAAACAACACTTACATGTAACGACTAACGATGACTTAACGACTCCGTTAAAATGTATATACATGTAGTGTATTTAGATGTATTAAAATACTTTTGGAAGACTTCAAGACATATATCAAAACACTCATACTTAACGAAAATGGTTACAGTTACTTTCCCATTCTTTTCTTTCATCAAGAATTCTAGTCGTATTCTTACCCGTATTATACACAGCTTCAAAACGTACTTACTATGGGTATATACCAATAGGAACTAGCATGGGATTCCACTCTTGATTATGTCATGTATGACTAATCAATTTTAACTTCTACCATGAGCTAGTCAACTAACTAGAACTCCTTTTAACCCCACTCACCACTCACCAATTAACACTCATCATTCACTCCATTTCACTTCCAAATCTCTTTCTAATTCTCTCTCAACACACCCACACTATTATGAACGTATTTTTCCAGTAGTTAATCATCATCTTCATCAAAAATCACTTCAAGAATCAAGCTATAATCATCATAGGAAGAACACTTCAAGAATACTTCAAAAATCCCTTCAAGTTTACTAATTTACTTCCAAGCTTTCTAATCCATTCCAAGTAATCATCTAAGATCAAGAAACCTTTGTTATATACAGTAGGTTATCTTTCTTATTCAAGGTAATATTCATATTCAAACTTTGATTCAATTTCTATAACTATAAACTATCTTAATTCGAGCAAAAATCTTACTTGAACTTGTTTTTGTGTCATGATCCTACTTCAAGAACTTTCAAGCCATCCAAGATCCTTTGAAGCTAGATCATTTCTTGTCACTTCCAGTAGGTTTACCTACTAAACTTGAGGTAGTAATGATGTTCATAACATCATTCGATTCATATATATAAAACTATCTTATTCGAAGGTTTAAACTCGTAATCACTAGAACATAGTTTAGTTAATTCTAAACTTGTTCGCAAACAAAAGTTAATCCTTCTAACTTGACTTTTAAAATTAACTAAACACATGTTCTATATCTATATGATATGCTAACTTAATGATTTAAAACCTGGAAACACGAAAAACACCGTAAAACCGGATTTACGCCGTCGTAGTAACACCGCGGGCTGTTTTGGGTTAGTTAATTAAAAACTATGATAAACTTTGATTTAAAACTTATTATTCTGAGAAAATGATTTTTATTATGAACATGAAACTATATCCAAAAATTATGGTTAAACTCAAAGTGGAAGTATGTTTTCTAAAATGGTCATCTAGACGTCGTTCTTTCGACTGAAATGACTACCTTTACAAAAACGACTTGTAACTTATTTTTCCGACTATAAACCTATACTTTTTCTGTGTAGATTCATAAAATACAGTTCAATATGAAACCATAGCAATTTGATTCATTCAAAACGGATTTAAAATGAAGAAGTTATGGGTAAAACAAGATTGGATAATTTTTATCATTTTAGCTACGTGAAAATTGGTAACAAATCTATTCCAACCATAACTTAATCAACTTGTATTGTATATTATGTAATCTTGAGATACCATAGACACGTATACAATGTTTCGACCTATCATGTCGACACATCTATATATATTTCGGAACAACCATAGACACTCTATATGTGAATGTTGGAGTTAGCTATACAGGGTTGAGGTTGATTCCAAAATATATATAGTTTGAGTTGTGATCAATACTGAGATACGTATACACTGGGTCGTGGATTGATTCAAGATAATATTTATTGATTTATTTCTGTACATCTAACTGTGGACAACTAGTTGTAGGTTACTAACGAGGACAGCTGACTTAATAAACTTAAAACATCAAAATATATTAAAAGTGTTGTAAATATATTTTGAACATACTTTAATATATATGTATATATTGTTATAGGTTCGTGAATCAACAGTGGCCAAGTCTTACTTCTCGACGAAGTAAAAATCTGTGAAAGTGAGTTATAGTCCCATTTTTAAAATCTAATATTTTTGGGATGAGAATACATGCAGGTTTTATAAATGATTTACAAAATAGACACAAGTACGTGAAACTACATTCTATGGTTGAATTATCGAAATCGAATATGCCCCTTTTTATTAAGTCTGGTAATCTAAGAATTAGGGAACAGACACCCTAATTGACGCGAATCCTAAAGATAGATCTATTGGGCCTAACAAACCCCATCCAAAGTACCGGATGCTTTAGTACTTCGAAATTATATCATATCCGAAGGGTGTCCCGGAATGATGGGGATATTCTTATATATGCATCTTGTTATTGTCGGTTACCAGGTGTTCACCATATGAATGATTTTTATCTCTATGTATGGGATGTGTATTGAAATATGAAATCTTGTGGTCTATTATTATGATTTGATATATATAGGTTAAACCTATAACTCACCAACATTTTTGTTGACGTTTTAAGCATGTTTATTCTCAGGTGATTATTAAGAGCTTCCGCTGTCGCATACTTAAATAAGGACGAGATTTGGAGTCCATGCTTGTATGATATTGTGTAAAAACTGCATTCAAGAAACTTATTTTGTTGTAACATATTTGTATTGTAAACCATTATGTAATGGTCGTGTGTAAACAGGATATTTTAGATTATCATTATTTGATAATCTACGTAAAGCTTTTTAAACCTTTATTGATGAAATAAAGGTTATGGTTTGTTTTAAAATGAATGCAGTCTTTGAAAAACGTCTCATATAGAGGTCAAAACCTCGCAACGAAATCAATTAATATGGAACGTTTTTAATCAATAAGAACGGGACATTTCAGTTGGTATCAGAGCGATGGTCTTAGAGAACCAGAATTTTGCATTAGTGTGTCTTATCTAGTTTGTTAGGATGCATTAGTGAGTCTGGACTTCGACCGTGTTTACTTGAAAAATGATTGCTTAACAAATTTTGTTGGAAACTATATATTTTTAACATGTGAATATTATGTGATATATTAATCTCTTAACGCGTTTGATATTATGTGATAGATGTCTACCTCTAGAACAAGTCCCATTGACTCACCTAATAATAATGAAGAGTCAAATGTAAATTGGAATGATTCGTGGACTGATTCACAAGTTCCCGAAGAGGAACCGGAAGAAGAGTCGGAACCAGAAGAAGAATCGGAATCGGAAGAAGAATCGGAACCGGATGAAGAAATAGAACCGGTGGGGGAAATAATAAAACGGTTAAGTAAAAGAAAATCCTCAACCAACCGACCAAGGTTAATTATGGTCAATGGTGTTTCCGCTAAGGAAGCAAAATATTGGGAGGATTACCAATTCTCCGATGAATCGGATTCCGACCAGAATTCCGATGATGTTATAGAAATTACCCCAACTGAATTTAAAAAGGCAAAAGAAAATAATAAGGGAAAGGGCATAAAAATAGAGAAATCTAATTCCAACCCCGATGAACTTTATATGTATCGTCAACCCCCGAAGTCCTTAAGTTGTAACAATGACCCGGGAACCTCTAAACCACCAGGTTTTTCTAAACCAATGTGGAAAATAACGGCTCGTATTAGGGGAACATCATATATCCCTAGAAATTTGGGAAAACGAACCAAAACCAAAGAAGAAGAAACAAGCGAGTCGGAATAAGATAGTTGTATTCGTGTGGTGTAATATATGTAATACAGTGTGCTTATGCTTTATGATATATGTAAAAATTGCTTGTATTAATAAGTATTTTTTTATGAATCTAACTCTTGTCTATTTTACAGTATAAAAACACAAAATGGATAGACAACCCAATATTTTAAGAGACCTACCCGGAGACATGATTGATGAAATCTTGTCTAGAGTCGGTCAGAATTCCTCGGCACAACTATTTAAGGCGAGATCAGTTTGTAAGACATTCGAAGAACGTTCCAAGAATGATTTGGTTTATAAAAGGCTTTCGTTCGGAAGATGGGGGATATCACATTGGGAAATCCATAAGTTACGATGTGTTTACTTTGACGCATATATTGCGGGGAACCCAAATGCTATTTTACGCAACGGGTTAAGAAATTATTTTGACTCAGTATATCCAAATATAGGACTTCGTGATTTAGAAAAAACGGCTAACATGCAACATAAAGAAGCATGTTATGCTTACGGGTTAGTAATGTTCGCTTCTCACCAAAGTGAGAACAAGAACATCGGGCTACAACTATTAAACAAAACGTTCCCTCAAGTGACGGAGTCGGTAATTGGGGTAAGAAATGAGGTTTTTAGGTTATTACGAGACTGTTGGTCATTACGTAACCCTCGTCCCTTTGACGACGTTACAACACGCTGTCTTATCAACGGCCATAACGGTTATGTTCCACAAGACCAAGGATGGGAAGTAGTCCTAGTAAAACCAGAATGCATGACTTGTTTCTGGACGTATGAATTACGTGTCTTTATTGCCTTTGCTGAACGACTTGTGTACTAGCTAGAATTATCTTCACAACTATCTTGTATCAAAGTTATTGTGTGCTATATTTCATGCTTTATGTAAAATAAGCGGTATTGTAAGTTTGTAAAATATTGTATAAAAGTTTGAACGCGAAATATTATTATAATCAGTTTTTCATATAGAATTGTAGTAGTTGAATTGTATATTAGCTACTAAGTATGAACTTAACGGGTAGGTACTACCCGAATTTAAACTTATAAAACGCTAATATGAAGAAAAAGCTTTTATAAATGAGTTCATATTATGCTACGAAATACTATTAACTACTCTTAATATTCTGTATGATTAACTTGTTCCATTTGACTATTTTGAAGGAAATGGCACCGACTACTCGACACACCGTGAATATGAATGAAGAGGAATTCCGTACTTTTCTAGCTTCAAACATAGCCGCAGTACAGGCTGCGCTATATACCAACAATAACCTTGGATCTGGCAGTACAGGAAATCGTGTAGGATGCACCTACAAAGAATTCACTGCCTGCAAACCTTTGGAATTTGATGGAACCGAAGGACCGATCGGATTGAAACGGTGGACCGAGAAGGTTGAATCGGTGTTTGCCATAAGTAAGTGTACTGAAGAGGACAAAGTGAAGTACGCTACGCATACCTTCACAGGTTCTGCGTTAACATGGTGGAATACCTATCTAGAGCAAGTGGGACAAGATGATGCGTACGCACTACCGTGGTCAGCATTCAAGCACTTGATGAACGAGAAGTACCGTCCTAGAACCGAGGTCAATAAGCTCAAGACAGAACTTAGAGGGTTACGAACCCAAGGATTTGATATTACCACGTACGAAAGACGATTCACAGAATTGTGCCTATTGTGTCCGGGAGCGTTCGAAGATGAGGAAGAGAAGATCGACGCGTTTGTGAAAGGATTACCGGAAAGAATCCAAGAAGATATAAGTTCACACGAGCCCGCCTCCATACAACAGGCATGTAGAATGGCTCACAAACTAGTGAACCAGATTGAAGAAAGAATTAAAGAACAGACTGCTGAAGAGGCCAATGTGAAGCAAGTCAAAAGAAAGTGGGAGGAAAACGGTGATAAGAATCGCCAATACAGCAACAACAGCAATTACAACAATAATCGCAACAATTATCCCAACAATCGCAACTACAACAAACGGCCCAACAACAACAACAACAACAACAACAGCAACTACAACAATCATCCTAACAACAATAATAACCGCAACAACAACAACAATCAGAAGCAGCTATGCCAAAGGTGTGAAAAGAATCACTCGGGGTTCTGCACCAAATTTTGCAACAAGTGTAAAAGAAATGGTCATAGCGCGGCGAAGTGTGAGGTCTACGGACCAGGGGTTAATAGAACGAAAGGAACAAATGGTGTCGGAACGAGTAATGGCGGAGCAAGTAGTGTCGGAGCAAGTTATGCCAATGTAGTTTGTTATAAATGTGGAAAACCGGGCCACATTATTAGAAATTGCCCGAACCAGGAGAACACGAATGGACAAGGTCGTGGAAGAGTTTTCAATATTAATGCGGCAGAGGCACAGGAAGACCCGGAGCTTGTTACGGGTACGTTTCTTATTGACAATAAATCTGCTTACGTTTTATTTGATTCGGGTGCGGATAGAAGCTATATGAGTAGAGATTTTTGTGCTAAATTAAGTTGTCCATTGACGCCTTTGGATAGTAAATTTTTACTCGAATTAGCAAATGGTAAATTAATTTCAGCAGATAATATATGTCGGAATCGAGAAATTAAACTGGTTAGCGAAACATTTAAGATTGATTTGATACCAGTAGAGTTAGGGAGTTTTGATGTGATAATCGGTATGGACTGGTTGAAAGAAGTGAAAGCAGAGATCGTCTGTTACAAAAATGCAATTCGCATTATACGAGAAAAAGGAAAACCCTTAATGGTGTACGGAGAAAAGGGCAACACGAAGCTACATCTTATTAGTAATTTGAAAGCACAAAAACTAATAAGAAAAGGTTGCTATGCTGTTCTAGCACACGTCGAGAAAGTACAAACTGAAGAAAAGAGCATCAATGATGTTCCCGTCGCAAAAGAATTTCCCGACGTATTTCCGAAAGAATTACCGGGATTACCCCCACATCGATCCGTTGAATTTCAAATAGATCTTGTACCAGGAGCTGCACCAATAGCTCGTGCTCCTTACAGACTTGCACCCAGCGAGATGAAAGAACTGCAAAGCCAATTACAAGAACTTTTAGAGCGTGGTTTCATTCGACCAAGCACATCACCTTGGGGAGCTCCTGTTTTGTTTGTCAAGAAGAAAGATGGTACATTCAGGTTGTGTATCGACTACCGAGAGTTGAACAAACTTACCATCAAGAACCGCTACCCACTACCGAGAATCGACGACTTATTTGATCAACTACAAGGCTCGTCTGTTTATTCAAAGATTGACTTACGTTCCGGGTATCATCAAATGCGGGTGAAAGAAGATGATATTCCAAAGACTGCTTTCAGAACACGTTACGGTCATTACGAGTTTATGGTCATGCCGTTTGGTTTAACTAATGCACCAGCTGTGTTCATGGACCTTATGAACCGAGTGTGTGGACCATACCTTGACAAGTTTGTCATCGTTTTCATTGATGACATACTTATTTACTCAAAGAATGACCAAGAACACGGTGAACATTTGAGAAAGGTGTTAGAAGTATTGAGGAAGGAAGAATTGTACGCTAAGTTTTCAAAGTGTGCATTTTGGTTGGAAGAAGTTCAATTCCTCGGTCACATAGTGAACAAAGAAGGTATTAAGGTGGATCCAGCAAAGATAGAAACTGTTGAAAAGTGGGAAACACCGAAAACTCCGAAACACGTACGCCAGTTTTTAGGACTAGCTGGTTACTACAGAAGGTTCATCCAAGACTTTTCCAGAATAGCAAAACCCTTGACTGCATTAACGCATAAAGGGAAGAAATTTGAATGGAATGATGAACAAGAGAAAGCGTTTCAGTTATTGAAGAAAAAGCTAACTACGGCACCTATATTGTCATTGCCTGAAGGGAATGATGATTTTGTGATTTATTGTGACGCATCAAAGCAAGGTCTCGGTCGTGTATTAATGCAACGAACGAAGGTGATTGCTTATGCGTCTAGACAATTGAAGATTCACGAACAAAATTATACGACGCATGATTTGGAATTAGGTGCGGTTGTTTTTGCATTAAAGACTTGGAGGCACTACTTATATGGGGTCAAAAGTATTATATATACCGACCACAAAAGTCTTCAACACATATTTAATCAGAAACAACTGAATATGAGGCAGCGTAGGTGGATTGAATTATTGAATGATTACGACTTTGAGATTCGTTACCACCCGGGAAAGGCAAATGTGGTAGCCGATGCCTTGAGCAGGAAGGACAGAGAACCCATTCGAGTAAAATCTATGAATATAATGATTCATAATAACCTTACTACTCAAATAAAGGAGGCGCAACAAGGAGTTTTAAAAGAAGGAAATTTAAAGGATGAAATACCCAAAGGATCGGAGAAGCATCTTAATATTCGGGAAGACGGAACCCGGTATAGGGCTGAAAGGATTTGGGTACCAAAATTTGGAGATATGAGAGAAATGGTACTTAGAGAAGCTCATAAAACCAGATACTCAATACATCCTGGAACGGGGAAGATGTACAAGGATCTCAAGAAACATTTTTGGTGGCCGGGTATGAAAGCCGATGTTGCTAAATATGTAGGAGAATGTTTGACGTGTTCTAAGGTCAAAGCTGAGCATCAGAAACCATCAGGTCTACTTCAACAACCCGAAATCCCGGAATGGAAATGGGAAAACATTACCATGGATTTCATCACTAAATTGCCAAGGACTGCAAGTGGTTTTGATACTATTTGGGTAATAGTTGATCGTCTCACCAAATCAGCACACTTCCTGCCAATAAGAGAAGATGACAAGATGGAGAAGTTAGCACGACTGTATTTGAAGGAAGTCGTTGTAGTGACCCGAACTTTTCCATGTTTATATATATTAATTGAGATTGATATTTACATGATTAAATGTTTCCAACATGTTAAGCAATCAAACTTGTTAAGACTTGATTAATTGAAATATGTTTCATATAGACAATTGACCACCCAAGTTGACCGGCGATTCACGAACGTTAAAACTTGTAAAAACGACTTGACGATATATATATGGATATACATATGGTTAACATGAGATTATGATAAGTAAGTATCTCCATAAGTATATTAACAATGAGTTATATACATATAAACAAGACTACTAACTTAAGGATTTCGAAACGAGACATATATGTAACGATTATCGTTGTAACGACATTTAAATGTATATATATCATATTAAGATATATTAATATATCATAATATCATGATAATATAATAATTTAACATCTCATTAGATATAATAAACAATGGGTTAACAACATTAATTGAGATCGTTAACTTAAAGGTTTCAAAACAACACTTACATGTAACGACTAACGATGACTTAACGACTCCGTTAAAATGTATATACATGTAGTGTATTTAGATGTATTAAAATACTTTTGGAAGACTTCAAGACATATATCAAAACACTCATACTTAACGAAAATGGTTACAGTTACTTTCCCATTCTTTTCTTTCATCAAGAATTCTAGTCGTATTCTTACCCGTATTATACACAGCTTCAAAACGTACTTACTATGGGTATATACCAATAGGAACTAGCATGGGATTCCACTCTTGATTATGTCATGTATGACTAATCAATTTTAACTTCTACCATGAGCTAGTCAACTAACTAGAACTCCTTTTAACCCCACTCACCACTCACCAATTAACACTCATCATTCACTCCATTTCACTTCCAAATCTCTTTCTAATTCTCTCTCAACACACCCACACTATTATGAACGTATTTTTCCAGTAGTTAATCATCATCTTCATCAAAAATCACTTCAAGAATCAAGCTATAATCATCATAGGAAGAACACTTCAAGAATACTTCAAAAATCCCTTCAAGTTTACTAATTTACTTCCAAGCTTTCTAATCCATTCCAAGTAATCATCTAAGATCAAGAAACCTTTGTTATATACAGTAGGTTATCTTTCTTATTCAAGGTAATATTCATATTCAAACTTTGATTCAATTTCTATAACTATAAACTATCTTAATTCGAGCAAAAATCTTACTTGAACTTGTTTTTGTGTCATGATCCTACTTCAAGAACTTTCAAGCCATCCAAGATCCTTTGAAGCTAGATCATTTCTTGTCACTTCCAGTAGGTTTACCTACTAAACTTGAGGTAGTAATGATGTTCATAACATCATTCGATTCATATATATAAAACTATCTTATTCGAAGGTTTAAACTCGTAATCACTAGAACATAGTTTAGTTAATTCTAAACTTGTTCGCAAACAAAAGTTAATCCTTCTAACTTGACTTTTAAAATTAACTAAACACATGTTCTATATCTATATGATATGCTAACTTAATGATTTAAAACCTGGAAACACGAAAAACACCGTAAAACCGGATTTACGCCGTCGTAGTAACACCGCGGGCTGTTTTGGGTTAGTTAATTAAAAACTATGATAAACTTTGATTTAAAACTTATTATTCTGAGAAAATGATTTTTATTATGAACATGAAACTATATCCAAAAATTATGGTTAAACTCAAAGTGGAAGTATGTTTTCTAAAATGGTCATCTAGACGTCGTTCTTTCGACTGAAATGACTACCTTTACAAAAACGACTTGTAACTTATTTTTCCGACTATAAACCTATACTTTTTCTGTGTAGATTCATAAAATACAGTTCAATATGAAACCATAGCAATTTGATTCATTCAAAACGGATTTAAAATGAAGAAGTTATGGGTAAAACAAGATTGGATAATTTTTATCATTTTAGCTACGTGAAAATTGGTAACAAATCTATTCCAACCATAACTTAATCAACTTGTATTGTATATTATGTAATCTTGAGATACCATAGACACGTATACAATGTTTCGACCTATCATGTCGACACATCTATATATATTTCGGAACAACCATAGACACTCTATATGTGAATGTTGGAGTTAGCTATACAGGGTTGAGGTTGATTCCAAAATATATATAGTTTGAGTTGTGATCAATACTGAGATACGTATACACTGGGTCGTGGATTGATTCAAGATAATATTTATTGATTTATTTCTGTACATCTAACTGTGGACAACTAGTTGTAGGTTACTAACGAGGACAGCTGACTTAATAAACTTAAAACATCAAAATATATTAAAAGTGTTGTAAATATATTTTGAACATACTTTAATATATATGTATATATTGTTATAGGTTCGTGAATCAACAGTGGCCAAGTCTTACTTCTCGACGAAGTAAAAATCTGTGAAAGTGAGTTATAGTCCCATTTTTAAAATCTAATATTTTTGGGATGAGAATACATGCAGGTTTTATAAATGATTTACAAAATAGACACAAGTACGTGAAACTACATTCTATGGTTGAATTATCGAAATCGAATATGCCCCTTTTTATTAAGTCTGGTAATCTAAGAATTAGGGAACAGACACCCTAATTGACGCGAATCCTAAAGATAGATCTATTGGGCCTAACAAACCCCATCCAAAGTACCGGATGCTTTAGTACTTCGAAATTATATCATATCCGAAGGGTGTCCCGGAATGATGGGGATATTCTTATATATGCATCTTGTTATTGTCGGTTACCAGGTGTTCACCATATGAATGATTTTTATCTCTATGTATGGGATGTGTATTGAAATATGAAATCTTGTGGTCTATTATTATGATTTGATATATATAGGTTAAACCTATAACTCACCAACATTTTTGTTGACGTTTTAAGCATGTTTATTCTCAGGTGATTATTAAGAGCTTCCGCTGTCGCATACTTAAATAAGGACGAGATTTGGAGTCCATGCTTGTATGATATTGTGTAAAAACTGCATTCAAGAAACTTATTTTGTTGTAACATATTTGTATTGTAAACCATTATGTAATGGTCGTGTGTAAACAGGATATTTTAGATTATCATTATTTGATAATCTACGTAAAGCTTTTTAAACCTTTATTGATGAAATAAAGGTTATGGTTTGTTTTAAAATGAATGCAGTCTTTGAAAAACGTCTCATATAGAGGTCAAAACCTCGCAACGAAATCAATTAATATGGAACGTTTTTAATCAATAAGAACGGGACATTTCAGTTGGTATCAGAGCGATGGTCTTAGAGAACCAGAATTTTGCATTAGTGTGTCTTATCTAGTTTGTTAGGATGCATTAGTGAGTCTGGACTTCGACCGTGTTTACTTGAAAAATGATTGCTTAACAAATTTTGTTGGAAACTATATATTTTTAACATGTGAATATTATGTGATATATTAATCTCTTAACGCGTTTGATATTATGTGATAGATGTCTACCTCTAGAACAAGTCCCATTGACTCACCTAATAATAATGAAGAGTCAAATGTAAATTGGAATGATTCGTGGACTGATTCACAAGTTCCCGAAGAGGAACCGGAAGAAGAGTCGGAACCAGAAGAAGAATCGGAATCGGAAGAAGAATCGGAACCGGATGAAGAAATAGAACCGGTGGGGGAAATAATAAAACGGTTAAGTAAAAGAAAATCCTCAACCAACCGACCAAGGTTAATTATGGTCAATGGTGTTTCCGCTAAGGAAGCAAAATATTGGGAGGATTACCAATTCTCCGATGAATCGGATTCCGACCAGAATTCCGATGATGTTATAGAAATTACCCCAACTGAATTTAAAAAGGCAAAAGAAAATAATAAGGGAAAGGGCATAAAAATAGAGAAATCTAATTCCAACCCCGATGAACTTTATATGTATCGTCAACCCCCGAAGTCCTTAAGTTGTAACAATGACCCGGGAACCTCTAAACCACCAGGTTTTTCTAAACCAATGTGGAAAATAACGGCTCGTATTAGGGGAACATCATATATCCCTAGAAATTTGGGAAAACGAACCAAAACCAAAGAAGAAGAAACAAGCGAGTCGGAATAAGATAGTTGTATTCGTGTGGTGTAATATATGTAATACAGTGTGCTTATGCTTTATGATATATGTAAAAATTGCTTGTATTAATAAGTATTTTTTTATGAATCTAACTCTTGTCTATTTTACAGTATAAAAACACAAAATGGATAGACAACCCAATATTTTAAGAGACCTACCCGGAGACATGATTGATGAAATCTTGTCTAGAGTCGGTCAGAATTCCTCGGCACAACTATTTAAGGCGAGATCAGTTTGTAAGACATTCGAAGAACGTTCCAAGAATGATTTGGTTTATAAAAGGCTTTCGTTCGGAAGATGGGGGATATCACATTGGGAAATCCATAAGTTACGATGTGTTTACTTTGACGCATATATTGCGGGGAACCCAAATGCTATTTTACGCAACGGGTTAAGAAATTATTTTGACTCAGTATATCCAAATATAGGACTTCGTGATTTAGAAAAAGCGGCTAACATGCAACATAAAGAAGCATGTTATGCTTACGGGTTAGTAATGTTCGCTTCTCACCAAAGTGAGAACAAGAACATCGGGCTACAACTATTAAACAAAACGTTCCCTCAAGTGACGGAGTCGGTAATTGGGGTAAGAAATGAGGTTTTTAGGTTATTACGAGACTGTTGGTCATTACGTAACCCTCGTCCCTTTGACGACGTTACAACACGCTGTCTTATCAACGGCCATAACGGTTATGTTCCACAAGACCAAGGATGGGAAGTAGTCCTAGTAAAACCAGAATGCATGACTTGTTTCTGGACGTATGAATTACGTGTCTTTATTGCCTTTGCTGAACGACTTGTGTACTAGCTAGAATTATCTTCACAACTATCTTGTATCAAAGTTATTGTGTGCTATATTTCATGCTTTATGTAAAATAAGCGGTATTGTAAGTTTGTAAAATATTGTATAAAAGTTTGAACGCGAAATATTATTATAATCAGTTTTTCATATAGAATTGTAGTAGTTGAATTGTATATTAGCTACTAAGTATGAACTTAACGGGTAGGTACTACCCGAATTTAAACTTATAAAACGCTAATATGAAGAAAAAGCTTTTATAAATGAGTTCATATTATGCTACGAAATACTATTAACTACTCTTAATATTCTGTATGATTAACTTGTTCCATTTGACTATTTTGAAGGAAATGGCACCGACTACTCGACACACCGTGAATATGAATGAAGAGGAATTCCGTACTTTTCTAGCTTCAAACATAGCCGCAGTACAGGCTGCGCTATATACCAACAATAACCTTGGATCTGGCAGTACAGGAAATCGTGTAGGATGCACCTACAAAGAATTCACTGCCTGCAAACCTTTGGAATTTGATGGAACCGAAGGACCGATCGGATTGAAACGGTGGACCGAGAAGGTTGAATCGGTGTTTGCCATAAGTAAGTGTACTGAAGAGGACAAAGTGAAGTACGCTACGCATACCTTCACAGGTTCTGCGTTAACATGGTGGAATACCTATCTAGAGCAAGTGGGACAAGATGATGCGTACGCACTACCGTGGTCAGCATTCAAGCACTTGATGAACGAGAAGTACCGTCCTAGAACCGAGGTCAATAAGCTCAAGACAGAACTTAGAGGGTTACGAACCCAAGGATTTGATATTACCACGTACGAAAGACGATTCACAGAATTGTGCCTATTGTGTCCGGGAGCGTTCGAAGATGAGGAAGAGAAGATCGACGCGTTTGTGAAAGGATTACCGGAAAGAATCCAAGAAGATATAAGTTCACACGAGCCCGCCTCCATACAACAGGCATGTAGAATGGCTCACAAACTAGTGAACCAGATTGAAGAAAGAATTAAAGAACAGACTGCTGAAGAGGCCAATGTGAAGCAAGTCAAAAGAAAGTGGGAGGAAAACGGTGATAAGAATCGCCAATACAGCAACAACAGCAATTACAACAATAATCGCAACAATTATCCCAACAATCGCAACTACAACAAACGGCCCAACAACAACAACAACAACAACAACAGCAACTACAACAATCATCCTAACAACAATAATAACCGCAACAACAACAACAATCAGAAGCAGCTATGCCAAAGGTGTGAAAAGAATCACTCGGGGTTCTGCACCAAATTTTGCAACAAGTGTAAAAGAAATGGTCATAGCGCGGCGAAGTGTGAGGTCTACGGACCAGGGGTTAATAGAACGAAAGGAACAAATGGTGTCGGAACGAGTAATGGCGGAGCAAGTAGTGTCGGAGCAAGTTATGCCAATGTAGTTTGTTATAAATGTGGAAAACCGGGCCACATTATTAGAAATTGCCCGAACCAGGAGAACACGAATGGACAAGGTCGTGGAAGAGTTTTCAATATTAATGCGGCAGAGGCACAGGAAGACCCGGAGCTTGTTACGGGTACGTTTCTTATTGACAATAAATCTGCTTACGTTTTATTTGATTCGGGTGCGGATAGAAGCTATATGAGTAGAGATTTTTGTGCTAAATTAAGTTGTCCATTGACGCCTTTGGATAGTAAATTTTTACTCGAATTAGCAAATGGTAAATTAATTTCAGCAGATAATATATGTCGGAATCGAGAAATTAAACTGGTTAGCGAAACATTTAAGATTGATTTGATACCAGTAGAGTTAGGGAGTTTTGATGTGATAATCGGTATGGACTGGTTGAAAGAAGTGAAAGCAGAGATCGTCTGTTACAAAAATGCAATTCGCATTATACGAGAAAAAGGAAAACCCTTAATGGTGTACGGAGAAAAGGGCAACACGAAGCTACATCTTATTAGTAATTTGAAAGCACAAAAACTAATAAGAAAAGGTTGCTATGCTGTTCTAGCACACGTCGAGAAAGTACAAACTGAAGAAAAGAGCATCAATGATGTTCCCGTCGCAAAAGAATTTCCCGACGTATTTCCGAAAGAATTACCGGGATTACCCCCACATCGATCCGTTGAATTTCAAATAGATCTTGTACCAGGAGCTGCACCAATAGCTCATGCTCCTTACAGACTTGCACCCAGCGAGATGAAAGAACTGCAAAGCCAATTACAAGAACTTTTAGAGCGTGGTTTCATTCGACCAAGCACATCACCTTGGGGAGCTCCTGTTTTGTTTGTCAAGAAGAAAGATGGTACATTCAGGTTGTGTATCGACTACCGAGAGTTGAACAAACTTACCATCAAGAACCGCTACCCACTACCGAGAATCGACGACTTATTTGATCAACTACAAGGCTCGTCTGTTTATTCAAAGATTGACTTACGTTCCGGGTATCATCAAATGCGGGTGAAAGAAGATGATATTCCAAAGACTGCTTTCAGAACACGTTACGGTCATTACGAGTTTATGGTCATGCCGTTTGGTTTAACTAATGCACCAGCTGTGTTCATGGACCTTATGAACCGAGTGTGTGGACCATACCTTGACAAGTTTGTCATCGTTTTCATTGATGACATACTTATTTACTCAAAGAATGACCAAGAACACGGTGAACATTTGAGAAAGGTGTTAGAAGTATTGAGGAAGGAAGAATTGTACGCTAAGTTTTCAAAGTGTGCATTTTGGTTGGAAGAAGTTCAATTCCTCGGTCACATAGTGAACAAAGAAGGTATTAAGGTGGATCCAGCAAAGATAGAAACTGTTGAAAAGTGGGAAACACCGAAAACTCCGAAACACGTACGCCAGTTTTTAGGACTAGCTGGTTACTACAGAAGGTTCATCCAAGACTTTTCCAGAATAGCAAAACCCTTGACTGCATTAACGCATAAAGGGAAGAAATTTGAATGGAATGATGAACAAGAGAAAGCGTTTCAGTTATTGAAGAAAAAGCTAACTACGGCACCTATATTGTCATTGCCTGAAGGGAATGATGATTTTGTGATTTATTGTGACGCATCAAAGCAAGGTCTCGGTTGTGTATTAATGCAACGAACGAAGGTGATTGCTTATGCGTCTAGACAATTGAAGATTCACGAACAAAATTATACGACGCATGATTTGGAATTAGGTGCGGTTGTTTTTGCATTAAAGACTTGGAGGCACTACTTATATGGGGTCAAAAGTATTATATATACCGACCACAAAAGTCTTCAACACATATTTAATCAGAAACAACTGAATATGAGGCAGCGTAGGTGGATTGAATTATTGAATGATTACGACTTTGAGATTCGTTACCACCCGGGAAAGGCAAATGTGGTAGCCGATGCCTTGAGCAGGAAGGACAGAGAACCCATTCGAGTAAAATCTATGAATATAATGATTCATAATAACCTTACTACTCAAATAAAGGAGGCGCAACAAGGAGTTTTAAAAGAAGGAAATTTAAAGGATGAAATACCCAAAGGATCGGAGAAGCATCTTAATATTCGGGAAGACGGAACCCGGTATAGGGCTGAAAGGATTTGGGTACCAAAATTTGGAGATATGAGAGAAATGGTACTTAGAGAAGCTCATAAAACCAGATACTCAATACATCCTGGAACGGGGAAGATGTACAAGGATCTCAAGAAACATTTTTGGTGGCCGGGTATGAAAGCCGATGTTGCTAAATATGTAGGAGAATGTTTGACGTGTTCTAAGGTCAAAGCTGAGCATCAGAAACCATCAGGTCTACTTCAACAACCCGAAATCCCGGAATGGAAATGGGAAAACATTACCATGGATTTCATCACTAAATTGCCAAGGACTGCAAGTGGTTTTGATACTATTTGGGTAATAGTTGATCGTCTCACCAAATCAGCACACTTCCTGCCAATAAGAGAAGATGACAAGATGGAGAAGTTAGCACGACTGTATTTGAAGGAAGTCGTCTCCAGACATGGAATACCAATCTCTATTATCTCTGATAGGGATGGCAGATTTATTTCAAGATTCTGGCAGACATTACAGCAAGCATTAGGAACTCGTCTAGACATGAGTACTGCCTATCATCCACAAACTGATGGGCAGAGCGAAAGGACGATACAAACGCTTGAAGACATGCTACGAGCATGTGTTATTGATTTCGGAAACAGTTGGGATCGACATCTACCGTTAGCAGAATTTTCCTACAACAACGGCTACCATTCAAGCATTGAGATGGCGCCGTTTGAAGCACTTTATGGTAGAAAGTGCAGGTCTCCGATTTGTTGGAGTGAAGTGGGGGATAGACAGATTACGGGTCCGGAGATTATACAAGAAACTACCGAGAAGATCATCCAAATTCAACAACGGTTGAAAACCGCCCAAAGTCGACAAAAGAGCTACGCTGACATTAAAAGAAAAGATATAGAATTTGAAATTGGAGAGATGGTCATGCTTAAAGTTGCACCTTGGAAAGGCGTTGTTCGATTTGGTAAACGAGGGAAATTAAATCCAAGGTATATTGGACCATTCAAGATTATTGATCGTGTCGGACCAGTAGCTTACCGACTTGAGTTACCTCAACAACTCGCGGCTGTACATAACACTTTCCACGTCTCGAATTTGAAGAAATGTTTTGCTAAAGAAGATCTCACTATTCCGTTAGATGAAATCCAAATCAATGAAAAACTCCAATTCATCGAAGAACCCGTCGAAATAATGGATCGTGAGGTTAAAAGACTTAAGCAAAACAAGATACCAATTGTTAAGGTTCGATGGAATGCTCGTAGAGGACCCGAGTTCACCTGGGAGCGTGAAGATCAGATGAAGAAGAAATACCCGCATCTATTTCCAGAAGATTCGTCAACACCTTCAACAGCTTAAAATTTCGGGACGAAATTTATTTAACGGGTAGGTACTGTAGTGACCCGAACTTTTCCATGTTTATATATATTAATTGAGATTGATATTTACATGATTAAATGTTTCCAACATGTTAAGCAATCAAACTTGTTAAGACTTGATTAATTGAAATATGTTTCATATAGACAATTGACCACCCAAGTTGACCGGCGATTCACGAACGTTAAAACTTGTAAAAACGACTTGACGATATATATATGGATATACATATGGTTAACATGAGATTATGATAAGTAAGTATCTCCATAAGTATATTAACAATGAGTTATATACATATAAACAAGACTACTAACTTAAGGATTTCGAAACGAGACATATATGTAACGATTATCGTTGTAACGACATTTAAATGTATATATATCATATTAAGATATATTAATATATCATAATATCATGATAATATAATAATTTAACATCTCATTAGATATAATAAACAATGGGTTAACAACATTAATTGAGATCGTTAACTTAAAGGTTTCAAAACAACACTTACATGTAACGACTAACGATGACTTAACGACTCCGTTAAAATGTATATACATGTAGTGTATTTAGATGTATTAAAATACTTTTGGAAGACTTCAAGACATATATCAAAACACTCATACTTAACGAAAATGGTTACAGTTACTTTCCCATTCTTTTCTTTCATCAAGAATTCTAGTCGTATTCTTACCCGTATTATACACAGCTTCAAAACGTACTTACTATGGGTATATACCAATAGGAACTAGCATGGGATTCCACTCTTGATTATGTCATGTATGACTAATCAATTTTAACTTCTACCATGAGCTAGTCAACTAACTAGAACTCCTTTTAACCCCACTCACCACTCACCAATTAACACTCATCATTCACTCCATTTCACTTCCAAATCTCTTTCTAATTCTCTCTCAACACACCCACACTATTATGAACGTATTTTTCCAGTAGTTAATCATCATCTTCATCAAAAATCACTTCAAGAATCAAGCTATAATCATCATAGGAAGAACACTTCAAGAATACTTCAAAAATCCCTTCAAGTTTACTAATTTACTTCCAAGCTTTCTAATCCATTCCAAGTAATCATCTAAGATCAAGAAACCTTTGTTATATACAGTAGGTTATCTTTCTTATTCAAGGTAATATTCATATTCAAACTTTGATTCAATTTCTATAACTATAAACTATCTTAATTCGAGCAAAAATCTTACTTGAACTTGTTTTTGTGTCATGATCCTACTTCAAGAACTTTCAAGCCATCCAAGATCCTTTGAAGCTAGATCATTTCTTGTCACTTCCAGTAGGTTTACCTACTAAACTTGAGGTAGTAATGATGTTCATAACATCATTCGATTCATATATATAAAACTATCTTATTCGAAGGTTTAAACTCGTAATCACTAGAACATAGTTTAGTTAATTCTAAACTTGTTCGCAAACAAAAGTTAATCCTTCTAACTTGACTTTTAAAATTAACTAAACACATGTTCTATATCTATATGATATGCTAACTTAATGATTTAAAACCTGGAAACACGAAAAACACCGTAAAACCGGATTTACGCCGTCGTAGTAACACCGCGGGCTGTTTTGGGTTAGTTAATTAAAAACTATGATAAACTTTGATTTAAAACTTATTATTCTGAGAAAATGATTTTTATTATGAACATGAAACTATATCCAAAAATTATGGTTAAACTCAAAGTGGAAGTATGTTTTCTAAAATGGTCATCTAGACGTCGTTCTTTCGACTGAAATGACTACCTTTACAAAAACGACTTGTAACTTATTTTTCCGACTATAAACCTATACTTTTTCTGTGTAGATTCATAAAATACAGTTCAATATGAAACCATAGCAATTTGATTCATTCAAAACGGATTTAAAATGAAGAAGTTATGGGTAAAACAAGATTGGATAATTTTTATCATTTTAGCTACGTGAAAATTGGTAACAAATCTATTCCAACCATAACTTAATCAACTTGTATTGTATATTATGTAATCTTGAGATACCATAGACACGTATACAATGTTTCGACCTATCATGTCGACACATCTATATATATTTCGGAACAACCATAGACACTCTATATGTGAATGTTGGAGTTAGCTATACAGGGTTGAGGTTGATTCCAAAATATATATAGTTTGAGTTGTGATCAATACTGAGATACGTATACACTGGGTCGTGGATTGATTCAAGATAATATTTATTGATTTATTTCTGTACATCTAACTGTGGACAACTAGTTGTAGGTTACTAACGAGGACAGCTGACTTAATAAACTTAAAACATCAAAATATATTAAAAGTGTTGTAAATATATTTTGAACATACTTTAATATATATGTATATATTGTTATAGGTTCGTGAATCAACAGTGGCCAAGTCTTACTTCTCGACGAAGTAAAAATCTGTGAAAGTGAGTTATAGTCCCATTTTTAAAATCTAATATTTTTGGGATGAGAATACATGCAGGTTTTATAAATGATTTACAAAATAGACACAAGTACGTGAAACTACATTCTATGGTTGAATTATCGAAATCGAATATGCCCCTTTTTATTAAGTCTGGTAATCTAAGAATTAGGGAACAGACACCCTAATTGACGCGAATCCTAAAGATAGATCTATTGGGCCTAACAAACCCCATCCAAAGTACCGGATGCTTTAGTACTTCGAAATTATATCATATCCGAAGGGTGTCCCGGAATGATGGGGATATTCTTATATATGCATCTTGTTATTGTCGGTTACCAGGTGTTCACCATATGAATGATTTTTATCTCTATGTATGGGATGTGTATTGAAATATGAAATCTTGTGGTCTATTATTATGATTTGATATATATAGGTTAAACCTATAACTCACCAACATTTTTGTTGACGTTTTAAGCATGTTTATTCTCAGGTGATTATTAAGAGCTTCCGCTGTCGCATACTTAAATAAGGACGAGATTTGGAGTCCATGCTTGTATGATATTGTGTAAAAACTGCATTCAAGAAACTTATTTTGTTGTAACATATTTGTATTGTAAACCATTATGTAATGGTCGTGTGTAAACAGGATATTTTAGATTATCATTATTTGATAATCTACGTAAAGCTTTTTAAACCTTTATTGATGAAATAAAGGTTATGGTTTGTTTTAAAATGAATGCAGTCTTTGAAAAACGTCTCATATAGAGGTCAAAACCTCGCAACGAAATCAATTAATATGGAACGTTTTTAATCAATAAGAACGGGACATTTCAGTCGTCTCCAGACATGGAATACCAATCTCTATTATCTCTGATAGGGATGGCAGATTTATTTCAAGATTCTGGCAGACATTACAGCAAGCATTAGGAACTCGTCTAGACATGAGTACTGCCTATCATCCACAAACTGATGGGCAGAGCGAAAGGACGATACAAACGCTTGAAGACATGCTACGAGCATGTGTTATTGATTTCGGAAACAGTTGGGATCGACATCTACCGTTAGCAGAATTTTCCTACAACAACGGCTACCATTCAAGCATTGAGATGGCGCCGTTTGAAGCACTTTATGGTAGAAAGTGCAGGTCTCCGATTTGTTGGAGTGAAGTGGGGGATAGACAGATTACGGGTCCGGAGATTATACAAGAAACTACCGAGAAGATCATCCAAATTCAACAACGGTTGAAAACCGCCCAAAGTCGACAAAAGAGCTACGCTGACATTAAAAGAAAAGATATAGAATTTGAAATTGGAGAGATGGTCATGCTTAAAGTTGCACCTTGGAAAGGCGTTGTTCGATTTGGTAAACGAGGGAAATTAAATCCAAGGTATATTGGACCATTCAAGATTATTGATCGTGTCGGACCAGTAGCTTACCGACTTGAGTTACCTCAACAACTCGCGGCTGTACATAACACTTTCCACGTCTCGAATTTGAAGAAATGTTTTGCTAAAGAAGATCTCACTATTCCGTTAGATGAAATCCAAATCAATGAAAAACTCCAATTCATCGAAGAACCCGTCGAAATAATGGATCGTGAGGTTAAAAGACTTAAGCAAAACAAGATACCAATTGTTAAGGTTCGATGGAATGCTCGTAGAGGACCCGAGTTCACCTGGGAGCGTGAAGATCAGATGAAGAAGAAATACCCGCATCTATTTCCAGAAGATTCGTCAACACCTTCAACAGCTTAAAATTTCGGGACGAAATTTATTTAACGGGTAGGTACTGTAGTGACCCGAACTTTTCCATGTTTATATATATTAATTGAGATTGATATTTACATGATTAAATGTTTCCAACATGTTAAGCAATCAAACTTGTTAAGACTTGATTAATTGAAATATGTTTCATATAGACAATTGACCACCCAAGTTGACCGGCGATTCACGAACGTTAAAACTTGTAAAAACGACTTGACGATATATATATGGATATACATATGGTTAACATGAGATTATGATAAGTAAGTATCTCCATAAGTATATTAACAATGAGTTATATACATATAAACAAGACTACTAACTTAAGGATTTCGAAACGAGACATATATGTAACGATTATCGTTGTAACGACATTTAAATGTATATATATCATATTAAGATATATTAATATATCATAATATCATGATAATATAATAATTTAACATCTCATTAGATATAATAAACAATGGGTTAACAACATTAATTGAGATCGTTAACTTAAAGGTTTCAAAACAACACTTACATGTAACGACTAACGATGACTTAACGACTCCGTTAAAATGTATATACATGTAGTGTATTTAGATGTATTAAAATACTTTTGGAAGACTTCAAGACATATATCAAAACACTCATACTTAACGAAAATGGTTACAGTTACTTTCCCATTCTTTTCTTTCATCAAGAATTCTAGTCGTATTCTTACCCGTATTATACACAGCTTCAAAACGTACTTACTATGGGTATATACCAATAGGAACTAGCATGGGATTCCACTCTTGATTATGTCATGTATGACTAATCAATTTTAACTTCTACCATGAGCTAGTCAACTAACTAGAACTCCTTTTAACCCCACTCACCACTCACCAATTAACACTCATCATTCACTCCATTTCACTTCCAAATCTCTTTCTAATTCTCTCTCAACACACCCACACTATTATGAACGTATTTTTCCAGTAGTTAATCATCATCTTCATCAAAAATCACTTCAAGAATCAAGCTATAATCATCATAGGAAGAACACTTCAAGAATACTTCAAAAATCCCTTCAAGTTTACTAATTTACTTCCAAGCTTTCTAATCCATTCCAAGTAATCATCTAAGATCAAGAAACCTTTGTTATATACAGTAGGTTATCTTTCTTATTCAAGGTAATATTCATATTCAAACTTTGATTCAATTTCTATAACTATAAACTATCTTAATTCGAGCAAAAATCTTACTTGAACTTGTTTTTGTGTCATGATCCTACTTCAAGAACTTTCAAGCCATCCAAGATCCTTTGAAGCTAGATCATTTCTTGTCACTTCCAGTAGGTTTACCTACTAAACTTGAGGTAGTAATGATGTTCATAACATCATTCGATTCATATATATAAAACTATCTTATTCGAAGGTTTAAACTCGTAATCACTAGAACATAGTTTAGTTAATTCTAAACTTGTTCGCAAACAAAAGTTAATCCTTCTAACTTGACTTTTAAAATTAACTAAACACATGTTCTATATCTATATGATATGCTAACTTAATGATTTAAAACCTGGAAACACGAAAAACACCGTAAAACCGGATTTACGCCGTCGTAGTAACACCGCGGGCTGTTTTGGGTTAGTTAATTAAAAACTATGATAAACTTTGATTTAAAACTTATTATTCTGAGAAAATGATTTTTATTATGAACATGAAACTATATCCAAAAATTATGGTTAAACTCAAAGTGGAAGTATGTTTTCTAAAATGGTCATCTAGACGTCGTTCTTTCGACTGAAATGACTACCTTTACAAAAACGACTTGTAACTTATTTTTCCGACTATAAACCTATACTTTTTCTGTGTAGATTCATAAAATACAGTTCAATATGAAACCATAGCAATTTGATTCATTCAAAACGGATTTAAAATGAAGAAGTTATGGGTAAAACAAGATTGGATAATTTTTATCATTTTAGCTACGTGAAAATTGGTAACAAATCTATTCCAACCATAACTTAATCAACTTGTATTGTATATTATGTAATCTTGAGATACCATAGACACGTATACAATGTTTCGACCTATCATGTCGACACATCTATATATATTTCGGAACAACCATAGACACTCTATATGTGAATGTTGGAGTTAGCTATACAGGGTTGAGGTTGATTCCAAAATATATATAGTTTGAGTTGTGATCAATACTGAGATACGTATACACTGGGTCGTGGATTGATTCAAGATAATATTTATTGATTTATTTCTGTACATCTAACTGTGGACAACTAGTTGTAGGTTACTAACGAGGACAGCTGACTTAATAAACTTAAAACATCAAAATATATTAAAAGTGTTGTAAATATATTTTGAACATACTTTAATATATATGTATATATTGTTATAGGTTCGTGAATCAACAGTGGCCAAGTCTTACTTCTCGACGAAGTAAAAATCTGTGAAAGTGAGTTATAGTCCCATTTTTAAAATCTAATATTTTTGGGATGAGAATACATGCAGGTTTTATAAATGATTTACAAAATAGACACAAGTACGTGAAACTACATTCTATGGTTGAATTATCGAAATCGAATATGCCCCTTTTTATTAAGTCTGGTAATCTAAGAATTAGGGAACAGACACCCTAATTGACGCGAATCCTAAAGATAGATCTATTGGGCCTAACAAACCCCATCCAAAGTACCGGATGCTTTAGTACTTCGAAATTATATCATATCCGAAGGGTGTCCCGGAATGATGGGGATATTCTTATATATGCATCTTGTTATTGTCGGTTACCAGGTGTTCACCATATGAATGATTTTTATCTCTATGTATGGGATGTGTATTGAAATATGAAATCTTGTGGTCTATTATTATGATTTGATATATATAGGTTAAACCTATAACTCACCAACATTTTTGTTGACGTTTTAAGCATGTTTATTCTCAGGTGATTATTAAGAGCTTCCGCTGTCGCATACTTAAATAAGGACGAGATTTGGAGTCCATGCTTGTATGATATTGTGTAAAAACTGCATTCAAGAAACTTATTTTGTTGTAACATATTTGTATTGTAAACCATTATGTAATGGTCGTGTGTAAACAGGATATTTTAGATTATCATTATTTGATAATCTACGTAAAGCTTTTTAAACCTTTATTGATGAAATAAAGGTTATGGTTTGTTTTAAAATGAATGCAGTCTTTGAAAAACGTCTCATATAGAGGTCAAAACCTCGCAACGAAATCAATTAATATGGAACGTTTTTAATCAATAAGAACGGGACATTTCATTTATTACCTATTACTTGCTCATACTCAACTCCTTTTCTTGGAAACGGGATGGGTGGTCTGTATGGTGCCACCACTGGCTTTACATACTCGGGTGGTGGTGGTGGTGTTGTAACTTCTTCATTGTTACTCACATCAAAAACCTTCCCATCTTCTGATGCTGGTTTTTCAGAATTCGTTGACACCATATTAACATTTTCATTCCGAGGATTTACTTCTATATTACTCGGTAGCTTTCCTTGTTCCTTCTCACTCATCAAGCTAGCAAGAGTGCCTACGTGTTTTTCTAAATTCAAAATGGAAGCTTGTTGAGTTCTTAATGACTGATCAAACCTCTCATTTTTTTGGGTTTGAGATGTAATAAATTATGTTTGAGATTCCATTAGCTTTGCCATCATTTCTTCCATATTTGGCTTTTTCTCTTCAGTTTGTTGTGGTGATTTATACAAGCTAGGTCTTTATTGATTGAAAGTGTTGTTTTGAGTTGATTGGTTATTCGGACCTTGTTGGTTGTACGAGTTATTGTTGTGTCCATTTGGATTGTAAAGAATGTTTTGATTTCGATTGAAGTTTGGCCTTGGCGGATGATAACTATTTTGGTAATTATTTCCCGGCCTTTGGTTCATGTAGGAAACATTCTCACGTTGTTCCATGGTTTGCTCAATGTGACAATCTTTCATTAAGTGTGGTCCACCGCATTGCTCACAACTGATTCGTGTTGCGTGAATATCTTTATTCATCTTTTCCATTCGTCTTTCGAAAGCATCTATTTTTGCAGAAACAGAATCAAAGTCATGGCTAGAATCGGCTCTAGCTTCTTTAGATGATCGAATAATATCTTTTTCTTGATGCCAATCATGTGAGTGGGATGCTGTGTTATCAATAATTTTGTAAGCTTCAGTTGCGGTTTTCTTCATAATGGAACCACCAGCTGCTGTGTCGATGTCTTTTTGTGTAGCAACGTCGACACCTTGGTAGAATATTTGTACTATTTGATAAGTATATAGACCGTGTTGAGGACATCCTCTCAACATTTTTCCGAATCTTGTCCATGCTTCATATAGCGTTTCATTTGGCTTTTGCGCGAACGTAACAATTTCTACTTGAAGTCTCATGGCTTTAGATGCCGGAAAGAATCTTTTAAGAAATTTCTCAACTAAGACATCCCATGTGTCAATCGCTCCTTTAGGTAACGATTCTAACCAATCTTTGGCTTCTCCCTTTAAAGTTCAGGGAAATAACATGAGATAGATCTGTTCATCCTCAACTTCTCTGATTTTGAATAGAGTACAGATCCTATTAAAGGTTCGAAGATGTTCGTTTGGATCTTCCTTCGGCGTACCACTAAATTGGCATTGATTAGTTACCATGTGTAGGATTTGTCCTTTGATTTCATAATCTGACGCATTAATGTCTGGTTGAGTAATTGCGTGACCTTGGCCAGTGCGTGTAGCTCTCATTCGATCTTCCATACTTAGAGGTTCCTGATTTTCCATGATTGAATTTGTTGAATCTGAATCACTAGAGGATTCTGATTTAATGGTTTCTTCCTCGACAATCTCTGGTTGAATGATTTGTGGTTCAGGAGGAATGATTAGTGGTTCAGGATCTCTGAATTGTCCTTGAATATCCTCCGGGTTCTCAATTGTGAAGTCGGGTTCAAAAAATGGATTATCGGAAATTTGAATTGGAGTACTTGGATTACTATATGATGATTCTAAAGAAAAATTAATGGCGACAATATTGGCTAGATGTCTTGATCGAGCTACAGGTGGTGAACGTATGAAAGGTGGTGAACGTTTTGCTCGGTGTATTCACTGAATATCCTATTAGTTATAAAGATAAAAATTATATAAGTTATCAAATTAATAGACTTTTCTGATTTTGCCCACGTTTCGAATAGCCAAAAGATGCAGCAGGGAGCCAGGATCCTTTAAGTCAGAAAATCCACAACTCAGCCACTAACAAATCCAACTATTACTACGAAGCAGAAAATTTTGGATGTCTATCAATTTAACCGCTTAAAATAATTTTTCCGTCGAAATTTAAAGAAAATAAAAAAAATTCTATGTCCTAAAAACTAGAGCGTAGAAATGAGAAAGAAAAAATGCGTCGAAAAATAAGAATCGAAAAACAAACGTCGAAAAATAAAAAGTCGAAAAACAATAATAAGAAAGTAGAGCGTCGAAACTTAAAAGTCTAAAAACTAAATATTAAAACTTGCGTCTAAAGGTATTAAAGCTTAAAAGGAATTCTAAATCAAAAAAAAAAATTACTTAATAGGCACTAAAATTTATGTGAAACTAAGGCGATAAGCGACGTCGTAAGATTCTAAAGCGCCTAAATCTTAATCTAAAGAAAAAGCACTTAAGAGAATTTACTGCAAAGCCTAAAAATCTAGAAATATAAAAGTTTCTACGGCAAGATACTAAGTTTAAAATTAATTACGAACGATAAAAATACAAATTACGAATTAAACGGTAAAAATAATACAATTTATAAAAAAAATGATAAAATTATTTATTTTTATAAAAATATTATTTTTATATTATTATTTTATAAAAGTATTAATTTATATAATTAATAATAATAATAACACTTAATATTACTAAATATAAATTAAAACTAATCTTAAAAACTAATTAATTAATTAAAACCCTAATTAGGTTAATAATAATAATAATAATAATAATTAATTAAAAACCCTACGTGTAATTAATGTTCGAGGATAGTCCTGTCAGCTCAACTCATGCGACCGCATGAGATTTAGTCATCAGGGTCATGCGATCGCATGGCTCAAGATTCCAGAAATCCTTCCGGGCTTTTAACAGGCTCGACTCAATTTATATTTTATTTATTATTTGATTTTTTCCAATTTTCAAAATATTACAAAATATTTATATAATTTAAAATAAACTTATATTTTAAATCTAAAAATAAAAGTACTTGTTAATATTATATATAAAATCTTAAATATATATATATATATATATATATATATATATATATATATATATATATATAAATATATATATATATATATATATATTTATTTATTTATTTATTTATTTATTTTTCTTTTTCTTTTTTTATTTTTAAAACTTATTATAAATACAAAATATTTTACGATATAAGAAATAATATATTTTTACAAAAATATAGTTTTACTAAAATATTGCGTAAAAATATATCGTTTCGCCGGTTCCCCGGCAGCGGCCCCAAAAACTTGATGTGTGCAGCGGAGGTGTAGTACGAAATAGTTATTATTTTACTACGAAATACTATTAAATACGATACAATTTACACAAGTTATTTATTTATTTATAGAATGGATATACCTAAACCTTGCTACAACACTTATAGGCAGTGTACCTAATCGTAGAGTAGTGTAGTTTTTAGTAAGTCCGGTTCGTTCTACAGGGAGCTAGCGGAGTTTAACGCTATATTTTTAACAACTATATTTATATAAAATATATATAATTATATATAGTAATATTATTATAAAAGGGGGTTTTTACCGTTTAATGACCGGTTTATCGATTTTATATTTTAAGCGTAAAGATAAATGACGATAATATAAATGACAGAATTTAAATTGCGATAAAGTAAATTGCAGTAATTAAAATGACAGTAATAAAGGTACGATGAAATATAAAATAAAAGTATTATGCTTATTTAAACTTCTGTAATCATGATGCTTGACGTTTTAATTTTAATTTATTATCCTGAGTTAATTGTCCTTTGTCCTGGATTATTTGATACCTATTTGGTTTTTGTCCATAATATGTGATGACCCGAGAATTTCTGACCAAATTTAAACCTAATCTTTATTTGATCTCGACACGATAATCAATGTATGTAATGGTAAGTCTCAAAATTTTAGAACTGTTTACATGAATACATTTGACCTTTGACTATTCCTAACGATTCACGAACGATTGTTTGTAAATAAAAATGTATATATATAAATGTAAGTAGGTATAATAAATAAAAAAAATTATAAAATATAATTTAATCATAAAAGAATTTATTAGATATGTAAAACAAGATACAAAATAATTAAGTGCTATTAAATGAATATATATATATATATATATATATATATATATATATATATATATATATATATATATATATATATATATATATATATATATACACACATACATACATATATATATGATTTCTATAAATAATTATTAAAAGGAATAAATAATAAAATAATAAATATTTAATATATGTTGTTATATATAAGTATTAAATATTAATTGATTAATAAATTGTAATATTAATATATTCAATTGCAAGTTAAAATATAAATGTTATTAATATTTACTTTCATTATTAATATTAGTATAAATTTTAATATTAGTATTTTATTATTTAATCTAATATATATAGAATTGATACATCTAATTTGTTATATCATTATAATTAGTAGTAAGATTTTTATTTTAAGTGATGTTGATTAATTATTATTATTATTATTATGATTTTTAATCAATATTATTAACATTAGTATTATTATAGTTATGTTAATAGAAAATAATACAATATATTAGTATTATCATTGATAATATAACTATTATCATTTTATGATTATTAGTATCATTAGTATCTATTTTTATAATAATAATTATTATTAATATAGTTATTAATTATTAATTATTAATATTAATATTAATTATATAAATTATATAAAACTTGAAAATATAGTACGTAGCAGTTTATATATATCAATCAGACTGTAGTAGGTTTTTGTTTGTGTCTCCAATCTGTTTCACGTCTGTATCAAACGTACCAAAATATATTCCCTCATGATCTTCCTTTATTTTTTATTTTTTTTTCTTTTCTGCTGTACTAGCAAATTTTACTGTCGAGCAAATTGGAATATAAAATCCATCGAATTGTCTGTATTATTAACTAACTCACTCTGTTTCATCATCACCATCACAAGTTATCAAGTTAACAACCCTAAGGTGATTGAATTTAAATAGGAAATAAAAGAAGAACAGGTTCTACTCTGTTCGTTTGCTTTTTTTTTTAAATTCTTCGAATTCTTAACAATTTTAAAAATCTATTAATGCAGTTATATTGTAAATCTTCCACTTAAACTATCTGGAAAATCCCAGGTCTCGAATTTTTCTATCAAGTTCCAATTTTCGAGTCAAACTCAATTATTAAAAAGTCAAACGTTTTGATCATTGAAAAATTTGAGTTTGTTATGATGTTTCAGAATCAATTGAGGATTTATAAAGCTTCTAGGAATGAAATACCATCTAATTCATGTTATAATTTATATCTAAAACAATCTAGATTTTAAATTTGGATCTTGAGTTCATGTTATTGAAAAAGTGAAACAACCATTTATCAAATTCGAATAAATCTTCAGAAAGTAATATTGCAGTTGTGTTAAGAATCTATCATTGAAACTATCTGCAAAGTTTCAATGCTTAATTCTCAAAATCAAAGTTGAATTCGAGAGTCAAAGTTTCAATTTTAAAAAGTCAATCATCTGTTCTTCACAAAATTCGAACTGGTTTTGAGGTTTTCTGTTAAATAGATAATTTATAAAGTTTATATGAAGCATTTGAAACATACTTTATGTTATGATCTTTCCCTAAAACGTTCTACAAATCATAATCAATTTTTATGTTATACGTTCATATTATTTTTCTGTTACAGCTTCAATTTCATCCTATCTGTTTTAATTAATCCAACCAGCTGATAAAAGATCGTTTCTGTTTTGTATACATATCCTAATCCAAGCTCTAAACTAGCTGTTATGATTATTATTTGGTTTTTGAGTCGACTGAATTGTTAAGAAGGAGAATAAGAATCGAACAATTTTATAAAAGGGTTAATTAGATATAATTAGGATTTAATCAGAAAGACAACTATGGTTCAATGGTAGAGGGTGGTTGCAGTTGCTCGAGAGGTCTTGGGTTCGAGTCCCGTCAGCGACGTTTTTTTGGGCTTTCTTCAAAGGTTGTTATTATTCATTATTATTATTATTATTATTATTATTATTATTATTTCATTATTATTATTGTTATTATTGTTATTGTTATTATTATTATTATTATTATTATTATTATTAGTATTTCATTATTATTATTATTGTTATTATTGTTATTGTTATTATTATTATTATTATTATTTATGAACATAATACAATTTAACATTATAAATATTATTATAAGTATCATAATTACTCTTATTATTATCATAATTAAAGGTATTAGATCTATTATTATTACTATGAGTATTACTCCTGATATTATTGGTAATTTCAAAATTTCAATATTATTGTCACTATGATGGAAAGGTTTATAGATAATAGTATTATGAAAATAATACAAATTATTATTATTTTCGTAAATATTAGTATTAGTATCATTTTAGACTTATTATTATTATGAATAAAAGTATTATTATTAGGATTACCACTAGTAATAAGATTGTTATAATTATTATTATTATTAAGTATTATGTAATGATATCAAAATTATTAATTTTATTACCATTATTATTAAATTATCAATCTCTTTAAAACTACTAATGTTATCATTATATTTAATATTAGTATTATCATTATATTAATTCAAATATTATCTTGGTATTGTTAAAATACTGTTTTAACAAACAAATGATATATATATATATATATATATATATATATATATATATATATATATATATATATATATATATATATATATATATATATATATATATATATATATATATATATATATATATATATATATATATATATATATATATATATATATATATATATATATATATATTTATTTTTAATATATAAAACATAACAAATTTAATATCTTATTTAGTTAAAATATATATAATAATTACACAGAACATATAAGTTATTAACATAAAGACGATATAACTAAGAAAGTTATATATATTTATTCGATTACGATTATGTATATTAATATATATACACAAATGATATAGGTTCGTGAATGCGAGGCCAACCCTGCATTGTTCAGTTGTTCAATATCGTCACATGTATTTTTACTACAAAATACATTACAGTGAGTTTCATTTGCTCCTTTTTACTCATTACATTTTTGGGCTGAGAATACATGCAAATGCTTTATTAACTGTTTTACAATATTTATATGCGTGAGTTTCATTAATCCCTTTTTAAATGCTTTTGCAATATATATTTTTGGAACTGAGAATGCATGCGCTTTTATAAATATTTTACGAAATAGACACAAGTAATCGAAACTACATTATATGGTTGAATGATCAAAATCGAATATGCCCCTTTTTATTAAGTCTGGTAATCTAAGAATTAGGGAACAGACACCCTAATTAACGTGAACACTAAAGATAGATCTATCGGGTCCAACAAGCCCCATCCAAAGTACCGGATGCTTTAGTACTTCGAAATTTATATCATGTCCGAAGGAGGATCCCGGAATGATGGGGATATTCTTAAATGCATATTGTGAATGTCAATTACCAGGTGTTCAATCCATATGAATGATATTTTTGTCTCTATGTATGGGACGTATGTTTATGTGAAATGGAAATATGAAATCTTGTGGTCTATTAAAATTATGAAATGATTATTTATGATGAACTAATGAACTCACCAACCTTTTGGTTGACACTTGAAAGCATGTTTATTCTCAGGTACGAAAGGAATCTTCCGCTGTGCATTTGCTCATTTTAAAGATATTACTTGAAGTCATTCATGACATATTTCAAAAGACGTTGCATTCGAGTCATTGAGTTCATCAAGATTATTATTAAGTCAATTATAGTTAGATATATTATGAAATGGTATGCATGCCGTCAACTTTCAATGTAATGAAATATTGTCTTTTCAAAAACGAATGCAATGTTTGTAAAATGTATCATATAGAGGTCAAGTACCTCGTGATGTAATCAACTATTGTGAATCGTTTATAATCGATATGGACTTCGTTCGGATGGATTAGGACGGGTCGTTTCATAATAGTCCATCGGTCATAATTATAAAATGCTCGTCAAATTAACCTTATTCCCGAAGTCAAATATTCCAACTAATTAGGGATTTAAACTGTAACAAGGTTTTAATACTTTGTTAATAATTACACCAGGTTATCGACTGCGTGTAATCCAAGGTTCTAATAATTGTTAACAATTACACCAATTATCCTTGTATGTAATCCACCCCTGTTTTAATGAGATATGAATATTAATTTACCCATTTGATCAGAATGAATAATCAATTACCCAACCCTAATAATTAATTAAATGATTGTAAACGATGTCGTATAAACGTCACTAAATAGGACATTTGTAATCAATTTAATAATTATTAGATTAACTAATTTGAAGATAGGTTCGACGGGTTCCAATGAGTTGTCATTCAATTAGACAATACCCCCTACCTATTAATAGTCAATAGTCCAATGTTCACAAGTGTCGGTCTTTTGTCCAAACCCGAATTATGGTACAAAATCCAATAACCCCATCTTAATATTTAGTCTAACATCACGATTACTTCGGCTCAAATAAGCATAATAATAACTTAGTTACGATACATTAATTTAAAAAGGAAGAACATATCTTACAGTGATTATTTATCGCGTAGCGTTACACTGACAGGATTCCGACTTTAAAACCCATAAAACTGTAGCGACCCGACCAAATCATGTTTGACGGCGCCGTCTTCTTAGGTCCCGTTACGTGGTCATAAGTCTTTAAAACAACGTTTGACCAAAAGATGTCGCATTCATTTCAAAAGTAAAGATTGTTCCCCAGTTTACAAGAATTGTTCATCCAAAAGTTACGTCACAAAGTTAAGTACAAACGAAATCCTATACGACACAGTTTTAAATAAAGTCAAAAGACGCTCCATGTATGCACATATACTCGACATCCAATGCAAGTATCAAATAATGAGCGGAAGCATGTATCATGTATCGTTCAAGGACCTGAGAAAAACATAGAAATCTGTCAACGAAAACGTTGGTGAAATCATAGGTTTAAGTAAGTAAGTACAAGTGAACCACAAGATTTGCATCAATGAAATAATAGTAATACATTCCAAAAGTTTGTTTCACGAGCACCCAATTATCAATGCTTAACATTCCTTCCATAGAACCCCATCACTTAGTGCCAGAACATACACTGTTTCTCGAAAATATATTTCATTCGTAAACGGTAGCGAACCGTTTGAATGAGGGTTTGTCAAACCCATATGGATCCATACAACATAAGTTCTCGCTTACACCCGGCAAGTGTAACTAATGATAATCGAATTGAGGATTTTGTTCTAAACTCGTATGTAGAATGTTTGTTTTATTGTACTTGTGTTCACTTAGTAAAGAAATGTTTATGCTTTCTCATCCCAAATGTAAGTTCAAAAAGAGTAAAAGTGGGACTATGATCTCACCTTGAGTGCACGAGTAGTAAAGTACTTCAAAAAGTAAACGTGTGCAAAGAACAATGCTAGTCTTGACCTAAACAAATAGGTTGTATCAATAACGATAGTCACGATTGGTCGAAAATGTTCAATTAGTCCTATGGCTCGTTAAGACTCGATCATAATAGCATGTGAATCAAATTGTCATGTTTCATGCAAGGTACAAGTATAAAAGCATGTTAGAACAATTGCACAAACAATTGGTTAAGTTTGATTAAAAGTCAACTTGGTCGGGTCAAAGTCAACGAAAAAGTCAACATGTTCGGGTCGGGTCCCGAACTATTTTTCTGAGGTTTTTAATCATATATGAGCATGTTAGAACAAGTTTCATGTGAATCGGAGGTCCGTAGTATGCCAAACATTTTTCGTATTTTGGACATGGAGGTCAGAACCTGGCCCCCTTATATGTCGCGTCGCGACAGGAAATGTCGCGCCGCGGCAAAGGCCGGGTGATGGTGCCTGGCCAGTCCTAAATGTTCAAGTCCCAATCCTAAACCTTTTTGTGCATAAAACACAAACCGCTAACACTTAGGACTCGCACCTTATATCGTTGGAAAGCTCTTTTGACGTAGAATGCAACTAAACACAATTCATCAATCAAAAACCTCATTTGTAACAACCGAGTTTTCAAACCAAGTGATCATTCAATGCACACATTAATGCTTCAAACTCACCAATGCACATTTAATGATTTAGGCATTCAATGCATACATATGACATGCCATTTTGTAGGTAATTGAGCATACAATACAACTAACAACTTACTAACAACAAATCATGGCAATCAATGCATCAAATAATCATTTCAAGTTCATTAAACCCTAGCTCAATTCCACCAAAAATCACTAATCAAGTTTATGGAGTTTTCTCAAGCAACCTACACATCAAATTGAAGCTAGTGATACTAGGAACACAATTAAAACATGAACTTTTAACATCTAACAACATATGATCATCCAAAATTCAAGAACAACACACCAAAATTCAAGTTCATGCTAGTTATACTAAAACAACGAGATCGAGCATACAAATTACATACACGACATCACAATGAGCCATAGACACTAACTAACACCATTTCAAGTCAAAAACACGAATTTAGAGAAATCTAGAGTTTTAGAAATGTTACCCAAACGAGATGAAGTTGGTACCAAAATGAAGAGGATGAAGAGAGGATCACGAATATGTAATTTATTTTGTTGTAAGCCTCCTAGATCGAATTTAGATGATGATTGAATGAATTTGGTAAATGGGTGTGTGTTCTTGCTAGAGAGAAAGAGAGAGAGATAGAGATGATAATGAATGGGTGAAAGGGGTTTGACCCTTTGACCTAGTCAAGGGTTTGATCCCTTGTCAAGTTTAGTCCCTCAACTTTCGTTCGGGTGCGTGAATTACCTAAACGAGATAATTTAAAACGCGTATCAACGGGAGATGTTATAAACATATAACGGAGTTTAAATTAGTATAACGTAAAAGTAAATGGAAAAAGGCGGGATGTTACATTACCTACTCCTTAAAAGAAATTTCGTCCCGAAATTTAAGTAGGCATAGTAGTCGTTGTTTCTTCCTCGGAATCCTGCGTTTCCGGAATTGGGGATAAATGATGGTATTTCTTTTGCATTTGATCTTGCCTTTCCCAAGTAAACTCGGGTCCTCTTTTGGCGTTCCAACGGACTTTAACAATCGGGATTCGGCTTTGTTTCAATGTCTTGACGGAGGTGTCCACAATTTCAACCGGTTCCTCCACAAAATGAAGCTTGTCATCAATAGTAAGTTCCTCGAGAGGGATGACGATGTCAGGTTCGGCAAGACACTTTTTCAAGTTAGATACATGGAAGGTAGGATGAACGGAGTTCAATTGAGGCGGAAGATCTAAACGATAAGCAACGTTTCCAATACGCTCCAAGATTTCGAAAGGACCAATATACCGCGGATTTAGCTTCCCGCGTTTCCCAAAACGGATTACACCTTTCCAAGGTGCAACTTTTAACATTACTCGGTCACCGACTTGAAATTCGAGGTCGTTGCGTCTTTTGTCGGTGTAGCACTTTTGACGACTCCGGGCCGTCCAGAGCCTATCTCGGATTTGTACGATCTTCTCGGTAGTTTCGTGAATGAGTTCGGGTCCGGTGATTTGCTCGTCGCCTACCTCGGCCCAACAAAGAGGAGAACGACATTTTCGGCCATATAATGCTTCGAATGGTGCGGCGTTAATACTCGCGTGATAACTATTGTTGTAGGAGAATTCGGCGAGGGGCAAGTGCTTATCCCAAGCTTTTCCAAAGTCGACAACGCAAGCTCGTAGCATGTCTTCCAAGGTTTGAATTGTGCGTTCGCTTTGTCCGTCGGTTTGTGGATGATATGCGGTGCTCATGTCTAAACGCGTTCCCAATGCTTCTTGCAAAGTACGCCAAAATCTAGAAACAAAACGGCCATCTCGGTCGGAGATAATCGATAAGGGTACACCGTGTCGGGCTACGATTTCTTTGATGTAGAGTTGGGCGAGTTTCTCCATGTTGTCGGTTTCTTTCATGGCTAGGAAGTGCGCGGATTTGGTGAGTCGGTCAACAATGACCCAAATAGTATCATAACCGCCAACCGTCTTTGGTAGTTTGGTGATAAAATCCATCGTTATCCTTTCCCACTTCCATTGCGGGATCTCGGGTTGTTGAAGTAGTCCGGACGGTCTTTGGTGTTCGGCTTTGACTTTGGAACATGTCAAACACTTGGAAACATAAGTAGCTACGTCCCTTTTGATGTTCGGCCACCAATATAGTTGTTTAAGGTCGTGGTACATCTTATTGGCACCGGGGTGAATCGAATATCTTGACTTATGGGCTTCGTCTAAAATAAGGCTTCGCAAGTCCCCATAACTAGGTACCCAAATTCTTCCGGCGAAATATCGGAGTCCGGTCTCCCTAATTTCGAATCGAGAGACGAGAATGTTCAAGAGCTCGTGTGAAAGGTTTTCATCCTTGAGAGCCTCATCTTGGGCTACCCGAATTTGACTATTGAGGTTGCTGTGAATGGTGATGTTTAAAGCTCGGACACGAAGAGGCACCGCTCTTTTTTTTGACTCAAGGCATCGGCTACTACGTTTGCCTTCCCGGGATGGTAACGAAGCTCGCAATCGTAATCGTTCAAAGTTTCAATCCACCGTCGTTGTCTCATGTTTAGTTGCTTTTGATCGAAAATGTGTTGGAGACTTTTGTGGTCGGTAAAGATAGTACTCTTGGTTCCATAAAGATAGTGTCTCCACATTTTAAGTGCAAAGACAACGGCTCCGAGTTCGAGATCATGCGTCGTGTAGTTTCGTTCATGAATTTTGAGTTGTCGGGAGGCATAAGCAATGACTTTCGTTCGTTGCATCAATACACACCCAAAACCATGTTTTGAGGCATCGCAATACACAACAAAATCATCGTTGCCTTCAGGAAGTGACAAGATAGGAGCGGTGGTTAGCTTTGTCTTCAAGATTTGGAACGCGGATTCTTGCTCGGTAGCCTAAATGAATTTCTTTCCCTTGTGAGTTAATGCGGTTAGAGGACGTGCAACCAAAGAGAAGTTTTCGATGAATCTACGATAGTACCCGGCGAGACCCAAGAATTGACGAATGTGAGTAGGAGTAGTAGGAGTCTCCCATTTACTAATGGCTTCGATTTTTGATGGATCGACTTTAATACCTTGATCACTTACAACATGACCAAGAAATTGAACTTCCTTCAACCAAAATTCACACTTGGAGAATTTGGCATAAAGTCGTTCTTGTCTCAAGAGTTCAAGCACAAGTCGGAGATGTTGTTCGTGCTCCTCTTCATTTTTAGAATAGATCAATATGTCATCGATGAACACAATAACGAATTTATCGAGATACGGTTTGCACACGCGGTTCATAAGATCCATGAACACCACCGGTGCGTTAGTAAGACCAAATGGCATGACAAGGAATTCATAACTACCATAACGAGTCCGGAAAGCGGTTTTGGAGACATCTTCCCCCTTAACCCTTAATTGATGATAACCCGAGCGGAGATCGATTTTCGAATATACACAAGACCCTTGTAGTTGATCAAAGAGGTCATCGATGCGAGGAAGAGGATATCGGTTCTTAACCGTCAATTTATTTAGTTCACGATAATCAATGCACATTCGTAGGGATCCGTCTTTCTTTTTAACAAACAAAATCGGAGCGCCCCAAGGTGAATGGCTAGGTTGGATAAAACCACTGTCAAGTAGTTCTTGGATTTGACTTTGCAATTCTTGCATTTCGGATGGAGCAAGTCTATACGGTGCACGTGCTACGGGTGCGGCTCCCGGAATAAGATCAATTTGGAATTCAACCGGTCGATGAGGTGGAAGACCCGGCAATTCGTCGGGAAATACATCAGAAAAGTCACTAACAATTGGCACATCATCGATATGCTTCTCATCAGACTCGACTTTCTTAACGTGGGCAAGGATCGCAAAACAACCCTTACGGAGTAGTTTTCTAACTTTAATACACGAAACGAGGTTGAGTCTGGTGCAACTCTTATCGCCATAAACAATCAAAGGTTCACCATTCTCGATAGGAATTCGGATTGCGTTAAGATCACAAAGGATGTGAGATTTCGTTTTTACTAACCAATTCATACCGATTATTACATCAAAGCTTCCTAGTTCCATAGGTATCAAGTCAATTTCAAATTCCTTACCCAAAATGTTTAACGTACACCCCCGGTAATATGTGTCGGCACTTAATAGTTTCCCGTTAGCCACTTCGATGGTATAAGTGGTATCTAATGGAAGAGGTGGAGTGCTAAAAGAATGAGTCAAAGTCTTGGATACAAAGCATTTATCGGCACCCGAATCGAATAAGCAAGAGACATAAGAATTGTTGAGAAGAAACGTACCCGTGACTAGTTCAGTGTCATCCCGGGCTTCCTCGGTGTTGATGTTGAAAGTTCGGCCGTGCGTATTGGGGTTATCTTTCCTCTTCGGGCATGCATTTCTATAATGACCCATTTGGCCACATTCGTAACAAGTGCCCGTCTTTGGTGCATTGGGCCACTTTCGAGCGACGGGAGTGGTACTTTTACAATCGTTGGCCTTATGACCAATTTCTTGGCACCGATGGCAAATTAGCTTACTACATTCTCCAAAGTGATGTTTGTTGCATTTGTTGCAAAGAGGTAGATTTCCGTCATAACCCTTCTTGCCGTCGGAGGTGAAAGATTTCTTGGCAAAGTTGTTGCTTGATTGGGGAGCTTCCCATTTTCTTTTGTTGTTACCCGACTTGTCCTCGGCTTTAGGTGCCGGTACTACGATTTCGTCCACCGTCTCTATCAATTTGCGGGCCATGTTCAAAGCTTCTTGATGATTAGGGGGTTTGGATGACATTACTCCGTGTTTGATGCTCTTTGGAAGACCATCCATGTAAAGTTCAACCCTTAAAGACTCGGGGTTCACAAGGTTTGGGCACATCAAGGCTAGTTCAGAAAATCGTTGATTATAGGCCTTGAGATCGTTTCCGACCGCTTTTAGAGTTCTTAGCTCTTGTTCGAGCTTTCGGGTCTCCTCGCGCGGAAAGTATTCGGTGATCATCTTTCCTTTCAAATCGGACCAAGAGAGAGCGTGGGCTTCATCGGTACCCACCGATTGTACATAGGTGTTCCACCAAGTGAGAGTGACGCCGGAGAAAGTGTGAGTGGAGTATTTGACCTTGTCTTGGTCCCGACAACCGCTTATGCTAAAGACGGCTTCCGTTTGCTCAAACCATCGGGTGAGCACGACCGGTCCCCCGGTTCCATCGAAAGTGTGAGGTTTGCACCCCATGAAAGCTTTATAGGAGCATCCCTTGTTTGAGTTACCGGCCCCATTGTTGTTGTTGTTGTTGTTGTTGTGGTTGTTGTTATTGTTATTGTTGTTGGAAGAGTGACCGACAATGGCCGCATCTACGGCGGTAGCTATCATCGTTGGTGCATTGGGCCACTTTCGAGCGACGGGAGTGGTACTTTTACAATCGTTGGCCTTATGACCAATTTCTTGGCACCGATGGCAAATTAGCTTACTACATTCTCCAAAGTGATGTTTGTTGCATTTGTTGCAAAGAGGTAGATTTCCGTCATAACCCTTCTTGCCGTCGGAGGTGAAAGATTTCTTGGCAAAGTTGTTGCTTGATTGGGGAGCTTCCCATTTTCTTTTGTTGTTACCCGACTTGTCCTCGGCTTTAGGTGCCGGTACTACGATTTCGTCCACCGTCTCTATCAATTTGCGGGCCATGTTCAAAGCTTCTTGATGATTAGGGGGTTTGGATGACATTACTCCGTGTTTGATGCTCTTTGGAAGACCATCCATGTAAAGTTCAACCCTTAAAGACTCGGGGTTCACAAGGTTTGGGCACATCAAGGCTAGTTCAGAAAATCGTTGATTATAGGCCTTGAGATCGTTTCCGACCGCTTTTAGAGTTCTTAGCTCTTGTTCGAGCTTTCGGGTCTCCTCGCGCGGAAAGTATTCGGTGATCATCTTTCCTTTCAAATCGGACCAAGAGAGAGCGTGGGCTTCATCGGTACCCACCGATTGTACATAGGTGTTCCACCAAGTGAGAGTGACGCCGGAGAAAGTGTGAGTGGAGTATTTGACCTTGTCTTGGTCCCGACAACCGCTTATGCTAAAGACGGCTTCCGTTTGCTCAAACCATCGGGTGAGCACGACCGGTCCCCCGGTTCCATCGAAAGTGTGAGGTTTGCACCCCATGAAAGCTTTATAGGAGCATCCCTCGTTTGAGTTACCGGCCCCATTGTTGTTGTTGTTGTTGTTGTTGTGGTTGTTGTTATTGTTATTGTTGTTGGAAGAGTGACCGACAATGGCCGCATCTACGGCGGTAGCTATCATCGTTGGTGCATTGGGCCACTTTCGAGCGACGGGAGTGGTACTTTTACAATCGTTGGCCTTATGACCAATTTCTTGGCACCGATGGCAAATTAGCTTACTACATTCTCCAAAGTGATGTTTGTTGCATTTGTTGCAAAGAGGTAGATTTCCGTCATAACCCTTCTTGCCGTCGGAGGTGAAAGATTTCTTGGCAAAGTTGTTGCTTGATTGGGGAGCTTCCCATTTTCTTTTGTTGTTACCCGACTTGTCCTCGGCTTTAGGTGCCGGTACTACGATTTCGTCCACCGTCTCTATCAATTTGCGGGCCATGTTCAAAGCTTCTTGATGATTAGGGGGTTTGGATGACATTACTCCGTGTTTGATGCTCTTTGGAAGACCATCCATGTAAAGTTCAACCCTTAAAGACTCGGGGTTCACAAGGTTTGGGCACATCAAGGCTAGTTCAGAAAATCGTTGATTATAGGCCTTGAGATCGTTTCCGACCGCTTTTAGAGTTCTTAGCTCTTGTTCGAGCTTTCGGGTCTCCTCGCGCGGAAAGTATTCGGTGATCATCTTTCCTTTCAAATCGGACCAAGAGAGAGCGTGGGCTTCATCGGTACCCACCGATTGTACATAGGTGTTCCACCAAGTGAGAGTGACGCCGGAGAAAGTGTGAGTGGAGTATTTGACCTTGTCTTGGTCCCGACAACCGCTTATGCTAAAGACGGCTTCCGTTTGCTCAAACCATCGGGTGAGCACGACCGGTCCCCCGGTTCCATCGAAAGTGTGAGGTTTGCACCCCATGAAAGCTTTATAGGAGCATCCCTCGTTTGAGTTACCGGCCCCATTGTTGTTGTTGTTGTTGTTGTTGTGGTTGTTGTTATTGTTATTGTTGTTGGAAGAGTGACCGACAATGGCCGCATCTACGGCGGTAGCTATCATCCGTTCGAGAGCTTGTTCGGGAGTTTCATTGCGGCGTACATGACGAGGAGCCATTGTTCCTTCAAGACACAAGAATATCATTGATTAGTATTTTCAATAATACTAACCGTGATATAGAATAAAGATAAAGAGAAGTTTTTCCTCGACTCGCCTTAAATTCTTTATGCCATAATGTCGGAACGTTCATATGAGTCACCGTAATATAATCCCGGAAATTATATTACCCTGATTCATATGTGCATTCGACATCATTTCATATAGTCAAGGTGGCGTGTCAATCAAATTAAACAACGTGAGATTAAGATGAACTAAGAGTACATATGAGTAGAAGCGTTCGAGTATAAATGCACAAGTAGTCAAGTAATTCCTACTTCAAGTCTATATGCCGGTTGTAGTCTAGACTCACCAATGTACCCTATGACTCGAGGTTGACACCAATGAACTCTAAATCCCTACAACCAACGCTCTGATACCATCTGTAGCGACCCGACCAAATCATGTTTGACGGCGCCGTCTACTTAGGTCCCGTTACGTGGTCATAAGTCTTTAAAACAACGTTTGACCAAAAGATGTCGCATTCATTTCAAAAGTAAAGATTGTTCCCCAGTTTACAAGAATTGTTCATCCAAAAGTTACGTCACAAAGTTAAGTACAAACGAAATCTTATACGACACAGTTTTAAATAAAGTCAAAAGACGCTCCATGTATGCACATATACTCGACATCCAATGCAAGTATCAAATAATGAGCGGAAGCATGTATCATGTATCGTTCAAGGACCTGAGAAAAACATAGAAATCTGTCAACGAAAACGTTGGTGAAATCATAGGTTTAAGTAAGTAAGTACAAGTGAACCACAAGATTTGCATCAATGAAATAATAGTAATACATTCCAAAAGTTTGTTTCACGAGCACCCAATTATCAATGCTTAACATTCCTTCCATAGAACCCCATCACTTAGTGCCAGAACATACACTGTTTCTCGAAAATATATTTCATTCGTAAACGGTAGCGAACCGTTTGAATGAGGGTTTGTCAAACCCATATGGATCCATACAACATAAGTTCTCGCTTACACCCGGCAAGTGTAACTAATGATAATCGAATTGAGGATTTTGTTCTAAACTCGTATGTAGAATGTTTGTTTTCCTGTACTTGTGTTCACTTAGTAAAGAAATGTTTATGCTTTCTCATCCCAAATGTAAGTTCAAAAAGAGTAAAAGTGGGACTATGATCTCACCTTGAGTGCACGAGTAGTAAAGTACTTCAACAAGTAAACGTGTGCAAAGAACAATGCTAGTCTTGACCTAAACAAATAGGTTGTATCAATAACGATAGTCACGATTGGTCGAAAATGTTCAATTAGTCCTATGGCTCGTTAAGACTCGATCATAACAGCATGTGAATCAAATTGTCATGTTTCATGCAAGGTACAAGTATAAAAGCATGTTAGAACGATTGCACAAACAATTGGTTAAGTTTGATTAAAAGTCAACTTGGTCGGGTCAAAGTCAACGAAAAAGTCAACATGTTCGGGTCGGGTCCCGAACTATTTTTCTGAGGTTTTTAATCATATATGAGCATGTTAGAACAAGTTTCATGTGAATCGGAGGTCCGTAGTATGCCAAACATTTTTCGTATTTTGGACATGGAGGTCAGAACCTGACCCCCTTATATGTCGCGCCGCGACAGGAAATGCCGCGCCGCGGCAAAGGCCGGGTGCTGGTGCCTGGCCAGTCCTAAATGTTCAAGTCCCAATCCTAAACCTTTTTGTGCATAAAACACAAACCGCTAACACTTAGGACTCGCACCTTATATCGTTGGAAAGCTCTTTTGACGTAGAATGCAACTAAACACAATTCATCAATCAAAAACCTCATTTGTAACAACCGAGTTTTCAAACCAAGTGATCATTCAATGCACACATTAATGCTTCAAACTCACCAATGCACATTTAATGATTTAGGCATTCAATGCATACATATGACATGCCATTTTGTAGGTAATTGAGCATACAATACAACTAACAACTTACTAACAACAAATCATGACAATCAATGCATCAAATAATCATTTCAAGTTCATTAAACCCTAGCTCAATTCCACCAAAAATCACTAATCAAGTTTATGGAGTTTTCTCAAGCAACCTACACATCAAATTGAAGCTAGTGATACTAGGAACACAATTAAAACATGAACTTTTAACATCTAACAACATATGATCATCCAAAATTCAAGAACAACACACCAAAATTCAAGTTCATGCTAGTTATACTAAAACAACGAGATCGAGCATACAAATTACATACACGACATCACAATGAGCCATAGACACTATCTAACACCATTTCAAGTCAAAAACACGAATTTAGAGAAATCTAGAGTTTTAGAAATGTTACCCAAACTAGATGAAGTTGGTACCAAAATGAAGAGGATGAAGAGAGGATCACGAATATGTAATTTATTTTGTTGTAAGCCTCCTAGATCGAATTTAGATGATGATTGAATGAATTTGGTAAATGGGTGTGTGTTCTTGCTAGAGAGAAAGAGAGAGAGATGGAGATGATAATGAATGGGTGAAAGGGGTTTGACCCTTTGACCTAGTCAAGGGTTTGATCCCTTGTCAAGTTTAGTCCCTCAACTTTCGTTCGGGTGCGTGAATTACCTAAACGAGATAATTTAAAACGCGTATCAACGGGAGATGTTATAAACATATAACGGAGTTTAAATTAGTATAACGTAAAAGTAAATGGAAAAAGGCGGGATGTTACAAAAACATTGCTTACAATAACCCAACTAAACCATAATTTATTATTAATCTTACTTAAACTTAATTATAATTATAAATATAATTATAAATATTACAGAGGAAAGAAAGAAAATAAGTGTGAAGTGTTAAACTCGTCCGGAAATTGCTGAATTTAGAGACTTGGCCAGGAATCTGAAGCCATGCGATCGAATGGAATTTGTTCTTCCAGGCCATGCGATCGCATGGCCAGCTGGGTGCAGATATTTTTGATTCAAAACGTGGGCTGCTGATTAATTTATTATATATAATATAATATATATAATTTTATATAATTATATATATATTATATTAAATTCTTGTGCCTAGTTGACTTGTAATTTTAGCTCCGTTGACTCGCGTGTTGATGCTCGATTTATGTTTCGATTCTGGATTTTCGAACGTCCTTTCGTATGCTTAGATATCTTGTACTTTGCGTTTTGTAATTTGTAAGTTGCACAAAAAATTATTTTCCTTAACTCCCAAAATCCGCGCAAGTCTTTAACTCACTTTTAGTGACACTTTTGAGTGCACTATGGCTTTAGTGGCACTTTTTCTTCAATTCTTTAATCTTCGTGCTTCGTCTTCACATTTATTTATTTAAACGATTACAACTTAAAAATAGAATAATTACAACTAAAAACTTTACATATTGGGATGATATTGTGAAACAACCCAACCCGTATTCCATACGATAAATTTTTTCTTTATAATACACATTTATGCGCCAATTAAATATGTAAACCATTCCACAAGTTCCATTTAAACGTACATCAATTTAAATGTTTACGAAAGGCACGAAAGCCATTAATTAAGTTTAATACAAGTTTGACCCACTACAAATGATAGTTTATAATCCAAACGACACTCGAGCATGGTTTGGGGCTAAACTACCCAAAATGTTAGGCCAACTTCGAAGAGCTAACACCAAAAGCACCCCCCGACAACATAAGCAGGAGACCACTAGTCCAAACGTATGCCGTTACCCTTGTCCAAGCCGGAACCTATAAAATGGTAAACAACGAGAGGGTAAGCAAGGCTTAGTGAGTGCAACAATTATACATACATATATATAACCTACTTACTTGCAAACACTTACCAAATCTGCATACATACTAGTTACATAATTAGCATACCTTTCACATGTATAACGCTAAGTATCACGATAACAAGGCTAGTATAATAATAGCTTATAACACAACAATACAATATGCTAAAACACAAGTATAACGATGATGTTCACAACATCCGTAGTACTCAAGATCTCAAGGCTAGCCCAACGAATGGTATCGTCAACATCGAACTTAAATCCCATTCGCCTATATTAATGTGGTATCGTCAACACCGAACTTTAAACCCACATATGAGGTATCGTCAACAACGAACTTTAAACCCTCATCAACGTCACTACAAAAATCGTATGGCATCGTCAACATCGAACTTTAATTCCATACGTATGAGGTATCGTCAACAACGAACTTTAAACCCTCATCCACAACGTAATATACTCTAGGGTATAGTATCGTCAACATCAAACTTTAACCCATACCTCACAAGCAAATAAATCATATACATGCATATATAATTATTCCACTCACCTTAACACTTCGGTGGTGATTTAAATGCTTCCGTACACCTCGAGAAAAGTACCTAATACATAGGTACACATTTAATACACAACTAATGGCATTTACCACATTACTTCCACTTGAGCATTTAATGTCCCAATTTGCATTAAATGACTCAACTACTCACAACCGCCCATAAATGGCCAAGACTCGACTTTAATCACTAAGACTAGTGAATTAAAGTCTATTAACTTCAATTAACATAAAACTTAGGGTAATCCATACCCGTTTCATCTAATTAGGTCAACTAGTACATTTTGACCCATTTTATATCACTTAAACTCACAATCAAGTCAAACTTACCCATTAACACTTCTTTCATAAATCTTAAAGTGTATTAGTGACTAACAACACCAATTGACACTTACAACCTCAAATCACAAGGCCAAAACCCTACATTGTGGCTATTAGGGTTTCATTACAACAACATAACTCAAACTCACCCATTTTACCCTCAAATGGGTCATACAATTCTCTAGTAACCAAAACCCTAGCCATTAACCAATTAAAACTTAAATCATAAGGTTAGAACTTACCGAGACTACCAACGCGTAGCTAGAGACACAAGGAACAACTTTAATTCTTGCTCCCAAGATCAACCCTCAATCCTTCACTCTCAAATCTCACTTTTAATCCAAATGGGTTTTAAGTTTTGGGAGAGAAATTGGAAAGAAAAGAGAAAAGAAATTAAATGAAATGGATAAGTGGTTGGGATTTAATGCTCCCATCAGATTTATACGCCAAATTACCACTTTGCCCCTTAAAGTCATTTAATTTGAGCTAAAACCGGAATCTGTCCAGTAGATTTGCCGCAGCGCGGCCCAAATGTCGCGGCGCGACGTATCGAAGGAAAAACAACCCCTTTTAACCTAACTTCTGATCCAGATTTGCTTGATATGCCGCGGCGCGGACCCAACTGTCGCGGCGCGGCCTAAGGCTGTATCTGAACAGCTCGACCAACTTAAACAATTTTCGATTTTATTTAATTTGTACATTCCAAACCCGCTTCCTATATTCACCTAGCCTTCAACAATAGTCTCACAAGACTTAACGCTAACCAAACCCATGTTTAAACTTATACATGCACACATTATCAAGTATACATATATGTATATATATATCTACACATATATTCATATATATATATATCTACACATATATTCATACATTTACGCATAAGCTAACGAGTTATAAACGTACAAATGATTAAGTAAGTACCTTTCGATACGTACGGGAAAACGGGATGTTACAACTCTCCCCCACTTGAATCGGAGCGCGTCCTCGCGATCCAAGCCGCATGACAAGAAGGAAGATAAACCAACACAAACTCTTCGGGCTCCCAAGTAAACTCGAAACCCTTACTACGACGCCATTGAACTTTAAAAGTCCTAACCTCTTTATGTCTCAACCTTTTGACCTTCTCATCGAGTATGGCAATCGGTTCCTCGATATACTCTAACTTATTATTTAGCTCAATCTCGTCTAATGGCACCCAAGAAGAATCATCCGCAAGACACTTACGGAGATGAGAAACATGAAATGTATTATGGATCCCCGCAAGCTCTTCAGGTAATTCCAAACGATGCGCGACTTCACCAACATGAGCTAAAACCTTAAACGGTCCAATAAACCGAGGAGCTAACTTTCCTCCTTTCCAGAATCGAATAATACCTTTCCATGGCAAAACCTTAAGCATCAACATGTCACCTTCTTGAAATTCGATCGTTCGTCTACGTTTGTCAGCATACGACTTTTGCCTATCTTGAGCCTTTTTCAAATGCACTCGAATCATATCAATCTTGCTATTCATCTCTAAAACCAAATCGGTACTCCCGATTTCCTTTTGTCCCACTTCACCCCAACAAATCGGGGTTCGGCATCTACGCCCATAAAGCATCTCATATGGCGGCATCCCGATCCTAGTATGATAACTATTATTGTACGAGAATTCCACCAAAGGCAAATGTTCATCCCAACTACCACCGAAATCAATAATGCACGCACGTAACATATCTTCCAAAGTTTGATTCGTACGTTCAGTTTGACCGTCCGTTTGAGGATGATACACCGTGCTTAATTTTAACTGTGTACCCATATCTTCATGAAATTTCTCCCAAAACTGAGATGTAAAACGTGTATCTCGATCCGAAATAATAGATATAGGAACTCCGTGTCGAGAGATAACTTCCTTGATAAACAACTTAGCCAAGGTCTCTGACGATATCGCTTCCTTAATGGGAAGAAACAAAGCGCTTTTCGTCAATCGATCTACTATAACCCAAATCGAATCAAGTTGGGTTCTCGCCGTTTTAGGTAACTTTGTGATGAAATCCATGGTAATGTGCTCCCATTTCCATTTCGGGATTTCTAACGGTTGTAACTTACCATACGGTTTTTGGTGCTCGGCCTTAACTTGCAAACACGTGACGCATTGCTCAACATACTTCACAACATCACGTTTCATGCCCGGCCACCAATAATCTTTCCTTAAATCAAGATACATTTTCGTTGCGCCCGGATGAATGGAATACTTTGACTTATGTGCTTCATCAAGTAGCACTTGTCGATAATCTCCCATCTTAGGCACCCACACTCTTCCTTGAAATGACAACAAACCCCGCGAGCCCATAGTAATGAACTCCGATTGTCCCACAATTCGCTCCGCATGCTTGTTGTGAACGTAAGCCTCTATTTGAATCATGCCGAGTTTTTCAAGAAAATCGTTAGTATTAATCATAAGTAACAATCCCAATCGTAACGCCGGGTGATGACTCTTTCGACTTAACGCATCCGCGACCACATTCGCCTTGCCCGGATGATAAAGTATTTCACAATCATTGTCTTTTACTACATCCATCCACCTACGTTGACGATAATTCCAATCTCGTTGATTAAAGAGATGTTTCAAACTCTTATGATCCGAATAAATCGTACACTTGACACCATACAAGTAATGGCGCCAAATTTTCAACGCATGCACAACCGCCGCCAACTCAAGATCATGAGTCGGATATCTCGTCTCGTGTTCCTTTAATTGTCGAGAGGCATAAGCGATGACTTTACCTCTTTGCATTAGAACACACCCGATTCCATTTAACGAAGCATCACAATAAACCGTCATGTCTTCCACTCCTTCCGGCAACACTAACACCGGTGCTTGACACAACTTCTCTTTTAGCAATTGAAAAGCAATTTCTTGCTCGTTCTTCCAATTAAATCTCGCGTTCTTCCTTGTCAACTTCGTCAATGAAGAAGCGATTTTAGAAAAGTCTTGGATAAACCGACGATAATAACCGGCCAATCCAAGAAAACTTCAGACCTCCGTAGGCGTAGTCGGTTGTCTCCAACTCTTCACTATCTCTTTCTTCCCCGGATCCACTTGAATGCTGTCTTTGTTCACAATATGACCAAGGAATTGAACTTTCCTTAGCCAAAATTCACATTTGGAGAACTTAGCATACAACTTCTCCTTTCGTAACGTCTTCAATACTTCACGCAAATGACGTTTATGTTCGTTCATACTCTTTGAATAAACAAGTATGTCGTCAATGAACACAATTACCGACTTGTCCAACATAGGTTGGCACACTCGGTTCATAAGATCCATGAATGCCTCCGGTGCATTCGTAAGACCAAAAGGCATAACTACAAACTCAAAATGCCCATAACGTGTTCAAAAAGCCGTTTTCTCAATATCTTCCTCACGGACCCGCATTTGGTGATAGCCGGACAGTAGGTCGATCTTAGAGAAATACGTCGCACCTTGGAGTTGGTCAAACAAATAGTCAATCCGAGGCAATGGATAACGATTCTTGATCGTCACCTTATTAAACTCCCGGTAATCGATGCACATTCGCATGCTACCATCCTTCTTCTTCACAAATAAAACCGGAGCGCCCCATGGCGAAGCACTCGGTCGAATAAAACCCTTCTCGAGCAACTCTTGGGTTTGATTTAACAACTCTTGCATTTCCGTCGGTGCTAAACGATAAGGAGTTTTAGCAATGGGAGTAGCTCCCGGAACCAACTCAATGAGAAATTCAACTTGTCTTTCCGCCGGAACACCCGGTAACTCGTCCGAAAAAACGTCTTCGAATTCCCTAACCACCGGAATTTCACGAATAGGTGGTGGCTTATCACGAGTATCAACAACATGGGCAAGAAAAGCCAAACCACCACTAACAAGAAAACGATGTGCCCGTGCAAAAGAACATATCGGCACAAGTCTTCTTCGTCTATCGCCATGAATAATCAACTCTCCCCCACTTGGGGTCTTCACACGTATAAACTTTTCATGGCATGCAATATCGGCTCTATTTCGATCGAGCCAATCCATACCAACAACGATATCAAAATCGCCCAAAGTCATAGGGATGAGATCAATTTTAAAGTTTTCGGCACCAAAAACGACATCACAATTCTTACACACATCAACCACTAGCACCGTCTTGCCGTCCGCTATTTCGACTTCTACCGGATGACTTAACTTAGCTAACGGTCTATCAAGTTTAGGCACAAATTTTGGAGACACAAACGAAAAATTTGCACCGCTATCAAAAAGAATCCTTTCCGGATTAGAATTAACCAAGAAGGTACCTGAGACAACTTCATTGGATTGCTTGGCTTCGTCGTTAGTCATCAAATAGTTTCGACCTCGAGCGGTACCCGCCGCCTTTTCTAGCCTTTTAACATTATCGTTGTTCAAATCGGGACACTCTGACTTTCGGTGTCCTTCTTTGTTGCAATTAAAACAAGTGAGCTTGTTTGTTGAATTTGGCTTCGGACAATCTCGAGCCATATGTCCACGTACCCCACAATTGTAGCAAGTAGGGACAAAGTTCCCAAAACCACCGGTAGCGCCCTTCTTCACACTATTGACACTTTCGGAACCCTTTTTGTTCTTGTTCTTTTTATTTGAAAAATTCGAATAACTCGAACCTTCAAACTTTCTTTTTGAAAAAGTGAAATCGCTTTTTCTTGGAACCTCCGGCTCAAAACCCCGAGCCAACTCGAATAGCTCTTCAAAAGTCTTAGCCATTCCCCGACTAATCTTACCCTTGAACTCATCGTTCAAGGTACGATAGAAATCTTTCATTAGCTTGTGATCGTCACCAACATATTCCGGGCAAAAGCGAGTCTTTGCCAAAAAGGTAGACTTGAGAGTAACCAAGTCCATCGAACCTTGTTGCAAATGATGCAACTCGTCCCGGATTCTATCAAGGTCGGAAGAAGTTCGGTATTCTTGGAAGAATTCCTTCTTAAACTCCTCCCATGTCAAGCTCATGCATTGCTCTTCACCATATAAATTGATTTTATCGTCCCACCACAACTTGCCTTCTTCACGTAACATGCTAGACCCTTACCTCTTCTTCTTCTTAGGAGGACACTCCGCAGTACGGAACGCCCCCTCGATATCGGAAATCCAACAAGTGCTTTTCAATGGATCCCTCACCCCATTAAATGTTTCTAGCTTCAAGAGCCTCTTCGATAGTGGCCTTCATTCATTCATTTATTAAATCGGTCACTTGTCCATCGACCGAATCTTGGAAGACCTTTCGGATGTCTGTAAGGAAATCCGCTTTTAACTTTTTAAAGACGGCCTCAACCTTGGTCGAAAATTCGGGGTCCTCGCTTGTACCACCGATATCATTATCGTGTCCGTTTCTCGTCTTCAGTCTATAAAACGGAAAGGGTTAAACCATGAACGAAAAGCATAACACGTAAGTATATACATGCGTAATACACTACCCCATCTTGCTCAACAATCGTCGTACATTACTCGTTTGAAACGATTTGCACCCCTAACAACGGTAGCTAATCGTTGTTACGCGAGCACGTCACATTAACTCGCTAGTACAACGTCTGTCTTGCTTGATAATTGCTAAACACAACACAAAACAATTAGCACAAGGTTAGCTCACATAAACCAAAGCACTAACAATTCCCGATTAGACCCAAAGTCTTACAAGTCCCGCATAAAGCGCTCACACAATAAAGTCTAAGTCTAGACACCTATCTCGAGTCGCCTAAATCACTTAGATCATGCTCTGATACACTTGAAACAACCCAACCCGTATTCCATACGATAATTTTTTTTTTATAATACACATTTATGCGCCAATTAAATATGTAAACCATTCCACAAGTTCCATTTAAACGTACATCAATTTAAATGTTTACGAAAGGCACGAAAGCCATTAATTAAGTTTAATACAAGTTTGACCCACTACAAATGATAGTTTATAATCCAAACGACACTCGAGCATGGTTTGGGGCTAAACTACCCAAAACGTTAGGCCAACTTCGAAGAGCTAACACCAAAAGCACCCCCCGACAACATAAGCAGGAGACCACTAGTCCAAACATATGCCCTTACCCTTGTCCAAGCCGAAACCTATAAAATGGTAAACAACGAGAGGGTAAGCAACGCTTAGTGAGTGCAACAATTATACATACATATATATAACCTACTTACTTGCAAACACTTACCAAATCCGCATACATACTAGTTACATAATTAGCATACCTTTCACATGTATAACGCTAAGTATCACGATAACAAGGCTAGTATAATAATAGCTTATAACACAACAATACAATATGCTAAAACACAAGTATAACGATGATGTTCACAACATCCGTAGTACTCAAGATCTCAAGGCTAGCCCAACGAATGGTATCGTCAACATCGAACTTAAATCCCATTCGCCTATATTAATGTGGTATCGTCAACACCGAACTTTAAACCCACATATGAGGTATCGTCAACAACGAACTTTAAACCCTCATCAACGTCACTACAAAAATCATATGGGATCGTCAACATCGAACTTTAATTCCATACGTATGAGGTATTGTCAACAACGAACTTTAAACCCTCATCCACAACGTAATATACTCTAGGGTATGGTATCGTCAACATCGAACTTTAACCCATACCCCACAAGCAAATAAATCATATACATGCATATATAATTATTCCACTCACCTTAACACTTCGGTGGTGATTTAAATGCTTCCGTACACCTCGAGCAAAGTACCTAATACATAGGTACACATTTAATATACAACTAATGGCATTTACCACATTACTTCCACTTGAGCATTTAATGTCCCAATTTGCATTAAATGACTCAACTACTCACAACCGCCCATAAATGGCCAAGACTCGACTTTAATCACTAAGACTAGTGAATTAAAGTCTATTAACTTCAATTAACATAAAACTTAGGGTAATCCATACCCGTTTCATCTAATTAGGTCAACTAGTACATTTTGACCCATTTTATATCACTTAAACTCACAATCAAGTCAAACTTACCCATTAACACTTCTTTCATAAATCTTAAAGTGTATTAGTGACTAACAACACCAATTGACACTTACAACCTCAAATCACAAGGCCACAACCCTAGATTGTGGCTATTAGGGCTTCATTACAACAACATAACTCAAACTCGCCCATTTTACCCTCAAATGGGTCATACAATTCTCTAGTAACCAAAACCCTAGCCATTAACCAATTAAAACTTAAATCATAAGGTTAGAACTTACCGAGACTACCAACGCGTAGCTAGAGACACAAGGAATAACTTTAATTCTTGCTCCCAAGATCAACCCTCAATCCTTCACTCTCAAATCTCACTTTTAATCCAAATGGGTTTTAAGTTTTGGGAGAGAAATTGGAAAGAAAAGAGAAAAGAAATTAAATGAAATGGATAAGTGGTTGGGATTTAATGCTCCCATCAGATTTATACGCCAAATTACCACTTTGCCCCTTAAAGTCATTTAATTTGAGCTAAAACCGGAATCTGTCTAGTAGATTTGCCGCGGCGCGGCCCAAATGTCGCGGCGCGACGTATCGAAGCAAAAACAACCCCTTTTAACCTAACTTCTGATCCAGATTTGCTTGATATGCCGCGGCGCGGACCCAACTGTCACGGCGCGGCCTAAGGCTGTATCTGAACAGCTCGACCAACTTAAACAATTTTCGATTTTATTTAATTTGTACATTCCAAACCCGCTTCCTATATTCACCTAGCCTTCAACAATAGTCTCACAAGACTTAACGCTAACCAAACCCATGTTTAAACTTATACATGCACACATTATCAAGTATACATATATGTATATATATATCTACACATATATTCATACATTTACGCATAAGCTAACGAGTTATAAACGTACAAATGATTAAGTAAGTACCTTTCGATACGTACGGGAAAACGGGATGTTACATATTGCGACTAAATATATGTTCATTTGGAGCACTATCACATATACATATATAACCTACTTACTTGCCATCACTTACACAAATATCTCATACACGCTAGCATTTTAAATTAGCATACCATTTCAACGTACAATGCTAAATCCACGATATCACGAGCTAGCACAAACAATAGCATATAACACGAACAATATAATATGCTATACTACGACACATAACCATGGTTAACCATTCATACAAGGAGATGGTGCTTGCAAAGACCATCGGAGTTCGCAACATCCATTAGTGTACTTAACACCACGTATCACTAACCCCCCGGGTGGTATCTTAACACTGCGACTAACCCACCCTCTATGACATTGTGGTGTCTTAACACCGCGACTAACCCACATGTCATTAAATCCCGGAGCGGCGTCTTAACACCGCGACTAACCCACTCATTACATATTATGTGGTGTCTTAACACCACGACTACCCTACATTCCATTAATTTTCGGAGTGGCGTCTTAACACCGCGACCAACCCACTCGTTACGTATTATGTGGTGTCTTAACACCGCGACTACCCAACATTTCACGCCACACAAATAAATACATCATATACATACATGCATAATTATTCCACTCACCTTAACGATTCAGTAACAGTTTTATACTTCCACAAGCTTCAAAGTAAAGTACCTAATACAATAAGTACTCAATCAACACACATACTAGTTGGAGTAAACACCAACAATTCACTCATGTGCATTTAATGACTTAAATGCATTAAATGCCCCATTTATACCAAAACCGTCCATTTAAGGTCAAGACCATCATAAATCACTAAAAGCTAGTGATTAAGGTCCAACAACACTAACTAATACCAAATTGGGGTGTTTCATACTCATCTTTCCTAACTAGGTCAATCATTATCCATTTGACCATTTTAAAATCAACACACCCATTTCGAGTCATCCACTAACCCAATTAACACTCATTCACTTAATAACTAGGTGTGCTAGTAATTAACTAACCAATTATGACTCATAAATTCATTTATCAGTTCAAAACCCTAGGTTAGTTATCTTTGAGTCTTCATGACCCAATCTTACCCAAGAACAACTAAAATCACCAAATATGGGTTTTATGTTCATCACTAACCCAAAATCTTAACCCTTAAACAAATTAAAATAAGGAATTCAAGATTAGAGCATACCACCACAATCACAACGTAGCTAGTGATTAGATGAACAACTTTAATACACACGTTTTGGCCCAAAATCAACTTCTTCCTCCTTGATTTGAGCTTTCTCTCTCTCAAAGTGTTTCTCACTCTAGAACTTTATGGGGAGGAGATGAGGTTGGTGTAGTGTTGAATGTGTTTTCAACCATTACACAACTGGCTTCTAATGCCCTAAACTCGTCCCCATGTGAAAATACAAGAATGCACCTCATTTAACTTTAATTTAAAATGCAGGAAACTGTGCACAGGAGCATTGTACGGTGCGCACACTTACCCTTGCGTGGCGCGCACCAATGTCTGGGCAGACTCTGACCTCTGTTTAATTACACAAGGATACCCACACTTCATGTACTCTATTTACACTGCTGTACAATAATAATTTGGGTCTTACAAAAGAGAATAATTCTTTGAAAAAACAATTACAATGACATGAAGGTTTGTACATGCTTTTTAGAAACAAAAGGTTATTGGATAATATGATGGAGTGTGAAAAAGAGTTGTAAAGTTTTGTACAGATTGAGAAAAATATTTATGATAATATATGGCGGACATGCTCCAGAATATATATTTATAAAACAGTAATACCGTATTAAACATTAGATGATATGTTTATTAATTATTTTATTTTTTAAATCGGCATTCATATATTATCGGCTTTTATTTGTTTTTATTTTGTATCTTTTTAAGTAGAATTAATATTAATATTAATATTAAATAATGACTTCATTATTATAAAAATTAAATAGTAATTATTGAAATGATAACATCATCATTTCAAAGATTTATATAAATATATAGAAAGCAGATGGATGGATGGATAGATGGATGGATGGATGGATAGATAGATAGATAGATAGATAGATAGATAGATAGATAGATAGATAGATAGATAGATAGATAGATAGATAGATAGATAGATAGATAGATAGATAGATAGATAGATAGATAGATAGATAGATAGATAGATAGATAGATAGATAGATAGATAGATAGATAGATAGATAGATAGATAGATAGATAGATAGATAGATAGATAGATAGATAGATAGATAGATAGATAGATAGATAGATAGATAGATAGATAGATAGATAGATAGATAGATGGATTGATAGATAGATGGATAGATAGATGGATAGATAGATAGATGGATAGATAGATGGATAGATGGATAGATAGATAGATGGATGGATAGATAGATAGATAGATAGATAGATAGATAGATAGATAGATAGATAGATAGATAGATAGATAGATAGATAGATAGATAGATAGATAGATAGATAGATAGATAGATATGATCCGATATTCTTATAGTTTCGTGGTCTTTAGCCACGTATATGAAGAGTTGGTTTGATTTCGTTTAAAGGTTTTGTGAGAAATATCGTTAAGTTCTCTTCCTACGCTTTGAAATTTGTGGAAATATCAAAACAACATCACGCTTGGAGACAAGAAGTTTAGGAAGTCCCATATTATATGTAGTATTGTCGCGCTTTATCTTTTATGAATTTCTAGTAGATTTTCCAAGTCCATTGTTAACTAGACATCGTGGCTTCAAAACCCGACGCACAATTTGTAATTTATTGTCGTAATTTATTTTTAATACTCTATTAGTCCCACCACAAATGTCCATATTTTTAATTTGAGATGTCTCATTTCAAGTGTTGTAAAAATCTATAAGACTATATCAGAAATTTTCAATAACTAAACAAGATCACAACCAAAACAGTTGCAATCGAATAACCACAATACACCAAATCAATAACACTCAACAAAGAGCCGATCCTTATTACAATAATCGAATGAAAACTATGAAACTGAATAAGATGATGATCATAAACAGATTTGGTTTTGAGAGTGAAAGCAATCGGATGAATGAAGATGATAATGAATGAATGAATGAAAACCCTAGAAATTGGGTTATATCCCAGGCTAATTACTTGGCCGACATAATTAAAAAATTACACAACAGCCCCTCCAGCTTTTAATCTTTAGACTTGAGATGCTTGAACTTTAAACAACAGCAAAATCAAGAATGAAAAATTCTACTTTAGCCACCAACAGTTCCAAGCTTTAACATGACAAGTCCAAAGGTTAAACTGCCAATTATGCTTTCAAGTAACAATTGTAAAATGATTTTGATTGATAATACAATTATTTCAAACTGTTAAGTGAATATTACAAGTGAGTATGAACATGTTTTATACACAAAATGGCCTAACAGTAACTTCTAACTTGAGTATGGATCCAAAGTACTTTTAGAACCATTTTAACATAAAGGAAAGTGTGTTGTTAAAGATCTATTGACTTCTACTGACTTATGTCCTGGACTGCTGACTTTGCTGCTGCTTATGTTTTCTTGTGACCCTCTAAACTTGGAAGTGATGAGAGTACTTTTCTCTGATCCAAAGTTAAGTTTCCTTAAAAGGAAATGTAGGTATGTGTTGTTTTATTAATGTTCTTTAACACTCCCCCTCAAGTTGGTTCCCGATATTCATCTTGACAAAAACTTTGCTAAAGAGTCTTCCATTTACTGACTTTGTTAGAATGTCAGCCAATTGATCTTCTGATCTGACGTATGGGAGATAAATTATTTCTGCATCCAATTTCTCTCCGATAAAGTGTCTGTCCACCTCAACATGCTTAGTTCGGTCATATTGAATTGGATTTTTTGATATGACAATTGCTGCTTCGTTATCGCAGATAATTTGAATAGCTTCTTCTGGTGGAAACCCAATTCTATTAATAACTTCTTGATCCATAAGTCTTCAGCCACTCCTTTCACTATTCCTCTGAATTCTGATTTCGCGCTTGAGAGTGAGACAACCTTTTGTTTCTTACTTCTCTACACAACTAGATTACCTCTGATAAGAGTGAATAATCCAGATGCGGATCTTCTATCTCCTTTTTTCCCAGCCCAGCTCGCATCTGTATATATCTGAGTCTTTAGGGCTTCATTTCTTTTAATAGCAACTCCATGATCTGCCATTTTCTTTAAACATCTGATGCTTCTCACTACAGCTTCCATATGGTAAACCTGTGGTTGATGCATAAATTGACTAACAACTCCTACTGCATGGGCTATAATGGTCGAGAGTGAGAAAGGTAGATGAGTTTTTCCACCATCCTTTGATACTGCCCTTTATCAGCAAGATCGGCTTCATCTTCCATATATAGCTTTTGGTTTGGAATCATAGGACTAGCGGTTGGTTTGTAATCAATCATACATGTCTCTGCAAGAAAATCAAGAATATGTACTTCTTTTGACAAATAAATATTCCCTGTTGGGATCGTAAGACCTCAATCCGCAAAAAATAATTAAGTCTGCCAAAGTCTTTCATTTCAAATTCATTAAACAAGTTAATTTTTAGTTTTTAAATTTCTTATTTATCATTTCCGGTAATTATCATGTCATCTACATGTAACGACCCCAAAACCGTTTACTAGAAAACACGCTTATTTTTTTTAAAACAAACAACAGCAGTCGCAGGCCAGACCATATGCGCTGCGCGCATAATGTTGCGCGGCGCGGTCTATAACGCAAAACGAATTCAGAAGTTGAAAACTGGGCGACCCCCAGGATTTGGCCATTTACGCGGTGCGTAGGCCAACGCGCGGCGCACATATCAGCTGGAAAACAGGGTCAGCCCCTTTAATACACAAAACAAGCCATTTTCGCCCAAAACAAGTTTCGTAAATCCCCAAACCACGACCAACGCTTCTCAAACATTAAATGACCGAGTTTTAGTTAACAAGAGTGTAATACAACCATTGGGACTCCAACGACCTATAATTACATGAACGTGACAATTTTAACCCGTTTCGTTTAAACAAACAATAAAACACCAAGCATGGCGATTGGGGACACACTACCCAATCCTAAATCATCCCAAAAGCACGTCTTCTAAAGCAACCTATAAAAGTCCACTAGTTCCCGTACTTACCCGAGCCGCCACCTTGCAAACCTATGAAAATAATATCAACGAGAGGGTAAGCTATAAAGCTTATTGAGGATAAACATACTATATACATACATATGCATAAAATGAATACGCATCACCAACACAAATAATAAACACGTACCGCATCCAAGTATAACTAAGCAAAGCTATACATAACCTAACACCATGCCAAAACCGCAAGTTTAGCTAGAACACAACAATATATATACATACATACGAGTATCACGAAACACAAGGTTAACCCCTTAACCTTAAACATACGAAGGTTGGCCGAACTACGCATGCCTAAGTGAATCTGAACTCCACGAGATTCACTACCTTCCTCCTAACTACAACTGAGGATGGCCGAACTACACATGCCTTATGAATCTTAACTACACAAGATTCACACCTCAACTAAATGACTATAGGGTTGGCGGAACTACACATGCCAGAGTGGATCTGAACTACACAAGAAGCACACCCTAAGTCATAACAACACAAATGGGAATGTCGAAACTACACACGACATTGTGAATCTGAACTACACAAGATTTACCATCCCAACACGCCTCATCAACGTCATCAACATCAACGGGGATGACCTACTTGTCAATGTGAATTCGTTGTGATGCCCCGTACTAAATCATCATGTACGAACCATCAACAACAGGATCATTACAAGGTTAAGTACTATATGCTATAATTAAAGAAGTTGCATTCACGATAAAAAGGTGATGTCATAACCGACATCAAATGTTTTACATTTCAAAAGCATGCTTCACTATGTAGAAGCAAATAATAAGTGTATATGACTACAATGGTCGTTACAAGTCATAGTTCAAAAGTACGAATGTTTGAATGCAAAATAAAGTAGTTCATGCCTGGACAACTCTAAGCAGCGGGTGTCTACAGCACAACAAGTAAGACAGCGGAAGCAACCTCAAGCACCTGAGAAATACATGCTTAAAAACGTCAACACAAAGGTTGGTGAGCTATAGTTTAAGTATAATAGTATGTAAGGTAGGCCACGAGATTTCAGTGCTACAAAGAGCGTTTCAAAATAGTATGATAAAGTATATGTTAACCGTGGGCACTTGGTAACTAACTTAACGTTTATACCCCCTGAAAGTACACTTGGAAAGTGCGTATGTCTACGAAGTATTAAACACTCGTTAAATGCTAGCGCTACTAGCCCGAGTGGAGATGTCAAACCCTATGGATCCATATCTAAGATTCGCGTTCATGGTTCAAAAACCAATGATTAAACGTTACCGAGCTAAAGGGAATGTTTATGCCGTTGTATAACCCACACATATATAAGTTTAAGTACTCGTGCCTAGTATGTAAAACATAAAATCCGCATGTATTCTCAGTTCCCAAAATAAGTTAAAGTAAAAAGGGAATGCTATAACTCACAATGATAATGTAGTCGTAAAGTCGGTTCGGAAAAGGTGTGCAAGTAATCGGTCCGAAGGTCCTCAACCTAAGGCAAATAATACTAAGTCAGTAAATCGTCTTAATAGGTTTAAAAGTATGTATTTAAGGTCTTAAGGGTCATCATCATTCATCATTAAACAAAAGGCGTAAGGTAGGTTTCGTTTATGAAAGTAGTTTAAAACAAAGTCTGACTTCAGTCAGTCACCACGGCCTCTACCCTTACTGAATTAAGGTGAGACCAGTGGCCATGGCTCCAACTATGAGTCTCTTAAGTGTGGTAAAATTTACAGAAGCAAACTCGTCTTGGTTTGACCGTGGCGACGGTCTAAGTGCGAGTAGGTCAGAAATTTCTGCACAACGTTAAAGGACATAGTGACGATCGGAGGGCCATAAATCCTAAACCGTAACTCGGATTAAGACGAGTCCTATATGAAAAGTTATCTACTAGAAAAGTTCTATCTAAAAATCAAGGTTAGAACAGCCCAGGTCTACTGGTCTGTTACAGAAACATCAGATCAGCAGCTTTTGGACAGAAACAGTAAGTTTAAAAGGGTTCCGGTGGTCTTGGTGCTTGATGTTCATCATGGTTCTCATCCTTGATGCATATAGCTTCAATTGTACAACTCATTGATGTATCTACATCATCTTAACCAAGTCTTGACCATCATAACCCTAGTGCAAGTCTAAGACATGAAGCACAACTCACTTAAGAGTTGCATGTAGTTTGATGAACCAAAGTTACATCAAAGTCTTAGGTTTGACACTTACATGAACTATAAGTCTAATAATAAGTTACAAACTTGAAAATGAACTTATGAAATCAAGATCTTAAAATGTAGAACATAGTTCTTAGTTAGATCTTGAAGATCCAAGACCCAAAAGTCTAGATCAAGCATAAGTATACAAAGTTAAAATTAAAAAAGTTTCCTTTATATGTTCTTGAACTTTAAAGTTAACTTTAAGTTCAAGATTAATGAGATCAAAGTTAACTTGTAACATTTGACCAACAAGAACATAACTCATGAAATTAAAGTGCAAGAATGAAGTAGTAAACTAAGTAAACAAGTAAAAGTTCATGGTTGTTCATACTTTAAAGATTCAAACCAAGGTTTGATCTTTAGAAAGTAAACTTTAAAGTTTACTTCATGAACTTCAAGTATGTCTTTCAACCATGAACTTTATAAACTTTGAACAAGTATTTAGTGGAGATCATAAACTAGAGAGTTTATGTCTTGTATGTTCTTGAAGATTCAAGATAAAAGAAGAATTAAACTAAGAAGTTTGATTCTTGAAAACATGCAAGTAAATAAAGATAATAACAACTAGTAATCAACACAAGTAACAAAAGATTTAACAAACAAGGAATGATGATGATGAATGCCTTAAGATTTCGGTTTTACAAAAGAAAAAGGAAGGAGAAAACTCAAGTTACTTACAAAGATGTAAAGGAAAGATGGGAGAAAAAAGAAGAGAAAATTTGCAAGTAATTTGGGTGTGTGAAAAATGAAATGGAACAAGTGAATGGAGTAATCAAAAAAAGAAACCAAACACCTCTAAAGGCCTCCCTTGGCCATCGGTTTGCAAAGAGGGAAGGGGGAAAGGGATTGCTCACTAGTCACTAGTATGTATTTGTCCTTTAAAGGTGGTTAATAAGAGAACATGCATGTGGATTATGGTAACTAGATTCTTCATGTCTTCCAAACTAACTAGTTAAGGTTCAAGTAATACTTACACTTTGAAAGAGTGGGCTAACTAAGCCCACTTAAAGGTAGGGTGGGCTTACATAAGTCCATTAACACTAACAAGGCCCAAGTTCAAGTATTTACCAAGTTAAACCAATTAAAGCCCAAGTAACTAACAAGTAACCTTTGCTAATTAAAATGATTAATAAAACTAATCATGAATGCAAATAATATCTAGAAATATTATTCGTGCAAGTTCCGGGTGTCACAAAGATGTTTCGGGCAATTAAAGTCAAGTTCGGGCAATCATGGTAACATGTAAATGTAATAACATACATTCGTTTGATCTTCCGCATCATTTGATCTTCTCTTTCCCAAGTAAACTCAGGTCCTCATTTGGCATTCCATCGCACTCGGACGATCGGAATCTTGTTGCGTTTCAAAGTTTTGATCTCAAGATCCATAATCTCAACTGGTTCTTCCACAAAGTGGAGTTTGTCGTCAATTGTAAGTTCTTCCAGTGGTATGATAAGTTCAGGTGCAGCAAGACACTTCTTCAAGTTTGACACATGGAAGGTAGGATGAACTGAGCTCAATTGTGCTGGTAGATCCAAACGGTAAGCAACGGGTCCAACACGTTCCAAGATCTCAAAAGGACCAATGTATCGTGGGTTTAACTTCCCACGTTTTCCAAAACGGATCACACCTTTCTAAGGTGCAACCTTCAACATTACACGATAACCAACGTTGAATTCAAAGTCCTTACGTTTAAGATCGGCATAACTCTTTTGACGATCGTGGGCAGCCTTAAGTCTAGCTTGGATCTGAGCAATCTTCTCCGTCGTTTCGTGGACTACCTCGGGTCCGGTGATTTGCTTTTCGCCTACTTCGGCCCAACAAATAGGAGATCGGCCCTTGCGGCCATACAATGCTTCAAAAGGTGCGGCATTAATGCTCGAGTGATAACTATTGTTGTACGAGAATTCGATGAGTGGCAAATGCCTTTCCCAGGCCTTTCCGAAATCAATGACACATGCACGCAGCATGTCTTCCAAGGTCTGAATCGTTCGCTCACTTTGCCCGTCAGTCTATGGATGATACGAAGTACTCATGTCGAGACGAGTTCTCATGGCTTCTTGCAAAGAACGCCAAAATCTAGAGGCAAAACGGGGATCGCGATCGGAGATGATCGATAAAGGTACACCATGACGAGATACAACCTCCTTGATGTATAATTGAGCAAGTCTCTCCATTGTATCCGTTTCCTTCATCGCTAGAAAGTGTGCAGATTTGGTGAGGCGGTCAACAATAACCCAAATGGTATCGTATCCGCCCACCGTCTTTGGTAGCTTGGTGATGAAATCCATTGTTATCCGTTCCCACTTCCATTGTGGGATTTCTGGTTGTTGAAGTAAACCAGAAGGTCTCTGATGTTCGGCCTTAACTTTCGAATAAGTCAAACACTTCCCAACATAAGTTACAATGTCCTTCTTGAGATTCGGCCACCAATACTGTTCTTTAAGGTCGTGGTACATCTTGCCCACACCGGGGTGAATCGAATATCTCAATTTGTGTGCTTCATCAAGTATAAGGTTCCGTAGATCTCCATAAAGAGGTACCCAAATTCTTCCTGCATAACATCGGAGTCCAGACTCCCTAACCTCGAATCGAGAGACAAGTATGTTCAAATGTTCATGGGATATATTCTCCTCCTTGAGAGCCTCATCTTGGGCTACTCTAATCTGGCTATTGAGGTTCGAATGGATGGTGATGTTCAGAGCCCTAACACGAAGAGGTGCCGTCCTCTCCTTTCGGCTTAAAGCGTCAGCTACAACATTGGCCTTGCCAGGGTGATAACGGAGTTCAAAATCGTAGTCGTTGAATGTCTCGATCCATCGACGCTGTCTCATATTCAGTTGCTTCTGATCAAAGATGTGCTGGAGACTCTTGTGATCGGTGAAGATAGTGCTCTTAGTTCCATACAAATAATGTCTCCACAATTTGAGTGCAAAGACAACGGCTCCAAGTTCAAGATCGTGAGTAGTGTAGTTCCGCTCGTGAATCTTCAATTGTCGGGAGGCATAGGCAATAACTTTTGATCGTTGCATCAGTACACAACCAAAACCACTCTTCGATGCATCACAATAAACAACAAAGTCGACACTGCCTTCAGGAAGTGATAGGATAGGTGCGGTGGTTAACTTCTTCTTCAAAGTTTGAAATGCTGATTCGTGTGCGGGTTCCCAAATGAACTTCTTGCCCTTGTGAGTCAGTGCGGTCAAAGGACGCGCAATCAGAGAAAATCCTTCGATAAATCTTCTGTAATAACCGGCGAGACCTAGGAATTGGTGAATATGCGTCGGAGTAGTGGGGGTCTCCCACTTGCTAATGGCTTCAATCTTGGCGGGATTAACTTTGATACCCTGGTCGCTTACAACATGACCCAAAAATTGTACTTCCTTCAACCAAAATTCACACTTGGAGAATTTGGCATAAAGTTGCTCTTGTCTTAAGAGTTCAAGCACTAATCGGAGGTGTTGCTCATGTTCTTCTTCGCTCTTAGAGTAGATGAGGATATCATCTATGAAGACGATAACAAACTTGTCCAAGTAAGGCTTGCAGACACGATTCATGAGATCCATGAACACGGCAGGTGCATTTGTCAAACCGAATGGCATCACGAGGAACTCATAATGACCATAACGGGTTCTGAATGCAGTCTTCATCACGTCACTTTCCTTCACCCTCAACTGGTGATAGCCGGATCGCAAATCGATCTTTGAGTAGACACTCGATCCTTGTAGTTGATCAAAAAGATCGCCAATTCGTGGAAGAGGATACCGATTCTTGATAGTCAATTTGTTGAGTTCACGGTAGTCGATACACATACGGAAGGATCCATCCTTCTTCTTCTTCACAAACAACACAGGTGCGCCCCAAGGCGAGAAACTTGGTTGAATAAATCCTTGGTCTAACAGCTCTTGTAGTTGAATCTGTAATTCTTGCATCTCGGAAGGTGCGAGTCTATAAGGTGCGCGAGCTACAGGTGCTGCTCCTGGCACTAAATCAATCTGAAACTCTACAGCTCTCTGCGGCGGCAATCCAGGCAATTCCTCTGGGAAGACATCGGAAAATTCGTTCACAATTCGAACGTCGTTCACGCTCTTCACCTCAGTTTCTACCGCTTTCACATGTGCTAGGACAGCAAAACGTCCCTTCTTCATAATATTTTGCGCTTTCATGCAACTAATGAGGTTCAACTTCGAGGTACATCTCTCTCCATAGATAACCAGTGGTTCGCCATCTCCTTGTGGTATGCGAAGTGATTTATCTTCACAGATAATATCGGCCTTTGTCTTGCTCAACCAAATCCATACCGACGATCACGTCAAAACTTCCCAGTTTGATAGGTATCAAATCAATTTCGAAATCTGCACCAGCTATGTTGATAATAGCTCCACGACTAATATGGTCAACCTTTTCAATTTTACCGTTCGCTACCTCGACAAGCATACTTTCCTTTAAAGGAACTAACGACCAATCTAACTTATCGCAAAAATGTCTACATACGTAACTTCTATCGGCACCAGAATCAAATAGGACAGAAGCTAAGAGATTGTTGATTTTGAATATACCTGTCACCAAGTCGGGGTTATCTCGTGCATCCCTTGCATTAACATTGAAGGCTCTACCTCGGGGTGGTCCTCCGTCTTTTTGCTTGTTTGGGCACGCGTTTCTGAAATGGCCCGTCTGCCCACATTCGTAGCACTTCTTCGGTCCATTGGTGTTCGGTTTCCCATTCAAAGTGGTGACCTTGCAGTCCTTTCCGATATGCCTAGCCCGTTGGCACTTCTCACAGACAACATTGCAATATCCAGTATGGTGCTTGTAGCACCGCTTGCATTGTGGTAAGGTTCCTTTGTAGTTCTGGTTGGTGTTGGTGTTGTTGTTGGGATTGGGGTTTCCACCGTTGTTGTGCCTCTTGGCGGGGGTCTGATCGTAGTTTCTCCCCCTGTTATTGTTGTTGTTGTTGTTGTTGTTGTTGTTGTTGTTGTTGTTGTTGTTGTTGTTGTGGTTGTTGTGGTTGTTATCCCATTTCCTCTTTTCGCTACTACCAGCTTCAAACTTAGCCTTCTCCGGCTCATCAATAAGAATCTGATTCATGAGAGTATGCGCCATGCGCATTGCTTCGGGAACACTCGGTGGCTTGGATGAGGTAACATTACCCTTGATGGACTTAGGAAGTCCCAAGAAGTATTTCTCCAAGCACTTAAATTCGGGGGTGACCATGGTCGGACACATTAATGCTAACTCCAAAAACCTACGATTGTAACTGTTAAGGTCGTTCCCTACGGCCTTCAACTGTATGAATTCAATTTCCATCTTCTGAATTTCGGTTCTCGGACAATACTCATCAATCATAGCCGCCTTGAATTCCTCCCATGGCGTAGCATACGCCTCATCGATACCTTTCGCTTGAGCTAACGTGTTCCACCACGTTAGCGCGCCGTCAGATAGCATGCAAGATGCAAACTTGGTCTTATTGTCCTCCGAACAGTTGCTAACTTGGAATACCGATTCAAGTTTATCGAACCATCTGGTGAGACCAACTAGTCCCTCGGTGCCGCTGAAGTTATGCAGTTTGCAGCTCTGGAATTCCTTGTATGTACACCCATTTCGAACGGGTGGAATAACCGGTGGTGGTGGCGGTGGAGCTTCGAGATTTCTTTCTGCTAGGGCTCCAGCGACCCGTTCGTTGATCATGTCCTCAATCAGGGCGGCGGTAGGTGTGGATCTTCCGTTAGCCATGGTATTCTAAACAAAAATTTTGACTCAAGTCAAAATCCAGTATGCAAGTAGTAATAATACAGTATATAGTGACCAACATGGAATCAAAACATCACATGTTATAAATAATGCATCTAGGTACAAATACCACAGAATCATCGTACAGCAATGTAGATAGAACATCGTGCAAGAATTAAATAACGCAAAGTTTGTAGTGACCCGAACTTTTCCATGTTTATATATATTAATTGAGATTGATATTTACATGATTAAATGTTTCCAACATGTTAAGCAATCAAACATGTTAAGACTTGATTAATTGAAATATGTTTCATATAGACAATTGACCACCCAAGTTGACCGGTGATTCACGAACGTTAAAACTTGTAAAAACTATATGATGACATATATATGGATATATATATAGTTAACATGATACTATGATAAGTAAACATATCATTAAGTATATTAACAATGAACTACATATGTAAAAAAAAAGACTACTAACTTAATGATTTTTAAACGAGACATATATGTAACGATTATCGTTGTAAAGACATTTAATGTATATATATATCATATTAAGAGATATTCATACATGATAATATCATGATAATATAATAATTTAAAATCTCATTTTATATTATAAACATTGGGTTAACAACATTTAACAAGATCGTTAACCTAAAGGTTTCAAAACAACACTTACATGTAACGACTAACGATGACTTAACGACTCAGTTAAAATGTATATACATGTAGTGTTTTAATATGTATTTATAGACTTTTGAAAGACTTCAATACACTTATCAAAATACTTCTACTTAACAAAAATGCTTACAATTACATCCTCGTTCAGTTTCATCAACAATTCTACTCGTATGCACCCGTATTCGTACTCGTACAATACACAGCTTTTAGATGTATGTACTATTGGTATATACACTCCAATGATCAGCTCTTAGCAGCCCATGTGAGTCACCTAACACATGTGGGAACCATCATTTGGCAACTAGCATGAAATATCTCATAAAATTACAAAAATATGAGTAATCATTCATGACTTATTTACATGAAAACAAAATTACATATCCTTTATATCTAATCCATACACCAACGACCAAAAACACCTACAAACACTTTCATTCTTCAATTTTCTTCATCTAATTGATCTCTCTCAAGTTCTATCTTCAAGTTCTAAGTGTTCTTCATATATTCTACAAGTTCTAGTTACATAAAATCAAGAATACTTTCAAGTTTGCTAGCTCACTTCCAATCTTGTAAGGTGATCATCCAACCTCAAGATATCTTTGTTTCTTATAGTAGGTTATCATTCTAATACAAGGTAATAATCATATTCAAACTTTGGTTCAATTTCTATAACTATAACAATCTTATTTCAAGTGATGATCTTACTTGAACTTGTTTTCGTGTCATGATCCTGCTTCAAGAACTTCGAGCCATCCAAGGATCCGTTGAAGCTAGATCCATTTTTCACTTTTCCAGTAGGTTTATCCAAGGAACTTAAGGTAGTAATGATGTTCATAACATCATTCAATTCATACATATAAAGCTATCTTATTCGAAGGTTTAAACTTGTAATCACTAGAACATAGTTTAGTTAATTCTAAACTTGTTCGCAAACAAAAGTTAATCCTTCTAACTTGACTTTTAAAATCAACTAAACACATGTTCTATATCTATATGATATGCTAACTTAATGATTTAAAACCTGGAGACACGAAAAACACCGTAAAACGAGATTTACGCCGTCGTAGTAACACCGCGGGCTGTTTTGGGTTAGTTAATTAAAAACTATGATAAACTTTGATTTAAAAGTTGTTATTCTGAGAAAATGATTTTTATTATGAACATGAAACTATATCCAAAAATTATGGTTAAACTCAAAGTGGAAGTATGTTTTCTAAAATGGTCATCTAGACGTCGTTCTTTCGACTGAAATGACTACCTTTACAAAAACGACTTGTAACTTATTTTTCCGACAATAAACCTATACTTTTTCTATTTAGATTCATAAAATAGAGTTCAATATGAAACCATAGCAATTTGATTCACTCAAAACGGATTTAAAATGAAGAAGTTATGGGTAAAACAAGATTGGATAATTTTTTTTCATTTTAGCTACGTGAAAATTTGTAACAAATCTATTCCCACCATAACTTAATCAACTTGTATTGTATATTATGTAATCTTGAGATACCATAGACACGTATACAATGTTTCGACCTATCATGTCGACACATCTATATATATTTCGGAACAACCATAGACACTCTATATGTGAATGTTGGAGTTAGCTATACAGGGTTGAGGTTGATTCCAAAATATATATAGTTTGAGTTGTGATCAATACTGAGATACGTATACACTGGGTCGTGGATTGATTCAAGATAATATTTATCGATTTATTTCTGTACATCTAACTGTGGACAACTAGTTGTAGGTTACTAACGAGGACAGCTGACTTAATAAACTTAAAACATCAAAATATATTAAAAGTGTTGTAAATATATTTTGAACATACTTTGATATATATGTATATATTGTTATAGGTTCGTGAATCAACCAGTGGCCAAGTCTTACTTCCCGACGAAGTAAAAATCTGTGAAAGTGAGTTATAGTCCCACTTTTAAAATCTAATATTTTTGGGATGAGAATACATGCAGGTTTTATAAATGATTTACAAAATAGACACAAGTACGTGAAACTACATTCTATGGTTGAATTATCAAAATCGAATATGCCCCTTTTTATTAAGTCTGGTAATCTAAGAATTAGGGAACAGACACCCTAATTGACGCGAATCCTAAAGATAGATCTATTGGGCCTAACAAACCCCATCCAAAGTACCGGATGCTTTAGTACTTCGAAATTTATATCATATCCGAAGGGTGTCCCGGAATGATGGGGATATTCTTATATATGCATCTTGTTAATGTCGGTTACCAGGTGTTCACCATATGAATGATTTTTATCTCTATGTATGGGATGTGTATTGAAATATGAAATCTTGTGGTCTATTATTATGATTTGATATATATAGATTAAACCTATAACTCACCAACATTTTTGTTGACGTTTTAAGCATGTTTATTCTCAGGTGATTATTAAGAGCTTCCACTGTCGCATACTTAAATAAGGACGAGATTTGGAGTCCATGCTTGTATGATATTGTGTAAAAACTGCATTCAAGAAACTTATTTTGTTGTAACATATTTGTATTGTAAACCATTATGTAATGGTCGTGTGTAAACAGGATATTTTAGATTATCATTATTTGATAATCTACGTAAAGCTTTTTAAACCTTTATTGATGAAATAAAGGTTATGGTTTGTTTTAAAATGAATGCAGTCTTTGAAAAACGTCTCATATAGAGGTCAAAACCTCGCCACGAAATCAATTAATATGGAACGTTTTTAATCAATAAGAACGGGACATTTCAGTTGGTATCAGAGCGTTGGTCTTAGAGAACCAGAATTTTGCATTAGTGTGTCTTATCGAGTTTGTTAGGATGCATTAGTGAGTCTGGACTTCGACCGTGTTTACTTGAAAAAAATGATTGCTTAACAAATTTTGTTGGAAACTATATATTTTTAACATGTGAATATTATGTGATATATTAATCTCTTAACGAGTTTGATATTATGTGATAGATGTCTACCTCTAGAACAAGTCCCATTGACTCACCTAATAATAATGAAGAGTCAAATGTTAATTAGAATGATTCGTGGACTGACTCACAAGTTCCCGAAGAGGAACCGGAAGAAGAGTCGGAACCAGAAGAAGAATCGGAACCGGAAGAAGAATCGGAACCGGATGAAGAAATAGAACCGGTAGGGGAAATAATAAAACGGTTAAGTAAAAGAAAATCCTCAACCAACCGACCAAGGCTAATTATGGTCAATGGTGTTTCCGCCAAGGAAGCAAAATATTGGGAGGATTATCAATTCTCCGATGAATCGGATTCCGACGAGAATTCCGATGATGTTATAGAAATTACCCCAACTGAATTTAAAAAGGCAAAAGAAAATAATAAGGGAAAGGGCATAAAAATAGAGAAATCTAATTCCAACCCCGATGAACTTTATATGTATCGTCAACCCCCGAAGTCCTTAAGTTGTAACAATGACCCGGGAACCTCTAAACCACCAGGTTTTTCTAAACCAATGTGGAAAATAACGGCTCGTATTAGGGGAACATCATATATCCCTAGAAACTTGGCAAAACGAACCAAAACCGAAGAAGAAGAAGAAACAAGCGAGTCGGAATAAGATAGTTGTATTCGTGTGGTGTAATATATGTAATATAGTGTGCTTATGCTTTATGATATATGTAAAAATTGCTTGTATTAATAAGTATCTTTTTTATGAATCTAACTCTTGTCTATTTTACAGTATAAAAACACAAAATGGATAGACAACACAATATTTTAAGAGACCTACCCGGAGACATGATTGATGAAATCTTGTCTAGAGTTGGTCAGAATTCTTCGGCACAACTATTTAAGGCGAGATCAGTTTGTAAGACATTCGAAGAACGTTCCAAGAATGCCTTGGTTTATAAAAGGCTTTCGTTCGAAAGATGGGGGATATCACATTGGAAAATCCATAAGTTACGATGTGTTTACTTTGACGCATATATTGCGGGGAACCCAAATGCTATTTTACGCAATGGGTTAAGAAATTATGTTGACTCAATATATCCGAATATTGGACTTCGTGATTTATAAAAAGCGGCTAACATGCAACATAAAGAAGCATTTTATGCTTACGGATTAGTAATGTTCGCTTCTCACCAAAGTGAGAACAAGAACATCGGGCTACAACTATTAAACAAAACGTTCCCACAAGTGACGGAGTCGGTAATTGGGGTAAGAAATGAGGTTTTTAGATTGTTACGGGACTGTTGGACATTACGTAACCCTCGTCCCTTTGACGACGTTACAACACACTGTCTTATCAACGGCCATAACGGTTATGTTCCACAAGACCAAGGATGGGAAGTAGTCCTAGTAAAACCAGAATGCATGACTTGTTTCTGGACGTATGAATTACGTGTCTTTATTGCCTTTGCTGAACGACTTGTGTACTAGCTAGAATTATCTTCACAACTACCTTGTATCAAAGTTATTGTGTGCTATATTTCATGCTTTATGTAAAATAAGCGGTATTGTAAGTTTGTAAAATATTGTATAAAAGTTTGAACGCGAAATATTATTATAATCAGTTTTTCATATAGAATTGTAGTAGTTGAATTGTATATTAGCTACTAAGTATGAACTTAACGGGTAGGTACTACCCGAATTTAAACTTATAAAACGCTAATATGAAGAAAAAGCTTTTATAAATGAGTTCATATTATGCTACGAAATACTATTAACTACTCTTAATATTCTGTATGATTAACTTGTTCCATTTGACTATTTTGAAGGAAATGGCACCGACTACTCGACACACCGTGAATATGAATGAAGAGGAATTCCGTACTTTTCTAGCTTCAAACATAGCCGCAGTACAGGCTGCGCTACATACCAACAATAACCTTGGATCTAGCAGTACAGGAAATCGTGTAGGATGCACCTACAAAGAATTCACTGCCTGCAAACCTTTGGAATTTGATGGAACCGAAGGACCGATCAGATTGAAACGGTGGACCGAGAAGGTCGAATCGGTGTTTGCCATAAGTAAGTGTACTGAAGAGGACAAAGTGAAGTACGCTACGCATACCTTCACAGGTTCTGTGTTAACATGGTGGAATACCTATATAGAGCAAGTGGGACAAGACGATGCGTACGCACTACCGTGGTCAGCATTCAAGCACTTGATGAACGAGAAGTACCGTCCCAGAACCGAGGTCAATAAGCTCAAGACAGAACTTAGAGGGTTACGAACCCAAGGATTTGATATTACCGCGTATGAAAGACGATTCACAGAATTGTGCCTATTGTGTCCGGGAGCGTTCGAAGATGAGGAAGAGAAGATCGACGCATTTGTGAAAGGATTACCGGAAAGAATCCAAGAAGATATAAGTTCACACGAGCCCGCCTCCATACAACAGGCATGTAGAATGGCTCACAAACTAGTGAACCAGATCGAAGAAAGAATTAAAGAACAGACTGCTGAAGAGGCCAATGTGAAGCAAGTCAAAAGAAAGTGGGAGCAAAACGGTGATAAGAATCACCAATATAACAACAACAGCAATTACAACAATAATCGCAACAATTATTGTAACACCGGCCATTTTTTTTTTTTAAACACAGCGGAAGACTTTATTAGCAAACACAATATAAGTCACGTCATTACCTTAATCTGAGTAATTAAGTTTAAGTTTACACAACGGTGTTACGTTATTACAAAACATTATTTATACAAAAGTCCACATCAGAGTTGGGTTGTCAAACATGTCTCCTGCAACAACACCCATCCCGACTAGCAGTACCTAAACCTGCAAGGGGAGAATATGTGGGGGATTAGCGCACCGCTAAGTGAATGGAATCTATCTAACAGATACAGCTTAAGTCACACACAAGCTATATACTAACAACAACACATGCTAACTACCAACTAGCATACAATAAGGCAATACGAGGATCGGCGGCTTGTACGAGCACACGACTCCCAGCTGATCGGGCCTGAGTCTACCGATAGTCCCTGATACTCAATCACAGTATAGATATCCAGATGCAGGGGGTGCATCGTTCACACTATACTCACAATCAGTAGCCTATGGACCCAACCTTACCTAAGCACGGTTGACCTCATACGAACTCTGACCTCTCCTAAGCACGGTCTAGAGTCCCCAGTCTCCCTAAGCACGACTGGTGCCATTCACACAGTGTACACATAATTCACAAACAGCAATAGGCATACAATATAATCTAACATGGCAACTTTATACTATGCATGGTAAAAGAGTATAACACAGTAGCATGATATGCTACTTAAACTCTATCCGGAGATAGTCCCACTCACCGATTACCAGCTACAGCTCAGTTATCTTACTTCTGAGCTTCTTCCTTGTTCTTATCACCTGAGAACAACACAACGAAGTCAATATACATATCTCAATCAATAGTATAATCAAATCATACTATAAACTAGGTCATAACATCATATATTCATAATTTTATGAATCTACATCATGACTCCATTCAATAATGGCATACAGGTGCATGCAAAACACGACATACACACTAAAACTCCTTTTCAGACCTAAAAACAGTTTGATCTAGGTTCTTAAAAGTTCACCATTGAAAAGTATTCTTTATTACGATTCTAACGACAGTTTATTCATCAAAAACGGAGTTACGTTTTAAAAGTTACGCCCGTTTCAATTTCATAAAGGTACTGTAGCAAATAGTGGCACTGTAGCAAATAGTGACACTGTAGCAACTCGGTACTGTAGCAACTCGGGTACTGTAGCAACTCGGTACTGTACTGTAGCAAATAGTGACACTGTAGCGAATAGTGACACTGTAGCAACTCGGTACTGTAGCAACTCGGGTACTGTAGCAAACTGGGTTTCGAACCAATTTCGCTGATTTTGTAAATTTTCTCTCAAAAACTCGATTTCTAAGTATTTTTGACCAAATTTTAAGCACAAGAAAGATACTAAACATATATATAAGCTATTTCTAACATCAATTAAGCATATCTAACACATTTAAGCAAGAATCAAACCCAAAATCATACTTTTTACTCAAGAACATAAAAACCCAATTTCTAACAATCAAAGCATGGATTCAACAAGACAAACCTGAGATGATGCTCACAATGATGCTAGAAATCAGTTTCTAAAGTCTCTTAATCCAATTTCAAGTTTAGATCATTTAGAGTTTCAAGAGGAGAAAGAGTTAGGTACGGGATGTTTTTAGAAGATTCAAGAAAAATGAGATAAATGATTGATTTCTTGCTTTTATATATAGGTTAAATACAATACCTCATCACACACGGGTATTTACCAGTTATCTGATATCCTTTCGTATCTCCTTAGGCGGTCCTAACGGAGTCCAAATTAAATAAACCAACCTGTTCTGGGACCCTTGTCACAAACTGGTCTTTACCCCATATTCAATTAATAATAAACATATTATTAAAATAAAAGCATAATTTAAACACAATTATGAACCTAAGGGCAATTAAGTAATCTTACTTCTAACCCCGGTTTCAGTCTGTTACAAATCCACCCCCCTTAAAGAGATTCCGTCCTCGGAATCTGGTCTTGCTCAAACAGATGAGGGTAACGGGTCTTCATCAACTCTTCTGTCTCCCACGTCAAGTTAGACCCTAAGCTGTGTTTCCATTCTACTAAAACCATCGGGATCGTTTTCTTTCTTAACTCATTAACCTTTCTGTCGACCACTCGAATAGGTTCCTCAACCAACTTGTTACTCAAATCAACTTTCAAATCTACCAGCGGTACGATTTGTGTCTCGTCATCTACTTTACACTTACGCAAATAACACACGTTGAATGTATTATGAATACCGGCTAATTCTGGCGGAAGATCTAACACCACAGTCTGATCATTCAACACTTCACTGATCGAAAACGGACCAATAAATCTCGGTGCTAACTTACCACGTTTACCGAATCTGATAACCCCTTTCCACGGTGAAACTTTCAGATACACTCGTTCACCCACATTAAAGGTTACCGGACGTCTACGTGGATCAGCATACATTTTCTGCCTATCTCTAGCGGCTTTCAACTTTTCTCTCGCAATTGCAACTTTTTCGGCTGTCATTTGAACAATTTCGGGACCTGAAAACTGTTTCTCCCCAGCTTCTAACCAACAAGTCGGAGTTCTGCAACGACGACCGTACAACATTTCATAGGGCGGCATTCCTATGCTCGAATGATATGAATTATTATACGCGAATTCAACCAATGGCAAATGTGTATCCCACGAACCACCATATTCTAACACACAAGCCCTTAACATATCCTCCAAAGTCTGTATCGTTCTTTCACTCTGTCCGTCTGTCTGAGGATGATAAGCTGTACTTAAATTTACACGTGTACCAAGATTCTGTTGAAGACTATTCCAAAAATTTGACACAAATCTGGAATCTCTGTCTGAAACGATCGATAATGGCACACCATGACGACTAACTATTTCTTTCACATACAATTCGGCTAACTCACTTAACGAAGCTGTCTCACGAGTGGCAAGAAAATGAGCACTTTTAGTTAGACGGTCCACTATTACCCAAATCATATCATGTCTTTTCTGAGTTCGAGGTAATTTGGTCACAAAATCCATCGTTATATGTTCCCATTTCCACTCTGGAATCTGTAACTGACGTAACGAACCATAAGGTTTCTGATGTTCTGCCTTCACTTGAGCACATATATGACACTTTTCGACATAACGGGCGATATCCGATTTCATTGTTGGCCACCAATACATTGTTTTCAAATCATGATACATCTTATTACTACCCGGATGTACTGTCAATCTGGATTTGTGAGCTTCCGTCATGATTAAATCCCTCAAATCTCCAAGCTTAGGCACCCAAACACGATTGTTTAAGGTCTTTAGTCCACGTGAGTCATCAATTAAGTCCACTTTTCGTTTGGTCATTTGTTCAGATTTAATATGTTCGTCCTCTAAAGCACGGGCCTGAATGGTTCTTAAACTGTTAATCAAATCTGAAGTTATATTCAAACGAAGAAATTTCACATTTTCACTTGACTTTTTACGACTTAGCGCATCTGCAACCACATTTGCCTTACCCGGATGGTATTTAATTTCACAATCGTAATCATTGATCAACTCTTGCCATCGTCTCTGACGCATATTCAATTCTTTCTGTGAGAAGATATACTGCAAACTCTTGTGATCTGTACATATAACACAATGGGTTCCATACAAATAGTGTCTCCACAGTTTCAAAGCAAACACTACTGCAGCCATCTCAAGATCATGCACTGGATAATTCTTCTCATGAACTTTCAACTGTCGTGAGGCGTAGGCGATTACTTTATCTTTTTGCATTAATACACAACCCAACCCAGCATATGATGCATCACAGTATACCACGAAGTTGTCTGAACCTTCTGGTAAAGCTAACACTGGTGCCTGACACAGTAGCTGTTTCAAAATCTGAAAAGCCTTTTCCTGTTCATCAGTCCATCGAAAGGCTACATCTTTACGAATCAACTTAGTCAACGGACCCGCTATTTTCGAGAAATCCTTGATAAATCTGCGATAATAACCGGCTAATCCCAGAAAACTCTTAATCTCAGTCGGAGTCTTCGGAGAATTCCAATTCATTACCGCTTCTATCTTTGTCGGATCAACTTTTATACCCTCGGCACAAATCACATGACCTAAAAACTGCACTTCACGTAACCAAAATTCACACTTTGAAAATTTTGCAAATAGTTGTTCACGTTTCAACAAGTTCAAAACCTGTCTCAGATGTTCAGCATGTTCACTTTCGGTCTTTGAATACACTAGTATATCGTCTATAAACACAATCACAAACTTATCTAAGAACGGACGACACACTCTATTCATTAGATCCATGAAGATTGCTGGCGCATTCGTCAACCCAAACGGCATGACAAGAAATTCATAATGACCATACCTTGTTCTGAACGCTGTTTTCGGTATATCTGATTCCGCAACACGAACCTGATGATATCCGGATCGTAAGTCTATCTTAGAAAAGAATGAAGCACCCTGTAACTGATCGAACAAATCGTCTATTCGAGGTAATGGATACTTATTTTTCACTGTTCTTTTATTCAATTCACGATAATCAATACACATACGCATTGACCCATCTTTCTTTTTAACAAACAATACCGGAGCACCCCACGGTGAGGAACTCGGTCGGATAAACCCACGATCTAATAACTCTTGAATCTGTGACATCATTTCACGGACTTCAGATGGCGCTAGTCGGTACGGAGCTTTTGCAACTGGAGTTGTTCCAGGAACCAACTCAATCTTATATTCGACTTCCCTTACCGGCGGCAGACCTGGTAACTCATCTGGGAACACTTCGGGAAATTCTGATACTATCGGAATATCGGCCACTGTTTTCTTTTCTTTCTTCGCATCAATCACATATGCAAGAAATGATTCACAACCCGTTGCCATCGACTTTTTCGCTTTCATCATGGTTATCAACGGAAAATTATACCCTCCCCGCTCCCCTCGGGCCACAACACGGGTTCCATCGGTCGAACGAAAGGTAATCATTTTCCTATCACACTTAATATTAGCCCTAAGCGAGCTCAACCAATCCATTCCTAGTACTACATCAAAGCTAGGAATAGGTAACACTAAACAAGTCACCGGGAAAGACTTCCCTTCGATTTCTATACAAACCCCAGACACATATGTTGTGATGGGTATGATCTTACCATCGGCTACTTCTACACTAACCGGCTTGGGTAACACAGTAACTGGTGATTTCAACTTAGCACAGAAATCTAGGGACATAAAACACCTATTGGCACCACAATCAAACAATACACGAGCAGGTATTGAGTTGATTAGAAACATACCGGTTATCACTTCGTCGGCTGCCACAGCATTCTCAACCGACATCTGAAAAGCTCTAGCCTCTGTTGTTGGAGGGTTCTTCCTCTTTTGCCCACTCGAGGCAGTTGACCCTATGGCTGATGCTGAACGCGCCCCTGACCCTACCCCGAAACTACCACTCTTCGACGGACAATTAACTGCACGATGCCCTGGTTTGTGACAAGTCCAACACACACTATTCGGATACGGACATGCTGAAGACTCATGTCCAATAACACCACACTTTAAGCATCTTCTTGTAGCCTCAGAACATTGACCACTGTGAGAAGATCGACACGTGTGACACCAATTCCTATTACCTGCTCCAGATAAAAAACTACTCTGACCACTTTTACCCTTCAATTTAAACCCACTAGACTTCTTGGGTTTAGATCCTGATTGACCAGATACTTGCCCACCTCGTTGTAGCACATTACCAAACATTCTGTTTCTGGCGGCCTGAACATCACTTTCTACCATCTTAGCCATCACAACAGCTTGAGACAACGATGTAGCTGTTCTAACAAAAGTTCGGTACTCTGGCAAAATGATATTAACAAAATGCTAGATACGAGACGCTTCGTCTGGCACCCATTGTTGTACAAACCTCAGTTTATCCATATACTTCTCTACCACCTCATCGATCGTCATTTGAGGTGTCATCTTCATTTCAAGAAACTCAGTCTTGATTCGATTCATATCAAACGGATTACAATACTGTTCACACACCTTTCCATAAAACTGCTCCCACGTGATCATACTCACTTGCTCCTTTGGTATACTGGAAATCACAGAATCCCACCAAATCATAGCCCTACCTTTCAACATTCGACTAGCATATGTTACTTTTAGCTCAGGTTCACACTGACACGCTTCAAATACCCTTTCAACTTCTCGCAACCAATTGAGAGTTACAGTCGGATCAGTACTTCCAGAGAACTCGGAGGGTTTGCAATCACGGAAGTTCTTATATGTACATCTTTTGGGTGGTTGCATGTAAGGTTGATGGAACATTTGCATTTGATATGGATTCATCATCATGGGATTTTGGTAAGTAAAGGTGTTTTGTGGTGGCATATAATATTGGTTAGGTATTTGATTCTGAAACTGGTTCTGGGGCACATTAGGTATCGTTTGGGATTGCACAGTTGGAAATCCAGGTGGTGTATCATCATTTCCAGAATGTCTCGCCAATTCAAGCTCATTAATTTTGTCTTCAGCCTCCTTTAGTTTGCTCTCTAACTGAAGAATGTAACTATTCTGATCATCATCAGACTCAATACCCTCTTGTGGCGCTCTGAATGTTCCGGGGTTGGATGGGCCAGTTGCGTTTCTATCAGCCATACCTGTGCTACAAAACAGCTCACACAAAAGCTTAGTGGATAACAGTTAGTTCAATCACAACTAACACACGTATATCCTATTTTCACTTAGCCCCCCACTCCCACAGACATGTTTGACTTGCCTCAGGGTTTGGGAACAAAATACGCGCACGTATTTGCTGCCAAACCATGCTCTGATACCAACTTGTAACACCGGCAATTTTTTTTTTTTTTAAACACAGCGGAAGACTTTATTAGCAAACACAATATAAGTCACGTCATTACCTTAATCTGAGTAATTAAGTTTAAGTTTACACAACGGTGTTACGTTATTACAAAACATTATTTATACAAAAGTCCACATCAGAGTTGGGTTGTCAAACATGTCTCCTGCAACAACACCCATCCCGACTAGCAGTACCTAAACCTGCAAGGGGAGAATATGTGGGGGATTAGCGCACCGCTAAGTGAATGGAATCTATCTAACAGATACAGCTTAAGTCACACACAAGCTATATACTAACAACAACACATGCTAACTACCAACTAGCATACAATAAGGCAATACGAGGATCGGCGGCTTGTACGAGCACACGACTCCCAGCTGATCGGGCCTGAGTCTACCGATAGTCCCTGCTACTCAATCACAGTATAGATATCCAGATGCAGGGGGTGCATCGTTCACACTATACTCACAATCAGTAGCCTATGGACCCAACCTCACCTAAGCACGGTTGACCTCATACGAACTCTGACCTCTCCTAAGCACGGTCTAGAGTCCCCAGTCTCCCTAAGCACGACTGGTGCCATTCACACAGTGTACACATAATTCACAAACAGCAATAGGCATACAATATAATCTAACATGGCAACTTTATACTATGCATGGTAAAAGAGTATAACACAGTAGCATGATATGCTACTTAAACTCTATCCGGAGATAGTCCCACTCACCGATTACCAGCTACAGCTCAGTTATCTTACTTCTGAGCTTCTTCCTTGTTCTTATCACCTGAGAACAACACAACGAAGTCAATATACATATCTCAATCAATAGTATAATCAAATCATACTATAAACTAGGTCATAACATCATATATTCATAATTTTATGAATCTACATCATGACTCCATTCAATAATGGCATACATGTGCATGCAAAACACGACATACACACTAAAACTCCTTTTCAGACCTAAAAACAGTTTGATCTAGGTTCTTAAAAGTTCACCATTGAAAAGTATTCTTTATTACGATTCTAACGACAGTTTATTCATCAAAAACGGAGTTACGTTTTAAAAGTTACGCCCGTTTCAATTTCATAAAGGTACTGTAGCAAATAGTGACACTGTAGCAAATAGTGACACTGTAGCAACTCGGTACTGTAGCAACTCGGGTACTGTAGCAACTCGGTACTGTACTGTAGCGAATAGTGACACTGTAGCGAATAGTGACACTGTAGCAACTCGGTACTGTAGCAACTCGGGTACTGTAGCAACTCGGGTACTGTAGCAAACTGGGTTTCGAACCAATTTCGCTGATTTTGTAAATTTTCTCTCAAAAACTCGATTTCTATGTGTTTTTGACCAAATTTTAAGCACAAGAAAGATACTAAACATATATATAAGCTATTTCTAACATCAATTAAGCATATCTAACACATTTAAGCAAGAATCAAACCCAAAATCATACTTTTTACTCAAGAACATAAAAACCCAATTTCTAACAATCAAAGCATGGATTCAACAAGACAAACCTGAGATGATGCTCACAATGATGCTAGAAATCAGTTTCTAAAGTCTCTTAATCCAATTTCAAGTTTAGATCATTTAGAGTTTCAAGAGGAGAAAGAGTTAGGTACGGGATGTTTTTAGAAGATTCAAGAAAAATGAGATAAATGATTGATTTCTTGCTTTTATATATAGGTTAAATACAATACCTTATCACACACGGGTATTTACCAGTTATCTGATATCCTTTCGTATCTCCTTAGGCGGTCCTAACGGAGTCCAAATTAAATAAACCAACCTGTTCTGGGACCCTTGTCACAAACTGGTCTTTACCCCATATTCAATTAATAATAAACATATTATTAAAATAAAAGCATAATTTAAACACAATTATGAACCTAAGGGCAATTAAGTAATCTTACTTCTAACCCCGGTTTCAGTCTGTTACAAATATCCCAACAATCGCACAATCAATCGCAACTACAACTACGGCCCAACAATAACAACAACAACAAAAACAGCAACTACAACAATCATCCCAACAACAATAATAACCGCAACAACAACAACAATCAGAAGCAGCTATGCCAAAGGTGTGAAAAGTATCACTCGGGGTTCTGCACCAAATTTTGCAACAAGTGTAAAAGAAATGGTCATAGCGCGGCGAAGTGTGAGGTCTACGGACCAGGGGTTAATAGAACGAAAGGAACAAATGGTGTCGGAACGAGTAATGGCGGAGCAAGTAGTGTCGGAGCAAGTTATGCCAATGTAGTTTGTTATAAATGTGGAAAACCGGGCCACATTATTAGAAATTGCCCGAACCAGGAGAACACGAATGGACAAGGCCGCGGAAGAGTTTTCAATATTAATGCGGCAGAGGCACAAGAAGACCCGGAGCTTGTTACGGGTACGTTTCTTATTGACAATAAATCTGCTTACGTTTTATTTGATTCGGGTGCGGATAGAAGCTATATGAGTAGAGATTTTTGTGCTAAATTAAGTTGTCCATTGACGCCTTTGGATAGTAAATTTTTACTCGAATTAGCAAATGGTAAATTAATTTCAGCAGTTAATATATGTCGGAATCGAGAAATTAAACTGGTTAGCGAAACATTTAAGATTGATTTGATACCAGTAGAGTTAGGGAGTTTTGATGTGATAATCGGTATGGACTGGTTGAAAGAAGTGAAAGCAGAGATCGTTTGTTACAAAAATGCAATTCGCATTATACGAGAAAAAGGAAAACCCTTAATGGTGTACGGAGAAAAGGGCAACACGAAGCTACATCTTATTAGTAATTTGAAGGCACAAAAACTAATAAGAAAAGGTTGCTATGCTGTTCTAGCACACGTCGAGAAAGTACAAATTGAAGAAAAGAGCATCAATGATGTTCCCATTGCAAAAGAATTTCCCGATGTATTTCCGAAAGAATTACCGGGATTACCCCCACATCGATCCGTTGAATTTCAAATAGATCTTGTACCAGGAGCTGCACCAATAGCTCGTGCTCCTTACAGACTCGCACCCAGCGAGATGAAAGAACTGCAAAGCCAATTACAAGAACTTTTAGAGCGTGGTTTCATTCGACCAAGCACATCACCGTGGGGAGCTCCTGTTTTGTTTGTCAAGAAGAAAGATGGTACATTCAGGTTGTGTATCGACTACCGAGAGTTGAACAAACTTACCATCAAGAACCGCTACCCACTACCGAGAATCGACGACTTATTTGATCAACTACAAGGCTCGTCTGTTTATTCAAAGATTGACTTACGTTCCGGGTATCATCAAATGCGGGTGAAAGAAGATGATATTCCAAAGACTGCTTTCAGAACACGTTACGGTCATTACGAGTTTATGGTCATGCCATTTGGTTTAACTAATGCACCAGCTGTGTTCATGGACCTTATGAACCGAGTGTGTGGACCATACCTTGACAAGTTTGTCATTGTTTTCATTGATGACATACTTATTTACTCAAAGAATGACCAAGAACACGGTGAACATTTGAGAAAGGTGTTAGAAGTATTGAGGAAGGAAGAATTGTACGCTAAGTTTTCAAAGTGTGCATTTTGGTTGGAAGAAGTTCAATTCCTCGGTCACATAGTGAACAAAGAAGGTATTAAGGTGGATCCGGCAAAGATAGAAACTGTTGAAAAGTGGGAAACCCCGAAAACTCCGAAACACATACGCCAGTTTTTAGGACTAGCTGGTTACTACAGAAGGTTCATCCAAGACTTTTCCAGAATAGCAAAACCCTTGACTGCATTAACGCATAAAGGGAAGAAATTTGAATGGAATGATGAACAAGAGAAAGCGTTTCAGTTATTGAAGAAAAAGCTAACTACGGCACCTATATTGTCATTGCCTGAAGGGAATGATGATTTTGTGATTTATTGTGACGCATCAAAGCAAGGTCTCGGTTGTGTATTAATGCAACGAATGAAGGTGATTGCTTATGCGTCTAGACAATTGAAGATTCACGAACAAAATTATACGATGCATGATTTGGAATTAGGCGCGGTTGTTTTTGCATTAAAGACTTGGAGGCACTACTTATATGGGGTCAAAAGTATTATATATACCGACCACAAAAGTCTTCAACACATATTTAATCAGAAACAACTGAATATGAGGCAGCGTAGGTGGATTGAATTGTTGAATGATTACGACTTTGAGATTCGTTACCACCCGGGGAAGGCAAATGTGGTAGCCGATGCCTTGAGCAGGAAGGACAGAGAACCCATTCGAGTAAAATCTATGAATATAATGATTCATAATAACCTTACTACTCAAATAAAGGAGGCGCAACAAGGAGTTTTAAAAGAGGGAAATTTAAAGGATGAAATACCCAAGGGATCAGAGAAGCATCTTAATATTCGGGAAGACGGAACCCGGTATTGGGCTGAAAGGATTTGGGTACCAAAATTTGGAGATATGAGAGAAATGGTACTTAGAGAAGCTCATAAAACCAGATACTCAATACATCCTGGAACGGAGAAGATGTACAAGGATCTCAAGAAACATTTTTGGTGGCCGGGTATGAAAGCCGATGTTGCTAAATACGTAGGAGAATGTTTGACGTGTTCTAAGGTCAAAGCTGAGCATCAGAAACCATCAGGTCTACTTCAACAACCCGAAATCCCAGAATGGAAATGGGAAAACATTACCATGGATTTCATCACTAAATTGCCAAGGACTGCAAGTGGTTTTGATACTATTTGGGTAATAGTTGATCGTCTCACCAAATCAGCACACTTCCTGCCAATAAGAGAAGATGACAAGATGGAGAAGTTAGCACGACTGTATTTGAAGGAAGTCGTCTCCAGACATGGAAAACAAATCTCTATTATCTCTGATAGGGAAGGCAGATTTATTTCAAGATTCTGGCAGACATTACAGCAAGCATTAGGAACTCGTCTAGACATGAGTACTGCCTATCATCCACAAACTGATGGGCAGAGCGAAAGGACGATACAAACGCTTGAAGACATGCTACGAGCATGTGTTATTGATTTCGGAAACAGTTGGGATCGACATCTACCGTTAGCAGAATTTTCCTACAACAACAGCTACCATTCAAGCATTGAGATGGCGCCGTTTGAAGCACTTTATGGTAGAAAGTGCAGGTCTCTGATTTGTTGGAGTGAAGTAGGGGATAGACAGATTACGGGTCCGGAGATTATACAAGAAACTACCGAGAAGATCATCCAAATTCAACAACGGTTGAAAACCGCCCAAAGTCGACAAAAGAGCTACGCTGACATTAAAAGAAAAGATATAGAATTTGAAATTGGAGAGATGGTCATGCTTAAAGTTGCACCTTGGAAAGGCGTTATTCGATTTGGTAAACGAGGGAAATTAAATCCAAGGTATATTGGACCATTCAAGATTATTGATCGTGTCGGACCAGTAGCTTACCGACTTGAGTTACCTCAACAACTCGCGGCTGTACATAACACTTTCCACGTCTCGAATTTGAAGAAATGTTTTGCTAAAGAAGATCTCACTATTCCGTTAGATGAAATCCAAATCAACGAAAAACTTCAATTCATCGAAGAACCCGTCGAAATAATGGATCGTGAGGTTAAAAGACCTAAGCAAAACAAGATACCAATTGTTAAGGTTCGATGGAATGCTCGTAGAGGACCCGAGTTCACCTGGGAGCGTGAAGATCAGATGAAGAAGAAATACCCACATCTATTTCCAGAAGATTCGTCAACACCTTCAACAGCTTAAAATTTCGGGACGAAATTTATTTAACGGGTAGGTACTGTAGTGACCCGAACTTTTCCATGTTTATATATATTAATTGAGATTGATATTTACATGATTAAATGTTTCCAACATGTTAAGCAATCAAACATGTTAAGACTTGATTAATTGAAATATGTTTCATATAGACAATTGACCACCCAAGTTGACCGGTGATTCACGAACGTTAAAACTTGTAAAAACTATATGATGACATATATATGGATATATATATAGTTAACATGATACTATGATAAGTAAACATATCATTAAGTATATTAACAATGAACTACATATGTAAAAAAAAAGACTACTAACTTAATGATTTTTAAACGAGACATATATGTAACGATTATCGTTGTAAAGACATTTAATGTATATATATCATATTAAGAGATATTCATACATGATAATATAATGATAATATAATAATTTAAAATCTCATTTTATATTATAAACATTGGGTTAACAACATTTAACAAGATCGTTAACCTAAAGGTTTCAAAACAACACTTACATGTAACGACTAACGATGATTTAACGACTCAGTTAAAATGTATATACATGTAGTGTTTTAATATGTATTTATAGACTTTTGAAAGACTTCAATACACTTATCAAAATACTTCTACTTAACAAAAATGCTTACAATTACATCCTCGTTCAGTTTCATCAACAATTCTACTCGTATGCACCCGTATTCGTACTCGTACAATACACAGCTTTTAGATGTATGTACTATTGGTATATACACTCCAATGATCAGCTCTTAGCAGCCCATGTGAGTCACCTAACACATGTGGGAACCATCATTTAGCAACTAGCATGAAATATCTCATAAAATTACAAAAATATGAGTAATCATTCATGACTTATTTACATGAAAACAAAATTACATATCCTTTATATCTAATCCATACACCAACGACCAAAAACACCTACAAACACTTTCATTCTTCAATTTTCTTCATCTAATTGATCTCTCTCAAGTTCTATCTTCAAGTTCTAAGTGTTCTTCATATATTCTACAAGTTCTAGTTACATAAAATCAAGAATACTTTCAAGTTTGCTAGCTCACTTCCAATCTTGTAAGGTGATCATCCAACCTCAAGATATCTTTGTTTCTTATAGTAGGTTATCATTCTAATACAAGGTAATAATCATATTCAAACTTTGGTTCAATTTCTATAACTATAACAATCTTATTTCAAGTGATGATCTTTCTTGAACTTGTTTTCGTGTCATGATCCTGCTTCAAGAACTTCGAGCCATCCAAGGATCCGTTGAAGCTAGATCCATTTTTCACTTTTCCAGTAGGTTTATCCAAGGAACTTAAGGTAGTAATGATGTTCATAACATCATTCAATTCATACATATAAAGCTATCTTATTCGAAGGTTTAAACTTGTAATCACTAGAACATAGTTTAGTTAATTCTAAACTTGTTCACAAACAAAAGTTAATCCTTCTAACTTGACTTTTAAAATCAACTAAACACATGTTCTATATCTATATGATATGCTAACTTAATGATTTAAAACCTGGAGACACGAAAAACACCGTAAAACGAGATTTACGCCGTCGTAGTAACACCGCGGGCTGTTTTGGGTTAGTTAATTAAAAACTATGATAAACTTTGATTTAAAAGTTGTTATTCTGAGAAAATGATTTTTATTATGAACATGAAACTATATCCAAAAATTATGGTTAAACTCAAAGTGGAAGTATGTTTTCTAAAATGGTCATCTAGACGTCGTTCTTTCGACTGAAATGACTACCTTTACAAAAATGACTTGTAACTTATTTTTCCGACTATAAACCTATACTTTTTCTATTTAGATTCATAAAATAGAGTTCAATATGAAACCATAGCAATTTGATTCACTCAAAACGGATTTAAAATGAAGAAGTTATGGGTAAAACAAGATTGGATAATTTTTCTCATTTTAGCTACGTGAAAATTTGTAACAAATCTATTCCAACCATAACTTAATCAACTTGTATTGTATATTATGTAATCTTGAGATACCATAGACACGTATACAATGTTTCGACCTATCATGTCGACACATCTATATATATTTCGGAACAACCATAGACACTCTATATGTGAATGTTGGAGTTAGCTATACAGGGTTGAGGTTGATTCCAAAATATATATAGTTTGAGTTGTGATCAATACTGAGATACGTATACACTGGGTCGTGGATTGATTCAAGATAATATTTATCGATTTATTTCTGTACATCTAACTGTGGACAACTAGTTGTAGGTTACTAACGAGGACAGCTGACTTAATAAACTTAAAACATCAAAATATATTAAAAGTGTTGTAAATATATTTTGAACATACTTTGATATATATGTATATATTGTTATAGGTTCGTGAATCAACCAGTGGCCAAGTCTTACTTCCCGACGAAGTAAAAATCTGTGAAAGTGAGTTATAGTCCCACTTTTAAAATCTAATATTTTTGGGATGAGAATACATGCAGGTTTTATAAATGATTTACAAAATAGACACAAGTACGTGAAACTACATTCTATAGTTGAATTATCAAAATCGAATATGCCCCTTTTTATTAAGTCTGGTAATCTAAGAATTAGGGAACAGACACCCTAATTGACGCGAATCCTAAAGATAGATCTATTGGGCCTAACAAACCCCATCCAAAGTACCGGATGCTTTAGTACTTCGAAATTTATATCATATCCGAAGGGTGTCCCGGAATGATGGGGATATTCTTATATATGCATCTTGTTAATGTCGGTTACCAGGTGTTCACCATATGAATGATTTTTATCTCTATGTATGGGATGTGTATTGAAATATGAAATCTTGTGGTCTATTATTATGATTTGATATATATAGATTAAACCTATAACTCACCAACATTTTTGTTGACGTTTTAAGCATGTTTATTCTCAGGTGATTATTAAGAGCTTCCGCTGTCGCATACTTAAATAAGGACGAGATTTGGAGTCCATGCTTGTATGATATTGTGTAAAAACTGCATTCAAGAAACTTATTTTGTTGTAACATATTTGTATTGTAAACCATTATGTAATGGTCGTGTGTAAACAGGATATTTTAGATTATCATTATTTGATAATCTACGTAAAGCTTTTTAAACCTTTATTGATGAAATAAAGGTTATGGTTTGTTTTAAAATGAATGCAGTCTTTGAAAAACGTCTCATATAGAGCTCAAAACCTCGCCACGAAATCAATTAATATGGAACGTTTTTAATCAATAAGAACGGGACATTTCAAAGTTCCATTCATTAATAATAATAAGTTTCATACATCTGAATAAGTTCGTACAATACATATGAAATACATGAAACTATATCTAGATTACATCATGAAATCTAAATACAAGGTCCTACGGTGAAGGCGGGTGAACTGCTCCTCGTGCCAACTGCTCCTCGAGCTCAGTGACTCGAGCTCGGAGAGTCTCAATATCCCTCATCAGTTCCTCGTTAGAGGGAGCTGGTGGGGCAGGCGGTGCAGGTGGGGCGGGTGGTGCCGGTGGTGCCGGTGGTGCTGATGTAGATGGTCCGGCTCTGGATGTAGACGGTACGTCCCTAGATGTAAGTGGTCCGTATCTAAATCTAGGTGGTACGGTTCCAGGAATAGTCAATACGTAACGGGGAACCTTACGTATCTGTGAGTCGGCAGGGTATGGCACAACTCGTTTACGAGCAGTAACCCTACGACGATGGCCAAATGCGTCAGTAAAAGCACGACCTCCATTCACCCCTGGAATGACAGTGCCGTCGAAACGGTACCGCTTCTTCGGCGGGGTGGAGGGTGCCTGAATAGGTCTATCAACAGGATCCTCATCATCGCTGGAGTCGTCTGATGATGAAGAATCGGCGGATGATGAGTCATCCGAATCGTGTGGTGGTGACACTGGTGGCTGAGCTGGTAATCCGAAGCGTCCGAAGGCGGCCAACATCTGTCTGTGTCTGCCTGGCGGAATCACGACTAAACATCCGTCGGGAATGCGTCTGAAAGGCGTGCGCATGTGGTTACGAAATGGCCCTTCCCCGAACTCCGCGGGGATCTCAATACCACCAATGCGGGGCTGTGACCTCGAGGGTCCGGGAGCAGACACTGGGGCAGGTGCACTAGTACCAGCTCCGGAAGTAGAAGCGCCGGGATCACTAGTGGGTGTCGGGGCCGGTGTATCGGCAGTAGCAGCAGCAGGTGTAGCAGTAGGTAGGGTGACGGGGTCTGAGTCTGTACTGCCCGAAATGCCAGTAGGTGAAACATCCGACATCTGAATAAGGAAAAATAAATTTTCCATGTCAGTATGTCATAAAGCAAGTAAATAATAGGCCAACAGTTTAAATCATGTATAACGGTAACTAGCATTGCAATAACAGTAATTCGTATGAAAGTAGCATGCAATCGAAAGCAAGTAGCATCATGCAGTAGTGAAATCATGTAGTAGCATACGGCATATAGCGGAAAAAGTAAGCAGTAGCATGCAGTAAATTCAGCGGAAACAAGTAAACTAGCAAGTTGTAGATTAGTCCTATTAGTGATTCCTACTCGGGTCGGTCTTAGACTCACTAATGCAACCTAATTCCCTACAACCAATGCTCTGATACCAAATATGATGCCCCGTACTAAATCATCATGTATGGACCATCAACAACAGGATCATTATAAGGTTAAGTACTATATGCTGTAATTAAAGAAGTTGCATTCACGATAAAAAGGTGATGTCATAACCGACATCAAATGTTTTACATTTCAAAAGCATGCTTCACTAAGTAGAAGCAAATAATAAGTGTATGTGACCACAATGGTCGTTACAAGTCATAGTTCAAAAGTACGAATGTTTGAATGCAAAATAAAGTAGTTCATGCGTAGACAACTCTAAGCAGCGGGTGTCTACGGCACAACAAGTAAGACAGCGGAAGCAACCTCAAGCACCTGAGAAATACATGCTTAAAAATGTCAACACAAAGGTTGGTGAGCTATAGTTTAAGTATAACAGTATGTAAGGTAGGCCACGAGATTTCAGTGCTACAAAGAGCGTTTCAAAACAGTATGATAAAGTATATGTTAACCGTGGGCACTTGGTAACTAACTTAACGTTTATACCCCCTGAAAGTACACTTGGAAAGTGCGTATGTCTATGAAGTATTAAACACTCGTTAAATGCTAGCGCTACTAGCCCGAGTGGGGATGTCAAACCCTATGGATCCATATCTAAGATTCGCGTTCATGGTTCAAAAACCAATGATTAAACGTTACCGAGCTAAAGGGAATGTTTATGCCGTTGTATAACCCACACATATATAAGTTTAGGTACTCGTGCCTAGTATGTAAAACATAAAATCCACATGTATTCTCAGTTCCCAAAATAAGTTAAAGTAAAAAGGGAATGCTATAACTCACAATGATAATGTAGTCGTAAAGTCTGTTCGGAAAAGGTGTGCAAGTAATCGGTCCGAAGGTCCTCAACCTAAGGCAAATAATACTAAGTCAGTAAATTGTCTTAATAGGTTTAAAAGTATATATTTAAGGTATTAAGGGTCATCATCATTCATCATTAAACAAAAGGCGTAAGGTAGGTTTCGTTTATGAAAGTAGTTTAAAACAAAGTCTGACTTCAGTCAGTCACCACGGCCTCTACCCTTACTGAATTAAGGTGAGACCAGTGGCCATGGCTCCAACTATGAGTCCCTTAAGTGTGGTAAAATTTACAGAAGCAAACTCGTCTTGGTTTGACCGTGGCGACGGTCTAAGTGTGAGTAGGTCAGAAATTTCTGCACAACGTTAAAGGACATAGTGACGATCGGAGGGCCATAAATCCTAAACCGTAACTCGGATTAAGACGAGTCCTATATGAAAAGTTATCTACTAGAAAAGTTATATCTAAAAATCAAGGTTAGAACAGCCCAGGTCTACTGGTCTGTTACAGAAACATCAGATCAGTAGCTTTTGGACAGAAACAGTAAGTTTAAAAGGGTTCCGGTGGTCTTGGTGCTTGATGTTCATCATGGTTCTCATCCTTGATGCATATAGCTTCAAGTGTACAACTCATTGATATATCTACATCATCTTAACCAAGTCTTGACCATCATAACCCTAGTGCAAGTCTAAGACATGAAGCACAACTCACTTAAGAGTTGCATGTAGTTTGATGAACCAAAGTTACATCAAAGTCTTAGGTTTGACACTTACATGAACTATAAGTCTAATAATAAGTTACAAACTTGAAAATGAACTTATGAAATCAAGATCTTAAAATGTAGAACATAGTTCTTAGTTAGATCTTGAAGATCCAAGACCCAAAAGTCTAGATCAAGCATAAGTATACAAAGTTATAATTAAAAAAGTTTCCTTTATATGTTCTTGAACTTTAAAGTTAACTTTAAGTTCAAGATTAATGAGATCAAAGTTAACTTGTAACATTTGACCAACAAGAACATAACTCATGAAATTAAAGTGCAAGAATGAAGTAGTAAACTAAGTAAACAAGTAAAGGTTCATGGTTGTTCATACTTTAAAGATTCAAACCAAGGTTTGATCTTTAGAAAGTAAACTTTAAAGTTTACTTCATGAACTTCAAGTATGTCTTTCAACCATGAACTTTATAAACTTTGAACAAGTATTTAGTGGAGATCATAAACTAGAGAGTTTATGTCTTGTATGTTCTTGAAGATTCAAGATAAAAGAAGAATTAAACTAAGAAGTTTGATTCTTGAAAACATGCAAGTAAATAAAGATAATAACAACTAGTAATCAACACAAGTAACAAAAGATTTAACAAACAAGGAATGATGATGATGAATGCCTTAAGATTTCGGTTTTACAAAAGAAAAAGGAAGGAGAAAACTCAAGTTACTTACAAAGATGTAAAGGAAAGATGAGAGAAAAAAGAAGAGAAAAGTTGCAAGTAATTTAGGTGTGTGAAAAATGAAATGGAACAAGTGAATGGAGTAATCAAAAAAAGAAACCAAACACCTCTAAAGGCCTCCCTTGGCCGTCGGTTTGCAAAGAGGGAAGGGGGGAAGGGATTGCTCACTAGTCACTAGTATGTATTTGTCCTTTAAAGGTGGTTAATAAGAGAACATGCATGGGGATTATGGTAACTAGATTCTTCATGTCTTCCAAACTAACTAGTTAAGGTTCAAGTAATACTTACACTTTGAAAGAGTGGGCTAACTAAGCCCACTTAAAGGTAGGGTGGGCTTACATAAGTCCATTAACACTAACAAGGCCCAAGTTCAAGTATTTACCAAGTTAAACCAATTAAAGCCCAAGTAACTAACAAGTAACCTTTGCTAATTAAAATGATTAATAAAACTAATGATGAATGCAAATAATATCTAGAAATATTATTCGTGCAAGTTCCGGGTGTCACAAAGACGTTTCGGGCAATTAAAGTCAAGTTCGGGCAATCATGGTAACATGTAAATGTAATAACATACATTCGTTTAATCACACGTATTAATAATAACAATAATTAATAAATAAACATTGGAAATTCCAGGGTCGTTACATTCGTAATGCCCAAGATTCACTACCCCGAGGGTGGTAACCCAAAATGTACAAACGTGCCACGTGAACTCAAAACGCATAGAATCCATCTCCCACACATATGTAAAGTGAACCTGAACGCCAAGGATCACTCTACCCCGCTCGCACCCATCCTATGCATACATACGCATATAATATATTTACACTCACCTTATCGCCTTGATGAATGCAAACCGAAATCCACAATCCGTCAATGGAAAGTACCTATTCCATTTATCACATAACAAACAACACAATTGGGGTGGATTACAAACCAACCCAAATTGACACTTAATGCAACTTTTGACCCAATTGCACTTCCAAGCACAACTCGTGCCCAAACTAACCAATAATCACTAACACTAATGAAAATGGTCCTAATACGCCAAATAATTAAAACACAAGTATTAAATACTTGTGTTCCCTATTTTGACCCAAAAACCCTAATTTTGACTCATTTCAAAATTAGTCTTCCAAATACACCCAAATGGATTCCAACACCTCCATAATCACTAATACTAGTGATTATACCCAATTTACAAGCCCTAACATGGCCAAAACATCAACCAACCCAAAATCTACCAACAAGGGTCAACAACACTAATTACTAGCTCCAAACTTCCATTACAGAGCTAAATGGGTTTTCTCAAGAACTTACAAGTTCAAACCCTAAATTGGACAATAATCATAAACATTGAAATTCAGAGTTAGATCTTACCACCACTAACAAAATGTAGCTAGGATCGAGATGAATAACTTTAACACTCGAACTTTGGTGAGAATCCGACTTCTTCTTCTTCTCCAAATCAAGCTCTCTCTCTCTCTCTCTAAACTCTTTCTCTCTCTCTCTCTCTATAGATGAAAGTGTGTGAAAAGAGGTGAAATGAGGATAGGTTAAGCATTGGGTCAGTTTTATAGCTCAAAAACTGACCCTCGAGTGAAAAGACCCAAATGCCCTTTTAAAATCTTGAAAATCACGAATTGGGTCTGCCAGCCCGTTTTGCGCGGCGCGCGGCGCGCGTTTATGCTGAAGTAAAAACAGGATCTTACACTACATAAATAATTAAGCATGTAATAAGGTTATTTCTTAGTTTGAGAAAGAGAGTATGATCTGAATTGCTTTGTTTAAAACCATATTTTTTCATAGCAACCGTAAATCTCCCAAACCAAGCATGTGGGGATTGTTTTAACCCATACAAAGATTTTTTAAGTCGACAAACTTCCCCCTTTTTGATGTTTTCGAGCAAATCTTGATGGTGCTTCCACATAGAATTCTTCCTTTAGTTCGCCATGTAGGAATGCATTATTTACATCAAATTGATGCAATGGCCAGTCCTCGTTTGCAGCGATCGAGAAGAGAACTCTGATGGTATCAATCTTTGCAACTGGCGAGAAACTTTCGAAATAATCTATCTCGTAAGTCCAAGTATACCCTTTAGTAACCAGTCGAGCCTTATATCTCTCAATGTTACCATCTGGTTTATGTTTTATTGTAAATACCCATTGGCATACTACCGGTTTTTTCCTTGAGGCATGACACATTTTTTCCATGTATCATTAGTGTTCAAAGCTTCCATTTCAACTTCCATTGCCTTTTTCTAGTTTTTTGAATTTAACGCTTATTCAATGAAAGTTGGTATGTTTTCAGAGTATATCACAGAATTAAACTGTTGCACTTCTTTTGATAGATTTCCTTGTGCTATATTGGCCATAGGATATCTTGACCTTTGAGCTTCTTTTTCTGGAGAGCACCATTTTGGTGGTACACCTTTGGTGGTTCTATGAGGTAAGACATATTGTTGGTGGTTTCCACAAAAATTGAGTCAGTTTGATCCTCTTGAACTAGATGTTCATTGTTAGAGGAGATTTCAATGGTTTCATTTTGTTGTGTCGGGGTTTGTATAGGCTCATGGTTTTGTGTAGGCTCGGTGCTTTGTGTGGAGGTTTGTATAGGTTCCGGGTAGATGTTTTGTGTCGGGTTTGTATAGTTTAAGGGTTGTCTTGTGTTGGAATGATTTGAGGTGATATCCATGTTATCCAACTAAGATTTTCATTACTCTCTTTCTCCCCCTCACTTGCAGGTTGGGTGTCGTAAAAATATTGAGTTTCAATAAAGTCACAGTTCATTGTAGGGATAATGTTCCGTCTTTTGGGATTATAACACCGATAACCTCTTTGGTTGATACCGTAACCTACGATGACACATTTATCGGCACATGAGTCGAGTTTCGTACGCTCAATTTTCGAAACATGAACAAAGACCGAGCACTCAAAGACATGAGGTTCAAGTTTAAGTGAGGACAGAAGAGTACAAAATTGAGTATCCGGAGGAGTTTTTGTACCAAGAATCGTAGTGGGTAGTCGGTTTATAAGGTAGGTGGCAGTAGCAAAAGCTTCTAGCCAAAAGATCTTTGGAACCTTAGATTCAATTATTAAGGCTCTAGTCATTTCTAAGAGTAGCCGGTTTTTTGCTCGGCTACACCATTTTGTTCAGGGGTATGGTCACAAGATGTTTGATGAATAATCCCTTTTTCTTGGCAAAAAATTTGCATGGATGTGTTAACAAATCAACCACACCCATTATCAGACCTTAACATTTGTACATTTTTGTTAAATTGAGTTTGAATCATTTTGTAGAAAAGACAAAAATTTTCAAATACTTCTTGTAACATCCCGTTTTCCTCGTACATTTCCAAAGGTATGTATTTGACCTTTAGAATGTATATACTTGGTTGCGTGTATTGTTAAATGATTTAGAATTGAATTTGGGGTACATACTAGTAATATGTCGCGTATTGATGAGGCGTATCGCGTTTGGGTTCGTCGTGCTACACGACAAAATTGATTGGAATGCTATGGCCTGAAACCCCATGACCTGAGCTATCTATCACGTTTTGGTGGGTGTTGTCACGTCCTGGTCGTCGCGAAATGTGACAGGTTGTCGCGAAACACGACATTGTCGCTGAACTGACATTTTTAACCCGTTTTTAAGGGTATCTTTTGGGGTGTTTTGGTCTTTTCACTTTGTGGATGGTTTGGGGAACATAAAAACAGATCCAAGCTTATCCTAAACACATTTAACACTCTTACACCTACATAATTAAATTCTAGAGAGAGAGTTAGAGTTTTAGAGTGAGAGAGCTCACTTTGGGGAGGAAGAAGACCAAATCTTGCCCGATTCCAAGTTTTAAAGTTGTTCCCTACATCTCTAGCTATGTTTTGGTGGTAGTGGTAAGTTTTAACTCCGAGTTTTGATTTCAATTTGATTTATAGCTAGGGTTTGTTCATGTGTGACTTGTAAGACCCATTTGAGGGTTAAATGGGTGAATTTGGGGAAACTTGATGTATGGAAACCCTAAGGGTTGTGATCTAGGGTTTGGTCATGTGATTTGGTGTTTATAGAGTTAAAGGTGTTGTTGAATCACTATTACACTCATGTGTTAGTGAAAGATTTGTTAATGGGTCCGAGTTGACCAAATGGCGGGTCTTGATTTTAAAATGGGTCAAATGGGTAATGGTTGATCTAGTTGGGCAAAATGGGTATGAAAATACCCTAAATTTGTGTTATTTGAAACGACCCAGATTTTTTCGACTACTTGATTATACTATTTACATGATTTAATTATTCTGACTTGATAAGCAATGAATTTTAATAAGTCTTGAACCTCCGGAAAGAGTTTTACACAAGCTTTTGGTCACCCTTTTATTCCGACGATTCACGAACGTCATAACTTGATTTAATTGTTTAATTATTGTGTATATATATGGATTTATATATATTTAACTTGAAAATATGATAATTAAATATCTCATTATGTATATTAACAAAGTATTATATATATATTTTCACACTACTAATTTAAAGAGTTTTTGAACAATATATATGTTACTATTTAAACGACGTAATTAACTTATGTTAAAATGTATTTACATATAAAGTATTACGAGTGTAAATACATCCTTACAAGTATTAAATACACTTTATAATATACCAATACATATAAAGGATAGCTATACTCTTATTTTCGTTCAATTTCCTCAAGAATTCTACTCGCATTCATACGGTATTTTTACCCGTAATATACACAGCTTCTAGAAGTATTTACTATTGGTATATACCAATAGAAATCTGCAATTATTTGTGTAATATGTCATCCATGACCTAATCAATTTAATATGTCATCCATGACTTAATACATTTTAACTTATCATAGATATTTTCACTAAAAACTAAATTTTCAAACCTATAAATAAGCACCACTTCTAACTCATTTTTACACATTCAATTTCCAAATTTTACTTCCAATTTTCACACACACTTGCAAGAACTCTCTCAAGTTTTGTTCTACTACTTCTTTCCAGCAACTTTACATTCTAAACTTGAGGTAAAACTCTACTTCAACTCTTGTTCAATTCATATGTCTATAGCTATCTATATAAGAGTTTATAAAATAGAACATAGTTTAGTTAATTTTAAAATTGTTTGCAAACAAAGTTAATCCTTCTAACTTGACTTTTAAAAAGAACTTAATACATGTTTTATATCTATATGATGTACTAACTTAATGAGTTAAAACTTGGAAACACGAAGAACACCGTAAAACCGGACATACGCCGTCGTAGTAAAACCGAGGGCTGTTTAGGGTTGGATAATTAAAAACTATCATAATTTTTGATTTAAAAGTTGTTCTTCTGGGAAAATTATATTTCATATGAACATGATACTATATTCAAAAATCATGGTTAAACTCAAAATTGAAGTATGTTTTTTTAAAATGGTCATCAAGATGTCGTTCTTTCGACGGAAATGACTACCTCTTTCAAATATGGATTATAACTTGTAACTCCGACTATAAACCACCACTTTTTCAGTTTAGTTTCACAAATTACAGTTCGTTATGAAACCATAGCAATTTGATTCACTCAAAACCGATTTATAACGAAGAAATTATGGGCAAAACAATATTGGTTAGAAATGGATAATTTGATTACGGGATTAATTAATTAAAATCTGTACTAACCATATCCTAGCTAACTTTTCTTGTATTATACATGTATTCTAACATGTCATGGTTACACAATACATCGGATAAATCAAAAGACACCACATATACAATACGTGTAACTACAATAGCGATATTGTCGGTCATGATTGAGTCTTATACAACACGTGTATACTATGTACTACTAATTGTGGACTACTAACTGTGGACTACTAACTGTGGACTACTAATAGTGGACTACTAACGTTGAACTGCTAACTTGACAACTTAAACAATCACACGTGATTGAAAATATAAACTTAAACAATCACACGTGATTGAAAATATGAACTTAAACAATCACATGTGATTGAAGATATGATATGAATAATAGTTGTATTACATTTTGAGATATATATATATATATATATATATATATATATATATATATATATATATATATATATATATATATATATATATACATACATATATATATATATACAGGTTCGTGAATCTAAGGACGACAGCCATATTTTTAATAAGTTGAAAACTTATTATTAATATACTTTACTACCGTGAGTATATAGTCCCATTTTTAAACTCTAAAAATATTTAGGGATGAGAATACATGCATTTTATGTTTTACGCCATGGACACAAGTACTTAAAATATATTCTACGTTGAGTTGTACCACATTGCATATCTTCCCTAATAGCTTGGTAACTAATATTTACATGTTGTAAGAACATGTAAGCACGAATCCTATTGATAGATCTATCGGGTTTGACAACCCCAACCGGGCTAGTCGCTCTAGTATCGTAAACGGTTGCATAGTACTTCGTATTTACTACACTTGGTACAGTGTAGGGAGATTTCATAATAAAGGAAATATGATACATTTATGGTTAAGTATGGTTACCGAAGCGCTCAACAACTTATAGAATATCTTTATTGAAATGTTTGTAACTATGAAATCTTGTGGTCTATATTTATATCGATGCTAGCTTTAAACCTATATATCTCACCAACTTTTGTGTTGACTGTTTAAGCATGTTTATTCTCAGGTCCTTAAGAAAGTCTTCCGCTGTTGCATTATCTGAGCAAGCTGTGCATGGAGTCTCATGCTTTTGTTTAAATAAAGTGTTGCATTCAATAAAACCTTTGGCATGTATTATATTCGACTGTTATGTCACGTGTGTAGTATTTGGAAATCGATGTATCATGGGGATTATTTCTTAAATAATCGCCTACTTGTTTAAAAACATGCATTATGTATAATAATGTTGTGCTTTTTATGAAACGAATGCAATATTTTTTTTTCTAAAACGTATCATATATAGGTCAAATACCTCACTATGAGACCAATGAATAACGTACTGTGTTTATAGTAATATGGACGGGTCATTTCAGTTGGCATCAGAGCGTTGGTCTTAGCGAACCAGGTCTTGCATGAGTGTGTCTAACTGATAGTTGTTAGGATGCATTAGTGAGTCTGGACTTCGGCCATGTCTACATGTCAAAAGTTTTGCTTATCATTTCTTGTCGGAAATTACTTGCTTATCATTCTTAGTCTAGGCACATCTTACTGCATTGATTGCATGAATGGTGTATAGACAAAATTCATATCTTAGTATATTTGCTAAATCATATCTTAGCGTATCTGTTACTGTAAACTTTTCCTGACATATTTCGTAAATTCCTCTGTAATCTACGAAATCTTTTGTTCTATATATAGAGATATTCTATGTAATTAGAATACCATCCGATAGTCAGAAATCATTTCATATAAAAAAATCCTTTATTCAATCGTATGAAATGGAACTCGCCACTAGTTCAAGTCCCTCGGATTCTGATATGGAGTTTCACTCGAGCTCCGAAACCAGTGTGACTGGAATGGATCAACCAATTAGCCATCATATATTCTTGATGAATTGGGGATGGGTTCGCAGTCTACTTAATCATTGGAGACAAGAAGAAGGTGATCCCTTCCATCCACCACATTTTCCTCTTGGCGAAGAACCAGAAGCACTTACCGGCGAACCTGTCCGAAACACCATTTTCTCTCTCATTTCCAGAGTATCTCAACACGATTATATACTATCTCAAATTCTAGATCTTATCATCCAATCGTCCGAACCGACAATCATCCCGGTGTAATAGAAGAAGTCAAAGAGCTTCGCTCTCGGGTAGTGGCTTTGGAAAATATGGTGCAAAGGTTACAAGCACCAGCAGCATCACCGGCATCAACAGTACCACCATCAGCAACATCAACAGTACCATTACCACCATCAACAACAACATCCACATCCCACACCTCAACGTCACAATCTATACCTCGAGCATCAATGTCATACACACCGTAGATACCAAGGAGTACCAACAACAATAACCGATGAAGTATTGATTCATAACTTCATTGGAGAAACATTCTGCGGCGATTATGTAATCTCTAAAGTCTTAGAGATTATCTATTGCAGCCATAACCATAAATCAGATGAGTGGACTGAAATGATAGAAGGAAGAGTAGAAACCCTGACAAGAATGGTGCGTGGTTTACAAGCTAGACTTGTTATACAAGCACCACCGGTAGTACCACCAGCATCACCATCAGTATCACCAACACCGATAAAACTTGTAGCACTACAAGCTCCGCCAATTCCATAATCATCAACATAATCACAAATCAACAACGCGTATATTGTATCAACGAGTTATGAAGTATTAACTCATTCTCCCTGAAGAAATTATATGTATATTTTATATATATATGAATTTTGAGATCAAAATAAATCTTTTCGTACTAAGCTATTATGTATGAATTGAAAAAGGGTAGATACTACTTGGTTAAATTCATATTAATATGCTATGATGTACATCTGTCGTTAACAACTTAACCATCGTTAACTACAATCTCTGTTTCAATTCAATGAATTCCATTTCATAATAAACCAAGTGTATTATTCAATTACATGTTTGGTTTTACACTTTCATCTTCGATGTACTCGAAACTTTCTGGAAAACATCATTCGTGCTTTACGAAACTCACAAGAACTCCACAAACATCAACATCATTCACCGAAGAAATGTCAATAAGAATAAATAATGAAGTATTGACTACATTAGTGAAATACTCCGCGAAGATTATGAAATCTCTAATGTTTTAAAGATTATTCATTCATAGTTCTAGCCAAAAATCAAATGAGTTTAATATTATATTAACTCATTAAATCTATGTTACATCTGCAGAAAATATATATATGTATATTTTCATAAAGGCTGTAATAAAAGTTCTCTTGTACAAAATATTACTTGTGAAACTTTTAATGGGTAGGTAATACCCGAGAGATATATAAATTCACAGTTAATATGTTACATTCTTCGATTCTGATTCAGCAAATCATCAACTATACTCACTACTATCACAACGATATACATTCTTTTATAGTAATCAAAACAATCATTCTCATCCAAATTTGATTACATATTCTGATTTTGACAAATCAAAATTTAAGTCAAGATTTAACAGAAGACATCACTCTTAGATCCCTACAGTTTTCAAAGCTATACTTCGACTTCAAAACTGTGATAAAACATCACTTCTATTCATAAAACTCAGAAAAATATTCATGTCATCCAAAACTCTAAAACATCATATGTATATTGACGATTACAATCTGCGTTTAAACCCTTCATGAGTCTTGAAAACACTTCAATTAAGAAACAATCGAGAAGATGATCCAACCATACGTTATCTATGAAAAGAACTTACGCATACAGTCATACACCTGGAAAACTCCCGGAACCCAAGTAGAAGTTTAACACGTATCCGTGTCAGATCCTTTGGCATTTATTACCAAAAATAACTTTTCAATCCCTTTTCAAAGTAGACAGTTTTGTCACAGCTCCAGCAAATCAACTTCAATTTTTCATTCGAATAAGCCTTATTATAATGATTACCCCTTCATCATTGTTACCAGGGAACCTTTTATATCTCACCACATTAGCAGTAAACTTACCAATAACTTCATTGATCTTTGACCTTCCGAAAAATCATTATACTCATTGAAACTGTATCATGTACTCATCCACATCTTGTAACAATAATCGCCATACCAACAACCAGGAATTAGCAATCAGTATTTCGAATCTCGCAACATTTCTACATCAACAGTTATATGCATACCTATAACAATTATCTCTTAGAATTATGATCTTCCATTCTGAAATTCTTAAAAGCGCCCAACCTACGAATCAGTTCTCGAAATTTTGAAAAATGCTGATGAAGCAGCAAAAACTGTAAACGACCTTAATAGCCAAAAGTCTGATGATAAAGAATAGTGCGTTGGCAAAGCTCAGAAAAGAGAAGGTTTGGAACTGGAAAACGGATTGAGCAAACCATGAAGGAGGCTGTGGACAAATCACAAAGACTAAACCTGCCTTTAAAGAATCCAAATGATTCAGTGTCTGCTGAAGTCATTAACGAATACCTTGCTCCTGACTCTAAACCTTTGCGGACAAATCTTCTTCATCACCTTTCGATCTTAGAAATTCTAAGATATCATCGTATCTTTCATTATAAATATCCTCGATATTTCTGAAGATATTTTTGTAACTATTATTATATGAAATTATTCATTTCTGCACGCTATCTGTGTTATATCATAAAAGAAACTGTTTTAGTTTCTAAATTCTAAAGAAAAAAAATTCGAATTTAAAATATGAATGTTTTTGAAGTAGTGTTGGGGACTGAAGCATGAGTTAGTATAATATAATGACACTTGAGCAACGTGATTATATTACAGTAAGTCATGCTGAGTTTCTAATGGAACATGATGATTCACAGACCATACCGTCATCATGTGCCATGTTACATAACTTTTTCATTCTATTTAACCTCTAAAATTATCAAGAAAATATTTTTCTTGATGATTCGGTCTTTTCCGTAATTTTCTGGTAATTTAACAAGTCAGATCGTGCTATTACCATTTCTTTCTTAGAACATTAGTATTGTTCATTCGAAGCTTCATACCTACGAATTCTGGACCATTACTCGCTTGACTTGAAGTCGAGAAGAGGAGACAAAAGCATGGAACTCTTAAATATAAAAGAAAATATAAAGCCCGACAACAATACATAAATTACAAACCGTGCATATCAATACGTATTGCAACGTAAAGGCACGGGAGAATTAAAAACACTATAACCCCAAGGTAATAGTAAAAGTAAATAAATTCCTCCGGTGGTAGATGAAAAAGAAGAATGACAGATATGAAAGTTAGGAGTATATCAAGAATCAGAATAGGATGGAGCATATTGACGAATGTTTTGGAAGTATGAATTAAGGAAGAAAGTATAGAAGATGAGAGATGCGGAAATAAGGAAACGAAGGGGGTGTTAATTTATAGCGAAATATCAGACATAGGAATCAAGGCAGATTACGCACCTAATCGAAGAAAATTCTAATTTCCTTATTTACCGAAGAATTAAATCTTATTAAGATTACAAAGATTTTCTTTAATCCGAAAATCAACCGTGACGACGTCAAAAGTTAAGACGAATCTTTACTTTCCTCATTTCACTATTTTGTGATAGCTTCACTCATACACTTCACATAATCGAATTGTTTTATCCATATTACTCACTGATGATAAAACTCTAATTTTCAACTCGTATTCATCATGAAAACATACTTATTGTCAGCCATGACGATCTCGATCAAATTTCGGGACGAAATTTCTTTAACGGGTAGGTACTGTAACGACTCGAATTTTTTCGACTACTTGATTATACTATTTACATGATTTAATTATTCCGATTTGATAAGCAATGAATTTTAATAAGTCTTGAACCTCCGGAAAGAGTTTTACACAAGCTTTTGGTCACCCTTTTATTCCGACGATTCACGAACGTCATAACTTGATTTAATTGTTTAATTGTTTAATTATTGTGTATATATATGGATTTATATATATTTAACTTAAAAATATGATAATTAAATATCTCATTATGTATATTAACAAAGTATTATATATATATTTTCATACTACTAATTTAAAGAGTTTTTGAACAATATATATGTTACTATTTAAACGACGTAATTAACTTATGTTAAAATGTATTTACATATAAAGTATTACGAGTGTAAATATATCCTTACAAGTATTAAATACACTTTATAATATACCAATACATATAAAGGATAGCTATACTCGTATTTTCGTTCAATTTCCTCAAGAATTCTACTCGCATTCATACGGTATTTTTACCCGTATAATACACAGCTTCTAGAAGTATTTACTATTGGTATATACCAATAGAAATCTGTAATTATTTGTGTAATATGTCATCCATGACCTAATCAATTTAATATGTTATCCATGACTTAATACATTTTAACTTATCTTAGATATTTTCACTAAAAACTAAATTTTCAAGCCTATAAATAAGCACCATTTCTAACTCATTTTTACACATTCATTTTCCAAATTTTACTTCCAATTTTCACACACACTTGCAAGAACTCTCTCAAGTTTTTTTCTACTACTTCTTTCCAGCAACTTTACAATCTAAACTTAAGGTAAAACTCTACTTCAAATCTTGTTCAATTCATATGTCTATAACTATCTATATAAGAGTTTATAAACTAGAACATAGTTTAGTTAATTCTAAACTTGTTCGCAAACAAAGTTAATCCTTCTAACTTGACTTTTAAAAAAAACTTAACACATATTTTATATCTATATGATATACTAACTTAATGAGTTAAAACTTGGAAACACGAAGAACACCGTAAAATCAGACATATGCCGTCGTAGTAAAACCGATGGCTGTTTTGGGTTGGATAATTAAAAACTATCATAATTTTTGATTTAAAAGTTGTTCTTCTGGGAAAATAATATTTCATATGAACATGATACTATATCCAAAAATCATGGTTAAACTCAAAATTGAAGTATGTTTTTTTAAAATGGTCATCAAGATGTCGTTCTTTCGACGAAAATGACTACCTCTTTCAAATATGGATTATAACTTGTAACTCTGACTATAAACCACCACTTTTTTAGTTTAGTTTTAGAATTATAGTTCGTTATGAAACCATAGCAATTTGATTCACTCAAAACGGATTTATAATGAAGAAATTATGGGCAAAACAATATTGGTTAGAAATGGATAATTTGATTACGGGATTAATTCATTAAAATCTATATTAACCATATCCTTGCTAACTTTTCTTCTATTATACATGTATTCTAACATGTCATGGTTACACAATACGTCGGACAAATCAAAAGACACTACATACACAATACGTGTAACTACAATAGTGGTATTGTGAGTCATGATTGAGTCTTATACAACACGTGTATACTATGTACTACTAATTGTGGACTACTAACTTTGAACTACTAATAGTGGACTACTAACGTTGAACTACTAACTTAACAACTTAAACAATCACACGTGATTGAAAATATAAACTTAAACAATCACACGTGATTGAAAATATGAACTTAAACAATCACATGTGATTGAAGATATGATATGAATAATAGCTGTATTACATTTTGATATATATATATATATATATATATATATATATATATATATATATATATATATATATATATATATATATATATATATATATATATATATATATATATATATATATATATATATATTTGTTACATGTTCGTGAATCTAAGGACGACGGCCATATTTTTAATAAGTTGAAAACTTATTATTAATATACTTTTACTACCGTGAGTATATAGTCCCATTTTTAAACTCTAAAAATATTTTGGGATGAGAATACATGCATTTTATGTTTTACGCCATGGACACAAGTACTTAAAATATATTCTACATTGAGTTGTACCACATTGCATATCTTCCCTAATAGCTTGGTAACTAATATTTACATGTTGTAAGAACATGTAAGCGCGAATCCTATTGATAGATCGATCGGGTTTGACAACCCCAATCGGGCTAGTCGCTCTAGTTTCGTAAACGGTTGCATAGTACTTCGTGTTTACTACACTTGGTACAGTGTAGGGAGATTTCATAATAAAGGGAATATGCTACATTTATGGTTAAGTATGGTTACCGAAGCGCTCAACAACTTATAGAATATCTTTATTGAAATGATTGTAACTATGAAATCTTGTGGTCAATATTTATATCGATGCTAGCTTTAAACCTATATATCTCACCAACCTTTGTGTTGACTATTTAAGCATGTTTATTCTCAGGTCCTTAAGAAAGTCTTCCGCTGTTGCATTATCTGAGCAAGCTGTGCATGGAGTCTCATGCTTTTGTTTAAATAAAGTGTTGCATTCAATAAAACCTTTGTTATGTATTATATTCGACTGTTATGTCACGTGTGTAGTATTTGGAAACTGATGTATCATGGGGATTATTTCTTAAATAATCGCCCACTTGTTTAAAAACATGCATTATGTATAATAATGTTGTGCTTTTTATGAAACAAATGCAATATTTTTTTTTCTAAAAAGTATCATATAGAGGTCAAATACCTCGCTATGGGACCAATGAATAACGTACTGCGTTTATAGTAATATGGACGGGTCATTTCATTATTGGACTTTAATCACTATTAGTGATCAATGATAGTCTTGACTTTGGATGGGCGGTCTTTGTGCAAATGGGTCATTAAATGCAATTGGACATTTAATGCACAAGAGTTAATTGTTGGTGTTTAGTCCAACTAGCTTGCATGTTGATTGTGTACTTAATGTATTAGGTACTTTGCTTTGAAGCTTGCGGAGTTGTTTAATTCATCACCTAGTCGATAAGGTGAGTGGAATAATTATACGTATATGTATATGGCGTATTTATTTGTGAATGTTATGGTATGAACCAATGAGCCGGTAGTACCATAACATGTATGTGACGAGTGTCATGATGTGAACCACGAGCCGGTAACATCTTGGTATTTGGGTTGATGCGAGCACCACGAGCCGGTAGCATCAAAGTGTGAACCACGAGCCGGTAACACTAAAGTGTGAACCACGAGCCGGTAGCACTATAAAATGAGGTGCGAACCACGAGTCGGTAGCGCCAAAGTGTGAACCAAGGAGCCGGTAGCACTATAAAAGAGTATGACTCAAATACATAGTGGCGTGAACCAATGAGCCGGTAGCGTCATAGCATTACATATGGTGTAAACCACGAGCCGGTAGCACCATAGCGTTTATGGTTAACCATATTGTGTTGTTGTTGATTATTTTTTAGCATACTATATATATATTTATGTTGAGTATATGCTAATGTGGAGTTGTTGATAGTGTACGAATTGTTAGCATTATGAATATGATGACATGCTATTTGAGTTACAAGTTCGTATGAGGTATTTGGTGGGCGTGATTGCAAATAGATGGGTTATATATGTGTATGTTTAATTGTTGCACTTACTAAGCTTTGCTTACCCCTCTCATTGTTTACTTTTTAAGTACAAGTATGGAGAAAGGGAAGGGGGTTGCTGGGGAGTAGATATTCCCATGTTGGTTGCTTAGGTGAAGCTTCTGGAAGACGGCCTATTGTTTTGGGTAGTTTAGCCCCAAACCATGCTCATGTGTCATTTGGTTTAAAACTATCATTTAAGGGTCGAACTTGTAACACATTTAATTGAGGGCCTTCGTGCCTATTATGTAAACTTTAAACTTGTTGAATGTTTAAACATTTTGTATGAACCAGTCGACATCATGTAACCAATTAAAGTGGCGTGATATGGTTTATTATTATCAAAAAAAAAAAATTTCGGGTGTAAAGACGGGTTGGGTTGTTTCAAGTAGTATCAGAGCATGGTCTAATGGATTTAGACAACTTGAGATAGATGCCTAGACTTAGACTTTATTGTGTATGCTTTTTATATGGGACTTGTAGGAGACGGGTCAGACCGGGTTTGCTAGTGCCTAGGCTTAGGTGAACTAACTTTGTGTTAATTGTTTTGTATTGTGTTTGCGATCATCGAGCAAGGTAGACGTTGTACTAGCGAGTTAATGCGACGTGCTCGTGTAACAATGACTAGCTACCATTGTTACGGGTGTAAATCGTGTTAAACAAGCAATGTACGACGAGTATTGAGCGAGATGGGGTGGCGTGGTGTACGTATGTCATTCTCGTTTGTTCCGTTGTTTAACCTATTTTGTTTTATAGAATGAAGATGAGAAACGGGCATGATACCGATAATGGAGGTACGAGCGAGGACTCCGAGTTCACGGCCAAGGTAGAGGCCATCTTTAAAAGTCAAAAAGAGGAATTTCTCGTGGATGTTAGAAAGGTCTTCCAAGAGTCGGTTGATGAGCAAATAACCGAGTTAATCAACGAACGAATGAATGCCGCGATCAAAGAGGCATATGAAGCTAGAAACATTTATCCTCGTGGTGAAGGTGGTGATGGTAATGGGGGACATGGAAGGCGAGACTTCCATTACAAGAATTTCAAGGATGCCCAACCCGCTATGTTTAATGGGGTGAGAGATCCGTTGAAAAGTACATGTTGGATTTCCGACATCGAGGGGGCTTTCCGTACTAGTGAATGTCCTCAAGAGAAGAAAACGAGATATAATTCTAGTATGTTACGTAAAGAGGCTAAGATGTTGTGGGATGACAAGATTCAATTGTATGGTGAAGAGAAATGTATGAGCTTATCGTGGGAAGAGTTTAAAAAGGAATTCTTTAAGGAATACCAAACTCAAGCCGACCTTAATAAAATCCGGGACGAGTTGCGATTTGCGATAAGGTTAGATGGACTTGGTTACTCTCAAGTCTACCTTCTTGTCAAAGACCCGTTTTTGTTCAGAGTATGTTGGTGATGACCGAATGTTGATGCTAGATTTCTATCGTACTTTAAGCGATGAGTTGAAACGTAAGATTAGTTGGGGAATGGCTAAGTATTTTGAACAGTTGTTTGAGTTGGCTAAGGGTTTCGAACCGGAGATCCCAAAAAGAAGTGATTTCTCTTTCTCTAAGAGAAAATTTAAAGGTTCAAGTCATTCGAACTTTTTGAACAAAAAGAACAAGAAGGATTCCGAAAGTGTTAATAGCGTGAAGGTGGTACTTCGAGTTATGGACCCACATGTTTTAATTGTGGTCAAAAGGGGCACATGGCCTGTGATTGTATCAAGGCGCCAAGCAAACTTACTTGTTACAATTGTCAAAAGGAGGGGCATCGAAGGACGGAGTGCCCCGATTTGTATGGTGATCAAGTGAAGAAGTTAGAGAAAGCGGCGGGCACTGCTAGGGGTCGCAACTACTTGATGACCAACGATGAAGCCAAACAATCCAATGAAGTTGTCTTAGGTACTTTCATGGTAACTCTAATCCGGCAAGGATAGTATTTGATAGTGGTGCAAATATGTCGTTTGTGCCTCCAAGATTGGTGCCTAAACTTAATAAACCGTCAACTAAGTTAAGTCATCCGGTAGAAGTCGAAATAGCGGATGGTAAAATGGTGCTAGGGGTTGATGTTTGTAAAGATTGTAATGTTGTGTTTGGTACCGAAACCTTTAAAATCGATCTTATCCCGATGACTTGATATTGTTGTGGGTATGGATTGGCTCAATCGTTATAGAGCCAATATTGCATGCCACGAAAAGTGTATTCGTGTAAAGGCCCCAAGTGGGGGAGAGTTAATTATCCATGGCGATAAGCGAAGGAGACTCGTACCATTATGCACTTACGCACGGGCGTGACGTTTTCTTAATAGTGGTGGCATGGTTTTTCTTGCCCATATAGTTGATACTCGTGAAGAGCCACCATCCATTCGTGAAATTTCGGTAGTTAACGAATTCGAAGACGTTTTTTCGGATGAGTTACCGGGTGTTCTGGCGGAAAGACAGGTGGAATTTCGCATTGAGTTAGTTCCGGAGGCTACCCCTGTGATACCCCGTACAAAATCAATGCGTACGAATCATCAACAACAGGTCCATTACATGGTTACAACACTACATGCTGTTTTAAAACAATTTTTGCATTCATGAAAAGATAACGTTTTTACCAACGTTAAATGTTTTACAAAAGATAATGTGCTTCTACGAATAGATCCTAACTGCTATCCAATTTTTAGATCCTAACTCGATGTTGTTTGGCTGTGGCGATGGTTCAAGCGCGAGTAGGTCAGAAATTTCAGCACGTCGTTACAAAGGCGTAGTGATTTACGGAAGGCTATAAATCTTAAACCGTATATCGGATTTAGGCGAGTCTTAAACAAAAAGTCACCTATTCGAACCGACCTATCTGGAAATCAACTTTCCAGAAGTCCCAGGAGTCTGATCAGACCCTAAAAAAATAGAAAACAAGTGCTCCGATGGGCTTCTTGGTGTTTGATGCTCATCACGGTTCTCATCCTTGATGCGTATAAGCCTCAATTGTACAACTCTTGATGTTTTAGCATCACTTTAACCAAGGTTTAACCATCAACACACAAATTCAAGACTAAGAAATGAAATACAACTCATTTGAGAGTTTGAGCAAGATGATGAACCAAAGTTACATCAAGTTCTTAGTTTCGACACAAGTACAAGTTGTATTAAGCTATAAACTTTGATTGAAACTAAATAAGCAAGACCTTAAGTTATAGAACTTAGATCTTAGCTAAATATTGAAGACCTTAGACTAAAAAGTCTAGATCTTATGTTCTTGGTGAATACCTAAGTTATAGAACTTAGACTTTCAACTTTTACAAAACCTTAAGTTATAAAACTTAGATTTTTGCAAAGTAAAATGAATGTAAGATTATGAGCTTTTGTTTAAACAAGTTAGATGACCATAAGTTACATAACTTAGATCAAACACAATAATGAAACCTTAAGCTAGAAAGCTTGGATTTCTTAACAATACTTATGAGATTTCAAGCTAGTAAGCTTGTATCTTTGTTTAATGGAAACACAAGTTACAATTTAAAGTACAACAAATTAAAGAAGATCATAAGTTAATAAGCTTGATTTTTTAATGAACTTTTTGTAGAAACCTCAAGCTAGAAAGCTTGGATTTCTAATGTTCTTGAAGATCTTTAAAGTAAAAAGTTAGATCTACAAGTTACATGAAGATCATAAACATAAGTTTTGATCTTTTAACATAAATAAAGAGATCTTAAGTTATAAAACTTAGATCTAACAAGGTAATGAAGATTCAAAGCTAAAAAGCTTGAATCCTTCATGTTCTTGAAGACTTTCAAATCAAAGTTTGAATCTACAAGATATAACAAGATTCAAGTTACAAAACTTGAACCCTTGAACATTAATGATGATGATTTCATGATTAAGGAAAGAAAAGAAGAAGAAATATTCAAGAAACTTACAATTTTTCTCAAGTATTTTAGAGAGAAAAGCTAGAGAGAAAACTAGAGAAAGTTGTGTGTGTTTTTTGTGAAATGAGAATGAAAGTTAAAAAAAAAATGAAATGGTGGTGATGGGGTTAAGTTGGCCGACGGTTTGGATGGGTGTGGGGGGGACCATTTGCTTTGCATGGGTGGTGGTAAAAGGTGATGCTAGCATGTTGGGTGGCATGGGGTATTAAGTTAAAACATGTAAGTAATTGTACATAATCATGCTAGTTACTTGTCTCATTTCCTAATGGGTTTTGTCTTTAATTACATGGGCTAACTAACCCATTAACTAGCCCATTAAAAGGAGTCCATTAAGTTGAGTAGGGTGGGCTTTTGATAGACTAAGTCCATTAAGGTGTTAAGTCCATTAAGACTAACTAGTGTGCATTAGTAAACACTAAGCATAATTAAGAAACCATCAAGCCAAGTAATTGTCATTAATAATTAACAATTATGGTTAAGTAGTCATAACGCTCCAATTATGACAAAAGTTTAACGTGTACCAAGTACGTAACGTGTTTCAAACGACAAGTGACATTAACGGTCATAAAAGCATTCAAGGATCAAGTTAAGTGATTAAGCACATAATAACACGTTGTAAGGTATTAACGAAAGTAATTAACATGAAAAATGATCCCAGAATATAATCTAACTCAGTACGCACAAATACGCAGTTTCGTGAGAGTATAAAATATAATTATAAGTCGAAAAAGCGGGTCATTACATTACCCACCTGTTAAAGAAAATTTCGTCCCGAAATTTTAAGCTGAGGTAGACGGTAGAGTCGTGAAGAGGTGAGGATACTTTTGCATCATTTGATCCTCTCATTCCCAAGTAAACTCAGGTCCTCGTTTAGCATTCCAACGGACCCGGACAATTGGAATCTTGTTGTGCTTTAAAGTCTTAACCTCGCGGTCCATGACCTCAATAGGTTCTTCCATGAAGTGGAGTTTGTCATCAATCATAAGCTCCTCTAGTGGTATGACAAGTTCTGGTTTAGCAAGACACTTCTTTAGGTTCGATACGTGGAAGGTAGGATGAACGGAGCTCAATTGAGTCGGAAGATCCAAACGGTAAGCAACGGGTCCAACACGCTCCAAGATTTCAAAAGGACCAATATATCGCGGATTTAACTTTCCACGCTTTCCGAAATGGATTACACCTTTCCAAGGTGCGACTTTTAACATTACGCGGTCACCCACTTGGAATTCAAGATCTTTACGTTTAATGTCGGCATAGCTCTTTTGACGATCACGGGCCGTATTGAGCCTTGCTTGGATTTGAACGATCTTCTCGGTTGTTTCATGGATGAGTTCGGGTCCGGTGATTTGCTTTTCACCTACTTCGGCCCAACAAATAGGAGAACGACATTTGCGGCCATATAAAGCTTCGAAAGGTGACGCATTAATACTCCAATGGTAACTATTGTTGTAAGAGAATTCAGCCAGAGGCAAATGATTTTCCCAAGCTTTTTCAAAGTCAATAACACAAGCTCGTAACATGTCCTCCAAGGTTTGAATCGTGCGTTCGCTTTGTCCGTCGGTTAGAGGGTGATATGCGGTACTCATGTCTAAATGTGTTCCCAAAGCTTCTTGTAAGGAACGCCAAAATCTAGAAGTGAAACGTGCATCTCGGTCTGAAATAATCGATAAGGGTACACTGTGACGAGATACAATTTCCTTTATGTATAGTTGTGCGAGTTTGTCCATCGTATCGGTTTCTTTCTAGGAAGTGAGCAGATTTGGTAAGATGGTCAATAATAACCCAGATGGTATCATAACCGCCTACCATCTTTGGTAGTTTCGTGATGAAGTCCATCGTTATTCTTTCCCACTTCCATTGCGGAATTTCGGGTTGCTGAAGTAACCCGGATGGCCTTTGATGTTCGGCTTTGACCTTGGAACAAGTTAAACACTTTCCAATATAAGTAGCAACATCCTTTTTAAGGTTTGGCCACTAATATTGTTCCTTGAGATCGTGGTACATCTTACCAGCTCCTGTATGAATCGAATACCTTGACTTATGGGCTTGGTCTAGAATAAGGCTTCGTAAATCCCCATAACTAGGCACCCAAATTCTTCCGATAAAATATCGGAATTCGGTATCTTTAACTTCGAATCGAGAGATGAGAATGTTCAAGCGTTCATGAGAAATATTCTCATCCTTGAGAGCCTCATCTTGGGCTACACAGATTTGACTATTGAGATTTGTATGGATGGTGATATTTAAGGCTCGGACACGAAGAGGTACCATTCTTTCCTTTCGGCTCAAGGCATCGGCTACAACATTTGCCTTGCTAGGATGGTAACGAAGTTCACAATCGTAATCGTTCAATGTTTCAATCCACCGTCGTTGTCTCATGTTCATTTGTTTTTGATCGAAAATGTGTTGGAGGCTTTTGTGGTCGGTGAAGATGGTGCTTTTGGTTCCGTAAAGATAGTGTCTCCATAGTTTTAGTACAAAGACAACGACACCAACTTCGAGATCATGTGTCGTGTAGTTTCGTTCGTGAATCTTCAGTTGTCGAGAGGCATAAGCAATAACCTTCATTAGTTGCATCAATACACACCCAAAACCATGTTTTGAGGCATCGCAATATACAATAAAATCATTATTGCCTTCGGGAAGGGATAAGATAGGAGCGGTGGTTAACCTTTTCATTAGGGTTTGAAACGCCGACTCCTGTTCGGCCGCCCAAACGAATTTCTTCCCTTTGTGAGTTAACGCGGTTAAGGGATGTGCAATTAAAGAGAAACATTCGATGAATCTACGATAGTAATCGGCAAGGCCTAAAAATTGATGCATATGAGTAGGAGTAGTGGGGGTTTCCCACTTGCTAATGGCTTCGATTTTCGCGGGATCGACTTTAATACCTTGATTGCTTACAACATGACCAAGAAATTGAACTTCCTTTAACCAAAATTCGCACTTAGAGAATTTGGCATAGAGTTGCTCTTGTCTCAAGAGTTCAAGTACGAGTCGGAGGTGTTGTTTGTGTTCTGCTTCACTTTTTGAATAGATTAAGATATCATCTATGAATACGATAACGAATTTGTCTAGGTACAGCTTGCATACACGATTCATAAGATCCATAAACACGGCATGTGTGTTAGTTAAACCGAATGGCATAATAAGAAACTCATAATGACCATAACGAGTTCGGAATGCAGTCTTAAGTACATCGCTCTCCTTCACCCTCAACTGGTGATAACCTGATCGCAAATCATTCTTGGAGTAAACACTTGATCCTTGCAACTGATCGAATAGATCGTCAATCCTGGGAAGGGGATACCGGTTCTTGATTGTCAACTTGTTCAATTCACGATAATCAATACACATACGAAAAGATCCATCCTTCTTCTTTACAAACAAAACGGGAGCGCCCCAAGGTGAAGAACTTGGTCGAATAAATCCACGGTCTAACAATTCTTGAAGTTGGATCTGCAACTCTTGCATTTCGGTTGGTGCAACTCGATAAGGTACGCGCGCTACAAGTGCAGCTCCCGGCACTAGATCAATCTGAAACTCCACTGATCTCGGTGGGGGTAATCCCGGCAATTCTTCTAGAAAAACTTCAGGAAATTCGTTCATAATCGGTACATCCTTCATGCTTTTCTCCTCAGTTTCTAACTTCTTCACATGCGCCAAAATAGCAAAACGCCCTTTTCTCATGACCTTTTGTGCCTTCATACAACTAATAAGGTTCAGCTTTGGGCTACATCTCTCCCTGTAAACAATTAATGACACACCATCTTCGTGAGGTATACGAATAATCTTCTCTCACAGATAACTTCTGCTTTTACCTTAGACAGCCAATCCATGCCGACTATCACATCAAATCTCCTCAACTAAATGGGTATCAAATAAATCTCAAAATCCACACTAGCTAAGTTTATTATACCTCCTCGGCCAATTTGGTCAACTTTCTCAAGTTTCCCATTGGCCACTTCGACAAGAATACTCTCATCCAAAGGAAATAATGACCAATCTATCTTAGAGAAAAAATGTCTACATACATAACTCCTATCGGCACCGGTATCAAACAAGACAGAAGCTAATAGTTTATTGATAGTGAATGTACCTGTAACCAAGTCAGGATCCTCGCGGGCATCTCTAGCGTTCATGTTGAAGACTCTTCCACATGCTGGCCCGCCATCCTTCTTCTTGTTACGACATTCATTCTTGAAGTGACCCTATTGGCCGCACTCAAAGCACTTCCTTGGCCCATTCAGATTTGTTCTCACAGCTGGGGTGTTGATCCTACAATCCTTGCCGATGTGTCCCATCCTCTTACATTTCTCACACACCACATTGCAGTACCCAGTATGATGCTTATAGCATCTCCAGTCATTGTTTCCCTTAAAGTTCTCATACCTCTTGGCTGGATTCTAATCAATACCTTTACCCTTGTTTCCATCCCACTTGCGTTTCCCATTACTTGCTCCCGATTTTGATTTCACCTTCTCTGGCTCTTGACGGATAACCTGATCCATCAAGGTGTGTGCATGCGCATAGCTTCTGGGAGATTTACTGGTTTCGAAGAAGTGACATTTCCCTGAATGTCTTTGGGAAGTCCCCACAGATACCGCTCCATCCATTTGTACTCAGGAGTAACCATTGTGGGCATATCAAGGCTAACTCCAAGTTCCTCCAGTTATAGACATCAAGGTCAGTTCCTACGACAAATGCCCTTTTCTCATGACCTTTTGTGCCTACATACAACTAATAAGGTTCAGCTTTGGGCTACATCTCTCCCCGTAAACAATTAATGGCACACCGTCTTCGCGAGGTATACGAATAATCTTCTCTCCACAGATAACTTCTGCTTTTACCTTAGACATCCAGTCTATGCCGACTATCACATCAAAGCTCCCCAACTTAATGGGTATCAAATCAATCTCAAAATCCACACTAGCTAAGTTTATTATACCTCCTCGGCCAATTTGGTCAACTTTCTCAAGTTTCCCGTTGGCCACTTCTACAAGAATACTCTCATCCAAAGGAGCTAATGACCAATCTATCTTAGAGCAAAAAATGTCTACATACATAACTCCTATCGGCACCAGTATCAAACAAGATAGAAGCTAATAGTTTATTGATAGTGAATGTATCTGTAACCAAGTCAGGATCCTCGTGGGCATCTCTAACGTTCATATTGAAGACTCTTCCACGTGCTGGCCTGCCATCCTTCTTCTTGTTACGACATTCATTCTTGAAGTGACCCTGTTGGCCGCACTCAAAGCACTTCCTTGGCCCATTCGAATTCATTCTCACAGCTGGGTGTTGATCCTACAATCCTTGCCGATGTGTCCCGTCCTCTTACATTTCTCACGCACCACATTGCAGTACCCAGTATGATGCTTATAGCATCTCTTGCACTGAGGAAGGCTACATTTGTAGTTTGGGTTAGGGTTCCTCCAGTCATTGTTTCCCTTAAAGTTCTCATGCCTCTTGGCTGGATTCTGATCAATACCTTTACCCTTGTTTCCATCCCACTTGCATTTCCCATTACTTGCTCCCAATTCTGATTTCACCTTCTCTGGCTCTTGATGGATAACCTGATCCATCAAGGTGTGCGCCATGCGCATAGCTTCCGGGACATTTGCTGGTTTCGAAGAAGTGACATTTCCCTGGATGTCTTTGGAAAGTCCCCACAGATACCGCTCCATCTGTTTGTACTCAGGAGAAACCATTGTGGGCACATCAAGGCTAACTCCAAGTACCTCCAGTTATAGAAATCAAGGTCAGTTCCTACGACCTTCAATTCCCAAAATTCTGCTTCCATCTTCTGAATTTCGGTTCTGGGGCAGTACTCCTCTATCATAGCCCTCTTGAACTCTTCCTATGGTGTTGCATAAGCTTCATCAATTCCTTGAGCCTGGGCGAGTGTGTTCCACCATGTCAAAGCGCTATCCGATAGTGTGCATGATGCGAACTTAGTCCTGTTTACGTCAGAGCAGTTGCTAACACGAAATACCGATTCTAATTTTTCAAACCATCTTGTTAACCCAACTGGACCTTCCGTTCCACTGTAATTTTGTGGCTTGCAACTCTGAAATTTCTTGTAAGTGCACCCATTCTGAACATTTTGGTTTGCTGGCGGAGTTTGTGCAGGGCTGGCATTCGCCATGGCTATGGCCACTCGAGCGGCTATCATTTCCTCAATTTGCGCTGCGGTGGGTGTTCCTCTCGTTATTGATCTTCCAAACAAAAATTTCGACTTAAGTCAAAATCCATTATCCAATAATTCATAATGTCATAGTATATGGTAACCAAATATGGAATCAACACAATACATGATAATTAAGTATGGCAAACTAGTTACAGATATCACAAAACCATCATACAATATCTTAAATAAAACATCGTACAGTAATTCAAACAACATTAAGTTTCATTCATAATAAGAAAAAGTTGCATACAACTTCATAAGTTTCTTACAATACTTTAATGAAAACATGAAACTACTAATGAAAATACATAAAGAAATCTAATACAAAAGTCCTATGGTGATGGAGGGTAAATGATGTCCATCATGTGGGACACCTGGTCCTCGAGCTCAGTCACCCGGGCACGCAAGGCACGTACTTCCCTCATCAGCTCCTCAATGGTGGGAGGTTCTGGTGGGGCAGGTGGTGCAAGTGGTACTGGTGGTACAGATGGTCCAGGTGGTGTGGATGTAGCACTAGAAGTAGATGGCACAGTACGGGTGACCTTACGCACAAATGGGTCAGCAGGAAACGGCACAACCCGCTTACAGGCAGTGACCCTAACCAATTGTCCATGTGCGTTTCACGAACGGCTTGCCTCCATTTATCCCTGGAATAACGGTACCATCGTAGTGGTAACGCTTCTTCGGCAGGGTAGAAGGTGGCGGTACAGGCTCCTCCTCGAAGTCCTCCTCAGAATCCTCCCCGGGATCCTCCTCGCTGGTCTTATCTGATGATGAACTGTCTGAGTCATCTGAAGGTGGTGCAGGTACATCACGTACGGGAGAATAGGTCTGGCCGTTGGTCATGATCCGATGTCTGCCAGGTGGAACCTGCACAACTCGTCCGTCAGCGGTGCGTCTGACCCAGTGTCCATGTTCGTTACAAAATGGACTGCCCCCGTTTACCCCAGGGATCACGGTACCATCAAAATGATGATGTGGCCCCGGAAGACTAGGGTTGGGTGGAGCTGGGATCTCCTCGGGATCCTCGTCACTGTCAGAGATGACCATCAGGTCAGGTGAGTGACTACTATCCCCAGAAGATGAATCGCCAGAGTTGTCGGAGGGTAGCGGTGATGGGATCGGTGAGTCAGCAACAACAGTAGGAGAAGTAGCAGATAAATCTGAATCACTCTCCAAGTCAATGATAATAGGCGGTATGTCCGAAATCTGAACAAGGAAAAATAACTTTTTCCAATTCAGTAAGACATATAGCAAGCATGTAATCAGGCATAATAACTACAGCAGCCTAGATCGTCTACAGCAGTACATGGCATGGCAACAATAACAGTATCATACCAAAGTAACATGCAATCAAAAGCAGATAGTAGCATGCAGTAGCGAGAATAAGCAGTAGCATACGGTAAGGATATAGCAGTAAAAGTAAGTAGTAGCATGCAACAGTTCTGCAGAAACAAGTAAACAAGCAAGTTGTAGATTAGTCCTATTAGTGAATCCTACTCGACTCAGTCAAGACACACTAATGCAACCTAATTCCCTACAACCATTGATCTGATACCAAATGTGATGCCCCGTACAAAATCAATGTGTACGGATCATCAACAACAGGTCCATTACACGGTTACAACACTATATTCTGTTTTAAAACAAGTTTTGCATTCATGAAAAGATAACGTTTTTACCAACGTCAAATGTTTTACAAAATATAATGTGCTTCTACGAATAGAAAGCATTAACATAAGTACGTGACACTAAGGTCATTACAAAACCATAGTTCGAAAATAACATAAGTTGCGAATGCAAGATAAAAGTTCCATGATTGAGACATCTCTAAACAATGCAGCGGAAGTCTAACACAGTGAGTCTATAACAGCGGAAGCAACAACGTCTAAGCACCTGAGAAATAACATGCTTTAAAATGTCAACACGAATTTTGGTGAGCTATAGTTTTATTGTAATCAACAATGTAATGTAGACCACGAGATTTCGCATTCAAAACAGTATGAAAAGTATATGCTTAACCGTGGGCACTTGGTAACTAACTTAACGTAAAATAATATATCACCCCCTAAAAGTACACTTGGCCAGTACGTTAAAACAGATGAAGTATTAAACACCCGTTAAATGCTAAGGCGATTAGTCCGAGTGGGGATGTCAAACAATATAGATCCATATATAAGATTTGCGTTCACCGGTTCATAAACCAATGACTAAACGGCACCGAGCTAAGGGGAAAGTTTATGCCGTTATGTCACCCACACATATACAAAGTTAAAAGCACCCGTGTCTAGTATGTAAAACATAAAAAATGCATGTATTCTCAGTCCCAAAAATAGTTAAAGTAAAAAGGGAGCTATAACTCACAGTGAATGTGCGGTAAAGTCAATACGAAAAAGTAAGCAAGTAGTAAGTCGGTCCAAAAGGTCCTCAACCTGAGTCAAAGGTTACTAAGTCAGTAAATCATCCCCAGAAGTTTAAAAGTAAATAAGTTAAGTCTTAAGTTTCATCATCATCATCATCATACGTAAAAGATAAAGTAAGTTTTTAACAAGAATAGAGGTCTAAACAAAAGGCTGAATTCGAACGGCTGCTACGACTTCTATACAAACTAAAATGACACGTGGCCAGTGGCCAAGGCTCCGTATTTGAGTCCACTTACCGCTATCCAATTTTTAGATCATAACTCGATGTGGTTTGGCCGTGGTGACGGTTCAAGCGTGAGTAGGTAAGAAATTTCAGCACGTTGTTACAAAGGCGTAGTGATTTTCGGAAGGCTATAAATCCTAAACCGTATATCGGATTTAGGCGAGTCTTAAACGAAAAGTCACCTAATCGAACCAAACTATCTGGAAATCAACTTTTCAGAAGTCCCATGAGTCTGATTAAACTCTTAAAAATTAGAAAACAAGTGCTCCGGTGGGCTTCTTGGTATTTGATGCTCATCACGGTTCTCATCCTTGATGCGTATAAGCCTCAAGTGTACAACTCTTGATGTTTTAGCATCACTTTAACCAAGGTTTAATCATCAACACACAAAGTCAAGACTAAGAAATGAAATACAACTCATTTGAGAGTTTGAGCAAGATGATGAACGAAAGTTACATCAAGTTCTTAGTTTCGACACAAGTACAAGTTCTATTAAGCTATAAACTTTGATTCAAACTAAATAAGCAAGACCTTAAGTTATAGAACTTAGATCTTAGCTAAATATTGAAGACCAAAGACTAAAAAGTCTAGATCTTATGTTCTTGGTGAAACCCTAAGTTATAGAACTTAGACTTTCAACTTTTACAAAACCTTAAGTTATAAACCTTAGATTTTTGCAAAGTAAAATGAATGTAAGCTTTTGAGCTTTTGTTTAAACAAGTTATATGACCATAAGTGACATAACTTAGATCAAACACAATAATGAAACCTTAAGCTAGAAAGCTTGGATTTCTCAACAATACTTATGAGATTTCAAGCTAGTAAGCTTGTATCTTTGTTTAATGGAAACACAAGTTACAATTTAAAGTACAACAAATTAAAGAAGATCATAAGTTAATAAACTTGATCTTTTATAAAACTTAGATCTAACAAGGTAATGAAGATTCAAAGCTAAAAAGCTTGAATCCTTCATGTTCTTGAAGACTTTCAAATCAAAGTTTGAATCTACAAGATATAACAAGATTCAAGTTACAAAACTTGAACCCTTGAACATTAATGATGATGATTTCATGATTAAGGAAAAAAAAGAAGAAGAAATATTCAAGAAACTTACAGTTTTTCTCAAGTATTTTAGAGAGAAAAGCTAGAGAGAAAACTAGAGAAAGTTATGTGTGTTTTTGTGAAATGAGAATGAAAGTTAAAAAAAATGAAATGGTGGTGATGGGGTTAAGTTGGCCGACGGTTTGGATGGGTGTGGGGGGGACCATTTGCTTTGCATGGGTGGTGGTACAAGGTGATGCTAGCATGTTGGGTGGCATGGGGTATTAAGTTAAAACATGTAAGTAATTGTACATAATCATGCTAGTTACTTGTCTCATTTCCTAATGGGTTTTGTCTTTAATTACATGGGCTAACTAACCCGTTAAATAGCCCATTAAAAGGAGTCCATTAAGTTGAGTAGGGTGGGTTTTTGATAGACTAAGTCCATTAAGGTGTTAAGTCCATTAAGACTAACTAGTGTGGATTAGTAAACGCTAAGCGTAATTAAGAAACCATCAAGCCAAGTAATTGTCATTAATAATTAACAATTATGGTTAAGTAGTCATAATGCTCCAATTATGACAAAAGTTTAACGTGTACCAAGTACGCAGCGTGTTTCAAATGACAAGTGACACTAACGGTCATAAAAGCATTCAAGGATCAAGTTAAGTGATTAAGCACTTAGTAACACGTTGTAAGGTATTAACGAAAGTAATTAACATGAATAATGATCCCAGAATATAATCTAACTCAGTACGCACAAATACGCAGTTTCGTGAGAGTATAAAATATAATTATAAGTCGAAAAAGTCTGGTCGTTACAACCCCCATTGCTAAGACTCCTTATCGTTTAGCGCCAACGGAAATGCAAGAGTTGTTGAACCAAACCCAAGAGTTGCTTGAAAAAGGGTTTCATTCGACCGAGTGCCTCGCCATGGGGTACTCCGGTTTTATTCGTAAAGAAGAAAGACGGTAGTGTGCGGATGTGAATTGATTATCGGGAGTTGAACAAAGTGACGATCAAGAATCGTTATCCATTGTCTCGGATTGACGATTTGTTTGACCCACTCTAAGGCGCGACGTATTTTTCTAAGATTGACTTACGGTCCGGCTATCACCAAATGAGGGTCCATGAGGAAGATATTGAGAAAACGGCTTTTCAAACTTGTTACGGGCATATTGAATTCGTAGTGATGCCTTTTGGTCTTACGAATGCACCGGCGGTATTCATGGATCTTATAAACCGAGTGTGCCAACCTATGTTGGACAAGTCGGTAATTGTGTTCATTGATGACATACTTGTCTATTGTAAGAGTATGAAAGAACATTAATACCATTTGCGCGAAGTGTTGAAGACGTTGCAGAAGGAGAAGTTGTATGCTAAGTTCTCCAAGTGTAAATTTTGGCTAAGAGAAGTACAATTCCTTGGCCATATTGTGAACAAAGAAGGTATTCAAGTAGATTCAGGGAAGATAGAGACGGTGAAGAGTTTGGGACTACCCACTACGCCTACAGAAATTCGAAGTTTTCTCGGATTGGCCGGTTATTATCGTCGGTTTACCCAAGACTTTTCTAAGATCGCTTCTCCGTTAACAAAGTTGACAAGGAAGAACGCGAGATTTAATTGGGAAAACAAGCAAGAAATTGCTTTCCAATTGTTAAAAGAGAAGTTGTGTCAAGCTCCGATTTTGGTGTTACCGAAAGGTGTAGAAGATATGACGATTTATTGTGATGCCTCGTTAAATGGGCTCGGGTGTGTTCTAATGCAACGGGGTAAAGTCATCGCTTATGCTTCTCCACAACTGAAGGAACACGAAAAGAGATACCCGACTCATGATCTTGAATTGGCGGCGGTGGTTCATGCGTTGAAAATTTGGCGCCACTACTTGTATGGTGTCAAGTGTACGATTTATTCGGATCACAAGAGTTTAAAACATCTCTTTGACTAATTAGATTTGAATCATCATCAACGTAGGTGGATGGATGTGGTAAACGATTATGAATGTGAGATACTTTACCATCCGGGTAAGGCGAATGTGGTCGCGGATGCGTTGAGTCGAAAGAGTCAACATCCGGCGATACGAGTAGGATCGTTACGCATGATTATTACTAATGATTTTCTTGTAAAGCTTGGTGAGATTCAAATTGAAGCTTTTGTTAAAAACAAGCATGAAGAACGAATCATGTGGCAAACGGAGTCTATCACCTTAGACTCGCATGGATTGTTGTCCTTTCAAGGAAGAGTGTGGGTGCCTAGAATGGGAGATTACCAGCAAGTGCTACTTGATGAAGTACATAAGTCAAAGTATTCCATTCATCCGGGTGCGACAAAGATGTATCTTGATTTAAAGAAAGAGTATTGGTGGCCCGGCATGAAACGTGATGTTGTTAAGTATGTCGAACAATGCGTCACATGTTTGCAAGTTAAGGCCGAACACCAAAAGCCGTATGATATGTTACAACTGTTAGAAATTCCAAAATGGAAATGGGAGCACATTACCATGGATTTCATTACAAAGTTACCAAAGATGGCGAGAACCCAATTTGATACGATTTGGGTGATAGTTGATCGCTTGACAAAAAGTGCATTGTTTCTTCCTATCCGGGAGACGATATCGTCGGAGACTTTGTCTAAGTTGTTTATCAAGGAGGTGATATCAAGGCATGGGGTTCCTATATCTATTTTTTCGGATCAAGTTACTCGTTTCACGTCTCGGTTTTGGAATAGGTTTCATGAAGATATGGGTACTCAATTGAAGATGAGCACGGCGTATCATCCTCAAACAGACGATCAAACCGAATGTACGAATCAAACGTTGGAGGATATGCTACGGGCATGTGTTATTGATTTCGGTGGTAGTTGGGATGAACATTTGCCTTTGGTGGAATTCTCGTACAACAATAATTATCATGCTAGTAATAGAATGCCATCGTATGAGATGCTTTATGGGTGAAGGTGTCGAACTCCTATTTGTTGGGGTGAAGTGGGACAAAGAGAAAATTCGGAGCACCGATTTAGTTTTTGAGACGAATAGTAAGATTGAGATGATTCGGGCTCGACTTAAGGCGATGCAAGATAGACAAAAATCTTATGCCGATAAACGAAGGCGACCGATTGAGTTCCAAGAAGGTGACATGGTGATGCTTAAGGTTTCGCCATGGAAAGGTATTATTCGGTTTTGAAAACGAGGAAAGTTAACTCCTCGATTTATTGGACCTTTCAAAGTTTTAGCTCGTGTTGGTGAGGTTGCTTATGAACTAGAGTTACCGAAGAGTTTCGGGAATTCATAACACATTTCATGTTTTCCATCTCCGTAAGTGTCTAGTGGATGACTCGTCTTGGGTGCCATTAGATGAGATTGCTCTAAACAATAAGCTAGAATATGTTGAAGAACTGATGACCATTCTTGATGAAAAGATTAAAATGTTGTGTAACAAAGAGGTGAGGACTTTTAAGGTCCAATGGCATCATCGAAAGGGTTTCGAGTTTACATGGGAACCCGAAGAGTTCGTTTTGGTGTATCTTCCGGCTTGTCATGCGGCTTGGATCGCGAGGACGCGCTCTGATTCAAGTGGGGGAGAGTTGTAATATCCCGTTTTCCTCGTACATGTCCAAAGGTATGTATTTGATCTTTAGAATGTATATACTTGGTTGCGTGTATTGTTAAATAATTTAAGAATTGAATTTGGGGTACATACTGGTAATATGTCGCGTAATGATGAGGCGTATCGCGTTTGGGTTCGTCGCACTACGCGACGAAAGTGATTGGAACGCGATGGCCTGAAACCCCATGACATGAGCTATCTATAGCATTTTGGTGGGTGTTGTCACGTCCTGGTCGTCGCAAAACGCGACAGGTTGTCGCGAAACGCGACATTGTCGCTGAACTGACCTTTTTAACCCGTTTTTAAGGGTATCTTGATATGGCCGAAATGGATGGTTTTTTTATTCGCGCGGTGTCTTCGGGCCGCGGCGCACCAGGATCAGCCACTCGAGGGAGGGGTACTGTTTTAAATTTATATTTAGCGGGGCCTAAATCTTACTACTCCTTATAAGTAAGGGAAGTATGACCTAGAGTCGTATTTTTGGGATATCAGTAGAATCGAACCTATATTTAAGCCTAAGATAGTTAAGACGGAGTAGTGATTACCTATTTGGGATTTTCTAATTTATAAGACAGATAAAGTAAATGCGATAAAATTCGTAACTCATATAAGGTTAAAGTGAGTGCATACTATGACTTCATCAGTTATTCTGCCGAGATTATGGAATGCTGGCTCATGAATAGGCAGAGACCTTGTATTCATTACACTGGTCCTAAACGACCCTGTCATAAGACATGTCACTGGGTACTGCGTTAGGCTTGAAGATTCTGAATAGACAGCAACGTCCCTTACCCCCGACACCCGTGCAGTCTGACTACAGGCATACACGTTCAGACGGCTCATCCAATTGAGCGACTCGGTTGGGTGATGTATTAACATTCCACAATGGTCTAAACTTTCTTAAGCATAATAGAATACATTGTTTACCTTATCCGAGAGACGTGATGTGTTTCAATGCTTTCGTTAATGATTGGTTTTAAAAGATAGTTAGGCTCTTACAAAGAGTTCAACCATAAAGAACACCATGGCCAAGTCAAGCTGACTTCCATGAACACGTTCGGTTATCCTAATGGTCCAATCCTTTATGTGTCTAAACAAACAGTTCCTTAATTAACTAAGAATGTGATGGCCCCGTCAATACACTTAACGGCTCTGTCACTTGGTCCCACAGCTTGATCGAACTTAAATGAATTTAATAAACGACATTGCATTCTTTTATTTCAAAAGTTTCCCAAAAAGGAAACATACCAAAATATGTAGTTTAAACAACCCAACATATTAATAACCAAAATTGACATTAAAACATTGTCAACAAAACCCACAAGTTTAAATTATTCAAAAATAGAATGCAAGTTCAGAGTTTCATAAATGTTTAACAAAATCTGCCCAAATGCATGCAGACTCTTCTAACACAACAAAAGCATCAAACAAACTCAAGTACCTGTGAAAACATGCGAGTAAACTGTCAACAAAAATGTTGAGTGAATTATAGGTTTAAATAATTGTATAAACTTTAGACCACAAGATTTAAAATGTTAAAAAACATAAAACATTATTCCATTATCAATGAGCCACCTGGTAACTACTTAACCCTTTATTTACCCTTGCCAAACACAATAAATATATTCACTGAACAAGTGTATCTTCAACTAAATACGAAGTACTAAACATTCCGATTATAAATTGCTAGTGCGACTAGCTCGAAATGGGGTTGTCAAACCCGATAGATCTATCTGTAGGGTTCGCGTTCACCAGTAGAAACCAGTTATTACAGTCACCAGACTAGGGAATATTTTTGTTCAACTCATACTGAATAATTTAAATTTAATTGCCACTTGTGTCTAAACGTAAAACAAAATGCATGTAATCACATCCCAAAAAAATATACTTTAAAAAGTATGAAAAACGGGACTATAACTCACCTTAAAGCAAATGAAGTAACCAGACAAAAATGCGAACAGCAATGAAGTAAAGTGATCAAGTATGATCACAACGCCGACCTATAAATAAAGCAGGTCGATATAAATAACTAACTTAGGTCAAGTCTTAGTATGATAGCTATTATACATGTTGCAAGTAGACATAGAACAACACTCAACATGCATCGGTTTGATCGAAACAGCGTACGGACACACACTTTCTATTTTTAGAAAGTTTCTATTTTTAGCAGGTTTCCATTTTTGTAAAGTTTCTATTTTTGGAAAGTTTCTATTTTAGGAAAGTTTCTATTTTAGGAAAGTTTCTATTTTTGGAAAGTTTCCAAATTTAGAAAGTTTCCATATTTAGAAAGTTTCTATTTTTAGAAAGCTTATAAGTTAGAAAAGTTTCCTTAATTAGAAAGTCAACAAAAGTCAACTGAAAGTCAAAGTCAACCGAAAGTCAACTCAAAAGTCAACCTTGGTCAAACATAGACAACATTAATTTTAAAAGTATAAGTTATATTAATAATATAGGTTATAATATTAATTAAAGTCATATATGTATAATTATTTCATAACATAAGTTTAATTAAATTAAATTGAATTATTACAGTTAACATAAGTTTAAATGATATAATTAATATAATATAAGTATTTAATTAATTAATTAAATATCAGTCATAATATAAGTATTATTAATTAATAATAGATTTTAAATCATATCATAAGTATTATTAATTAATAATGAATTATCAATCATATCATAAGTTTCTAATTATAATTATTAAATCATAAGTATTTAATAATTAATTTATAATTAAATAATAACTAAGCCTTATAATAATTAAATAATTAATTAATCCTTATTATAAGTCTTAATATAATAATCTCATAATATAAGTTTAATACTTACCATAAGTATTTTTCATTAATAATAAAAGTATTATTAATCATAAGTTTAATTAAATGTTTAATTAAATCATAAGTAATTAATAAATGATATAATAAATATATATATCATAAGTATTAAATTAAATTAATTACTTTTTATATCATAAGTAATTTATTAATAATGAAATTCATTATTTATATCATAAATCATAATTAATAACCATAAGTTTTAATTAAAAGTTCATCGGGTCATAACCTGAGCCTCGGGAATCAGCTTTCGGCGAGTCTTATATATATCTTTGCCTAACCAACCCACCCAACACATTAGTGTGCTCAAGAACACCCCAAGAACAGCCACCAAGTCATGACCTACAGCCATTATTCAACTTGGAGCTTTAATCCGTTCAAAAACATGTTTTAGTCATAACGGGTGATCCGTGGCTCGGATTTCGATGACCCGAACATGAAAGTTCATCCAATCATCAATCTTAACACAATAGTACACCATAAAGACTCCAAAAGTGGTCACAAAGTCGGACCATACCTGTACCAATTCGTTCTTACATTTCAATCTCAACAAAACACCATTTTAAGCATAACTAGAGCTCCGGGAATCGAAATAACATGAATCCGGAGTCTAAAATTAATGTCTTGATGAGAGAAACTCATCTAAACTCTCTAATTTCACTTTTATAACAGTTAAGTTTACAGAAATGATCAAATGCTGCTGTCCCAAAATAATCAAACCGAAAACATGAATTAACGAGCATTTCTATGACTACAATCAACAATAGAATAACATATACGCATCATACTATCAAAATAACATTTAAAAACAGTAAAATATAAGAAAAATCAAAAAGCTATGGTTAGGCTTTATTCCCTAATCAAGAAAAGATTAATGTAGACGCGTAGAGGAGAACGTGTAGAATCCGATAATGCAAATGATTAGATGATCCAAGCAATATTAGATGAAGATGATGATGGTTTAAGGTGGTAGTGGCGACGGCTCAATGGGAGGGAGGAAGGAGAGAGCAAAACTAAAAATTAGGTTTTTGGTAAACTAGAAGTGAAGTGAGAAAATGAAAAAAAAAATGCAAAGTGAATGGGGGTACACCCCTTCCCTTGGTTTCGGCCGAATGGGGGTGAGTGGGGTGGGCCCCACAATCCCAATTTTGATAACTTGTAACTTCCTTGTGGCCCGAATTCCTGAACGAAACCCGAAACGCGAAAACACGATTACGCGATTAAAAATTCGGAGAGATAACAAATACGCGACGAAAAATATATATAAACACTATATATAAATATATGACATTAAAATATCATATTTAAAATAATTAGGACTTAAAAATCCCAAAAGCTCAACCGTTGGTTTGAAAATCGAAAAGATTCACCGGATAGAAATCCGCGACACGTAGAAACGTATAACTTAAAATATGAATACAAATATTCACATAGCACATAATAATTAATATATTATTACAAAAATAATAATATAGGTCATAGAAATGACGTGGCATGAATAACAGTTAACGGTCGTTAAATAATAAACGGTAAAAGATAACAGAAAAGTAGGGTCGTTACAAAGAATCCCTCAAGCGGGGTGCAATGCTTGAGACCGCATTATGGTGCAGTGTACTGGTCAACACTAACTGGGTTCCATGGCCTTACTTAGCAGAGGTACAGCTTACAACAACCGATGTACTTCAGCGTGCACGTACGAAGTTTATATGCTTGGTGCTACACTAGCATGGTCTGGAACCGACAATGTACTAAGGGTCTAGTCAGATGTTTCACTACAAAAGAGTCCTCAGTCGGAATCCAAAGCTTGATAGACTTACTACAACCGGTGTGCCTCAGTCGATCTTACGTTGTATCCAATAGACTTCTCTTACAAAGGGGTGACACAGATAGTGTACTCTGAATCGGGGTTCGCGACTTCCCAATAACAGAGCCTATAACTAAGTTCTATTAGTTGGAAAAGTGATTGAGTTTAAAGCATAATCGGAAAGCATTTCAACAGCATACACAAACCATAATATTATTTCAGCATTATAACTGCTTACATCATAGCATATACTAAAGATAACTACTCGCAAATCATGGCAACAATATCACATAACATAATGATAGAAGACATTATATAAAGATAAGGGATAGAAGTACCAGTAGATTAAACGAGTTCTGAATACAAAAGTGACAACTTCAAGACTCCAGACCGCTCCTAATACAATCTTCGGCGTTCTTCTTTGGTACTAGGTTTTCTACACGGAGTCGAAGGCCTTGAGAGTATGACTAATATTGTACAAGAGAGAGAAAGAAGTGAATTGAAGTGTGTGTTGGAATGAATGACAAAGACCCTTTAAATAAACAAGAATTTTGCCTGCAAACGGCTGGCAAGCCGTTTGGCAAGCCCTATTTGGCAGGCCGTTTGCTAGGCAAGCCTTTTATCGAGCCTGTTTGCCTGACCGTTTGGCAGGCCGTTTTCCTTACTGGCAAGCCGTTTGGAAAGCCATATGGTAGGCCGTTTTTGTGCCTGGTCAGCCTTGATTCACTGGATCGTAACTTGATTTATTGTCTTTCACTGTTTTCGCTCTAGAATCTTCGTTTTAGCTCTGATTCTCTTGATTATTTTTGCAAGGTCTTCGTAATTACTTGTTCTTCAATTCTAACCGACGAAGTGGGTATTTTCTAGACAAAGTTCAATGCTTGGAGTGGGCATTGTCGCAGTCTCTTTTACGTCTTCCATTTCCTCCTCCTCTTCAGATTCCTCCTCTTCCTCTATTTATTCGCTGGGATCCTCTTCTTCCATTTCTGGGTCATCTATAGACTGTGATTTGACACCCATCTCGATATCATCGACTGGCGGTGAAGACTCGTCATCAGAAGTGATCCGTCTGGTGGAAATAGCAAACATCTCTGCATGTCCAGAAAGATCGGTTGGTCTGTCAATTTTGAAGGTAACGCTCTCCCCATGTGATCGTAAGATCAAGGTTTGATTGTACACATCAATGACAGTCCTAGCCATATTCATGAAAGGTCTTCCTAACACTACTGGTGTGTGTAGGTTTTCCTTAATATCCATTACTATGAAATCCGTAGGATACAAGAATTTGTCGACTTTCACCAAGATGTTCTCAACTATGCCCTTAGGATATCGAATTGTGTGATCGGCAAGTTGGATTATCATTTTAGTTGGTGAAAAGTCTATTAACTCTAATCTCTTGTAGAGAGAGTAGGGGATTAGGTTGATAGTTGCTCCTAAATCTGCTAGCGCATGAATGGTTCCAGATTGGTAGATTGAACACGGGAAAATGAATTAGCCCGTATCTCCTAGTTTTGGTGGTAGAGAGTTTCTGAGTAATGCAGAGCATTCTTCACTCAGTGGAATTTTGTTAGAGTATGGTATCCTCTCCTTTGTAGAAAGAAGCCTTCGGATGTATCTCTTCTGGTTGGGAACTTTGGACATGGTGTCCAGGAATCTTCCATCAAGTTTGAAGGAATCAAGCTTGGATGGTTCTTCTTGTAGCCTTCCAAGATAGGGTAAACGAACTGGAGTTTCTGGGGTCAGCTTCTGGGTATACGTTGATTTGTTCTTGAGCCTGGCTGACCTTCTCCGTGGTTCTTCCTCTGAGATTATGGAATCCATTTGCTTTTCTTCTTTTACGTGGGGATTTTGGATAGTATTACTTGGTAACCTTCCTCGTGGTCGGGTCTCAAGGCGTTGTGATAACTGTCCGAGCTGCGTTTCCAGACTCTTGAGCAGAGCCAATTGATTTCTCATTAGTATCTCCGTCTGATCTTGCCTAGCTGCAGTTCTCTAATTTAGCTGTTGTTATACTTGAATGAACTGAGTCAATTGATCATCAGCTCTGAGAGTGGGGTTAGTTGCTTTTGTAATCTGGGTGGTAGGGGAATTTTCCTCAACTGGTGAACCAGTGAGTGGAAGTGGTTGATCGTAGGTCAATTGAGATTGTTGGGCTAGATAAGGTGGATAGAGATAGCGAAAAGGTTGATTGCTTCGCTGAAATTGATTAACCTTAGGTGGTTGATTGAATCTGGGATTTGGTGGACAAGCTGGGTATTGGATGTAACAGACTGAACCGTCAGGGTTTTCGTACTCAACTTGATATTCTTCAGTAGGTTGCGGGTTGGTACAATTAACACAAGCCTGAGCTTGGTTGACCTACTATGGCTGCGTCTTCAATTCTCCGAGTTGTTTAGCGAGAGATTCCATCTTATCCGTGAGTGATTTGATGGCCTTCATTTGATTGTTAAGTGCTGAGAGTGGGGCAGATGATGAAGTTGTTTCACCACTGTTCCAGTCATGATGATGCATTGTCATGTTCTCGAGCAATTCCCATGCTTCGTCTGCAGTTTGGTTCATCAGATTCCCATGAGCTGATGCATCGATCGTCGTCCTATGATTTACCGTAAGACCATTGTAGAAGGTACAGATTTGGGCTGACCGTTCTAGCTGGTGATTAGGGCATTTCTTCAGCAGGGTTTTGAATCGCTCATATGCAACGTAAAGAGATTCATCATAACTTTGTTTGAAGTTAATGATGTCATTCTTCAGTTTGGTTTGTTTAGAAGGAGGGAAATATTTGGTTAGAAATTTGGTAGCCATCTCTGTCCATGACGTGATGGAATCTTTTTCCAGTCCTTCAAACCAGGTTTGAGCATGATGAGTGAGATAGTAGGGAAACAAGTATAGCCGGACTATATCTAGTCCGATCCCTGGCTGTTTGTAGGAGTTCGAAAGAGATATGAATTTATCAAGGTGAGAATTAGGATCGTCATTCGGTAATCCATGAAATTGGCAGCAATTCTGGATAAGCTGGATGATGTGTGGTTTTAACTCGAATGAGTGTCCTTGAATATCTGGAAATTTGATTGGTCCTCCACGAGCTTCAATCGAGGGTTTGGTATTTTCTTCTAAAGTAACGCGTAACGCCATTTGATTTTTGATTCGTGCTTCCTTGCATGCTTTAGAGATTATTGCGTCTGGATCAGGTACGAATAACAACGGCCCTGGTCTAGATCGGGTTTGGGTCATACACTGGGTATGCCTTTTTATTTTTATTTTTAGCAAATAAACTAAGATAATCTAAAGTAAGCCAAACTATTCTAAGGTAATCTAATTCTAAGGTAATTTAATTTAATCTAAGGCAGTCTAGAGTAATCTAATTTAATGTAACTAACTATCCTATGGTTGAATATGTTTTTGGTTCTGGCTACTGATTCCCTGGTATTTCAGTAACAGAGCTCCTCACGAACTATTTAACAAACCAAGTGGCCAGGCCGACTACGGAGAGGCAGGATCCTTTTGGTCCCAATATAATTGGCGACTTTTCAGAAAATCCAACAACCAAGTCCGTGTATAATTGTCTTTCTTAGACACCACTAAATGCTTGTGAATAAGTTTGATAGAGAGCAGTATTGCCTGATCCCAGTTCCCCAGTAGCGGCGCCAAAAACTAGCTCCTCACATGATATGGCCGAAACGGACTATTTTTTTATTCGCGCGGTGTCATCGGGCCACGGCGCGCCAGGATCAGCCACTCGAGGGAGGGGTACTGTTTTAAATTTATATTTAGCAGGGCCTAAATCTTACTACTCCTTATAAGTAAGGGAAGTATGACCTAGAGTCGTATTTTTGAGATATCAGTAGAATCGAACCTATATTTAAGCCTAAGATAGTTAAGACGGAGTAGTGATTACCTATTTGGGATTTTCTAATTTATAAGACAGATAAAGTAAATGCGATAAAATTCGTAATTCAGATAAGGTTAAAGTGAGTGCATACTATGACTTCATCAGTTATTCTGCCGAGATTATGGAATGCTGGCTCATGAATAGGCAGAGGCCTTGTATTCATTACACTGGTCCTAAACACCCCTGTCATAAGACATGTCATTGGGTACTGCGTTAGGCTTGAAGATTCTGAATAGACGGCAACGTCCCTTACCCCTGACGCCCGTGCAGTCTGACTACAGGCATACACGTTCAGACGGCTCATCCAATTGAGCGACTCAGTTGGGTGACGTATTAACATTCCACAATGGTCTAAACTTTCTTAAGCATAATAGAATACATGGTTTACCATATCCGAGAGACGTGATGTGTTTCAATGCTTTCGTTAATGATTGGTTTTAAAAGATAGTTAGGCCCTTAAAAAGAGTTCAACCATAAAGAACACCATGGCCAAGTCAAGCTGACTTCCATGAACACGTTCGGTTATCCTAACGGTCTAATCCTTTATGTGTCTAAACAAACAGTTCCTTAATTAACTAAGAATCCCTCAAGCGGGGTGCAATGCTTGAGACCGCGTTATGGTGCAGTGTACTGGTCAACACTAATCGGGTTCCATGGCCTTACTTAGCAGAGGTACAGCTTACAACAACCGATGTACTTCAGTGTGCACGTACGAAGTTTATATGCTTGGTGACTACACTAGCATGGTCTGGGACCAACAATGTACTAAGGGTCTAGTCAGATGTTTCACTACGAAAGAGTCCTCAGTCGAAATCCAAAGCTTGATAGACTTACTACAACCGGTGTGCCTCAATCGATCTTACATTGTATCCTATAGACTTCTCTTACCAAGGGGTGACACAGATAGTGTACTCTGAATCAGGGTTCGCAACTTCCCAATAACAGAGCCTATAACTACGTTCTATTAGTTGGAAAAGTGATTGAGTTTAAAGCATAATCGAAAAGCATTTCAACAGCATACATAAACCATAATATTATTTCGGCATTATAACTGCTTACATCATAGCATACACTAAAGATAACTACTCGTTAATCATGGCAACAATATCACATAACATAATGATAGAAGATATTATATAAAGATGTAGATTAAACGAGTTCTGAATACAAAAGTGACAACTTCAAGACTCCAGACTGCTCCTAATACAATCTTCGGCGTTCTTCTCCGGGTACTAGGTTTCCCGCACGGAGTCGAAGGCCTTGAGAGTATGAATAATATTGTACAAGAGAGAGAAAGAAGTGAATTGAAGTGTGTGTTGGAATGAATGACAAAGACCCTTTAAATAAACAAGAATTTTGCCTGCAAACGGCTGGCAAGCCGTTTGGCAGGCCGTTTGCTAGGCAAGCCGTTTATCGAGCCCGTTTGCCTGACCATTTGGCAGGCCGTTTGCCATACTGGCAATCCATTTGTCAAGCCGTATAGCAGGCCGTTTTTGTGCCTGGTTAGCCTTGATTCACTGGATCGTAACTTGATTTCTTGTCTTTCACCGTTTTCGCTCTAGAATCTTCATTTTAGCTCCGATTCTCTTGATTCTTTTTGCACCATCTTCGTAATTACTTGTTCTTCAATTCTAACCAATGAAGTGGGTATTTTGCTAACAAAGTTTGAATCTTTCTTGTTTTTGGGCCTAAATAACGGGGTGAAAACGTGACTTTTTAGCCGATATCATATCTTTTGGGGTGTTTTGGTCTTTTCGCTTTGTGGACGGTTTGGGGAACATAAAAACTGATCCAAGCTTATCCTAAACACATTTAACACTCTTTCACCTACATAATTAAATTCTAGAGAGAGAGTTAGAGTTTTAGAGTGAGAGAGCTCACTTTGGGGAGGAAGAAGACCAAATCTTGCTCGAGTCCATGTTTTGAAGTTGTTCCCTACATCTCTAGCTATGTTTTAGTGGTAGTGGTAAGTTTTAACTCTGAGTTTTGAGTTCAATTTGATTTATAGCTAGGTTTTGTTCATGTGTGACTTGTAAGACCCATTTGAGGGTTAAATGGGTGAATTTGGAGAAACTTGATGTATGGAAACCCTAAGGGTTGTGATCTAAGGTTTGGTCATGTGATTTGTTGTTTATAGAGTTAATGGTGTTGTTGAATTACTAATACACTTATGTGTTAGTGAAAGATTTGTTAATGGGTCCGAGTTGACCAAATGGCGGGTCTTGACTTTAAAATGGGTCAAATGGGTAATGGTTGACCTATTTGGGCAATATGGGTATGAAAATACCCTAAATTTGTGTTAGTTGGTGTTATTGGACTTTAATCACTAGCTTTTAGTGATTAATGATAGTCTTGACTTTGGATGAGTATGGGTCATTAAATGCAATTGGTCATTTAATGAACAAGAGTTAATTGTTGGTGTTTAGTCCAACTAGCTTGCATGTTGATTGTGTACTTAATGTATTAGGTACTTTGCTTTGAAGCTTGCGGAGTTGCTTAATTCATCACCCAGTCAATAAGGTGAGTGGAATAATTATACATATATGTATATGGCGTATTTATTTGTGAATGTTATGGTATGAACCAACGAGTCAGTAGTACCATAACATATATGTGACGAGTGTCATGATGTGAACCACGAGCAGGTAACATCTTGGTATTTGGGTTGATGCGAGCACCACGAGCCGGTAGCATCAAAGTGTGAACCACGAGTCGGTAACACTAAAGTGTGAACCACGAGCCGGTAGCGCCAAAGTGTGAACCAAGGAGCCGGTAGCACTATAAAAGAGTATGACTCAAATGCGTAGTGCGTGAACCATGGAGCCGGTAGCGTCATAGCATTACGTATAGTGTGAACCACGAGCCGGTAGTCTAATGATCCGTCCTAATCCATCTGAACGAAGTCCATATCGATTATAAATGATTCACAATAGTTGATTACATCGCAAGGTACTTGACCTCTATATGATACATTTTACAAACATTGCATTCGTTTTTAAAAGACAAACTTTCATTACATCAAAAATTGACAGGCATGCATCCTATTTCATAATATATCAAACTATCAACGACTTAATAATAATCTTGATGAACTCGATGACTTGAATGCAACGTCTTTTGAAATATGTCATGAATGACTCCAAGTAATATCTCTAGAATGAGCTAATGCATAGCGGAAGACTTCTTTCATACCTGAAAATAAACATGCTTTCAAATGCCAACCAAAAGGTTGGTGAGTTCATTAGTTTATCGTAATCAATCATTTCCATAATTTTAATAGACCACAAGATTTCCTTTATTCAATAATCATACACTCGCAAGTGTTTAAAAATCATTCATATGGATTGAACACCTGGTAACCGAAATTAACATCATGCATATAGATTCGATTGCATTTGTATTGTAGTTAAGATTGGTCGACAAATTGTTAATCAGGAAAGAAAACAGAATAAAGGTAGACAACAACTTGAAACAAGTTTATATTCTGTTTTGTTTGATTCTGTTTAGCGACTAGCATAAGGTATTAATGGAAAAAGAATTGGACAGGGACGTGTAACAAGCTGTAATCCGATTATCTACAATTATGATTCGAATTCTTATTAATCAATAAATATAATAGTAATATTAATAATTATATTAATAATAATAATAAATAATAATGATACTAATAATAATAAAAATAATAATAATCATATTATTAATGTTGATAATAATAAAAGATATTATTTTCCATTAATAACAACAACATTAATATTAATGATAATAGCAATTTATAATAATAATATTTCTTAATGCAAGTAATAATATCTAATAGTAATGAAACAAATAATGATAGTAATGATAGAATTAATTATGATAATAACGCTAATATTAATGATACTAATAAAATTAGTTATAATACTATTAATATTATTAATGATAATAATAATGATATTAATAATAAAAATATAATAACTTATACATATCAGATTTTATATATACATATTTATAAATTAATAATATTAATGATACAAATATTAATATCAATATTAATCTTAGTAATAATAATGAAAGTAATAATAATAATATTGATATATCATCTATATTCTAACTTATAATTTTAGATAATATATTAACTTTACATTTTATTACTTATGTAATTCTTATCCTATAAAATAACATATTTGAATTTTTAACATTTATATAGATTATATGTATTTCAATATAATAATATAAATCATATATATTTATATATATTTATATGTATTCACTTTAATAGTAACTTAATTGTTTTAATATCTTGAATACTATTTTACATTCTTATTCTGATCATTAAATTGAAATTTTATTATTCCAAATCATTATATTTTTATATTTACATATATTAATTTACAACCAATTTTTCGTGAATCGTCGGGAATGGTCAAAGGTAATTGAATTACATGAACATAGTTCTAAAATTTTCGAGACGCAACATTATAGACTTTGCTTATCGTGTCGAAAACATATAAAGATCAAGTTTAAATTTGGTCAAAAATTTCCGGGTCGTCACAGTACCTACCCGTTAAAGAAATTTCGTCCCGTTAAAGACAATAAGTATGTTTTCATGACGCATACGAGCTAAAAATTAGAGTTTTATTATCATTGAGTGATATGGATAAACTAATTCGATTACTCGAAGAGTACGAGTGAAGCTATCACAAAAGAGTGAAAATGAGTAAATGCCGGTATGTCTTAACCGGTGACGTAGTTACGGTTGATTTTCGGAATTCAAGGGGTTTAGAGAAAATTTTTGTAATAAGATTTGATTCTCCAGTAATTAAGGAAATATGATCTTCTTTGGTTAAATGCGATAGTCTGTTTTGATTGCTCTATCGGATATTTACCTATAAATCCACCCTTCTCATTTCTTTTATATTTTGAAGTTCCATCCTTTTATTTTCTATCCCCGACTTTAAATTAAGCGAATAATGGTCCAGAATTCATAGGTATTAAGTTTCGAATGAACTTGTCTAACGTTCTAAGAGAGAAATTGTAATAGCACGATCTTGATTGGTTAAATTACCAGAATTCAAGAGAAAAGATAGAACTATCAGGAAGATATGTTCTCGATATGTTTAGTGATTAAATAGAATGTAAGAGTCATGTAACATGGCACATGATGACATTGGGGTCTGTGAATCATCACGTTCCATTTGAAACTCAGCATGACTTACTGTAATATAATAACGTTGATCAAGTGTCATTATATTATACTAACTCTTGCTTTAGTTCCCAACACTACTTCAAAAACATTCATAATTTAAACTTGAAAGTTTACAGAATATAGAAACTAAACAGTTTCCTTTATGATGTAATACAGATAACGCGAGGAGATAAATGATTTCAGATAAGAATAGTTATGAAAATATCTTCAGAAATATCGAAGATATTTATAATGAAAGATTCGATGATATCTTAGAATTTCTAGTATCGATGGATGATAATGAAGATTTGTCCGCAAAAGTGTAGAGTCAGGAGCAAGGTATTCGTTAATGACTTCAGCAGATACTGAATCATTTGGATTCTTTGAAGGCAGGTTTAGTCTTTTTGATGTGTTCACTGCCTTCTTCAGGGTTTGCTTAATCCATTTTCCAGTTCCCACATTTCTGAGCTTTGCCAACATACTATTCTTTATCATAAAACTTTCGACTGTTAAGGTCGTTTACAGTTTTTGTTGCTTCATTCAATTCTTTTTTTAAATCAAAGTATTGATTCGTAGACTGGGTGCTTTTCAGAGTTTCGGAATGGAAGATCATAATACTAAGAGATAAATGTTGTATGTATACATATATCGGTTGATGTAGAAACGCTGCGAGATTCAAAATACTGATTGCTGATTTCTGGTAATTGGTATGGAAATTCTCGTTACAAGGTGCGGATGAGTTCACGATAAGACTTCAATAGATAAATATAGTGATTTGTCGGAGAGATTTAAGCCAAGGAGCAACAAGGTTGCTGGTACGTCTGCTGGTAATATGGTGGAACATAAAAGGTTCTCCGGTAACAAATAAAAGAGCACGCGTATATATCAAGGTTATAATAAGGTTGTTTCGAACGAAAAGTCGAAGCTGACTTGCTGGAGCTGTGACAAAACTGGCTATCTTGAACAGGAGTTATAAAGTTATTTTCGGTAATAATAACTCTAAAAGAATTAGCACAGCTACGTGTTAAACGTTTACTCAGTTTTTGAGAGTTTTTCAGGTGCATAACTATATGCATAATTCTTTCCTTCCATAGATGAAGTGTGGTTGGTTCATCCTCTCGATTGTGGTGTTTTTAAGAATCATGAAAAGTTTGAACGCAGATTGTAATCGTCAAGATACAAATGAGGTTTAAGATGAAATCAAGTGGCAAACTTGAAGAAATGTTTAGTTTCATATGTTATAATCAATATTTTAATTCATTTTAATTGTCCAGTGTTAGTAGTCCGCAGTTGATAGTCCATAATTTGTAGTTCAACAATTCATATATAGTTTAATATATAATATTCGAATTAATTAATACGTATCATACCCATTGTATACATGTCTCAGACTCGATCACAACTCAAAGTATATATATTATTATAGAATCAACCTCAACCCTGTATAGCTAACTCAAGCATTACTGCATATAGAGTGTCTATGGTTATTCCAAATAATATATATAGATGCGTCGATATGATATGTCAAAACCTTGTATACGTGTCCCGATATTTAAAGTGCGTAAAATAAATAACAGAAATTAAATGACGATAAATAAAATTGCGAGAATTTAAATTGCGATAAATAAATTGCGATAATTAAATTGCGATAAATAAAATGTAATACGGAATTAATAGTTAGCTAGGAACAGTTAGCTAGGAATAGTTAGCGTGGATTCTTAACAAAATTTCTTCTCACAGTTAATTTGTTTGTTTCTAACAAATTTTATTTTGTCTAATGTTTTCTTCATTGTGCCACTTGTTGGATTCTGATAAGTCAAAATCCAAATATAAAATTGAATGAAAATGGTTATTCTGTGGTGAACGGATACGTATATCGGTGGTTGTAAGTAGGATAGTAAATGACTGTTGAATCAGCTTCGACGAATGTACAGTGTAACTTATTAAGGTGAAATCTAAATATTCCTCGGGTATTACCTACCCGTTAAAATATTTTTACCATTAACAGTTTGTACAAAAGAATTTTTAATTACAATCTTTATGAAAATATATATACACATATATTTTCTCCAGATGTAATCATGAATTTAATGAGTCAATAAGATATTAATCTTATTTGATTTACCGTTAGAACGAGAATATATAATCTTTAAGACTTTAGAGATTACATAATCGTCATTTAGAACGAAGATAATCGATGTAGATTGATATGCAGAACAAGATAAAGTAGATGGAACGATAGGTAGAACGAAGATTACGCTTGCGGTACAGATGGTGATGTCGAGGCTGGTGATGTGGATGAGGCTGGTGGTGGTACAAGTGTTGTTGGTGCTGAGGTTGGTGATGATGTTGGTGTAATAAGTATAGCTTGTAAATCACGCACCATTCTTGTCAGGGTTTCTATCCTACCCTCTATCATTTCTATCCACCCACTCATCTGATTCGATAAATATTGATTATTAATTCAAAGTTCCCTAACTTCTTCTAATATTCCCCTTCGATTGGTATTCAGAAGTAGAGGTTGAATATTTTCTGAGATTGCAGTAATGCGTCCTTCGAGGTGAAAAATTTTGGCAAGAAAGGTGAAAACAGTGTTGCGTATAGGTTCACCGGTGAGTACATCGTTTTCCCGGATATTAGGAGGTAAGTTTGGTTCATGGTAGGGTTCGCCTTCTTCATTCCTCCATCGAGTGAGTAAGTCTCGCACCCACCCCCATTTCCTCCAGAAAGAAAAATAGTTAAATGGTGGAGACACTTCAGGTTCATTGACTTTGGAGTCTACTTCAATATACATTTCGAAATTGCTTCCAGAACTAATGGAATCCAAACTAGGTGTAGGATCCATCTCTCACGATCAGTTAAAGGATTTTGATATGAAATGATTTTCGGATATCGAATGAGATTCTGATTATATAGAATATCTATATATGGTACAGGAGATCCCGTAGATTACTGAGGAAATTAAGGAAACGTGTCAGACAAGGTCTAATGTGATTGGATATGAATTTGTCTATACACCATTTATGCAATAATTGCAATAAGACGTGTCGAGACTTTAAGGATGATAAGCAAATAATTTTTGACACTAAATGATAAGCAAAACTTTTGACATGCAGACACGGTCGAAGTCCAGACTCATTAATGCATCCTAACAACTACTAGTTAGACACACTAATGCAAGACCTGGTTCGCTAAGACCAACGCTCTGATACCAACACTAATGATCCGTCCTAATCCATCTGAACGAAGTCCATATCGATTATAAATAATTCACAATAGTTGATTACATCACAAGGTACTTGACCTCTATATGATACATTTTACAAACATTGCATTCGTTTTTAAAAGACAAACTTTCATTACATCGAAAGTTGACAGGCATGCATCCCATTTCATAATATATCAAACTATCAATGACTTAATAATAATCTTGATGAACTCGATGACTCGAATGCAACATCTTTTGAAATATGTCATGAATGACTCCAAGTAATATCTCTAGAATGAGCTAATGCACAGCGGAAGACTTCTTTCATACCTGAGAATAAACATGCTTTCAAGTGTCAACCAAGAGGTTGGTGAGTTCATTAGTTTATCGTAATCAATCATTTCCATAATTTTAATAGACCACAAGATTTCCTTTATTCAATAATCATACACTCGCAAGTGTTTAAAAATCATTCATATGGATTGAACACCTGGTAACCGACATTAACATCATGCATATAGATTCGATTGCATTTGTATTGTAGTTAAGATTGGTCGACAAATTGTTAATCAGGAAAGAAAACATAATAAAGGTAGACAACGACTTGAAACAAGTTTATATTCTGTTTTGTTTGATTCTGTTTAGCGACTAGCATAAGGTATTAATGGAAAAAGAATTGGACAGGGACGTGTAACAAGCTGTAATCCGATTATCTACAATTATGATTCGAATTCTTATTAATCAATAAATATAATAGTAATATTAATAATTATATTAATAATAATAATAAATAATAATGATACTAATAATAATAAAAATAATAATAATCATATTATTAATGTTGATAATAATAAAAGATATTATTTTCCATTAATAACAACAACATTAATATTAATGATAATAGCAATTTATAATAATAATATATCTTAATGCAAGTAATAATATCTAATAGTAATGAAACAAATAATGATAGTAATGATAGAATTAATGATGATAATAACGCTAATATTAATGATACTAATAAAATTAGTTATAATACTATTAATATTATTAATGATAATAATGATATTAATAATAAAAATATAACAACTTATACATATCAGATTTTATATATACATATTTATAAATTAATAATATTAATGATACAAATATTAATATCAATTTTAATCTTAGTAATAATAATAAAAGTAATAATAATAATAATAATATTGATATATCATCTATATTCTAACTTATAATTTTAGATAATATATTAACTTTACATTTTATTACTTATGTAATTCTTATCCTATAAAATAACATATTTGAATTTTTAACATTTATATAGATTATATGTATTTCAATATAATAATATAAATTATATATATATATATATATATATATATATATATATATATATATATATATATATATATATATATATATATATATATATATATATATATATATTATATGTATTCACTTTAATAGTAACTTAAATGTTTTATTATCTTGAATACTATTTTATATTCTTATTCTGATCATTAAATTGAAATTTTATTATTCCAAATCATTATATTTTTATATTTACATATATTTATTTACAACCAATTGTTCGTGAATCGTCGGGAATGGTCAAAGGTAATTGAATTACATGAACATAGTTCTAAAATTTTCGAGACGCAACATTATAGACTTTGCTTATCTTGTCGAAAACATATAAAGATCAAGTTTAAATTTGGTCGAAAATTTCCGGGTCGTCACAGGTAGCACCATAGCGTGTATGGTTAACCATATTGTGTTATTGTTGATTATTTTTTAGCATACTATATATATTTTTGTTGAGTATATGCTAATGTGGAGTTGTTGATAGTGTACGAATTGTTAGCATTATGAATATGATGACATGTTATTTGAGTTACAAGTTCGTATGAGGTATTTGGTGGGCATGATTGCAAATAGATGGGTTATATATGTGTATGTATAATTGTTGCACTCACTAAGCTTTGCTTACCCCTCTCGTTGTTTACTTTTTAGGTACAAGTATGGAGAAAGGGAAGGGGGTTGCCGAGGAGTAGATATTCCCATGTTGGTTGCTTAGGTGAAGCTTCTGGAAGACGGCCTATTATTTTGGGTAGTTTAGCCCCAAACCATGCTCATGTGTCGTTTTGTTTAAAACTATCATTTAAGGGTCGAACTTTTAACACATTTGATTAAGGGCCTTCATGCCTATTATGTAAACTTTAAACTTGTTGAATGTTTAAACGTTTTGTATGAACCGGTTGACATCATGTAACCAATTAAAGTGGCGTGATATTGGTTTATTATTATAAAAAAAAAAATTTCGGGTGTAAAGACGGGTTGGGTTGTTTCACTTCTATTTTTTGTGTTAGAAAATAAATCCAAGTCATTCGTGTATAATCATCAATAAAGATAAAATGATATCTAAAGGTTTTCCCCTCATTAATTGGATCCGGTCCCCACACATCAGAATGAATTAAAGCAAAAGGTACATCTTTCCTAGTATTAGTGAGTTTAAACGTAGACCCGTGGCTTTTCTCCAAAATACAAGGTTCACAACTTAAAGTAATATTAGAAGAAAATAAACTAGGAAATAAAAAAACGTAGATAGACGACCGAAGGGTGTCCCAATATCCAACGCCATAACCAAGCTTTCCCCGTAGGTGTTCCGTGAGCAAGTAACACGGTACCCCGTTGAGAAACTTCAACAATATAATATAGTCCCCCATTTTCAGTGCCACGTCAAATTCTCAGCCCCGTCCGGATATCCTGCAAGATGCAGAATTTCGGATACATTACGACTTTACAATTTAATTATTTTGTTACATGACTTACCATTAACATCTTATGAGACAAAATTAGAATATATAGACAATTAGGTAATTTAATCGTTTTTGAGATTTCAATAGTTTCACTGCTTTCGACTTGAATAATCTCACCACTAGCGGTTTGAATTTTATTCTTTTTTAGGTTGGGTTTGAAAAGTGATATCGTTTTTATCAAAAGTCATTGTATTAGTTGCCCTACAATCAAGTATCCATGAATCAGTTTTAAAAAAATTTTAGACTACATTCGCTTCTGAATGGGACACTTCTTCGTTTTGTATTTTAGTTAATGCGGAGTAACTATTTTTGCAAGGAATAATATGTTCGTGCCTTTTCATACTAGGTTTTGGTTTTGTTTCGGGTTAACGTTTAAAAATATTTCTAGTTCGTTTAATCTTTTGGCCTAACCTATTATCTGGCCCATTTATACTTCTCTTAGCTGACCCAAAACTTAATCCACTAATATATCTATGTGCACTATTAAGACCAGGCCCATTACTAATATTCCTATTAGTCTTATAAGCAATCTGTTTAGGCCCAATAAGTTTATTAAAGCCCACCAGGCTATTTTTATTAAGTCCACTAACCCTATTTAGGGATCCGTGACTTTATCTATCCCTATTCGGTTCACTGCACAGTTTTCTTATACTTGTGATTTATCTCCCTTTTCCCTAGGCCAATCTCATGACTTATCATCTTATTAGGGTTACAATTTTTAAACAAGGCGTAAAAGGTTCTGGAGAACTTACCTTGTTCGATTTTCTGTGCAGCCAAGCCTCCAAATCCAGCATATGTTGGTGGTAGTTATTGGTGGCTCCACCACTGCTGCTGCTTCGCCCGGTTTAGTCCACCAATCTGAAAACCCTTTGATCTTGAAGCATTGCTCCTTCGTGTGCCTCGTTTTTCCACATTCGGTACACACCAATTTCAATTATCAACCCTAGAAGACGATGGTTTAGAGCGGTGAGGATAAGAATTGGAGGTTTTCCCTAATCGGTTTGATTTGTTTACCACAACAAGACCTAAGGAAATTCCCTGATTTGAATCATTCGTGGTTTGCCCTAAAATGTGTTGGTGAGCCACCTCCTTCCTCACGACTGCATAAGACTCTTCCGATGTTGGTAACATATCTAACCTCAAGATTTCTCTTTTAATTGTATCATACTTTCGATCAAGGGAATTTATAAATTGAAAAAGATTCTGCTATGTTCAAATTTTGTTGTAAATTATGATGTTAGTGGAACACTTCATGGGATTTGGATCTCGTCTATCGATTTTCCCTAGATTCCCTGCATTGTGATCCATAAGTCTTCGAGTGACATGTTGGCTTGCTTGATATCATTAGCCTTCACATGTAAATTGAAGTTTTGAAGCTTATCTTTGCCACTACTATAATGGTTACAAGAGCATCCCAAAGTGAATTGGCCGTAGGAAATTCAGTCAAGTTGCTTTCTAGGTTTGGCTGAATATTTTGGATTAACCAAGAGAAGACTATTAAGTCTTCTTGTTCTCACTGATCAAATTCATCACTGCTTTCTGCTAGTGGATTTGATGTTAAGTGTTTTAGGAGGTTTTTTGATTTACCTCCTATAGCCACTTTGATCATTCGGGACCATAAAGCATAATTTTGACTCGACAAGCTAATGTTGATTTTCAAACTATCAGATTATTTGGGTTGTGATTGAAAGTTATTCTTAAAAAGATCAGCCAATTGGTTTGATAATTCATGACTTGAATATTATTGGTTGGCTTAGATTGAGTTTGGCTAACGTCGAAAGACATGACAGCCACTCAATAGGTAGATGATGAGGTTAAAAAAGTGTTGCTATGATCCAAGATCAGCACACTCACTCTGATACCATGATTTCAAGTGATTATAACAATTGTAAACTGATTTTGATTGATAGTATAGTTATTTCAAACTGTTAAGTGAATATTACAAGTGAGTATTAACATGTTTTATACATAAAATGGCCTAACAGTAACTTCTAAGTTGAGTATGGATCCAAAGTACTTTTGTAACTACTTTAACATAAAGGGAAGTGTGTTGTTAAAGAGCTGTTGACTCCTGCTGACTTATGTCCTCGACTGCTGACTTTGCGGCTGGTTATGTTTTCTTGTGACCCTCTAAACTTGTAAGTGATGAGAGTACTTTTCTCTGATCCAAAGTTAAGTTTCCTTAAAAGAAAATGCAGGTATGTGTTGTTTTATTAACGTTCTTTAACAATGATTGTCAAAACTAAGATTAGAATAATTCAAAACTTTTTCAATGCCATTTATCTTTTCCTTCAACAATATAATCATCATATTTTCTAGGCATATTTATGTTTCTGGAAGACTTCCTTAAGTTTTCATTAACAACAGTGTCAACAGGAATTTGTGAACCTTCATTATTAGTATTAAAATTGCCCTTAGGAGAAGTATCTTGGTTTATTGATGTTGCTATAGGACTATGGTCATCAGAATGACTATTATCACTACTGCCATCACCATTACATACAATGGCGGATCCAGGAATCTGTAACACCGGGGTCAAATTTTTTGCAACGGTAACTATAAAAAACCAAATTCACTGTTAAAATATGAAATAAAAATAGCTTACATGCAGCAGCAAACGTGCATAAAAACATAATAAAAACAGTAGCAAAACAGCTGCGAACCTACACAAAAGCTACCCAAAAAACTGCACAAAATCCTCCCAAAAAACTATACCAAATCTGCTTCAGATACTACAATTTTCCTTTACAGAAACGCATCTTTTGAAAACGTTGAATTACATCTTCATCGTTTACTTTCGCAAGTGCTTCTCTTTCAACCGCGCAAATTACAGAAGCATTCAAGAACTCTTCTCCAATACGATTGCGTAAATTCGACTTTACAATTTTCATCACCGAAAAGCACCTCTCAACCGTTACGGTTGCAACTGGCAAAACCAATGCAAGTTTTAATAACCGATACACCAAAGGAAAAGTTATATTTTTTCTTGTCTCTACCATCACTCTAGCAATGTCGCCAATACTAATCAAGTTAGCAAATTTTTCATCCATTCGGACATTATGATGGTATATGTTAAGTTCTTCTTCAAGCTCCATAATCTCCACATTATTAAAATCTTTTGGATATAAGTGACTTAACCTTAATAACTTTGGTGCATCAAACATTGAAAATGAATCACGTGGATTTAACGCCGACATACAACTAAGTAGCTCAGTACTAGCTTCACAAAAACGATCACCAAATTCTTGAATTTGCATATCCACAACGGTGTTAAAACACTCAACTTCATAATAATGTTGATTAGTGATATTCTCCCTTTGTCTTCTTGAATTAACACAATCTTCATTCATTTTCAACATTGGGATATCATGTTTCTCACAAAAAGAAGATATTTTCTCTAAGAGTTGTTCAAACCCCATTAATCTTAACTCTTGTAATTTTTGTTTGGTTGACTCCACCAATAAAATCGCTTCTAAGATATCTTGATCTTTTCTTTGAAGAGCTTTCGACAATATATTCGTCAATCCTAAAATGCGCAACATTAGATGCAAATAAAACACAAAATCAAATGATTTCTAATACTTCAAAAGACCATGGGCTTGGTTTTGTGTAGAACCGTTAGTGCCTTCCTCCTTAACATATTCAAGGACCTTGATAATTGATGGAAACATATCAATCAACCGCAAAAGTGTTTTATAGTGAGAATTTCATCGTGTGTCTCCGGGTCGTATAAGAGAAAGCTCTTGATTCAATTCACTCCCGGTTTTTAATATACCACTACCAATTTCTTTTTCTACCCTCTCTTTCTCCGTGTCTGACAACATATCTCTCCGTTTACAAGAAGCACACACAACATTCATCAAAATGGTTAACTTATCAAAGAAGTTCACTATAGCCAAATGTTTTCTTGCGACCGCCACAACCACTAATTGAAGTTGATGAGCAAAACAATGTACATAATGTGTCGAGTTATTTCCTCCAAGATTCTCGCTTTTAATCCATTGAACTCACCTCGCATGTTGCTTGCTCCATCGTAACCTTGACCTCTTAATTATTTCAAACTCACTTTGTGTTTAGCAAAAAAAAGAATCAATGGAAGATTTAAGAGACAGAGAAGATGTCTCTTTTACATGAATAAGACCCACAAATCTTTCTTTAACAAGTCCATGTTCATCAACATATCTTAAAACAATAGTCATTTGTTCCTTTTTGGATACATCGCTAGATTCATCAACTAGCAATGCAAACACATCATCACCGATTTCCTTAAAAATGGATTGATGTGTGCGAGGTAGTATACGAAATACTATTATATTTTACTACGAAATATGACGAAATATTGCACAAGTTTTATATAATTTATTTACATATGGGATATACCTAAACCTTGCTACAACACTATAGGCAGTGTACCTAATCGTAGAGTAGTATAATTTTTAGCAAGTCCGGTTCGTTCCACAGGGAGACGGCTTATTTTACACTATATTTTTATATAACTATATTTTTACAAAATATAAATATATATATTACAATTATTATTATTATAAAAGGGGGGTTTTACCGTTTAATGACTGGTTTGTCGATTTTATATTTTAAGCGAAGCGTAAAGTAAATGACGATATTTAACTAACGATAAAATAAATAACAATAATTAAAATGACAATAAATAAAAGTACGAGAAAATATAAAATAAAACATATTATGCTTATTTAAACTTCCGTACTCATGATGTTTGACGTTTTGATTTTAATTTATTACCCTGGGTTAATTGTTCTTTCTCCTGGATTATTTGATAAGTCCATCAGGTTTTTGTCCATAACAGTCCATCGGTCATAAATATAAAGTACGAGTGTCCTCGTCAAATTTTTCTTATACCCGAAGTCAAATATTCCAACTAATTGGGGACTTAAACTGTAATAAGGTCTTAATACTTTGTTAATGATTACACCAGATTATCGACTGTGTGTAATCCAAGGTTCTAATACTTTATTAACAATTACACCAATTTTCCTTGTATGTAATTCACCCCTGTTTTAATGAGTCCATTGACTATTAATCCATCCCCGTGTCCGGTCAAATGAACGATTATTAGTATTTATAAATATCCCGCCCATCATGTCCGATCGAGTGTATGTGGTTATTTATAAATACGTCAAATTGTAAATCTCTATATTAAATTAACGAACTATCATTCAGTTAAACAAATATAAAGCTCATTAATAGCCCATAGTCTAATTTCCACAAGTGTCGGTCTTTTGTCCAAACCCCAATTATGGTCCAAAGCCCTAATAACCCCGTCTTAATATTTAATCCAACATCATGATTACTTCGGTTTAAATAAGCATAATAATAACTTAGTTACGAGACATAAATTTAAAAAGGAAGAACATAACTTATAGTGATTATTAATCGCGTAGCGTTACACGGACATAACTTCGACTTTAAAATCCGTAAATAACCGTTACATTACCTAATCTAAACTAATATAAAACTAAACTAATTTATATTTATATATATATATATATATATATATATATATATATATATATATATATATATTATACAGAGGGAGTATATATTATTTTGGTGTGCTTTTTCGTTGAGCAGAAGCCTGGTATTTATAGGCATAATTCCTGATTCTGATGCCCATGCGAGTGCATGGGGTTTTAGTGCAAATCTCATGCACTCGCATGGGCTCATGCACTCGCATGGGTTTTATGCCATTTCCCATGCGATCGCATGGCCGTCAGATCCAGCTCACATATTTTTTGTTTTCTTGCTTGTCGACATATTATTATATATATATAATATATATAATTTATATTAATTATATATATATTATATTATATTCTTGTGCATAGTTGACTTGTAATTTTCGCTCCGGTATCTCATACATTTACGCCCGGTTTATGTCTCAGTTCCGGTTTCTCGAACGTCTTTTCGTATGCTTTAATACCTTGTACTTTACGTTCCGCAACTTGTACTCTTGTCAATATTTAGATGTTGATCATCAATAAATTAAACCACTTGGAGTTTAACTTGTACGTTTGAGCATTTTGGACATTTGCGTCTTCAAATCTTCGTTTTCTTCTTTTGTCTTCGCACTTATTTATTTAAACGATTATTACATAAAAATAGAACAATTGCAACTAAAAACTTTACATATTGGAAGGATATTGCGCCTAAATATATGTTCATTTGGAGCACTATCATGGATTCGAGTACTTCTTGTTTAAAACACTTCACAACATCCTTTTGAATACAAGGAGACACCAATTTATTATTCCCCGGAGCTTTTGATAGTTTATGGAGTTCCTTATCTCGACTTAAGATCAAGTTTATTAATTCCAAGAAATTTCCTTTGTTTAGAGATGCTTCCGCTTCATCATGACCACGAAATGGTGATGCACATTTTAAACAATAGCTACAAGCAAAAACGGTAGCACTCAATCTAATTCGATTCTCTGTATTCATCATTTCATCTTGTTTATGTAAGGCGGTGAAAATAGATTGCTTTGGTCTCATTAATAACTCACACTTTTGTAATGCTCTATTATGAAAGCTATTAACAAGACCAACATGTTCTTTAAGTCTATCGCTCTTGTTCCAACTATTAAACCCTTCTGTCACAAAAGCCTCATTACCTCCTTGTTGCCCAATTTGCTCTCTAAATAAATAGCAACACAAACAAAATGCTCTATCTGCCTTAACACTATACTCTATCCAATTGATTTATTTATCGAACCAAGTTTTGACAAAACGTCTACCGTTTGTTTTTGGAAAATCATGACCACGTGGTTGCGAAGGTTCTCTAATCAAATATTGTCTCCTTATCTCATCTCTTTGATTCGGATTATATTGTAAAATTCTTGGTCTATCAAACGGATCCCATGGAAGATTATCCATTTCAACAACATCAATAGGCGTCGAAGAAGATGATGCTTTCCTTTTAAGAAAGTTTTGCATATCTATCAATCAAAAAAAAAAACTTATTAGTTAATAACATAAAAATAGAAGCATACAAGTCTTCAGTTAAAAAAAAAAAAAAAGTCTTCTGTTCTTTTTTTTTTTACTTGACGAGCTACCAATCCTACTCTTGCATTTGATTGAGAATCATAATGCCTTTTACGTATTTTGCTCACTGTCGTTACATCAATATTTAGTGCTGTTTTGATATATTTAATCAACCCTACTGTTTTGACCAAATACCACTCCTACTGTTTTGATATATTTAATCAATCACCCTAAAGTTGTGGCGTAAATTATAGCCAAAGTGTTTAACATGTACAATTTAATTTTAACAATTCACAATTCCACAAACAAGACTAATAGAGTAACACTTACAAACAAGCTACAATCTGTACAATTTAATTTCAAAGAAAGATTTTGTAAACCCTAAATTAACTAATTACAAAAGTTACCTGATTAAATCAAAGGAAGATTGTTGAAACTTAAATAATTAGTGTTGAAGATGAAGAATAAACACAGGCTTCTCTCTTAATCACTTTTGCTTAGAACTGATGAAAGAATGAGAACAAAGTTGAAACCATCGATTGTGAGGTTGAAATTCTGAATATGTGTTGTGAGTATCTTAGTGTCATGCGTGAGTTTTTTAGAAGTAAAGAGGATCCATTTTGGGCCAAACAATTATTGGGGATTATCAATTTACTAGTTTATTAATGAATATGGGCTTATTGGATTGGGGTCAAACTAAAAAAATAATTAACACTAAAACTTATTGGGCCATAGGTGTCATGTGACACCCCTTGACCCCATTATCATCCGCCCCTGATTACATACATCTGTTCCTTCAAATGAATCCAAGTTCAAAAGACCAATCAGAGTGCTACATATGACGCGAAAATTACATGTGATTGAAAAATAAAATTTCCAAACAAAAAAAAATTTTCAAAAAAAAAAATTTCCAATTTTTTTTCAATCACATGTAATTGGATTTGACATGTAGTAAATCACATGTGATTGAAAAAAAATAAAAAATTTGAAAAAAATAATTTTGAAATTTTTTTTTTTGAATTTTTTAACATGCAAAATCACATGTGATTGAGCTTTACAATCACACGTTATTGGATTTGGCATACTAAATTAAATTTTTTTTATTTCAATCACATGTGATTGTTGCACTACATGTCGCGCTCTGATTGATCCATTAAAATTAAAGGAAATTATTGAATTCAAGGGATTATAACTCATATGAACAAAACACAATTCATTCGTGTAATATATAATTAGTATCAAAATCAAATAAACGTAAATAAAAATATATAAGGTCAAAATTAAAAAATAAAAATTTTAAAATTCAGTTATTTTTTAAAACCATTTACTGTAGTTAATACGCTACCATTTGTGTTCTCTCATTTTATCTTTAACTAGGTTTTTGAGCCCGTGTGTTGCACGGGTGTATAAAAAATCATGTAAAAAATGTAATTTGCAGTTCATATTAGTATGTAAATAGCGATACTAAAAAAATAGAAAAAGTATAAGAATTATTTAAGAGTCCGTTGTGTTAACAAATTTTAAAAATTCTATTGAGTATAAGAGCCCGTGATGTTGATCAATTATAAAAATTCCATTCGAATTTAAGAGCTCGTCTAACTTCATTCACAAAGAAATGGTGTAAGCGGGAGGGAAGGCGTGAATCCTCGATCGTAGCTGGTTTGATCTGTCGAAGTAAAGTTCCTGGTTGGCATTGTATGAAGAAACCTATCTTTCTAGCCCTAAGTAAGCCATAGATTGTGAGTTAGCTTTCAGGGAGTAGAGATCGAGCGTAGAATACCTGTGGAAAAATAAATTTTCTTCATTTTAGATGATGAAAACGTTCCATTACTACCAACCCAAAAAAATACGACCTCTCTGAGATATATGGTTTATGCCGGAAAGGTACGAAGTTGGAATAATTTGGAAACATTGGGCAATTTACTTTATACCTACTATTTCGTCTGGTTTTGGTTCCTAGTCTTATTTTATTAGTAGCCATGATTGGGCTATAGTGCTGACTATGCATAGGAGATGTTAATTTATTTCTCACCATTAATATCTTTTTAATATATAAATTATATACTATGTAATATTTAGAGTACAATAAAAATTTGTCATGGAACGTAACATTAGTAAAATATAAGTTATACTCCGTATTATTTTAGAAATTATTGTATACAATTATTTTTTTAATAAAAGTGTAACTCGCGAGTGTAATTTTAAAAAAGTTGTTAGTCATTTCAATAAAATAAGTTGTTAATCACTTCGGCAAAATAATGGTACTCTGGAAAGTCGTCATGTATAATTAATATTATAATAGTTATATTTGCGTGTTTATAAATATTTTAAGGACTTAAACTGTAAAATCAAATCACTTTCATATTTATTGTTAAAAAACGATTTATTAATATATTTTTTCTATTGAAGAATTGAATATATTACTCTTTAATTAATGATTTTTGTGATGAATATTTTATTTTTATATTATTTGTAGTTGATATTAACCATTAACCTTAACCATTATATACTAAAAGAGATGGGGAATTATGTAGTTTTAGTTATATGTGATTGTAGTTTTGAGTTTGTGTTCACATTATAAACGGTCCCTCAACTTCGGCTATATTTACACAACGAACCCCTCAAGTTTACACTTTCTGAGGGGATAAAAGTTTAAATATATAATTTTATTAAAATAAAAGAAACTAATTCCACCCAAATTTATAACGAGCCATATCTTCTCGCTCGGTGCGAGTTAAATTTTTTCGAGACCACTGTTCAATTCGGAAAATTCTTACGAACCCAACGGGACTAACTATATACGAAACGGACAATTTTTAAAAAGACGCTAAACACAACGACAACCTGTATCTTCTCGCTCGCCACGAGTTAAATTTTTCCGACGGCAGCGTCAAACTCGATAAAATTTTATGAACAAAGCGAAACTAACCACGTTCAAAACGGACACTTTTTTAAAAAACGCTAAACACAACGACAGCCCGTATCTTTCTGCTCGCCGCGAGTTAAATTTTTCCCACAACACCGTTACACTCGAAAAAATCTATTGAACAAAACAAAACAAACTACGTTCGAAGCGGATACTTTTTATGTAACAACCCAAAACCAAACCACGTTCGAACCCACTTAAAGTATCACCAAAAAAAAAAAAAATTTGTTGCTACAGTGAAACCGTATTTTGCTACAGTGCTACAGTGAAACCATTTTCTCTCTCATCTCCAGAATATCTCGTCATGATCATATACTCTCTCAAATTCTGGATCTTATTCATCGGCTCGTCCGAACCGCCAATCATTCCGGTGTAGTAGAAGAAGTCAACGAGCTTCGCGCTCGGGTAGTGGCTTTGGAGAATATGGTACAAAGGTTACAAGCACCAGCAGAATCTCCGGCATCAACAGTACCACCGACAACAACACCAACAGTACCATTACCACCACCAACAACATCCGCACCGCAAGCCTCAACATCACAATATGTACCTTGAACATCAACGTCATACGCATCGTAGTTATCAAGAAATACCAGCAACAATAACCGATGAAGTATTAACTTATTTCCCCAGAAGAAATTTTATGTATATTTAATATATATGAATTTTGAAATCAAAATAAATCTTTTCGTACTAAGCTATTACGTGTGAATCTTAACTAGTGGGTACTACTCGGTTAGTTCATATTACTAATATGCAATGATGTACATCCTTCCTTAACAACTTAACCATTGTTAACTACAATCTCTGTTTCAACTTAATGAATTCCATTTCATAATAAACCAAGTGTATTATTCAATTACATAATTGATTTTACATTTTCATTTTCGATGTAATCGAAACTTTCCAGAAAACATCATCTGTGCCTTGTAAGGTTCACAAAGATTCCACAAGCATCAACATCCTTCACCGAGAAATAAGAATAAATAATGAAGTATCGATTACATTAGCAAAATACTCCGCAAAGATTATGTAATCTTTAATGTTTTAGAGATTAATCATTTCTAAGTCAAGATTTAACAAGTGACATCATTCTTAGATCTCTACATCTTTCAAAGCTATACTTTGACTTCAAAACTGTGAAAGATCCTTTAGCATTGTTATTACCGAAAATAATCTTGCAATCCTTTTCAAAGTATCCAGTTTTATCACACTTCCAACCAGTCAACTTCGACTTTTCAGATTAGCCTTATTGTAACTTTGACATATACGTTCTTGTTACCGGGGAACCTTTCATGTTCCACCACATTAGCAGTAAATTTACCAACAACTTTATTAATCTTTGACCTTTCAAAAAATCCTTATACTTATTGAAACCCTATCATGTACTCATCCACATCTTGTAACAATAATTGCCATATCAACTACCGGGAATTAGCAATCAGTATTTCGAATATCACAGCAATTCTACGTCAACAGTTATATATACATATAATGTCTATCTTCTAGACTTACATACTTCGAATGTGAAGTTTCTGAAAAACATCCCAAACTATGAACTAGTTCTCTGAAATTGGAACAATGCTGATGAAGCAGCAAAAACTGTAAACGACCTTAACAGTCAAAAGTTTAATGATAAAGAATAGTATGGTGGTAAAGCTGAGAAAAAGAGAAGGTTTGGAACTAGAAAACGGATTAAGCAAAGTATGAAGGAGGCTGTGGATAAATCACAAAGACTGAACCTGCCTTCAAAGAATCCAAATGATTCAGTGTCTGCTGAAATCCTTAGTAAATACCTTGTTCTTTACTCTAAAACCTTTGGAGACAATATTCTTCATCATCATCATTATCTTAAATATTCTAAGATATCATCATATCTTTCATTATAAATATCCTCGATATTTCTGAAGATAATTTCATAACCATTCTTATTTGAAATCATTCATCTCTTCGCGCTATCTGTGTTATAACATAAAAAAACTATTTTAGTTTCTAACATCTGAAAAATTTGAAAAATTTTAATGTTTTGAAGTAGTGTTGGGAACTGAAGCATGAATTAGTATAATATAATGACACTTGATCAACGTGATTATATTACAGTAAGTCATGCTGATTTTCTAATGGAACGTGATAAGGGTTCACAGATTCCACCCTCATCATGTGCCATGTTACACGACTCTTACATTCTAATCTCTAAACATATCAAGAAAATATTTTTTTTGATGATTCGGTCTTTTCCAGATATTCTGGTAATTTGACAAATCAAGATCGTGCCATTACAATTTCTTGAACGTTAGTATTGTTTATCCAAAATTTCATACCTACGAATTATGAACCATTATTCGCTTGACTTAGAGTCGGGAAGAGAAAACGAAAGCATGAAGCTCCGAAATATAAAGGAGAATATAAGCCCGATAACAACCCCGAAATTTACAAACCGTGTATATCAATGCGTATAGCAATATAAAGACACTATAACCCCAAGGTAATGGTAGAAGAAAATAACTTCCTCTGGTGGCAGATGAAAAAGAAGAATGAATGATATGATAGCCAAGAAAATATCAAGAATCAGAACTGGATGAAGCATTTTCACAAATCTTTTGTAAGTATGAAATAAGAAAGAAGATTATAGGAGTGGTGAGAATAAATGAAACGGAAGAGGTTAATTTATAGCAAAATATCAGACATAGCAATCGAGGCAGATTACGCATTTAATCAAAGGAAATCCTAATTTCCTTAAATTCCAAAGAATCAAATCTTATTTAAATTATGAAGATTTTCTATTCCTTAAATTCCGGAAATCAATCGTTACTACATCAAGAGATAAGACGAATCTCTATTCTCCATTTCACTCTATTACGATAACTTCTCACATACGCTTCGAGTAATCGGATTGTTTTATCCGTATTATTCAATGGTGATAAAATTCTATTTACCAACTCATATTCGTCATGAAAATATTTTTATTGTTAGCCATGACGACATCACTCAAATTTCGAGACGAAATTTCTTTAACGGGTAGGTACTGTGACAACCCGAAAATTTTTGACCAAATTTAAACTTTATCTTTAAATGATTTAACGTTTTCGACACGATAAGCAAAGTCTATGAAGTTGAATCTCAAAATTTTAGAACTGTTTCATTACATTTGACTGCTCTCGACGATTCATGAACAATTATATGTATGTATATATATATATATATATATATGTACAAGTAAAAACGACTTTCCTACAGTAAAACACTATTTGCTATAGTAAAATGACTTTGCTACAGTAAAACACTATTTGTTACAGTAAAACACTATTTGCTACAGTGAAACCGTATTTTGCTACAGTTCTACAGTAAACACTATTTGCTACAGTAACACTAATTGTTGCAGTAAACACTATTTGCTACAGTAAACACTATTTGCTACAGTAAAACACTATTTGATGTCGACGAACTAGCAAACAAAAACGGATAAGGCGGCCATGCGATCGCATGGCAAAAACACTGAAAACTCATGCGATCGCATGAGGTACTGTAGCAGGCCACATACTATAAAAGCTCGATTCATTCCTCCGAATTATTATTTTTTATATTATTATTATTATTATTATTATTATTATTATTATTATTATTATTATTATTATTATTATTATTATTATTATTATTATTATTATTAAGATTAATATTATTATTATTAATCTTATTATAATATTATTATTAGTAGTATATATACCTAAAATACTACGACGAGGTTATGAGCGTGTCACCTTCAAAATGGGTTTTTGAGCAGGATAGAGCTAAGGAAATTATGGGTTATTGCCCAGGAGGTTATGGGTAATGTTCGAGGGTATATTTGTGAATCAAATCTAGTGTTTATCGTCTCTGTTATGTCTACGTACTTTCCTACAATATTGAATCTCAATATTGATACATAAGCACTCATATTTTATCTTTTATACATTAATTGTGTATCCTTGTCTAGTGCTCGAGTATATATATTTATGCATGCTTGTATGCTAAATTTTGTCGTTAAACAGTTATGATGAATCACGAAGTAAATACATATATTACTGATAAAAGGTATATGATATGCATGTTTTTGGAAAGCTGGCGAAAAATCAATAACTTTTCATTTAGAAATCGCGTAATTTCGGTGAACGAATTAAAAGATATGATCAACTGAATTATGATTGATATTGATTGAAATTGCTTTTGAAACTTGTTTGTAAGAATGATAAATTGGATTTTTGAATATTACCAGCCAAGTAAATGAATCCATATATAAGGGACGTCTCGTTTTGTTGAATTATTGTCAAAATTGACTTTTTGAAACGACTTTGGATAACTTTTGTATGTCGATCTCGAGCATTAGGATTGTTATACCCTATGACCTGACCTAGCTTGATAGACATTTATTGACCAACATATGTTCTCTAGGTTGAGATCTACGGTTATTTGGTAATCCGAGTTTCGATCACATTTTGGTGAACGACTTTATATGCTGCTAAGGTGAGTTTCATTGATCCCTTTTTAATTGCTTTTGCAATATATATTTTTGGGCTGAGAATACATGCACTTTATTTTAAATGCAATGGATACAAGTACATACTAAATTCTACACTGAGTTTGAACCGAAAATCCCTTAGCTTTGGTAACTGTTAACTGCCAGTTATAAGAACTGGTGGGCGCGAGTAGTAGTATATGGATCCATAGGGCTTGATATCCCCGTCCGAGCTAGAGCACTAGCCTTTTAACGGACGTATGCTATTTGAGAAGCATACACGTTGGTTTGCGTGTATTATTAAGATGATTATACAAAGGGTACAAATTATATATACGTTAAGTTTAGTTACCAGGGTGCTCAATTTCGTAGAATATTTTGATAAACGTTTCTGGATTGAACAATTGAAATCTTGCGATCCACCTTTATATACAGATTATGCGCAACATTAAAACTATGAAATCACCAACCTTTGTTGTTGACACTTGTTAGCATGTTTATTCTCAGGTTCCCTAGAAGTCTTCCGCTGTTTGCTTATATGTTAGACAAGCTATGTGCATGGAGTCATACATGGCATATTTTTCAAGGAAACGTTGCATTCACCAAATCATCACCATGTATCTTATTTTGACTGCATTATCAACAGAAGTATTATTGTAAATTATTATATTACGGTGATTGTCTATATGTAGAAATCATCAGATGTCGAAAACCTTGGATTTAAATATTCATTTATGGTGTGCCTTTTCAAAAGAATGCAATGTTTACAAAACGTATCATATAGAGGTCAAATACCTCGCAATGAAATCGATGAATGACGTGTTCGTCCATATGGATTTGGAGAGATCGTCACACCAAAACATATATAACTCGGTTTTATACTTCAACTTAATCCATTTTAAGTTTATAACCCTTATTAAATCGACAATTGGGTCATAATCATCAACAAACCCTAATTTTGACTCTAGTCAAAATTAGTCAACCCAAATTCACCTAAAGTGGTTCCAACACTTCCATAATCACTAAACCTAGTGATTAAACTCAAGATTAAAGCCTAATCAAGGCCAAATCGTCAACCAACCCAAAATCCGCCAAGTGACAAGAATAACTAGTCACCATAAACCCATTAAATCATCTAAGAGGGTTTCACAGCAAATCAAACTCAAACCCTAACTTGAATATCAAATCTAACAAATGTAATTCGGAGTTTGAACTTACCAATACCGCCATAATGATGTCGTTGACGAGTAGAACAACTTTAAAACCCGAGCTTTGGTGAGAATCCAACTCCTTCTTCTCCAAATCAAGCTCTCTCTCACTAAAAGTGGGTTTCTGAAATAACCCAACCCGTACTTCATACGATAATTTTTTTTTTTTAATACACATTTATGCGCCAATTAAATATGTAAACCATTCCATAAGTTCCATTTAAACGTACATCAATTTAAATGTTTACAAAAGGCACGAAATCCATTAATTAAGTTTAATACAAGTTTGACCCACTACAAGAATAGTTTATAATCCAAACGACCTCGAGCATGGTTTGGGACTAAACTACCCAAAACGTTAGGCCAACTTCAAAAGCTAACACCAAAAGCACCCCCGACGACATAAGCGGAGACCACTAGTCCAAACGTATGCCCTTACCCTTGTCCAAGCCGGAACCTATAAAATGGTAAACAACGAGAGGGTAAGCAACGCTTAGTGAGTGCAACAATTATACATACATATATATAACCTACTTACTTGCAAACACTTACCAAATCCGCATACATACTAGTTACATGCTTAGCATACATTTCATAAGTATAACGCTAAGTACCACGATAGCAAGGCTAGTATAACAATAGCATATATCACAACAACACATTATGCTAAAATACAAGTATAACGAAGATGTTCACAACATCCATAGTACTCAAGATCTCAAGGCTAGCCCAACGAATGGTATCGTCAACATCGAACTTAAACCCCATTCGCCTACATTAATGTGGTATCGTCAACACCGAAATTTAAACCCACATATGAGGTATCGTCAACATCGAACTTTAAACCCTCATCAACTCACTACAATAGTCATATGGCATCGTCAACATCGAACTTTAATTCCATACGTGAGGTATCGTCAACAACGAACTTTAAACCCTCATCACAACACAATATACTCTAGTGTATAGTATCGTCAACAACGAACTTTAAACCCACACCCCACAAGTAAATAAATTATATACATACACATATAATTATTCCACTCACCTTGTCACAAAGATGATGATTTAGCACTTCCGAGCTTCAACGCAATGTACCTAAATCATTAAGTGCACATTCAATTTCACAACTAGTGGGATTAACCACAATACTCCCACTTGAGCATTTAATGACCCAAATTGCATTAAATGACTCAACCACTCACAACCGCCCATAAATGGCCAAGTCTCGACTTTAATCACTAAGACTAGTGAATTAAAGTCTATTAACTTCAATTAACACAAAACTTAGGGTAATCCATACCCATTTCATCTAATTAGGTCAACTAGTACATTTGACCCATTTTACATTACTTAGACTCATAATCAAGTCAAACTTACCCATTTACACTTCTTTCATAAATCCTAAAGTGCATTAGTGACTAACAAAACCAATTGGCACTTACAACCTCAAATCACAAGGCCAAAACCCTAAATTATGGCTATTATGGTTTCATTACAACAACATAACCCAAACTCACCCACTTTACCCTCAAATGGGTCATACAAATCTCTAGTAACCCAAACCCTAGTCATTAATCAATTAAAACTCAAAACTTAGAGTTAGAACTTACCGAGACTATCTACGCGTAGCTAGAGACAAGGAGAACAACTTTAAGTCTCGCTCCTAGGTTTGATTCACAAATCTCCAACTTCAAATCTCAAGATCAAGCTAGGTGGGTTTTGTGTTTTGGGAGAGAAATAGGAAAGAAAATGGAAATGAAAATGAAATAAAAGGATGTGTGGTGGAGAGTTAATGCTCCCACCAGATTTACATGTCAAATTACCATTTTGTCCCTCAAAGTCATTTAATTTAAGCTAAAACCGGAATCAGAACTGCAGGACTGTCGCGGCACGACCTTAATCGTCGCGGCGCGACACATAAAGGGAAAATATACCCTTCTTAAGCCAACTTCTGATCCCAATTTGCTTGTTATGCCGCGGCGCGGACCCAATTGTCGCGGCGCGGCCCAAGACTAGAACTGGACATCTCGGCCAACTTATACACTTTTCGATTTTATTTGATTCGCACACTTAAAACCCGCTTCCTACATTCGCCTAAACTTCAACAATAGTCTCATAAGACTTAACGCTATCAAAGCCCATGTATACACTTGTAGGCGCACACATTATCAAGTATATATATATATACATATCTACTCATATATCTATACAATTACGCATAATCTTGCGAGTTACAACGTACAAATGATTAAGTATGTACCTTTTGATACGTACGGGAAAACGGGGTGTTACAACTCTCCCCCACTTGAATCGGAGGGCGTCCTCGCGATCCAAGCCGCATGACAAGAAGGGAGATAAACCAACACAAACTCTTCGGGCTCCCAAGTAAACTCGGAACCCTTACTACGGCGCCATTGAACTTTAAAAGTCCTAACCTCTTTATGTCTCAACCTTTTGACCTTCTCATCAAGTATGGCAATCGGTTCCTCGATATACTCTAACTTATTATTTAGCTCAATCTTGTCTAATGGCTCCCAAGACGAATCATCCGCAAGACACTTACGGAGATAGGAAACATGAAATGTATTATGGATCCCCGCAAGCTCTTCGGGTAATTCCAAATGATACGCGACTTCACCAACACGAGCTAAAACCTTAAATGGTCCAATAAACCGAGGAGCTAACTTTCCTCATTTCCGAAAAAGAATAATACCCTTCCATGGCAAAACCTTAAGCATCACCATGTCACCTTCTTGAAATTCAATCATTCGTCTACGTTTGTCGGCATACGACTTTTGCCTATCTTGAGCCTTCTTCAAATACTCTCGAATCACATCAATCTTGCTATTCGTCTCTAAAACCAAATCGATACTCCCGATTTCCTTTTGTCCCACTTCACCCCAACAAATCGGGGTTCGACATCTACGCCCATAAAGCATCTCATACGGTGGCATCTCAATACTAGTATGATAACTATTATTGTACGAGAATTCCACCAAAGGTAAGTGCTCGTCCCAACTACCACCAAAATCAATAATGCACGCTCGTAACATATCTTCCAAAGTTTGATTCGTACGTTCGGTTTGACCGTCCGTTTGAGGATGATACGCCGTGCTCAACTTCAATTGCGTACCCATATCTTCGTGAAACTTTTCCCAAAACCCAGATGTAAAACGGGTATCCCGATCCGAAATAATAGATATAGGAACACCGTGTCGTGAGATGACTTCCTTGATAAACAACTTAGCCAAGGTCTCCGACAATATCGCTTCCTTAATGGGAAGAAACAAAGCACTTTTCGTCAATCGATCAACTATAACCCAAATCGAATCAGATTGGGTTCTCGCCGTTTTAGGTAACTTTGTGATGAAATCCATGGTAATGTGCTCCCATTTCCATTTCGGGATTTCTAACGGTTGTAACTTACCATACGGCTTTTGGTGCTCGACTTTAACTTGCAAACACGTGACGCATAGCTCAACATACTTCACAACATCACGTTTCATGCCCGGCCACCAATAATCTTTCCTTAAATCAAGATACATTTTCGTTGCGCCCGGATGAATGGAATACTTTGACTTATGTGCTTCATCAAGTAGCACTTGTCGATAATCACCCATCTTAGGCACCCACACTCTTCCTTGAAAAGACAACAAACCCCGCGAGCCCATAGTAATGAACTCCGATTGTCCCACAATTCGCTCCGCATGCTTGTTGTGAACGTAAGCCTCTATTTGAATCACACCAAGTTTTTCAAGAAAATCGTTAGTAATAATCATACGTAACAATCCCAATCGTAACGCCGGGTGATGACTCTTTCGACTTAACGCATCCGTGACCACATTCGCCTTGCCCGGATGATAAAGTATCTCACAATCATAGTCTTTTACCACATCCATCCACCTACGTTGACGATAAATCAAATCTCGTTGATTAAAGAGATGTTTCAAACTCTTATGATCCAAATAAATCGTACACTTGACACCATACAAGTAATGGCGCCAAATTTTCAACGCATGCACAACCGCTGCCAACTCAAGATCATGAGTCGGGTATCTCGTCTCGTGTTCCTTTAATTGTCGAGAGGCATAAGCGATGACTTTAATATATATATATATATATATATATATATATATATATATATATATATATATATATATATATATATATATATATATCTTCCACCCCTTCCGACAAAACTAACACCGGAGCTTGACATAACTTTTCTTTTAACAAATTAAAAGCAATTTCTTGCTCGTTCTCCCAAACAAACCTCACGTTCTTCCTTGTCAATTTCGTCAATGAAGAAGCGATCTTAGAAAAGTCTTGGATAAACCGACGATAATAACCGGCCAATCCGAGAAAACTTCGGACCTCCGTAGGCGTAGTCGGTTGTCTCCAACTCTTCACCATCTCTATCTTCCCCGGTTCCACTTGAATACCGTCCTTGTTCACAATGTGGCCAAGGAATTGAACCTCCCTTAGCCAAAATTCACATTTCGAGAACTTAGCATACAACTTCTCCTTTCGTAATGTCTTCAATACATCACGCAAATGACGTTCATGCTCGTTCATACTTTTCGAGTAAACTAGTATGTCGTCAATGAACACAATCACCGACTTGTCTAACATGGGTTGGCACACTCGGTTCATAAGATCCATGAATGCCGGTGCATTCGTAAGACCAAAAGGCATAACTACAAACTCAAAATGCCCATAACGCATTCGAAAAGCCGTTTTCTCTATGTCTTCCTCACGGACCCGCATTTGGTGATAGCAGGACCGTAGGTCGATCTTAGAGAAATACGTCGCACCTTGGAGTTGATCAAACAAATCGTCGATCCTAGGCAATGGATAACGATTCTTGATTGTCACTTTATTCAACTCCCTGTAGTCGATGCACATCCGCATACTACCATCCTTCTTTTTCACGAATAAAACCGGAGCGCCCCACAGCGAAGCACTCGGTCGAATAAAACCCTTCTCAAGCAACTCTTGGGTTTGATTTAACAACTCTTGCATTTCCGTCGGTGCTAAATGATAAGGAGTTTTAGCAATGGAAGTAGCTCCCGGAACCAACTCAATGCGAAATTCAACTTGTCTTTCCGCCGGAACACCCGGTAACTCATCCGAAAAAACGTCTTCGAATTCACTAAACACCGAAATTTCACGAATGGGTGGTGGCTCGTCACGAGTATCAATAAGATGGGCAAGAAAAGCCATGCCACCACTAACAAGAAAACGTCGTGCCCGTGCAAAAGAACATATCGGCACAAGTCTTCTTCGTTTATCGCCGTGAATAATTAACTCTCCCCCACTTGGGGTCTTCACGCGGATAAATTTCTCATGGCATGCAATATCGGCTCTATTTCGATCGAGCCAATCCATACCAACAACGATATCAAAATCGCCCAAAGTCATAGGGATGAGATCAATTTTAAAGTTTTCGGCACCAAAAACAACGTCACAATTCTTACACACATCAACCACTAGCACCGTCTTGCCGTCCGCTATTTTGACTTCTACCGGACGACTTAACTTAGCTAACGGTCTATCAAGTTTAGGCACAAATTTTGGAGACACAAACGACAAATTTGCACCGCTATTAAATAAAATCCTTGCCGAATTAGAATTAACCATGAAAGTACCTGAGACTACTTCGTTTGATTGTTTGGCCTCGTCATTGGTCATCAAATAGTTTCACCCTCGAGCCGTACCCGTCGCCTTCTCTAGCCTTTTAACATTATCGTTGTTCAAATCGGGACACTCTGACTTTCGATGTCCTTCTTTGTTGCAATTAAAACAAGTGAGCTTGTTTGTTGAATTTGGCTTCGGACAATCTCGAGCCATATGTCCACGTACCCCACAATTGTAGCAAGTAGGGACAAAGCTCCCAAAACCACCGGTAGCGCCCTTCTTCACACTATTGACACTTTCGGAACCCTTTTTGTTCTTGTTCCTTTTATTTGAAAAATTCGAATGACTCGAACCTTCGAACTTTCTTTTTGAAAAAGTGAAATCGCTTTTTCTTGGAACCTCTGGTTCAAAACCCCGAGCCAACTCGTATAGCTCTTCAAAAGTCTTAGCCATTCCCCGACTAATCTTACCCTTGAACTCGTCGTTCAAAGTACGGTAGAAATCTTTCATTAATTTGTGATCGTCACCAATATACTCCGGGCAAAAGCGAGTCTTTGCCAAAAAGGTAGACTTGAGAGTAACCAAGTCCATTGAACCTTGTTGCAAATGATGCAACTCGTCCTGGATTCTATCAAGGTCGGAAGAAGTTCGGTATTCTTGGAAGAATTCCTTCTTAAACTCCTCCCATGTCAAGCTCATGCACTGCTCCTCACCGTATAAATTGATTTTATCGTCCCACCACAACTTGCCTTCCTCACGTAGCATGCTAGACCCATATCTCGTCTTCTTCTAGGGAGGACATTCCGCGGTACGGAAAGCTCCCTCGATATCGGAAATCCAACAAGTGCTTTTCAATGGATCCCTCACCCCTTTAAACATCGGAGGTTGAGTATCCTTGAAGTTTTTGTAGTGGAAATCCCATCTTCCTTTTCTAGCCTCTAAAGCCTCCTCTATTGCGGCTTTCATTCGATCATTGATCATTTCGGTCACTTGTCCATCGACCGACTCTTGGAAGACCTTTCGGACATCGTCAAGAAAATCCTTCTTTAACTTTTTAAAGATGGCCTCAACCTTGGCAGTGAGTTCAACATCCTCACTTGTACCACCGTTATCATTATCGTGTCCGTTTCTCGTCTTCATTCTATAAAACGGAAAAGATTAAACGAAGAACGAAAAGACATAACATGTAAGTATATACATGTACACCACACTACTCCATCTCGCTCGACAATCGTCGTACATTACTTGTTTGACACGATTTGCACCCGTAACAACGGTAGCTAATCGTTGTTACGCGAGCACGTCGCATTAACTCGCTAGTACAACGTCCGTATTGCTTGATGATTGCTAAACACAATACAAAACAATTAGCACAAGGTTAGTTCACATAAACCAAGGCATTAACAATTCCCGATTAGACCCAAAGTCCTACAAGTCCCGCATAAAGCGCTCACACAATAAAGTCCAAGTCTATGCACCTATCTCAAGTCGCCTAAATCCTTAGACCATGCTCTGATACCACTTGAAACAACCCAACCCGTACTCCATACGATAATTTTGTTTTTTTTAATACACATTTATGCGCCAATTAAATATGTAAACCATTCCATAAGTTCCATTTAAACGTACATCAATTTAAATGTTTACAAAAGGCACGAAAGCCATTAATTAATTTTAATACAAGTTTGACCCACTACAAGAATAGTTTATAATCCAAACGACCTCGAGCATGGTTTGGGGCTAAACTACCCAAAACGTTAGGCCAACTTCAAAAGCTAACACCAAAAGCACCCCCGACGACATAAGCGGGAGACCACTAGTCCAAACGTATGCCCTTACCCTTGTCCAAGCCGGAACCTATAAAATGGTAAACAACGAGAGGGTAAGCAACGCTTAGTGAGTGCAACAATTATACATACATATATATAACCTACTTACTTGCAAACACTTACCAAATCCGCATACATACTAGTTACATGCTTAGCATACATTTCATAAGTATAACGCTAAGTACCACGATAGCAAGGCTAGTATAACAATAGCATATATCACAACAACACATTATGCTAAAATACAAGTATAACGAAGATGTTTACAACATCCATAGTACTCAAGATCTCAAGGCTAGCCCAACGAATGATATCGTCAACATCGAACTTAAACCCCATTCGCCTACATTAATGTGGTATCGTCAACACCGAACTTTAAACCCACATATGAGGTATCGTCAACATCGAACTTTAAACCCTCATCAACTCACTAAAATAGTCGTATGGCATCGTCAACATCGAACTTTAATTCCATACGTGAGGTATCGTCAACAACGAACTTTAAACCCTCATCACAACACAATATACTCTAGTGTATGGTATCGTCAACAATGAACTTTAAACCCACACCCCACAAGTAAATAAATTATATAAATACACATATAATTATTCCACTCACCTTGTCACAAAGATGATGATTTAGCACTTCTGAGCTTCAACGCAATGTACCTAAATCATTAAGTGCACATTCAATTTCACAACTAGTGGGATTAACCACAATACTCCCACTTGAGCATTTAATGACCCAAATTGCATTAAATGACTCAACCACTCACAACCGCCCATAAATGGCCAAGTCTCGACTTTAATCACTAAGACTAGTGAATTAAAGTCTATTAACTTCAATTAACACAAAACTTAGGGTAATCCATACCCATTTCATCTAATTAGGTCAACTAGTACATTTGACCCATTTTACATTACTTAGACTCATAATCAAGTCAAACTTACCCATTTACACTTCTTTCATAAATCCTAAAGTGCATTAGTGACTAACAAAACCAATTGGCACTTACAACCTCAAATCACAAGGCCAAAACCCTAGATTATGGCTATTAGGTTTTCATTACAACAACATAACCCAAACTCACCCACTTTACCCTCAAATGGGTCATACAAATCTCTAGTAACCCAAACCCTAGTCATTAATCAATTAAAACTCAAAACTTAGAGTTAGAACTTACCGAGACTATCCACGCGTAGCTAGAGACAAGGAGAACAACTTTAAATCTCGCTCCTAGGTTTGATTCACAAATCTCCAACTTCAAATCTCAAGATCAAGCTAGGTGGGTTTTGTATTTTGGGAGAGAAATAGGAAAGAAAATGGAAATGAAAATGAAATAAATGGATGTGTGGTGGAGAGTTAATGCTCCCACCAGATTTACATGTCAAATTACCATTTTGTCCCTCAAAGTCATTTAATTTAAGCTAAAATCGGAATCAGAACTGCAGGACTGTCGCGGCGTGACCTTAATCGTCGCGGCGCGACACATAAAGGGAAAATATACCCTTCTTAAGCCAACTTCTGATCCCAATTTGCTTGTTGGGTCCGCGGCCCAAGACTAGAACTGGACATCTCGGCCAACTTATACACTTTTCAATTTTATTTGATTCGCACACTTAAAACCCGCTTCCTACATTCGCCTAAACTTCAACAATAGTCTCATAAGACTTAACGCTATCAAAGCCCATGTATACACTTGTAGGCGCACACATTATCAAGTGTATATATATATATATATATATATACATATCTACTCATATATCTATACAATTACGCATAATCTAGCGAGTTACAACGTACAAATGATTAAGTATGTACCTTTTGATACGTACGGGAAAATGGGGTGTTACAGTTTCTCACTCTAGGGTTTGATGAGAGTGTTTGATGAGTGAAATGTGATCTAATATGATCAATGGATCAGTTTTGATGACCCCAAACCGACCCCAAGTGAAAAGACCAAAGTACCCCTCATTTAAACCCTTTAAAAATGCTGAAAATTGCATCAGCAGCAATCGGAGCGCCGCTCCAAAAGGTGGCGCGCCGCTCCACCTTTCAGGTCAGTTTTCAGTAACTTGTTTTCGCTAGAACTTTTTGACCGTAGCTCCGTTTTCGATGAATCAAATATCGTTGGAAACGTAATAAGATTTTCTTTCCAATGGTAAGGCTTTGAAACATCAACTCAAACTTTATTTGGGGTTGAAAAGATACGTACACACCTTGTCACTTCAGACAACGTCCAGTTTCCTTCGACGTTCGAGCAAGCAACACGTACGTGCTTCGTACACTTCATACACGCATCGTACACCATAAATACATTATGTACAATAAATATTTGGGTCTTACAACTCTCCCCCACTTAAACTCGATCACGTCCTCGTGATCTTCTCCACTTAACCAATCCGGACCTACTCAACGGTCCTCAATCATAAGTCCCAATCCGAACTTTCCTAGACGATTATTCCCAATGAATAACCTTTAACAACTAAAATCGTCACCCGCGATTTATCAAAACCACAATCCGAGCACTAAAACCTGCTCAATTCCCCATATCAGAAAAACCTCAACCAATCTCGTACCGAGATATCAATTCCTTAGCGTACCTTTACCAAGGACAACGTTAAAAGCGACCAAGTCTCAACCTAAAGTCAACAATCCGAACGTTGAAGATCGAACCGCATGAATCCTTACGGATAACACTTACCACTAAACATCCTTTGTAGTGCGCAATATAACCAATACGCCACTATCCTAACATCATAAGCAACGGCTAAAACCAAAAGCGCCCAAAACGACTATGGCAACGCTAATCCTAAGGTGTACAAAATCGACTATTGTCACACCCGTAACAACATGTGAGCGATACACGGCTATCACATCACTAATCACACAACATGGTCCTCACGATCTCACCATCGGTGTATAAAACAACTGATAGATCACACCACACGGTCCTTACGACCCCACCATCGGTGTATAAAACAACCAATAGATCACTCAACACCGGATGAAGTCAGCGGACCCCGTCAACGGTCATGCTTCACCGATATATCCCTACTCCCATGATGAAGTCAGCGGACCCCGAACGGTCATGCTTCACCAATCACATACTCCCATGATGAAGTCAGCGGACCCCGAAGGTCATGCTTCATCAATCACATACGCACTTTTGGCCTCAAACAACGAGTAGTGCAACATCGCGCTCTGCTACACTATAGTGAACCCTACGGATACCACTAACCATCCACACAATCGAGCAAGAACCACCTATATCGAACATAGGCACAAAACAATAATTCTCTATAAGAGAATCCACCACGCACATCCCTTAACCGAGGGATTCCACCTTGCTTGCCATATCCATCCATTATCTCTCAACGAGATTTACCACATTACCACCTTGGTGATAATTCAAATCCAAAATCATAGGTACAATTTTACCGAAATTGTACTCCACCACAAATCGACCAAATCTAGGTCCCGACACAAATTTCGGATCTACCATAAGTATTGTCCGAAATCTCACACTAAAACCTCCTCGTGCGGGAGTGTAACTCCCCCACTTGGAATTACGTTCCATAACCGCATCTCGTACACCCGTACAATGCTACCAAAGGTAGACTTTACCAACAATTGGGTTCACACGACCCATCACTACATCTCGCTCCAATCTTCGGCACACGAAGGATTTCAACCAATCCTTAACACTTCGAACGAAAAGTGTACCGCAAATTACATAGCTCTACTCTCGCAATCATCCAATTGCTATAGCTTGTCAAACTTCACCCAGTCACTCATGTAACTAAGGGTTTCACTTCGGTACCCTAAGTACAATGTAACCGCAACATAATCGGAATCGAACACCACGCTAGTAGGTATAAAAGAGGCACCTAATGTCGCGTCATGTAGACTCCTTTACTAACATACATCGAGATCCAAAACACTCGATTTCTCGGGTTTCATCCCACCCGTCGAACCTCATGGTTCATCAATTTCAACACGAGAGCGAACACGCTCTAACATCCGAACACCAAAACTCATTTCCATGGCTTGGTAGAAACATTTCCCAAATTCTAAGGAATGCTTGGTTACGCCAAGTCTTACGCCCTTCGCCCAGCAATCAAAACGTCACCATAGGGTACTTCCATTAGGAACGTCACCCATATCAATAACATGCACAACACCATGCATTTAACCAACTTAAAATCAACGGCACATAATAAATAATCAAAGGACATATTTATTAAAACGAAACGTACCTTAACGTCTCCATGTCGCACCCGTCCCCGCTAACTCGGGACATTCCGACTTACGATGTCCTTCCTCTTGGCAAACGAATGATAATGCTAAAAACGAACATATATTTTATAGCATTATTCCTCAAGAAAGACAAGCTTTTAGTTGTAATTGTTCTATTTACAAGTGATATTCGTTTAAATAATAAAAGGTGAAGACAAAAGACAGATTCGATGAATTGAAGACGCAAACGACCAAAAAGCTCAAAAGTACAAAATACAATCAAAGAGGTTCCAATTATTGATAAGAAACGTCTCGAAATTACAAGAGTACAAGATTCAAAACGCAAAGTACAAGATATTAAATTGTACGCAAGGACGTTCGAAAATCCGGAACCGGGACTGGAGTCAACTCTCAACGCTCGACGCAACGGACTAAAAATTACAAGTCAACTATGCACATAAATATAATATAATATTTAAATAATTCTTATAATTATTTAATATATTATATTATTTATAAAACCGTCGGCAGAAGAAAACAACCAAAAATGAGCCTCCCCAGCTGGCCATGCGATCGCATGGCCTGGAAGGCATAAATCCATGCGATCGCATGAGCCCCAGTTCCAGCCCACATGCCTATAAAAATCGAGCTTTGGTGCACCAAAAATCATCCATCTTTCTCTTTTCTCATACGTAAAACATATATATATATATTTATAATTTATATTTTAATTTTAATTATAATTCTAATAATAAGGGTATGTTAGCGAATGTTGTAAGGGTGTAAGTCGAAATTCCGTCCGTGTAATGCTACGCTATTTTTAATCATTGTAAGTTATGTTCAACCTTTTTACATTAATGTCTCGTAGCTAAGTTATTATTATGCTTATTTAAAACGAAGTAATCATGATGTTGGGCTAATTACTAAAATTGGGTAATTGGGCTTTGTACCTTAATTGGGGTTTGGACAAAAGAACGACACTTGTGGAAATTAGACTATGGGTTATTAATGGGCTTTATATTTGTTTAACTAAATGATAGTTTGTTAATGTTAATATAAAGATTTACAATTGGGCGTCCCTATAAATTACCATATACACTCAATCGGACACGATGGGCGGGGTATTTATATGTACGAATAATCGTTCATTTAACCGGACACGGGAATGGATTAATAGCCACTAGAATAATTAAAACAGGGGTGAAATTATGTACAAGGACACTTAGTATAATTGATAACAAAATATTAAAACCTTGGGTTACACTCAGTCGACATCCTGGTGTAATTATTAAACAAAGTATTAAAATCTTGTTACAGTTTAAGTCCCCAATTAGTTGGAATATTTAACTTCGGGTATAAGGATAATTTGACAAGGACACTCGCACTTTATATTTATGACTGATGGACTGTTATGGACAAAAACCAGACGGACATATTAAATAATCCAGGACAAAGGACAATTAACTCATGGGCATAAAACTAAAATCAACACGTCAAACATCATGATTACGGAAGTTTAAATAAGCATAATTCTTTTATTTCATATTTAATTTCCTTTATTTTATATTTAATTGCACTTCTAATTATCGCATTTTTATTGTTATTGTATTGCACTTTTAATTATCGTACTTTTTAATTATCGCAAGTTTATTTTATCGCACTTTTATTATTCGCAATTTCATTATCGTTATTTACTTTATGCTTTAATTTAAGTCTTGTATTTATTTTTAATATTTTACATTTGGTTTTAACTGCGACTAAAGTTTTAAAATCGACAAACCGGTCATTAAATGGTAAAAACCCCCCCCTTTATAATAATAATATTACTTATATATATATATATTTGTATTTTTATAAAAGTAAACTAATATAGCGTTAAGCTTTGTTTAAAAAGATTCCCTGTGGAACGAACCGGACTTACTAAAAACTACACTACTGTACGATTAGGTACACTGCCTATAAGTGTTGTAGCAAGGTTTAGGTATATCCATTCTATAAATAAATAAATATCTTGTGTAAAATTGTATCATATTTAATAGTATTTTCTTGTAAAATTTAATAGTATTTTATACCCCTTAGCTTTAACATCAAGTATTTTTGGCGCCGCTGCCGGGGAAGACTCTTAAACGCCGGAAGCGCAACGCTAATATAAAAAAAAAAAAAAAATTAGTTTACTTTTATTAAAATTCGTTTTTATAAAAATACGTTTTAAATATTCGAAAATATAAAAAGAAAAACAAAAATATAAATATTTTTAGGAGTTTGATAAATATTTAAGTTTTATAAAGTTTATTTATTTCTATTTTTTTTTTTTAGTTTATAAAAATATAAGTTTTATTTTATTAATAAATATATTTTATATCTTACAGCAAAAACAGAAAAAAAAAATAAATAAATAAATAAATTTCGGCCCGAACACTGTAGCAGCCCAGCTCTTGGCCCGAAACCCTAGCCCATGCGATCGCATGGCTGGGCAACTGGGGACTCATGTGATCGCATGAGCCCATCTGACACGCCAACTGTAGCCCTGAATCAGCATTAATTACGGGTATTATTTATTATTATAACTATAAAACCCTATTTAGTTTTATATTTAATATTAATTAAGTTTAGTTTTATTATTTAATTTATACATTTAGTTTATTTAGTTTAATTAAATTTTAAAATTAATATTTTTATAAAATAAATAATATAAAAATAATATTTTTATAAAAATTGTACTTTTTACAACTTTTTATATATTTTTATATTTTTTTTCCTTTTTAATCGTTTTAGCGTAACTTTTGTATTTTTAGCTCATATTTAGTTTTAATTCATAGTTTTTGCCATAGTTATTTTTACTTCTAGATTTTTAGGCTTTGCCGTAAAATCCCTTAAGTGCTTTTTCTTTAGACTAAGATTTAGGTACTCTAGAATTTTGCGACGCCTTTTTAAGTTTTAGTTTCTTTTTAAGTTATTTCCATTTGGGATTTAGTTTTTCCTGTAAGCTTTAATATTTTTAGACGATTTTTACCTATGTATCAATTATCATTCCAATTAGTAATTTCAATTTGCGATTATAATTTTAAGTTAGTTGTAGTAATAAGGTTAGGTTAGTCAAATATTTTTAAGTTTTATAAGTTTCTTTTATTTTTCCGTCACCTTTTATTTTTCAACCATTTTTCTTTTTCGACCTTTTTCGACGAACTCTTTTTCTTTCTTATTTCTCGCTATTCTAGTTTTAGGACATAGATTTTTATTCTACTTCTTATCTAAATTTCTTAAAATTATGAAAATTTATTTTGAGTGGTTAAATTAATAGACATCAAAATTTTCTGGTTCGTAGTAATAGTTGGATTTGTACGTGGACCGGGTTATTGGAGCCAAACAGTCCTCAATTATATTGAGACCAAACGAATCCTGCCCCTCTGCTGCATCTTTTGGCTATTCGAAACGTGGGCAAAATCAGAAAAGTCTATTGATTGGATAACTTATTATAATTTTTCTTTCCTTTTTAAAACTAATAGGATATTCAGTGAATGCACCGAGCAAGACAATCACCACCTTTTGTACGTTCACCACCTGTAACTAGATCAAGACATTTAGCAAATATAACCGCCGTTGATTTTTCTTTAGAATCGTCATCCAGTCGACCAAGTACTTCAGTTCAAATTTCCGATAATCCATTTTTTGAAACCGACCTCACAATTGAGAATCCGGAGAATATTCAGGAACGGTTCGTAGATCCTGAACCACTAAACTTTCCTCCGGAACCACCAATCATTCAAACAGAGATTGTTGAGGAACGAACCATTAAATCAGAATCCTCTAGTGATTCCGATTCAACAAATTCAATTATGGAGAATCTGGAACCTTTAAGTATGGAAGACCGAATGAGAGCTAAACGCACTGGCCAAGGTCACGCAATTACTCATCCAGACATTAATGCGCCAGATTATGAAATCAAAGGACAAATTCTACACATGGTGACTAATCAATGCCAATTTAGTGGTGCGCCGAAGGAAAATCCAAATGAACATCTACGTACCTTTAATAGGATCTGCACACTATTTAAAATCCGAGAAGTGGAGGATGAACAGATATATCTCATGTTATTTCCCTGGACTTTAAAGGGAGAAGCCAAAGATTGGTTGGAATCGTTACCTGAAGGGGCGATTGATACATGGGATGTTTTAGTTGACAAATTTCTTAAACAATTCTTTCCTGCATCTAAAGCCGTAAGACTTCAAGCAGAAATTGTTACGTTCACACAGAAGCCGAATGAAACTCTATATGAGGCGTGGACAAGATATGGAAAGTTGTTAAGAGGATGTCCGCAACATGGTTTAGACACCTGTCAAATAGTACAAATATTCTACCAAGGATGCGACATCACTACAAGGAAAGACATAGATATAGCAGCTGGTGGTTCTATTATGAAGAAAACCGAAACTGATGCTTACAAAATTATTGATAACACTGCTTCCCACTCACATGAGTGGCACCAAGAAAAAGATATCATTAGATCATCTAAAGCAGCTAGAGCCGATTCTAGCCATGACTTAGATTCCATTTCCGCAAAGATAGATGCTGTGGAGAGACGAATGGAAAAGATGACTAAAGATATTCACTCAATACGAATTAGTTGTGAGCAGTGTGGAGGACCACATTTGACAAAAGATTGTCTCAGTATTGAATTAACAATGGAACAAAGAGAGAATATTTCATACATAAACCAAAGGCCCGGAAATAATTATCAGAATAATTATCAACCGCCAAGACCGATTTACAATCAAAACCAGAATTATAACAGAAATATTCCATACAACAACCAACAAGGTCCTAGCAATCAACAAGTATCCAATAATACTTACAATCAGCAAAGACCTAATTTTCAAAACAAACCACCACAACAAACCGATGATAAAAAGCCGAATTTAGAAGATATGATGACGAAGCTAGTTGAAACTCAAACGCAATTTTTCACATCTCAGAAACAAACTAATGAACAAAATGCTCAAGCATTTAGAAATCAACAAGCTTCTATTCAAAATCTGGAACAAGAAGTAAGTAACCTAGCAAGGTTAATAGGTGAAAGAAAACCGGGAAGTCTACCTAGTGATACAAATGCTAACCCCCGGAATGAAACAGCTAAAGCCATTACCACAAGAAGTGGTACAACACTTAAACCACCTGAAATACCTGTAACTTTTGATGAAACTATTCCTACTCCGCAAGAACCACAACCTGATCAAGATAAGGAAAAAGAACCGGTAGTTGAAAAGGTTAATGAAGATAACACAGTTAAGGATAAACCTTATGTTAAACCATACCAACCACCACTTCCTTACCCGAGTAAAATGAAGAAAGAGAAACTTGAAGCCGAGCAATCCAAATTTTTGGATATGTTTAAACAGATAAATGTAAATCTTCCTTTCATTGATGTGATTTCAGGAATGCCTAGATATGCTAAATTCTTGAAAGATCTAATCTCAAATAGAAAAAAAATGGAAGAACGCTCGGCTGTTACTATGAATGCTAATTGTTCAGCAGTGCTGTTGAATAAGATACCAGAAAAATTATCTGATCCAGGAAGTTTCACAATTCCATGTTTTCTGGGTAGTCTTAGTTCAATAGAAGCATTGGCAGACTTAGGTGCTAGTATAAATCTAATGCCGTATTCACTATACACTAAACTAGACCTTGGAGAATTGAAACCAACCAGAATAAGCATACAACTAGCCGATAGATCAATAAAATATCCTAGAGGGATAATGGAGAACATGCTAGTTAAAGTTGGTACTTTAGTATTTCCAGTAGATTTTGTTGTTCTGGACATGGAAGAAGATTCTCAAGTTCCTCTCATATTAGGAAGACCATTCTTAAACACGGCTAAAGCAATGATAGACGTGTTCGGTAAGAAACTGACCCTAAGTATAGAGGATGAGAGTGTTACCTTTTCAGTTGATAGAGCAATGCAACAACCACAATTTGCAGATGATACATGTTATTATATTCAAACTATAGATGCACATGCAGAATTATTAGAAGAATTTCCAGAATTACAAGGAACAGGAGAATGTTCTTTAGGAGAAGGTAATGAACCAATTGATGAAGCTGAAATGTTAGCTACACTTATAGCTAATGGATATGAACCAACAACAGAAGAAATTCAAATGCTAAAAGAAGAAGACAGATATCGATATAAATCATCGATAGAAGAACCACCGAAATTAGAGTTAAAGCCACTTCCAAACCATTTGGAATACGCTTATTTACATGGTGAATCTGAATTACCTGTAATAATATCGTCTTCTCTTACTGAAAATGAGAAATCACAACTCATTTCTGTGTTGAAAACCCATAAACCAGCCATTGCATGGAAGATTCATGATATTAAAGGAATAAGTCCTTCGTATTGCACACATAAAATCCTTATGGAAGAAGGTCATAAAACGTATGTTCAACGCCAACGAAGACTAAATCCTAATATGCAAGATGTAGTTAAGAAAGAGATTATTAAACTGCTAGATGCAGGTCTAATTTATCCAATCTCTGATAGTCCATGGGTAAGCCCAGTTCAATGCGTACCTAAGAAGGGTGGCATGACTGTCATTATAAATGAGAAAAATGAGCTTATTCCTACTAGGACTGTAACAGGATGGCGTGTATGTATTGATTATAGAAAATTAAATGACGCCACCAGAAAAGATCACTTTCCCTTACCTTTCATAGATCAAATGTTGGAAAGATTAGCCGGAAATAGTTACTATTGTTTTCTAGATGGATTTTCCGGATATTTTCAAATTCCAATAGCACCCGAGGACCAAGAGAAAACCACATTCACGTGCCTTTATGGTACTTTTGCTTACAAACGCATACCATTTGGACTTTGCAACGCCCCTGCAACCTTTCAAAGGTGTATGATGGCGATTTTTCATGACATGATAGAAGAATGCATGGAAGTTTTCATGGATGACTTTTCAGTCTTCGGTGATACATTTGAATCATGTCTAGTTAATCTGGAACGAATGCTTCTTAGATGCGAACAATCAAATCTAGTACTTAATTGGGAGAAATGCCATTTCATGGTTAAAGAAGGCATCGTTCTTGGTCATAAAATTTCAAAAGAAGAAATTGAAGTGGATAGAGCTAAAGTAGATGTAATTGCTAAACTTCCACATCCCACCAATGTTAGAGGAATTAGGAGTTTTCTAGGGCATGCCGGTTTTTACCGACGTTTCATAAAAGATTTTTCTAAAATTGCCACTCCTATGAATAAACTCCTAGAAAAGGATGCTCCATTCATCTTTTCAGATGAGTGTATCAAATCTTTTAATATTCTTAAAGAGAAACTCACTAATGCACCGATCATGATAACACCAAATTGGAATCTACCATTTGAACTAATGTGCGATGCAAGTGATTTTGCAATGGGAGCCGTTTTAGGACAAAGGATTGAAAAACGATTTCAACCTATATATTATGCTAGTAAGACGTTACAAGGAGCACAAACGAACTATACAACTACTGAAAAAGAACTCCTTGCTATTGTCTTTGCTTTTGACAAATTTCGATCATATCTCGTTCTAGCAAAAACGGTGGTCTATACCGACCATTCTGCTCTTAGATACCTATTTTCAAAACAAGATGCTAAACCAAGATTAATCCGTTGGATCTTACTCTTACAAGAGTTTGATATTGAAATCCGAGATAAAAGAGGAGCAGAAAATCTAGCCGCTGATCATCTTTCTCGTCTTGAAAATCCCGAATTAGAAGTTCTAAATGAATCGGCCATACAAGACAACTTTCCTGATGAATATCTATTGAAGATAGATTATAAAGAAATTCCATGGTTTGCAGACTATGCAAACTATTTAGTATGTGGATTCCTTGAAAAAGGATTATCGTACCAAAGACGAAAGAAATTCTTCAGTGATATAAAACACTATTTCTGGGAAGATCCACATCTGTTTAAAAGTTGTCCCGATGGAATAATACGCCGATGTGTATTTGGAGATGAAGCTAGTAAAATTTTAAACCATTGTCACACAGGACCAACAGGAGGGCATTATGGGCCTCAACTAACAGCAAGAAAAGTTTATGATGCTGGATTCTATTGGCCTACAATTTACAAAGATGCACACCTTCTTTGCAAATCCTGTGATGCTTGTCAAAGGGCCGGAAAAATAAGTCAACGTGATGAAATGCCACAAAATGTCATCCAAGTATGTGAAGTATTTGACATTTGGGGTATTGACTTTATGGGTCCATTTCCAAAATCTCATAATAATCTATATATACTCGTAGCCATTGATTATGTATCTAAATGGGCGGAAGCACAAGCTCTCCCAACTAACGATGCACGAGTTGTAGTCAACTTTTTAAAACGTCTTTTTGCAAGGTTTGGAACACCAAAAGCTTTAATAAGTGATCGGGATACTCATTTCTGTAATAATCAACTTGAGAAAGTTCTTAAAAGATATGGAGTAACTCATAAAATCTCCACCGCATATCATCCACAAACAAGTGGACAAGTTGAAAATACCAACCGAGCTTTAAAACGTATTCTAGAGAAAACCGTAGAATCAAATCCAAAGGAATGGTCCATTAAATTGGAGGATGCACTCTGGGCTTTTAGAACAGCCTACAAAACTCCAATTGGAACCACACCTTTTAGACTTGTTTATGGAAAAGCATGTCATCTTCCAGTAGAAATTGAACACAAAGCATTTTGGGCTTTGAAAACATGTAATCTTGATTTACATGAAGCTGGACGTCTACGATTAAGTCAACTAAACGAATTAGAAGAATTAAGACATGAAGCATACGAAAATTCATTAATTTATAAGGAAAGAACGAAGAAATGGCATGATAAAAGAATCAGAAGTTCAAAAGAATTTAAAGAAGGAGACAGAGTTCTTCTTTTCAATTCAAGATTCAAGCTATTTCCTAGAAAATTGAAATCAAGATGGTCTGGACCATTCATAGTCAAAAGAGTTTTCCCATACGGAACGATAGAATTAATAAATTCAAATGGGATGGAATTTAAAGTTAATGGTCACAGAGTTAAACATTACATACATGGTCCGATGGAAGTCGACAACGAAGTTAATCACAATTTCGACACCACAGCTAACTAAGTGTGGGGAGAATCAAGTCTTTAAAGGATAATATGTATTTCTGTTAGAGTTAGATTGTCTGTTTTCGTGTAGTTCTCGAAAATGGAACCCGAATGGTCTTTCCCTAGCAGACCCTAAAGAACTAGTCTTCTCCCCCAATTCTGAATTTTTATTTTTTTTAGGTTTTTACGAAATGAAGACTGCCTGTGAACTAAACCATGGTCTAATGCTACACGCTTTGATCACTAAACGTAATAATGACATACTACCGAGTGAATTAGTATCAGTAATCAGAGAAAGAATGGACGGAGTTAGAAAAGAATCCAGATGCGAAGATAATAAGTTACAATTTGGTAAAGGAAAATCAAAATCCGCAGCAAAAAGAAGAGCACGACACCTAGAAAGATGTCACAAATGCGGAAAATGGTCACATGAAGGTAAATGTTCAAATAATCAAACCTATTCAAATACCGAATTTGTTACTTTATGCAGAGACGGACCGTTCATATGTTTAGAAGAAAAGACACTGAATGCTCGAGGTTACGCCTATGTAGCTATGGAAAACCAATTAAACCGACTATCTTATGAATGGGATAGATCATATAACTAAGAAATCTATTTCACAGGTATGTTTGTATAGTTTTTATTTTTATTTTTATTTTTAACCTTTTTATAATAAATGCTAATTTGTTCGCTAAAAAGTATTAAATTGGTATTGAATAAAATTAGGTTTGGCGACCGAAATTATTGATATCATTCAAAAATTTATTACATCACTGCGAAATTTAACGTTTATTCTTAAGGTATAAATATCTTTAATCAATCAACCCAAAATATTTCAAAAATTCGTCATGAGTTAAATTAGGTCTTGAAACCGAAATTACTTTACCGAAAAGAGGGGCGCATATTTTTGATAATATTTGATTGATTAAAGTAGGATGAAAAGCCAAAAAGATTTTTAATTTTATTTTTACCATATTTTTAAAATTAATATTTAAATCTTAAATTAATATTGTAAACTTTGTAAAAACAATATTTTTAAAATTGTAAATAATGTGAATTTTTAAAATTAAGTTTGGTGTGAATTTTTAATTTTTAAAATATGAATTTTTAATTTTATGCATTTCAAATTTTAAGTTTGGTGTTAATTTTTAATATTAATTTTGAATTTTATATTTATGTTGTGTGAATTTAAAAACAAAAATTTACTTTATCTCATTAAGTTAAAAATATGATTTTTAAAATTCGTCGTAAGTTGAAGACTAGGTCTTTGAACTGAAATTGCTTTACCCGAGGGAGGGACGAGAACTTTTATTATCATTATTTTTAATCTTATTGAATTAAAGTATGCCAAAAACAAAAACAAAAAAAACCCAAAAATTTTTACTTTTAAAAACCGCGCTTTGATTTGACAAATTTTAAAATTTTGTCGAGAGACAGACTAGGACAACGATCCGAAACGCCCTCGATCCTAAAGGAAAACAAAATTTTTAAAATTTAATTAATTATAAGTTTTATAAAGCATAAGGTTAAAAAAAAAAAAAAAAAAACCACCTGAAAACACTGTAGCCGGCACCCCATGCGATCACATGGGGTTTGCACTTGGAACCCATGCGATCGCATGGGGACCAAATGCAGGTCAGAAACAAATAACAGCAGCGGGTCTGTTCTTCACCACAACACACACACATACACCCGAAACTCACCAAAAAAATTCACCAATTTTCGCCATTTTTCCACCGTAATTCGTCATTTTTCTTGCTCTAATCATGCCTAGATTCTCATTCTTCAGCAAATTGGTAAAAATTACACCCCTAAACTCTATAAATTCCTAGTTTTTGTGATAATTACCAATTTTTTACCTAATGCAATTTTGTTAATTTCTAGTGTAATTAGTGATAAATTGTTAGTATTTTATGCATGTATAACCTAGATTGATGCTATTTAACATGATTTGAAGCCAAAAACTTCAAAAATTTTAGAAATCTAGGGTTTGTGTTCTTGAGCAATTTGGGGCTTTTTGATATAAACAGGTTATGGCCGATTTTTGTCATGAATTATTGCTAAATTGAGTAGTGTAACATGTTTAGATAGTTAAATGATCCAAACAATGATCCTAAACATGATTTTTGGAGATTAAAGTGGACTTTTTAAGTCCAAAATTCATGAACTTGATTAATTTGATATATTTGCCATTTGAGACTTGTTTAATTATTAATAATGAATATTTTGACATGTTATTTGAGTTAAATGCTTATGAATTTTGTATACATTTTCATATGTGCTTATTTGAAAAGTGTAGAATTGTGAAAAATTGTGAAAATGTGTATAAGTTTAATTTTGATTTAACATGTTATAGTGATTGTTTTAAGTTGTTATTTTGCTAACACTAATGCATATTTGGATGCATAATTTTTGTGTTTAATGTGTTTTACAGAGAGCCGACACTGGAGGTTCAGGAGCATCATCATCTAGACGACCAGCACCAGCACCAGAACCAGAACCAGAAATGCAACACGAACAAGAACCACAATAGGAACAACAATAGCCTGATCAGCACATACCTTATTATGATCCGGTACAGTTTGTTGATGAATTCATAGTATTCCCAATGAGGCCGCCAGTAGAATTCCCAACGATTCCTGAGCACACTCTACATCCTAATATGAGATTTGATAGAAGATGGAGAGATTACGAGACATATCAAAGGAACAAATTCAAATTGGTAACAAAAAATGTAGAGGTGCCAAGGGTAATTGATTGGGCCCCTTTGGAAACGGTCCATCTAGCTGACTGTGTTAGATAGCTTTTAGTTCAAAGGTATGGCAGTTCTTCTTTTACAGATTGGGAACGTCTTTTCACCATTCGTAGACCTGTATATAAGGAATGGTGTGTTGAGTTGATGAGTACTGTATCACTTGATACAAATATAGTTAGGATAGATGATAGGAGATTTCTTAGGTTTATCCTTGGCGGTAGGATGTACAGAATGTCCATGCTGGACATGGCCAGGGCCTTACAGATATATACTCCTAGTGAGTTGCTATTACCCGATTATACAAACTTGATTCATTATGGTGAACGGGTAGATAGTAACTTTGACGATGATGCCATTTGGAGGCGTATGTCACATTTTGATGTTTTTACACGAGCAGGAGGACACTCCTATACACATATTGACAGAGCCGAGCTTCGTATTATTCATAGATTTTTGGCTAACTCGATTACACAAAGAGGTCATAATAAAGAAAAAATTACCTTATATGATTTATTCTACCTAAAGTGTATTCGGGATCCTAGAAGCTTTGTCAATATCCCTTACTGTGTTGCTTTTTATTTATCTAAAATGGTAGAGGGATTGCAGGACGGGAGTATAATAGGAGGAGGTATTTTTGTTACTCTCATTGGAGAGTATTTAGGTGTTGATAGGAACCAAGGGGGTCCATTACAGATTTGTAGAGAACAGGTTGAGCCCTTAGGATTGAAAGTTTATGTGGGTGCTAAGGTATTGAAAAGTAGACGTAACCAGGCAGTACCCTATGAGGGATCTCATCCTCAGGTAGAGAGAGGCTCAGACGAGGAAATGGAGGAGGCGGAAGACATTAGGGATGTCTTTCGAGATGCTATTCTTGACGTCCACGTTCGTATAGATGAGGAAGCAATGACGAACGCGGCAAGACATAGTATGTATGAGCAGTGGAACTCCGAGCGAGTATACGAGGATTATAGACGACGCCAACATGATAGCTGGTTAGTTCATCAGCACCAAATCATTAGCCAGCTATCATATCAGGTACCAAATAACTATGTACCTACTCGACCTGCTCATTTTCCGCCACATAGCCCCGATATCCGACCACCCTTTAACCGGTATGACTATAACCAAGCCTATCAGAACACCTATAACCAACAATGGAACCCGCCCGATGAGATGAACTGGAACCCCTATCCAGACTGATTTAGTTCCATTTGGTTATTTTTATGATTATTATGTTTTTATCTTTTGACTTTTTCATGTTTAAACTTATGTTATTGGATAAATTTGTGTAATTTTTATTATTTTATTATTATTGTGTACTAATATTTCATATTTAGAATTTGAAAGTGGGATATTAAGTCCCATTTCAAATTGCCATGCATGATTATACTTGTATGTATGTATATTGTCGATTGTTCAAAACAGGGTAAAACAGCGCATTTTCAAAGACTGGCATTAAGTTCAGCAAAAGCTACTAATTTTGACGACAAGATGCAAAATATATGTGAAATAACAACAAGACGGAATGAACAAATGATGTGCACCATTTATCATTCAGCAAACAAACGCCAATATATTTGGAAACTTTGGTAAAAATTTAATCATTTTCACACAAATCACCCTCAATAATTTAAATTATTCCTGATTTCTTGCAAATGAGGGCATTGCAAGATCTTAAGTGTGGGAAGGGGTTAAATTCTTTCGGATTTTTAAAATTTTTATCTTTATACACTTGGTTACCATTAAAAATACTAGTAACGTAGTAGTTGTATTAGAATCTAGTGCTCTCTGATAATAAAGAACAACCCTAGTCTTATATACTGACTACCCAATTCTAGTAAAAATTTTCAAAATTTTCAATTAAATGAACTCAAAATCATGTTTATACATATTTATGAACGATAAAACTAGGTGTTAACACCGAAATTATTGTAACCTCGGAAAGGACATAAATTGAGAAACAAACCAAAATGTTAAAATTCATTTAAAATGGAATAGAGGACGATAAAAAGGAAAATAAAAGTCAAGTGTGGGAAAATTTACCAAGTTATCTTAAACATATGTCACATATATCTGTAACAAATAACTGAAAATACTTTTGCTTTGGACTAAACTAAACCATTTTACCCGATGAAAGAAAAGAAGAGATGGACCTACACGATGAATCAATTCCATCATTAAAAGGAAGTAAAGTCTTCCGAAAAAGACACGCGCTTCTTGATTTAGGTCAAGAAGTTGTCGTCCAGACCAGCTGTAGGTTGACGAAAAATCTAGAAAAGTCATCACTAAAATCAGCAGGAAATCCACGGACCTCAGCATTAAACAGGGTCGCCAAGTGGTCAGATTTATCCTAACCATGAGAAGGATTTATCTCGTACAATGGGGGGGCACCATGCAAATTAGCTGGATAAGACTAATGAATCAGATCCCCAGAAAGGATAATCTCCTTAAAGATTAAAAATCAGCTTTTAAGACTGATATTACTCAATCCTAGAGATTGACCTTAAAGATTGAGAATTACAAACTCATGGAATTCGATGATATCTAAACTCGAGCTTGAACGAGAAAATATTTTGATCAAATTAAAACCGATTTGTTTTCTGAAAACCCATTTTCGATGCGTTCATTACCATTGAACGTAAAATCCTAGGAATTCACCTGGAATTCATTAGGTCACCTGAACCAAATCGGGTGTCAACCGTAAGAACGGTGGTTGCATAGTGGTCAAAGACAGGACCTTGTGCCAGACCGAAAAATCATAAGGGTGAGCTTTACTATTGCTCCTACCAAGGATAGTAATTGCATCCGACACGTTATAGACCATAATTAAAAGCATGTCAGGGGACATTGCCTTAACAGTTGCTTGTTCAACGCTTTCCTTTACAACCGGACGGTAGTTTATCGAAAGGTAATATACGGGACAAGTAAACTGGACGTGTGACTTTCCAAATACAAGGTTAGCAAGTGGGTGACACAAAACCGCAAGTTTTGAGCTAAAATTTTCAAATCTGAAACCCACCAAAACCACAAAAATATTTTGCAAACACCGGTGAAGGGTTATTCCGGAAAACTTATCTAGGGTAAAAGCTAGATTGAATTTTCAAAAGATCAAATATTTTCATAAAGATCCAATTTCCTTAAGGATCTACATTTTCATAGTCATGTGGGACTGTAAACCGCCTTTCAAATGTGCACTTTGCTTTGGAAACCGAAAATAAATCGGCTATTTGATTGCAAGTGTCGTTGACCTAAACCCGAGGCAACTGTGGATGACACACCCACCTTTAACCATGGTTCTATCGTTACTATCATTGTTTATACCGCCGTATAGAAATCACTGATGTACAAAGTGTGAAGAATAAAGAAGTGATTCTAGTATTTCAAGACGATATTGCTTGAGGACAAGCAACGCTCAAGTGTGGGAATATTTGATAATGCTAAAAACGAACATATATTTTATAGCATTATTCCTCAAGAAAGACAAGCTTTTAGTTGCAATTGTTCTATTTACAAGTGATATTCGTTTAAATAATAAAAGGTGAAGACAAAAGACAGATTTGACGAATTGAAGACGCAAACGAACAAAAAGCTCAAAAGTACAAAATACAATCAAAGAGGTTCCAATTATTGATAAGAAACGTCTCGAAATTACAAGAGTACAAGATTCAAAACGCAAAGTACAAGATATTAAATTGTACGCAAGGACGTTCGAAAATCCGGAACCGGGACTGGAGTCAACTCTCAACGATCGACGCAACGGACTAAAAATTACAAGTCAACTATGCACATAAATATAATATAATATTTAAATAATTCTTATAATTATTTAATATATTATATTATTTATAAAACCGTCGGCAGAAGAAAACAACCAAAAATGAGCCTCCCCAGCTGGCCATGCGATCGCATGGCCTGGAAGGCATAAATCCATGCGATCGCATGAGCCCCAGTTCCAGCCCACATGCCTATAAAAATCGAGCTTTGGTGCACCAAAAATCATCCATCTTTCTCTTTTCTCATACGTAAAACATATATATATATATATATATATATATATATATATTTATAATTTATATTTTAATTTTAATTATAATTCTAATAATAAGGGTATGTTAGCGAATGTTGTAAGGGTGTAAGTCGAAATTCTGTCCGTGTAACGCTACGCTATTTTTAATCATTGTAAGTTATGTTCAACCTTTTTACATTAATGTCTCGTAGCTAAGTTATTATTATGCTTATTTAAAACCAAGTAATCATGATGTTGGGCTAATTACTAAAATTGGGTAATTGGCCTTTGTACCTTAATTGGGGTTTGGACAAAAGAACGACACTTGTGGAAATTAGACTATGGGTTATTAATGGGCTTTATATTTGTTTAACTAAATGATAGTTTGTTAATGTTAATATAAAGATTTACAATTGGGCGTCCCTATAAATTACCATATACACTCAATCGGACACGATGGGCGGGGTATTTATATGTACGAATAATCGTTCATTTAACCGGACACGGGAATGGATTAATAGCCACTAGAATAATTAAAACAGGGGTGAAATTATGTACAAGGACACTTGGTATAATTGATAACAAAATATTAAAACCTTGGGTTACACTCAGTCGACATCCTGGTGTAATTATTAAACAAAGTATTAAAATCTTGTTACAGTTTAAGTCCCCAATTAGTTGGAATATTTAACTTCGGGTATAAGGATAATTTGACAAGGACACTCGCACTTTATATTTATGACTGATGGACTGTTATGGACAAAAACCAGACGGACATATTAAATAATCCAGGACAAAGGACAATTAACCCATGGGCATAAAACTAAAATCAACACGTCAAACATCATGATTACGGAAGTTTAAATAAGCATAATTCTTTTATTTCATATTTAATTTCCTTTATTTTATATTTAATTGCACTTCTAATTATCGCATTTTTATTGTTATTGTATTGCACTTTTAATTATCGTACTTTTTAATTATCGCAAGTTTATTTTATCGCACTTTTATTATTCGCAATTTCATTATCGTTATTTACTTTATGCTTTAATTTAAGTCTTGTATTTATTTTTAATATTTTACATTTGGTTTTAACTGCGACTAAAGTTTTAAAATCGACAAACCGGTCATTAAACGGTAAAAACCCCCCCTTTATAATAAAAATATTACTTATATATATATATTTGTATTTTTATAAAAGTAAACTAATATAGCGTTAAGCTTTGTTTAAAAAGATTCCCTGTGGAACGAACCGGACTTACTAAAAACTACACTACTGTACGATTAGGTACACTGCCTATAAGTGTTGTAGCAAGGTTTAGGTATATCCATTCTATAAATAAATAAATATCTTGTGTAAAATTGTATCATATTTAATAGTATTTTCTTGTAAAATTTAATAGTATTTTATACCCCTTAGCTTTAACATCAACGAAGCACACCATGCCATCACCCTTTGGCACCGAACATTCCCAAGACTTGTGACCCCTCACGCCACAATTATAACACTTAGGCGCACTCGAGTCCGATATACCCGTCCGTGTAGCACCCGTGTTCGCACTCGGACCCTTAGTCCTCTTACTTGGAGCACCATAAGAAACAACCATTCTCTCACTTGAAGGTTCACCAACCTTCGATCGCGAATACGACTCGAAACCTCTAGCCGAGGCGAATAACTCCACAAACAATTTCGCTTGAACTCTGCTAATCTTACTCTTCAAGTCATTATTCAAGGTTCGATAGAAATCTTGCATCAACAAATGATCATTCCCCAAATACTCCGGGCAAAAACGAGCCTTCGCCATAAAGGTCGTCTTGAGAGTATTCAAGTCCATAGAACCTTGTTGCAAATTTCGCAACTCATTACGCATTTTCGACGAATCGGCTGAAGTTCGGAACTCCTCGAAGAATTCCTTCTTAAACTCGTCCCACGATAACACCATAAACGTTTCATCACCGACAAGGTCAATCTTACCATCCAACCAATCCTTCGCCCTACCCCACAAGAAACTAGTAGCGAGTCTCGTCTTCTTCTCGGGAGGGCATTCAATAGTGAGAAAACACCCTTCGACAGCCGAGATCCAAGTTGTGCTCACTAAAGGATCCGGTTTCCCGTCATACATCGGGGGTTTAGTCCTCATGAAGCTCTTAAGACAACGCTCCATTTCACCACTACTCCGAGATTCGGAATACTTCCTATCCATTTCTTCCCGAAACGCACTCATTTGCTCCGCAACGGTGGCCGCAACTCTAGCGTTAAACTCCGCGTCGTTCGTCTCGATCCCGTTTCTCGTCGCCATTCTAAGGAATGCAAAAGCGATTAGATCACGAACGTATAAAGCACACACACAACACCGCCCCATCTTGCTAAACACTAGTCGTACATCACTTGCTAGACACGATTTGTACCCGTAATAAGGTTTGCAAGTCCTTATTGCGCATACACGCCGTATCGGCTCGTTAGTACAACGACCGCCTCGCTCAATGATATATGCAAACGCAAACATAAACAAAACACAACGCAATCACATATTAATAATATCCACATATTAATATAAACGTTAGTCCTCCTACAAACAAGGCACTAACTATAACTCATTCCTACCCGTAATCCTACAAGTCCCGCAACAAATTAAGCACACACAAAAGTCTAAGTCTAGGCACCTATCTCAAGTCACCTAAATCCCTTAGACCATGCTCTGATACCACTTGTAACAACCCAAACCAAACCACTTTCGAACCCGTTTAAAGTATCACAAAAAAAAAAAATTATTTTTGTTGCACAGCTATTGGCGCGGCGCGCCAAAAGGCCTGGACAGGCTGCTGTCCCAAAAAGTCAAAAACATGAAAATGTTTGACCACTTCCCGACGTATTTAGACAAAAAACTTTTCACAACATATTCATATATGAAAAACTAACACGTTCCATTCATAAAATAAGTTTTACGAGACCGGGCCCACATCGTCCGTTTTACGACTTTCGTACAAAATACAAGTTTTCAACCACATGATTTTTAATACAAAATAAAGCCGAGCATGGCTATTGGGGATACGCTACCCAATTCTAATCGAATCCAAAAGCATGCCTCTAAAGCAACTACGCAAGTCCACTAGTCCCCGCACTTACCCGAGCCGCCGCGTCCATGCAATCTATAAAAATGTCAACAACGAGAGGGTAAGCGAACGCTTAGTGAGTGAGAATATACTACATACATATATATGCATAAAATGGACACGCCACATAAATAAACAAATACCGCATACCGAAGCATCCAAGCATAAAGGCAAGCTAATCTAAGCATACCGTACGATCACTAAGCAACAAGCTAACAACATCAACAATGAGTAAGTTCACCAACGACAATGTGAACAAATGCCAATAAGCTACACCCGGAGGGTTAGCTACATCACGACAATACAACATTATACGTATATAATATTTAACATGCTAAACAATCACAAACACAATATGGTTAACCATAACGCTATTGTGCTACCGGCTCGTGGTTCACACCATACGTATTTGAGTCATACTCTTTTATAATGCTACTGGCTCGTGGTTCACACTTTGACGCTACCGGCTCGTGGTTCACGCTTCGTTTTATAGTGCTACCGGCTTGTGGTTCACACTCGATGCTACCGGCTCGTGGTTCACATCTATTTTTATAGTGCTACCGGCTCGTGGTTCACACTCGATGCTACCGGCTCGTGGTTCACATCTATTTTTATAGTGCTACCGGCTGGTGGTTCATACTCGATGCTACCGGCTCGTGGTTCACATCTATTTTTATAGTGCTACCGGCTCGTGGTTCACACTCGATGCTACCATAACATCCATAAACAAATACGCCATAAACATGAACGCATAATTATTCCACTCACAATATTAACCCTTCGCCATTGGGGTTATATAATCCACATCACCCCGCCCATGTGATAACGTACACACAAAGTGTGCACCTCGTCAAATGTGGTCAACCAAAACGCACAACCGTGCCAATTGGACCTATACACAAGTCCATCAATCCACCTATACGTGAAGTGAGCTCTATAACCGAGAACCACTTCACCCGACCCGCACCCATCCTACACATACATATGCATATAGGATATTAACACTCACCTTGAAGTCTTGATGGATGCCAAACCAAAATCCGAAATCGCCGATGGAATGTATCTATTCCATTTATCACAAATACAACAACACAATTAGGGTGGATTTACAAATCAACCTAAATTGACAACTAGTGCAATTTTGACCCAAATGCACTTCCAAGCACAAACCGCCCCCAAACTAACCAATAATCACTAATTCAAGTGAGAATGGTCCTAATATGTCAATCAAACCCAAACATAGGTGTTAAACACCTATCTTGCCCAAAATGACACTTAAACCCTAATTTGACCCATAAGAAGTCAATATCACGCCATTAGCAAGTTTTGACACCAAAACATATATAACTCGGTTTTATACTTCAACTTAATCCATTTTAAGTTTATAACCCTTATTAAATCGACAATTGGGTCATAATCATCAACAAACCCTAATTTTGACTCTAGTCAAAATTAGTCAACCCAAATTCACCTAAAGTGGTTCCAACACTTCCATAATCACTAAACCTAGTGATTAAACTCAAGATTAAAGCCTAATCAAGGCCAAATCGTCAACCAACCCAAAACCCGCCAAGTGACAAGAATAACTAGTCACCATAAACCCATTTCATCATCTAAGAGGGTTTCACAGCAAATCAAACTCAAACCCTAACTTGAATATCAAATCTAACAAATGTAATTCGGAGTTTGAACTTACCAATACCGCCATAATGATGCCGTTGACGAGTAGAACAACTTTAAAACCCGAGCTTTGGTGAGAATCCAACTCCTTCTTCTCTAAATCAAGCTCTCTCTCACTAAAAGTGGGTTTCTCACTCTAGGGTTTGATGAGAGTGTTTGATGAGTGAAATGTGATCCAAAATGATCAATGGATCAGTTTTGATGACCCCAAACCGACCCCAAGTGAAAAGACCAAAGTACCCCTCATTTAAACCCTTTAAAAATGCTGAAAATTGCATCAGCAGCAATCGGAGCGCCGCTTCAAAAGGTGGCGCGCCGCTCCACCCTTCAGGTCAGTTTTCAGTAACTTGTTTTGGCTATAACTTTTTGACCGTAGCTCCGTTTTCGATGAATCAAATATCGTTGGAAACGTAATAAGATTTTCTTTCCAGTGGTAAGGCTTTGAAACATCAACTCAAACTTTATTTGGGGTTGAAAAGATACGTACACACGTTGTCACTTCAGACAACGTCCAGTTTCCTTCGACGTTCGAGCAAGCAACACGTACGTGCTTCGTACACTTCATACACGCATCGTACACCATAAATACATTATGTACAATAAATATTTGGGTCTTACATTTTAAAAAATGCTTAACACAACAACATCTAAAACGGCGCTTAACACATTGAACGTGTTCCCCTCTGTAAATACACAACGCTACGTTAAATATGAATACGCAGCCTGAAAGCCCCCGCCGCAATGCGCGGGCCGGTCCGGACTAGTTTCAAAAGAAACTAACTAATATATCTATATAACTAATTTATGTAAATATAAATGTGACAAACGTATCATGTTATGCGTCAAAAGCGTTATGCATGGCTTAGTAATTTTTGTGTGAAAATATTAGCGGATTTCGAGCATAATAGACATATGGACATATCTAGGGATGGCAATGGGCTAGAAGAAACCCGTGACCCGTGGGTACCCGGTCCGCGATGGGCGGGTAAATTCATTAAATCTTACCCACGGGCACGGGTACGGGTAAAAAATTATACCCGTCAACGGGTCGCGGGCGGGTCGCGGACGGGTCGCGGACGGGTCGCGGGTACATACTACCCGTTGCGGATAAAACCCGACCCGTGAATACATGAGACTTTTCTTAATTTACCCTCGAGTTTATACTTACAATTATTAATTTAGAAAGTTAATTTACTTGTAATTGAATAATGATTAATAATTTAATATTATATACAAGTAAAAAACATAATTTTCACGTCATTTTAGATATAACTTGTATATATATTTTTATAATTAATAAAATTATTTGGGTTTTCTAATAAAAAAGTTGTATAGATTATTACCCGCGGGTTACCCGCGGGTCACGGGTACCGGCAGGTCACGGGCATGGGCAAAGCATTTTTACCCGCGGGCGGGTAACGGGTCTCAACGTGCAAAAAAGAAACCCGACGGGCGGGTCGCGGGTATATAGACTCCGTGCCCATTGTCCGCGGGCGCCATCCCTAGACATATCATGCACATTAATTCACATATTTTATTAAATTATTTACTTGTAAAAACTATATTAAAAGCATAATAAATCTAGTTATCCTAGACTTAAAAGTATTTATTATATATACTTAAAATAAAAAGTCATCATTTGAGAAAATTTTGGAAAGAAATCTTTGAGTAACATTTTTTGAATGTACGGAGTAATATTATAATTTAAAAATAATTGTAGATTGTAATATAATAATAATAATTGTATATAATTATATAATCTATACATATAACCTATACATATAACAATTCATAAATAACTTTCAACCAAAATTAAGAATAACTTTTTCGTTTATATATATGTATAGATAGATAGATAATTACAGTTGAGTACCAATTAAATAGTACTCGTATGATCCTACCACTATATATATATACTAGTAAAATGACCCGTGGAATCACGGGTTTGTTTAAATAAAAGAGTTTAATGATACATTTTAGGTGTTAAGTGAATTTAAACGCTAAAGTCATTTAGTTTAATGACCCGACGGATTCCGACTAAGAAACTTCTCGTTGTTTTTACAGACACATTGATATACTTAACTTGGTCAGAATAAACTACATATATTCTCTCACCATCATCTTCCAATTTTCATCACAATTACTATTTTCCTTGTCATAAAAGCCTACGTAGAACATTTTATTGAGACGTGTATTTCGCATACATATGTAACGTAATTAATCTCGTAAAGAAAACTCATATTTGAATTTGAATAATAATATAATAATAATTAATAATTAATGAGAGTGAATTTTTTTCTTAAAAAACATGAAATAAATAAATAAATAGATTTAATTTAATTAGTCATTAATTAGATTAATGACATCACCTTAAGGGCTTAGGTTTTTTTTTTTCTTTTTGATTTTTTCTTCTAATTTTCATCACAATTACTATTTTCCTTATAATAAAAGCCTACATAGAACCTTTTATTGAGACGTGTATTTCGCATACATATATAACGTAATTAATCTCGTAAAGAGAACTAATAATTGAATTTGAATAATAATATAATAATAATTAATGAGAGTGAATTTTTTTTCCCAAAAACATGAAATAAATAAATAAGTAGATTTAATTTAATTAGTTATTAATTAAATTAATGACATCACCTTAAGGATTTAGATTTTTTTCTTTTTCATTTTAATTTTTTCTTAACAAAAGAATTAGGCTAATAATGACATCATTATTATAGGATTTTAATAGAAACTATATATATATATATATATATATATATATATATATATATATATATATATATGGGCAGGATCAATGGGGAAGTAACCAATCGGGGGAAGCAAATTTTTTTTTTTCGTTTTTTTTTGAATTTTTTTTTTCCGGCATCAAGATCACACGAAAATATGAACATTTAGAAGAGACACTTCGTGATGAATGTTATTATTTAGGCGGGAAAACGATCGACAAAAATAACATTCAAGATAATATTGTTCGTTAAGAATATGAAGGTTTTTTTCCCCATGTTTTGTGAAGTAAAATTTAGCCCGATTTAGAGTTTAGGGTTTAGGGTTTAGGATTTAGGGTTTGGCCGTTCGTGTTAAAAACTCAATCTAAATCCTAAATCTAAACCCTAAACCCTAAATTTCTAAACCCTAATATCTAAACCCTAATATCTAAACCCCAATAGCTAAAACCTCAAAATACGCTCGAAAAACACGATAATTGTTATATATTACTTCTTCGAGCGTTTTCCCGCCAAAATAAAAACATTTATCACAAAGTGTCTCTACTAAATATTCATATTTTCATCTCATCTATAATGTTCGTGAGCAAAGTTTTTTCAAAAAACGAAAAAAAAAAGTTTTTGCTTCCCCCCCTTCCCCCCGCTTTCCCCCGAATGGTTACTTCCCTCTTATCCTACCACTATATATATATATATATATATATATATATATATATATATATATATATATATATATATATATATATATATATATATATATATATATATATATATATATAAAATATAATATAATATAATATATTCTTTTAACAAAACAAAATTAAAAAATTAAGCAGCCTTTCGTACCATCACTGTGCACCTACTCTTCGAGAAATCTTATATTCCGTAATATAATAACCTGCACCATTTGATCATATAATAATTGCGTGGTTGCTGTCAAATTCTAAAAATGGAATACTATGCAGGTAAACTTAACAATTAAACCCTAATTAATCACAAAAAACTTACATACGAATCACATATGTTATTACAATTTCACTCTGCCTGTTCTGACTTTTGTTTCTGTTTGCAGTTATCGAGTTTCTAGGAGACGTACCTGTGCTTCAGAAACTACCGATTTCATCGATAACAAATATTGCTCAACATGTTATAACTAAACGTTACAGTATTTATATCTTTCAATTGCAATTTAAATTTGTTATCAAATTCGATTTTATTGTACTTCCTGGATGTTTAATTAGTATACATTACATAATTTCGTACAGTAGTTGTTATTGGAGTAATAAAAGTTATAGATTATAGATAGGTTGAATTTTTGACGGATATAATTTGTGTTACTAGTTTGACTTGAAAGTCAACGTAAGTAAATGATATACTTCTTTATCCCAACTTGTTTTAAATAATTAATTCCTCCGTAAAATAATGACCTGAAATTACTAATTAATATATGCATTGTATTTCATCATTTATCATGTGTATATAAGCGTTAAAGTAGTTTTAACGTTTTGATACAATGTTACTTCAACTAACGTGATTGTGATGTTTTATTTTTGAAGATTCTGGGGAGTATGTTTTCAAAGAAGGGGAACTTGGGGATGGAATATACTTTATTTTGGAGGGTGAGGTAATTTTTCTATATTGCCCCATTAATTTGATGGTGAATTGGTTGGTTCATGATCATTATATCATTAAAGTAATTCGGTTAAATTTGGTAATTCTTCGTTTGCAGGTGGAAGCATATCGTCCATTCAGTGCAGATAAACAAGATTGTCAAGTTTTTCAGTGGAACAAATTTGATCATTTCACCCGAAGTGAGTGGTCATACACTGCTCCACCCTTTTGGTCTTTGTTATTTAACTCATTATGATCCTAGGCTATTTGGCAGGTGAATCTATTGGACAAGAACGCATTATTGCGTTGACTAAGGTAGTTTCTATACTTCAGTTGTACACAATTATGTATATGACATGATAATATGAATAAAACATTGTCAAAGTATGCTCACTTTAGCTATTGTTACAGCTGACCTGCTTAATGCTACCCCACAAATACAGTCCCCTGATGCATCCAAAATCAATTTGGAGTGCAGATATGAATCTTGAGACGATTGCACCCGTTGAGCATATATTATCTTTGGATCCACTGGATGTATGTCGTACTTGAGCCATATTAGCCATCTTTTGTTGATAAACAATATCAGGATTTTCATTATGCTATGTCTTTACTAACTCCTATGATAGGGAACTTGCATAATTATTTATTTTTTGAACGAATTTCTTTGACTTAATTTCGGAAGTTTTTTGATCATACTTTTTTTTTTTTTTTTTTTTTTTTTTTTTTAAGGTGAACACCTTTAGAGGCATCACCTTGAAAGGAGCACCAAAATCCAATAAAGTGTATGGAGGGCAGTTTATGGGACAGGCATGAAGCTTTTATATTCTATCAAGATTTGCAGCATTTCATGTTTTTGTGTGTGCTTATAATAAAGATTAAAGATACTTTATAAACAATGGTGGTAACTTTAGTGTAAATATCCTAGTTACTTATGAGAAAATCTTCATAATATGATAAATTTCAATCTAACATAAGAAAATAAGCCTCACCATATTTAAAAGACCGTAAGAGAGTAAGCTTTGCCCTATATATGTGTACAAAATATAGGTTCGGTTTAGATATGCTCCCTTCTCATATATGAAGATTATATATAGAATGGAAATTTTCATTTACAAATCATAATGAACTATAGGTAACACAAAAAAAGATCTTAAATGATTAATCTGTAGTTATTTTTGATTTGGAACCCTTGACACATTTGTTTCTGTGTATGCACTATGAAAGTGAATTGTTTGATAAAGGCTGCAATATGGATCATATGTACTCAGTGCTAAAAACAGAAAAAAATTTCACCGGGGGCGAATTTTTTTTTAAAGCGTAGCAACTCTTTTTGGGTAAAATATGGAGGTTTTGGGGCAAAAATATGGTGATTTTGGGGCAAAATGTGGAGGGTTTATGGGCAAGATATGAAGGTTTTGGGGCAAAATATGGAGGTTTTGGGGCAAAAAAAATCCACCGGGGGCAAAATCGAAAAACCCAAAATTTCTACACTAAAAATTGCAAATCGACTGGGGGCATCTGCCCCCCTGCCCTATTCTGTTTCCGCCACTGTATGTACTTAAATGCACTATATAAATTGCATCATATGGCATAATGTGATTTTCGCATTCGTCTATGGTGATTTATTTTCAGGCGTTGGCTGCAGCATCAAAAACTGTTAATTTTCTTAAAGTTTTACATAGCTTTCACGCTCACTTCCTTCTTGCTGGGGATGTAAAAAGTAAGTTATTTTTATTTTTACGGTTTTTACTTTCTTATGGTATGCACCACAAGTTTCCCAAATCTATAACGATAAGTTTTAAAACATGCACTCAGTAATATGCATTTCCTGTTTTTCAAGCTATTTTGTTATTTATGAACATCTGCAGCTCCTATCATATATCAAGTTGAGCGGGTACGTGATGTGCCTAATCTTGCTACTCGACGGGTGAAAGCAATACAAAAAGAGAAAGTTGTATTTTGTTTGATAGCATCCTTTCATGTAAGGTCCCAATGAATCATAGAGATTTATAGTTGATTTTATCCTTATACTTTCTTTTTCGCTAAGAAGGTTGTTTTATTTGTATCATGTATGCTACACTGATAATGTTTGTAGTTTGTATATGTATATCATTGCATTAAATCTATATGACATCATGCCCTTATAATAAATGTTTCCAATTCACTATATTTTTGATGGATTGCACTTACAGATTGAAGAAGAGGGGTTTGATCACCAAGAACCGACAATGCCCGTAATGCCTGACCCGGAAACGGTAACCAAATTCTTGTGTTTTAAATGATTCAATCGGCTTTTTTTTTTTTTTTTTTTTTTTATTATTTCTGAAATCCTACGGTAGCAGATTGTTGCAAAGCATGGGTTAGAAGAGGGTGTTATGCTTCCACGTAATCATCTTAGGTTCGATTTTGTATCCTTAACAACTGATTTTCTATGCAAATCTTAGTGTGATTTATGTGCAAACATGTTAGTTTTAAATCATGAAATTTTTGGAAGTTGTTTAACTATGGAATTGATGAACAGAACCGAAGTTTCCACTTCAACGTCTGTCCCGTGGCCCACAGAAATCAGGCCTTTTGATACTAAAGATTATTCACGATACACTAGACGCTCTCCAAGGTTGTTTTCTAGTTTTTATTTAAATTTAATACATCAAATTTTTTCTTGTTATGTAGGCTTGCATGGTGTGACAACTTTCTAGTTATCTGTAAAACAAATTGCAGTGTCAGTTACTGGTTGAGGGCAAAAGGTAAACTTCCTGATGACCCAGCTTTGCACAGGTAAGAAACTGAATGATAAAGGTGACAATTTTGACCCATTTATTTATGATATATGTATTATCCATAAAAGGTAGCTATATATTGGTCACCTGTTTTTGAGTTATGTTTGTGAGCTTGAAAGAACAAGTGGATGATAAAGGTGACAAATTCGACCCATTTATTTATGAACGGGTCCACAAAGGTTATGTTTTCTTATCTAATGAGTCAAATAAAAGATCAGTTGAGAAGGAAAGGGTTTAATTGAGTTGAATGTGTAGAAAATCTCCTAAATTGTATACATTATCCATAACACTTTTAAAATCACTTTGTTCAAAAGATCTGTATCATTTTTAGTAAACGTGTTTGCAAAACGAATTATTTATCATACCAAATTCATATAGTATATGGATAAATATAGTTGACAGTTAATCCAACCTGGCCACTTTGGACCTAAATAAAGTTACTTGTGCTGATGTGGGCCTATTTGTCTCCTTATCTACCCCGCCCGAATCGCCTATATTTAAGCCTCTAAGAATTATCTTGATTCCCGTTCCAAATAACAGGTGTGTTGGTGCGTACTTCTCAGATCTGCTATTCATTCAAATCAGTTTGAATCCACACCGTAAAGAGGGCGTTACAGCAATCTCTACTAGTCTGGACCATTCGTAAGTCAATATATGCTTTAACAGTCTCACTACATTCAAGCAGTGTTTGATTGGATAAATTTTCAGGATTTTACCTTTTAAAACCTCATCTTGGAAAATTTCATATAAAATTTCTTGTTGACTACTACGTTTTCCAAAATATCTGTCTTTTTTCCTTTTCAGGATGTGGTTTCACAGGAACTTTAGAGCAGATGATTGGTTATTATACGTGGTAAGTTTCAAAGAGCGGTATAAGGTGTTCCAATATAACGTTTGTTAACACACTACAGATTACAACCAAAGAAAATGTTCATAAATTGTTCCCTTAACTTTAATTTATGATACAGATCGACAGTCCTTGTGCTTATAATGCACGAGGCTTTTCTCGTGGTCAAGTGTTCAATAGAAAGGGAGAGGTAACTACAGCTTAACTTTACCTATGGTTATACTAGGGTGACAAATGGGCGGGTTAGGTAAGGAACCAAAATAAATTTGGGTCAAAACTGATTTAAAACTACATGTTTGCGCATGGATCTCTTGTGAATCATCAGGATGCTAACCCCTAGGCCCCTTTGGGGTTTCTTATGGGTCAAGTATATCACAAAAGTAATGATTTGTCTGATCTTGTGTAAGATTGGTGTTAATTTTGAAATATGACATGTCAAGTACAAAAAGAAAATCCTACATCAAATCTTATTTTTTTCTTGCTATTCGAGAGTATTCCGAACTAATGACTAATTTTATTTTCATGTTGCAGCTTGTTTTGTCTGCAATGCAGGTGGGCGTTGTAAGAACACTAAAGATGCCATCTAATTCCACTACTGAATCGAAGTTATAGCTCTGTCGTATATTCATACAAATATTGTTGTATTATTATTGTTGTTATTAATTTTTTATATTAATGAGGCTGGCTTAGAAAATAAAGGGTAGGAGTATCAACGATTATCTTCGAATAAGAAAATATGGATGTCATATTGAAAAATCATGGCAACATATAATCGAAAACCTTTTTCTTTCTTTATATAAGTTTCATCTAGCTTAAATTTTATGGGGCTTAGAATGATATTCGAGTTTAAGAAAGAGTTCAAATTTCTTCATGATGATGTGTTTTCATTCGATAATGAAATAACATTACTGTTTAAGCTCATGTTGGAAATTTCATGTGCTTTTTGGATTTGCCATGGTACCGAAAAGGATAAATCTTTTGAAGTTACATCGGGGAGTTATCTAATTACTATGAATGAAGGCATCCACAGTTTAAGAGACTGGCAAGAATGTTGCATCTTTACACAGGGTCAATGGCTTGATCCACTCAAAACTCCCGTTAAGAAACATAACGTGACCTTAGAAAATTAATTGCACCTAATGAGATTTGAGTCTTAAAGCTCTCATTCTGTTGTGTATTGGTTGTTAATTACCCACATGGCCACATACAAAAATAACAACGAAAGAAAGTAACAAATGTATTGGTGTAAAACATATGAATGGTAGGAATGGTTAGTTAACGTCGGTGTTAGTGTATTAGTGGTGATTGACTTTCCACAAGGGAGGTGAGGGGTTCGACCCCTGAGTTCCAAAATATTTTCATTAAGGTTACCCGCTCATTTCATGGGTCGGGGAGGTCTCGGACGTCTTGTGTTCGAGTGATGGTTTTACCACACGCGATGCTCGTATTAATTCGCTGTGGGGACTTTTTTATGAGGGGCGGTAGGATTGGTCTCAGACGTCTTGTGTTCGAGCATCACTCGAGAGGGTGGGGACTTTTTCATGAGGGGCGGTAGGATTGTAGGATTGTAGGCTTGTTCTAAATAAATGGTTACCTTTAGGCTTAAACTAGTTTTTGAACCCTCGCTTCGCGCCGGGGGTTCGATTTTTAATGTATTTTATTGTGTTTAGTTACGGAGTCTGCGAGTGAAAAATCAACATATATATGAAAAGTACCCTAAATATTTAGCGTTTTTTTTAAAAGTGTCCGTTTTGCGTATAGTTAGTGACATTGTGTTCATAAAATTATTTCGAGTTTAAGGATGGTGTCGAAAAAATTTAACTCGTTGCGAGCGAGAAGATATGACCTGTTGAATATTTGAGTGGAGTTTATTTAAGATATTTTATGAAAATTTTGATTTGACGCTTTAACCCCCTGTGTTGGGGGCCAATTTTAATTTTTGAAAAAAGTGTGGGGGGCTTTTGTGGTGTCACTTGAAAGAAAGAAGGGAGAGGGGAAAAAAGTGAAAAGACGAAAATACCCCTGACACTATTCATAAGTTTTGTCTAATATACTAGTTTTCGAACCCTCGCTTCGCGCCGGGGGTTCGATTTTTAATGTATTTTATTGTGTTTAGTTACGTAGCCTGCGAGTGAAAAATCAACATATATGAATAGTACCCTAAATATTTAGCGTTTTTTAAAAAGTGTCCGTTTTGCGTATAGTTAGTGACATTGTGTTCATAAAATTATTTTGAGTTTAAGGATGGTGTCGGAAAAATTTAACTCGTTGCGAGCGAGAAGATATGACCTGTTGAATATTTGAGTGGAGTTTATTTAAGATATTTTATGAAAATTTTGATTTGACGCTTTAACCCCCTGTGTTGGGGGTCGATTTTAATTTTTGAACAAAGTGTGGGGGGCTTGTGTGGTGTTACTTGAAAGAAAGAAGGGAAAAAGGGGGAAAAAAGGTGAGAGGATGAAAGTACCCAAATTTTGATTTGACGCTTTAACCCCCTGTGTTGGGGGTCGATTTTAATTTTTGAACAAAGTGTGGGGGGCTTGTGTGGTGTTACTTGAAAGAAAGAAGGGGAAAAGGGGGGAAAAAGGTGAGAGGACGAAAGTACCCTGATACTATTCATAAGTGTTTGTCTAATAGTTAATATGGTAATGGTAATGCTTACATTATGAAATTAAAATGTAAATTATGAAATGTCCCGTTCTTATTGATTAAAAACGTTCCATATTAATTGACTTCGTTGCGAGGTTTTGACCTCTATATGAGACGCTTTTCAAAGACTACATTCATTTTAAAACAAACCATGACCTTTATTTCATCAGTAAAGGTTTAAAAAGCTTTACGTAGATTATCAAATAATGATAATCTAAAATATCCTGTTTACACACGATCATTACATAATGGTTTACAATACAAATATTTTACAACAAAATAAGTTTCTTGAATGCAGTTTTTACACAATATCATACAAGCATGGACTCCAAATCTCGTCCTTATTTAAGTATGCGACAGCGGAAACTCTTAATAATCACCTGAGAATAAACATGCTTAAAACGTCAACAAAAATGTTGGTGAGTTATAGGTTTAACCTATATATATCAAATCATAATAATAGACCACAAGATTTCATATTTCAATACACATCCCATACATAGAGATAAAAATCATTCATATGGTGAACACCTGGTAACCGACATTAACAAGATGCATATATAAGAATATCCCCATCATTCCGGGACACCCTTCGGATATGATATAAATTTCGAAGTACTAAAGCATCCGGTACTTTGTGTAACACCCCGTTTTTCTCCGTACATGATTTATAGGTGTATTGTGTATGTACGACAGGCGTATGAAGGGTTCGATACATGTTTGGGTGTTAAAGTCTTGTATGCGAGAAAATGTGTCAGGCCATGTTGGGTGTCGCGGCGCGACAAAGGGAGCCGCGGCGCGGCGTTTCAAATAAATCCAGATCAGAAAGCTTGTTAACAAAGTCACCAGTTCGAGGCAATCGTCGCGGCGCGACGAATTAGGCCGCGGCGCGGCGAATGGTGTGAACTGGCACCAGATTCTTGTAAATTTAAATGAAGTTCAAGGGCAATTTGGTCTTTTCGCGTTTGAGCCAGATTTGAGGATTTAACCTCATCCATTCATTTCATTTCTCATTTTAATTTCCCTTTTCTTTTCATTTTTCCTCTCAAACTCAAACACCCATTTGATTTCAAAAGGATTTTTGGAAAGGAAGGATCGGGAGTTGATCCTTGGCGTAGTTGACAAGTGTGTTCTCCTCGTTCTTAGCTACACGGTGATACTAGTGGTAAGCTCTAACTCCGAAATTCATTTTCGTGTTCATCATTCAAGTTTAGGGCTTTTGATTGTATGATTCATAGGTGAAACCCATTTAGTTGTTAATTGAAGGTTAACACCAAGATTCGGGTTTTTTGTTGTTAATGTCGGGTTTTGGGTTTGGTGTGCAAGTTCATGCTTGTAAGACTTGTAAATGGTGTATAATCACTAGTATTAGTGATTATTGAGGTTTTGGGGACATTTAGGGTTCTTGGAGTTGACTAATTTTGACTAGAGCCAAAATTAGGGTTTGGTGATGATTTTGACCCGATTGTTGATTTATTAAGGTTTATAAACTTAAAATGGATTAAGTTGAAGTATTAAACCGAGTTAAATGTGTTTTGGTGTCAAGACTTGTAAACGGCGAGATTTTGACTTAATGGGTCAAAATTAGGGTTTTGGTGTCAAAATGGGTGAGACATGTGTTTAACACTTGTGTTTGGGTTTACTTGGCATATTAGGACCATTTTCACCCGTGTTAGTAATTATTGGTTAGTTTGGGCGCGGTTTGTACTTGGAATTACATTTGGGTCGAATTTGCACTAAGTGTCAAATTGGGTTGGTTTGTAAATCCAATCTAAGTGTGTTGTTGAATTTGTGATAATGGAATAGGTACTTTCCATTGACGAGTTGCGGATTACTTGGTTGCATTCATCAAGGCTTAAGGTGAGTGTTAATATCCTATATGCATATGTATGTGTAGGATGGGTGCGGGTCGGGTGAAGTGGTTCTCGGTTATAGAGCTCACTTCACATATAGGTGGATTGATGGACTTGTGTGTAGGTCCAATTGGCACGGTTGTGCGTTTTGGCTGACCATCTTTGACGAGGTACACACCTTGCGTGTACTCTATCACATGGGCGTGTGATGTGGATTATATAACTCCAATGGCGAAGGGTTAATATTGTGAGTGGAATAATTATGCGTGTACGTATATAATGTATTTATTTGTGTAGTATGAATGTGGTATTGTCGCGGTGTTCAAGACACCACATTCTAAGTAACGAGTAGTAGTGTCGCGGTGTTTAAGACACTACTCATTGTTTGATTGGCATGTGGTATTGTCGCGGTGGTTAAGACACCACATTGTCATGGGAGTGGAATTGTCGCGGTGTTCAAGACACCACTCATTATTTTGATTGACGTGTGGATTCGTCGAGGTGTTTAAGACGCCACATTGTCATGGGGGTGAATTAGTCGCGGTGTTTAAGACATCACCCGGGGGATTAGTGATTACGCGGTGTTTAAGTAACGCTAATGGATGTTACGAACTCCGACGGTCTCTTACGAGTATCGTTCCCTTGTACGATTGGTTAACCATGGTTATTGTGTTGTAAGCGTAAGAAAATTATGTTATTCGAGAGATATATACATATATATACATATATATTGTATACATATAATGTTGTATTGTCGTGTTGTAGCTAACCCTCCGGGTGTAGCTTATTGGCATTGTTCACATCGTTGTTGGCAAACTTATATTTTGTTGATGTATCTTTAGCTCATTGCTTAGTGATCTTACGGTATGCTTAGACTAGCTTGCCTTTATGTTTGGATGCTCCGGTATGCGGTATTTGCTATTTTGTGGCGTGTCCATTTTATGCATATATATGTATGTAGTATATTCGCACTCACTAAGCGTTAGCTTACCCTCTCGTTGTTGATATTTTTATAGGTTCGCATGCTTGGCGGCTCGAGTAAGCTTGGGAATTAGAGATCTCAGCTAGGTTGCTTTAGAAGATCTTGCTTTTGGACTCGATTAGGATTTGGGTAGCGTAGTCCCAAATCACCATGCTCGGTTTTGTGTAAACGTAACTAGTCGGGTCATAATGATTATAACCGGTTTACGATTTAATTAATGAACCATTGTATTAAGGAGTTTAAATCATTAATGTATGTTTTAAGTTCGATGAACTTACTTTGATAACAAATACGTTTTGGAATATGTGTAACGGGACCTAAAGTATTATTTAACGCGTATTAAAAGGAAAAAATTTTATGGGCCGGTTTTAATACGGGTTGGGTTGTTTCACTTTGGATGGGGTTTGTTAGGCCCAATAGATCTATCTTTAGGATTCGCGTCAATTAGGGTGTCTGTTCCCTGATTCTTAGATTACCAGACTTAATAAAAAGGGGCATATTCGATTTCGATAATTCAACCATAGAATGTAGTTTCACGTACTTGTGTCTATTTTGTAAATCATTTATAAAACCTGCATGTATTCTCATCCCAAAAATATTAGATTTTAAAAGTGGGACTATAACTCACTTTCACAGATTTTTACTTCGTCGGGAAGTAAGACTTGGCCACTGGTTGATTCACGAACCTATAACAATATATACATATATATATAAAAGTATGTTCAAAATATATTTACAACACTTTTAATATATTTTGATGTTTTAAGTTTATTAAGTCAGTTGTCCTCGTTAGTAACCTACAACTAGTTGTCCACAGTTAGATGTACAGAAATAAATCGATAAATATTATCTTGAATAAATCCACGACCCAGTGTATACGTATCTCAGTATTGATCACAACTCAAACTATATATATTTTGAAATCAACCTCAACCCTGTATAGCTAACTCCAACATTCACATATAGAGTGTCTATGGTTGTTCCGAAATATATATAGATGTGTCGACATGACAGGTCGAAACATTGTATACGTGTCTATGGTATCTCAAGATTACATAATATACAATACAAGTTGATTAAGTTATGGTTGGAATAGATTTGTTACCAATTTTCACGTAGCAAAAATGAGAAAAATTATCCAATCTTGTTTTACCCATAACTTCTTCATTTTAAATCCGTTTTGAGTGAATCAAATTGCTATGGTTTCATATTGAACTCTATTTTATGAATCTAAACAGAAAAAGTATAGGTTTATAGTCGGAAAAATAAGTTACAAGTCGTTTTTGTAAAGGTAGTCATTTCAGTCGAAAGAACGACGTCTAGATGACCATTTTAGAAAACATACTTCCACTTTGAGTTTAACCATAATTTTTGGATATAGTTTCATGTTCATAATAAAAATCATTTTCTCAGAATAACAACTTTTAAATCAAAGTTTATCATAGTTTTTAATTAACTAACCCAAAACAGCCCGCGGTGTTACTACTACGGCGTAAATCCGGTTTTACGGTGTTTTTCGTGTTTCCAGGTTTTAAATCATTAAGTTAGCATATCATATAGATATAGAACATGTGTTTAGTTGATTTTAAAAGTCAAGTTAGAAGGATTAACTTTTATTTGCGAACAAGTTTAGAATTAACTAAACTATGTTCTAGTGATTACAAGTTTAAACCTTCGAATAAGATAGCTTTATATGTATGAATCGAATGATGTTATGAACATCATTACTACCTCAATTTTCTTGGATAAACCTACTGGAAATGAGAAAAATAGATCTAGCTTCAAAGGATCCTTGGATGGCTTGAAAGTTCTTGAAGCAGAATCATGACACGAAAACAATTTCAAGTAAGATTTCCACTCGAAATAAGATTGTTATAGTTATAGAAATTGAATTAAAGTTTGAATATGATTATTACCTTGTATTAGAAAGATAACCTACTGTAAGTAACAAAGGTTTCTTGATCTTGGATGATTACTTGGAATGAATTTAGAAAACTTGGAAGTAAACTTGCAATCTTGGAAGTATTCTTGATTTTATGAAATTAGAACTTTTGGAATTTATGAAGAACACTTAGAACTTGAAGATAGAACTTGAGAGAGATCAATTAGATGAAGAAAATTGAAGAATGAAAGTGTTTGTAGGTGTTTTTGGTCGTTGGTGTATGGATTAGATATAAAGGATATGTAATTTTGTTTTCATGTAAATAAGTCATGAATGATTACTCATATTTTTGTAATTTTATGAGATATTTCATGCTAGTTGCCAAATGATGGTTCCCACATGTGTTAGGTGACTCACATGGGCTGCTAAGAGCTGATCATTGGAGTGTATATACCAATAGTACATACATCTAAAAGCTGTGTATTGTACGAGTACGAATACGAGTGCATACGAGTAGAATTGTTGATGAAACTGAACGAGGATGTAATTGTAAGCATTTTTGTTAAGTAGAAGTATTTTGATAAGTGTATTGAAGTCTTTCAAAAGTGTATAAATACATATTAAAACACTACATGTATATACATTTTAACTGAGTCGTTAAGTCATCGTTAGTCGTTACATGTAAGTGTTGTTTTGAAACCTTTAGGTTAACGATCTTGTTAAATGTTGTTAACCCAATGTTTATAATATCAAATGAGATTTTAAATTATTATATTATCATGATATTATCATGTATGAATATCTCTTAATATGATATATATACATTAAATGTCTTTACAACGATAATCGTTACATATATGTCTCGTTTAAAAATCATTAAGTTAGTAGTCTTGTTTTTACATGTGTAGTTCATTGTTAATATACTTAATGATATGTTTACTTATCATAGTATCATGTTAACTATATATATATCCATATATATGTCATCATATAGTTTTTACAAGTTTTAACGTTCATGAATCACCAGTCAACTTGGGTGGTCAATTGTCTATATGAAACATATTTTAATTAATCAAGTCTTAACAAGTTTGATTGCTTAACATGTTGGAAACATTTAATCATGTAAATATCAATCTCAATTAATATATATAAACATGGAAAAGTTCGGGTCACTACAAATTATGTGTTTAAACAAAAAATGATTAGGGCCCAACCGGGTTCAAGGGGGAAAAAAGGTGAGAGGACGAAAGTACCCTGATACTATTCATAAGTGTTTGTCTAATAGTTAATATGGTAATGGTAATGCTTACATTATGAAATTAAAATGTAAATTATGTGTTTAAACAAAAAATGATTAGGGCCCAACCGGGTTCAAACCGGTGACCTATTGATCTGCAGTCAATTGCTCTACCACTGAGCTATGGACCCATTTGTTGATTTGTTTTGTGTTTACGTTTTTATATATACAAAATTTAAACATGCGTCAATTTAACACACTATTTTGAATGCAACAAACATTATTTATTCAAATATCAAATATCCAAACCCTAACCCTCATTTTCCACACACCTGAACACAATGAACTAATTTGATTTCAGGTTTAAAAATTGGAGATGGCAGAGCAGCATCATCATCGTCATCGTTCAGAAGAAGAAACGGTAAATCAGACTTCCGACGATAACAATGAAATTGAAAACATCGAACAAGATTTGAAACTTATGTCTCAAAAAATAGTTGAATTTAGAGACATTTTGCCAAATCAACTTGAGATCAATCTCGCATCAATCCTTTCTGCTCAGAGACCTGTTAGTTTCAATCAGTCTGAAATAGATCCCCGAAATTTGTCCTGTACTCCTAATCCAGGTACTCATTTATACATCCTCTGCATATAATTTTATATATCTTTTATAAATATGTATATAATTAAGTTGTTAACTCGGTTTTACAATTGCTCCAGTTGTTTAGTATGTGAGAGAGTGTAGTGTTGTTGGTAGTATACGAAGATCAGTGATCTTTTATTGTTTAGTTAGGTTAGGTTAAGTTAGGGTTTATAGAAAATAATTGGGTCTTATTCACTAATTTAGTATCCACAGTAAGACAGATTGATTTTGGAACGTTAGCTTATGAACTCATTTCGGATTTGAATCGAACTCTGTTGTAATTTGAGATAATGAGTGCTTGGTTGAACTTGAAAAAATATTTGCTAAGTTGAGGGTTTTATTTTTTCGCTTGGTTTACACTTTCCTATTTGAATAAAGGGATGCATCTGAATTTTTATCCAAAGTTTCAACTTTCGGGAAGATAATATAAGATATTCCTATTGTACGAATAGCTTGATTTTATTTTGTCATTGGTAATGTTTACAAGCACATTGAATCCAAAATGTAGCTTAGAAGCTTTAAGGATCAAGTTTTTGTCTAACTTTTAGGTTCAGAGAATGGGATAGTCATCGAAGATAATCACGTACACACTGAAAAAATACTGTCAATCGAACAGAAGATTTCAAGCAGCGCTTCTGCAATGTCTTCTCTTTTGGTGAGAATGAAAGATTGTATGTCAAGAATCGATAAACTGGAGTCCTTCTACAAAGGAATCCATCCTGCTTTCAAAAGAAGAAAGATTACCTCAGAAAATAGCTTAATGTGAGGTACCATTACATTTGTTAATGTTAATGTTTGTTAGAATGAATTTATATTGTCATCTACTCACCTGATTGGGTCAGCAAAGTGGATTTAAAAGCCATTTTTGTCTTGTCATGCTTAATATCATTGAAATTTAATACCTCATGGTTAAGGCTTTATCATTTTGATTATAGATTTTAAGAGTTAAGATATTAAATTTACTCTAGTGACCCAGAAAATGATGCTACTCACAAAATTGTTTATTCTTTCTGATGAAGGAAAATGCTGCTTTTTTAGATTCAAGGATACAGGAATTTGTATAGAGATTGGGCGACTTTGGTAAACTGAGTTACATTCTTGCATTTGATGAGAAGAGGGATGTCCAGTTTTAGTTGTTTTAACTTTAGAACATTGCGAGTAGTGAAAACCTTCGGAATTCGAGTTTTTGGAGCCCTGAAAGCTTAATTATGAGTGGTCTAGAATGATATGTGGGTTGTATGTATTATCAAAATGACAGGTTAAGATCTTGTTTTTACTTACTTTGATGGTGTGGTGTTCAAGTATATCTAGAACTCGACGTAGCGAAAGCGTTAATATGGTTGATATGTTAATTTAAGCAAAAGTCAAAGACAAAATTGCGCCGTTGGTCCTTGTGGTTTGCACAAAATTGCATGGTTTGGACAAAAGTTTGTTTTCGACTTCGTTGGTCCGTGTGGTTTTAAAATTGAACCCGGTTGGTCCCTCATGAAAACCTCTGTTAAAAAAATCTGTTAAACTTAGTCATGTGCCATCTACATGAGGGTATTTTCGTCTTTTAATTATTCTTTTTTGTCCTTTTTCATCTCTTTTCTTTTCCTAATTATTGTCCCTTTTTTCTCTCTTTTATAATATAAATATAAAATATAAAATATAAAATATAAACATCACAAACCCTAAATCAATTAACAGATCGAACTTCAAACTTCATCATCGTTCATCATCATATCGTTCATCATCATCATCATCATCATCATCATCATCATCATCATCATCGTTCATCATCATCATCGTCGTCGTCGTTCATCATCATCAAACTTGAAGCAAGCAGTAGCAGCATCATCATCGTTCACCAGCAAGCAGATTCATCATCAAACTTCACCATCGTCATCAATTCATCATCATCGTTCATCATCAATGATTCACCTGCAAAAACTTGAAGCAAGCAGTAGCAGCAACGATTTCACCTGGACGGAGTTCGAATGGGGTGGAGGTCATCTCAATTGGTAGGTTCAGGTGGTGAATGGGGTGGAGTTCGAACACATGGCCGGAGCATGCCGGATCTACAATTGCTTTATTTCAATGCTCATCGATTCTCCTTTATTTCAGTGGGTAAGATCTTTTTATCAATGATCGTCGGTTCTGCTTCATGAATGTTCTTCTGTTAATTTGCTTGCTGGAAACTCTGTATCTTATATATCTACTCATTTTGCAGCAATCTGGAAACTCTGTATCTTATATTCTTCACAATTGTAATTTGCTTGCTTTTTTAAAAGAAAATGATTGAAAGTTTGGTGGGTTTAAATTTGATTTAGGGTTTTAAATTTTGAGTGTGATGTTAATTGTGGGTTTGAATTTAGGGTTTATAATTCATGGTGACAAATTGGATATTATATGTAATTTGGGTGTGGTGTTAAATGTGGGTTTGAACTTGGTTTAGGATTTTTAATTTTAGGGTTGGTGTTTTTGAAGGAATAAAAATGAAGGTAATGAGTTTTATTTGGGGGAAGAAGATGAATAGGAATAGGAAAATTTCATAAAGATACACACTTAGTCTCTAATTGATGCAGTGGACGAAAATACCCTCATGTGCCACGCAAATGGGTAAGTTAACGGTTCAATTTTAACAGACGTATGGGAGGGGGACCAACCGGGTTCAATTTTAAAATCACACGGACCAACGAAGTCGAAAACAAACTTTTGTCCAAACCATGCAATTTTGTGCAAACCACAAGGACCAACGGCGTAGTTTTGTCAAAGTCAAATGTGATGTCGTACTTTATAACATGAGTTATTATTATTATTATTATCGGAAGTTGCTAACTACAATCCTTAATGTTGTTGATAACGTGCACAAAATAAAATGTTTGTAAAAACTTATTTTACTAACTTTGTGTCCAATAAACTAATAAAGCCATGACGTTACAAAATTGAATTGTAATAAAAATATTTTGACAAATGTTTATATAACATTCCAAATATTACATTGAAACATTGGCCTAACCTATTGTAACCTTTTGATTTCAAGATGTTGACTCAAATAATTAATTTCGATCACACATTGCAAACCGCCGGGACAAATTTTGGACAATAATTTAGCAAAGCGTGGTTTTTTTAACGGCTGAAATTTTATTAAACACAACAACTCTCTAGCGGGGAGCTAAAAAGGGATTACAAAGGGCATAAAAGTCATTTATTGGTTCGAGCTCAATAGTTCACGTCGCCCTCAATTGGAAATACAATGTTTAATTTAAATTGATATTCTATTTTGACAAAAATAAAGGTGTTGTCATGCCAATGTGGCCTATGTAATAAGTAAATTCTTTTTAGGGTGATTGGGAAAATGTTTACGACAATAAGTTACACCATATATGTATACAACTAGTAACTAGTAATGTGGTCCGCGCGGTGCCGCAGATTGGATGTATTTAGTGTTCTATGAAATGGGTCTGAAAAAGTATATCTCATGCAATGACTATAACCAAGAGGCGTACAATCAAAACAACATGCCAAATGAAAGATAATGGTACATGTTCATATCTTGAGGTAGCACGCCAGGTTTCTTATAAAGATCGATAGCACTCATCTACGGCGAGAGTAGAAGGATCTACAGATTCTTCATATTAAATACCTGAGTCCCCAATCAAGACCGTGAATATTGGCACAAAGTAAGTTAAAAAAAAAAGGAGGAAGATATAAAATTAATACAACGAACTTAGAGTTGATCAAAAGGCGGGCAAGAAAGTACCTCTCGTAACTCACTGATTTTCATTTTACAACAGGCCAATAGCGACGTTCACCAGCTACATTGACATTATGCAGATTTCAACGAACCTACAAAAGTGACATTATGATATTATGCGTCTTTGAGTTTTCAAAAGTGAATACTAAATCATTGATAACTGCTTCTTCAGCCCAATCTGCTCCATCATCAACTGAAAAATCACCATCAAGTGGAACAATCTCTACGTTGATTGATGAAAAGGTTCAGCTTGATACAATTGGTATTAATTAACATTAAACATAAAAACTTCCATAAGAGTACTATTTTCCAACTTGATCTATAGTGAAAAATGTATTATGCAACTTTGAAACAAATAGCATGATATGAATTTAATTTAAAGAACTTATAATAATGATATTGATAGATAACCATGGTAATAGTGAAAAGAAGTTTTGAACACCTGAAGAAACAAGATTACAACTATCCCTCCGACCATCAATTATCAGAGCTGCGTTGACACATGCTCATCGCCACATCTGCTTCCCGAAATGTCACCTGCATTTTTCAAAATCACATAAAAACCTATCATCACATAAAAACCCATCATCATTTCAAAATTCTTTTGCAAGATTCTAATACACCAATAATTGATTACAACTATAAAAAAATAGAACAAAAAAATAATAATGGAATCATACAAAGCCATAGCTTTTAAAACTGCTAGTAGTTTTATCAGTGTTCCAAGATCTCACCAAATTGTACAATATAAAATTTCATGGTATCCTTTTGGGTTTCCCAAGCCAACCCACCAAAAAAATTTATAAACAAATATAATTTTAACATCTAACAGAGATTATGATAAATATAACTAAGAGAAGATTAAAAACCAACACGCTAATTGTCTTGGAAGTGAAGTCGATAAAATTAGGACACAACGTGTAGGTAACACTTTTTCTACAAAGGTGGTAACTGAGGACACAACATGTTAATCAAATGCAGATTTTTCCTCTTTCAAGTATGATGACCACGCTGCTAGTAAGTCAATGTACCCATTTGTAACCCAACTCAAAACTTGTAGGTGGCGATATTGGTTTGACATTTTTCCTTTGTAAATACAGCGTGAGACAGCACAATGATCATAAGTTTTCTTATAAGTGATAACAAATTAACCTACATTGAAAACTAACATAGACGGTAACAAAATTATCAAATTGAAATTAAATACAATTAGAAAGTAATAAAATTTAAATTTTACTAAAATTCAACTTACAACGAATCGCCAAACTCTCCCTAACAAACTCTTTCCCGTTATAGTCGATTGAAATCAAATATCCCAGTTGAACTCTTTCGGTAACTTCCATTTGGTTTGACTATAACAAAGTTCAAAAACCGATAATATAAATCTCTAACATCAGCACTATATATCATTAGATTTCTATACTTAAAATCGACAAGCATCAAAACTTGATGTTGACAATCCAAGACAAAAAATGGCATTCATCCATATATCTTGTGTAAGACCCAAATTATTATTGTACAGCAGTGTAATTATGGTACATAGAGTGTGGGTATTATTGTGTATTGAAACGGAGGTCAGAAACTGTCCAGACCCTTGTGCGCGCCGCACACACATAGTGGAGCGCACCGCGCACTGCTCCTGGGCACAGTTTTCTGCTTTTTAAATTAAAGATAAATGAAGGGTATTCTTGTCTTTTCACATGGGGACGAGTTAGAGCATTAGAGGCCAGATTGTATGGTGGTTAAAACACTCTTAACTTTATCACCAACCACATCATCTCTTCCAAATCAAGTTCTAGAGTGAGAAACACTTTGAGAGAGAGAAAGCTCAAATCAAAGAGGAAGAAGTTGATTTCGGGCCAAAGCGCGTGTGTTAAAGTTGTTCATCTAATCACAAGATACGTTGTGATTGTGGTGGTATGCTCTAATCTTGATTTCCTTATTTTAATTTGTTTAAGGGCTAGGGTTTGGGTTAGTGATGAACATAAAACCCATATTTGATGATTTTGGGTGTTCTTGGGTAAGATTGGGTCATGAGGACTCAAAGATGACTAACCTAGGATTTTAAAATGATAAATGGACTTATGAGTCATAATTGATTAGTTAATTACTAGCACACCTAGTTATTAAGCAAATGGGTGTTATTTGGGTTAGTGGATGACCCGAAATGGGTGTGTTGACTTTAAAATGGTCAAATGGGTAATAATTGACCTAGTTGGGAAAGATGGGTATGAAATACCCTAATTGTGTATTAGTTAGTGTTGTTGGACCTTAATCACTAGCTTTTAGTGATCTATGATGGTCTTGACCTTAAATGGACGGTTTTGGTGTAAATGGGCCATTTAATGCATTTAAGTCATTAAATGCACATGAGTGAATTGTTGGTGTTTAGTCCAACTAGCAAATTATCTTCAAGTATCATCTAATATAAGGTGAGTACATAGTTAAAAGGGTAGCTTTCAGGAAAGGGATTGTGTATTGTTGGACCACCCGTGCAAGAGATGTCATGCAATCTTCGGATTCAGCGAGGGTGTATATTTGTGTATTTCAAATGTGATTATAATCTCTAAGGGAGAGCCGATGTCGAGTCCATAGGGTTGTACTATGCTAACAGGGGGTTAGTTATATGGGTGTGATAATAGTAGGGCCAATTATCACAAATGGATTGTCACGATTGGGTTCGCGCAAGTGAAACCATTTCGGAATCCGAATATCCATTATTGGGCGTATTGTTGTGGGTTTAGGTTTGAGCGAGTCGAAGCTGCACAGGGAGGGGAAGCAACCAACTACGGATTAGAGAGAAGATTTAGTGGTAAGTAGATCGTCTAACTCTTACCACCATGAAAGGATCGCTGCTTGAACGCCAAAGCTCTCATGTGGATTTTTGTAAATTCATTTTTGGTTATCATTAAATCGTGTTATGATTGTTGTATATGGGTCTAAATCGCATAATATATGTGATCAAAGATTCAATGGGCATGTTTTTTTTTTTTGGAAAATTGGTTTTGAAGTACTTAATCTTAGTTGTAAATCATGTGTTTAAAACAGGTTGTGATCGAAGTGAATCTTAGGTATGAAATGTGTTGCTTGAAAATGGATCAAGCTTGTTAAACCTGTAGACTTGTGCATGTTTTATTGCGCGTCGCGCAGTTTGACAATGCGCCACGCAACATAGAGTGTGTTGAAAATCGTAGCTGAAACAAATATCGATCTTGTTTTCAGTTATATTGCATGGGGCGCAGATTTCTTGGGGCACCGCGCAGTATAATGGGATTCAATGTGAGCCAACAAATTTTTTTTTTTTTTGTTTAAGGGCGTTAAGTGATTTGAATCATTTAAATCGACTTGTCTTCAATACTTGGAATCCTTAATACAACCGAAAAACTTCAATAAAACCTAATCGACTTGTCTTTGGTATTTTTTTTTTTTTTTTAAAAGCACTCTTCGGTAATTTTTTTCTCTAAAATCTAAAATCCGACGACAATAACAGAGATGGGTGTGTTTGATTTTTGGTTTTCTTTTCATGAAGACGAAGATGATAAATTAAGGTTTTTTCAACTCTTCATCTTTGTTAGCATTTGTTCAGATGCTGGTGGAGAACCAGTTGAAGGTGTAATGGAAGGTGTAGGAAGTGGAGCACCGATAAATGGCGGTGGTGTCGGTGATTTGAAGGTACGACACTGATGTTGTTTGTGTGAGAATTTGATTGCCATTTGTTGTTATTTGTCTGAGAATTTATTTTTTGTTTGTGTGAAATTGTTTGTGTACAATTTGAAGAATTTGATTTGCCATTTTTGTTGTTGTTTGCGTGTGAGATGAAACGTAGATGTATAGATAGATTGAAGAAATGGATATATATATATATATATATATATATATATATATATATATATATATATATATACACACACACACACACACACACACTAGGTATGGAGCCTGTGTGTTGCAAGACGGTTTTAATATTATTGCAAAGATTGCGTATGTATAATATTAATAACACAATATTAAAAAATAGATTATACTTGATGAATAAACATACTTCAAATATTTACAAAAAATAACATTTAACATACAAAATAGTTCATAGATATTATACAAATGAAAATTATTTAAAATATTTATTCAATTAAGTCTATAAGTGTTTCAAGACTTCTTTGTATACAACATTTTTTTTTGTGATGGATAGTTTGTTATCCCTGTCTAAGATTAATATCTTTATTCATTGCCGATTGGTAACCCGAGATAGTACAACGTATAGTTTTCCATGACTAAAGACCGATTTTGGAAGAAATAAACCGACACGCGATAGCGATTGTCCTTGACTTTTATTGATTGTCATTGCAAAGCACACTGACAATGGATATTGTTTTTTGTGAAATCTGAAAGGTATTCTCTTGTCCGACGGTATGATAAGCATACGTGATAATATATAAAATATGTCAATTTTAGTATAATATAATATAAATATCCTTACCTGGTTTGTGGGGATGAACGACATCTACCGACAAAAATTCAAATGTTTTGTCAAATACAACTTCCTGTCGACTCATAAGGTTTGATTGTTTGTAAATAAAAAATAAAAAAATTTTAAATTATGTCGAACAAATCAGTTTTGCAAAAACTCCATGATTCTATCATTAATGATTTTAAATTCTTCATCAGTGAGAGCAAGAATTGCCCGTATTGTGATTGCAAAGATTGAGAATGTACAATATTAACAACATGTATTAATATTCTGAGCCCGTACGTTGCATGGTAGTTATAAAAATTAGTTTTCGATAACTTTAGTATTGATACATTCCATTCTTAATCTTCAGTAGACTTCAAAAACAGACATATGTGTGCATGGGGGAAGCCACGTTTTTGAAATTCAATTGTGTAAACAACTGCAATGAAAACGTTAAATAATTAGATTTCAATTAAAAAGGTTAGAGTTTTAGTAAATATACAGTTAATGAAAGATATTGATTGAAAATACATGTTTCAACCTCGCCAAAGACATGATTCTCTTTGAAGTCTTTTATCATACTTTTTAGCTTCATTTCAAATAGCCTACATAATATTTTGGTATGTCCTCGTCTAACAACCCGTCCTAATCCACCTGGACGAAGTCATCAACATTTGGTCCCATCGCGAGGTACTATCCTAAGTATGCCATGAATGACTTCATGTAATATCTTTAAAATGAGCAAATGCATAGCGGAAGATTTCATTCATACCTGAGAATAAACATGCTTAAAAGTGTCAACCAAAAGTTTTCTTATAAGTGATAACAAATTAACCTACATTGAAAACTAACATAGACGGTAACAAAATTATCAAATTGAAATTAAATACAATTAGAAAGTAATAAAATTTAAATTTTACTAAAATTCAACTTACAACGAATCGCCAAACTCTCCCTAACAAACTCTTTCCCGTTATAGTCGATTGAAATCAAATATCCCAGTTGAACTCTTTCGGTAACTTCCATTTGGTTTGACTATAACAAAGTTCAAAAACCGATAATATAAATCTCTAACATCAGCACTATATATCATTAGATTTCTATACTTAAAATCGACAAGCATCAAAACTTGATGTTGACAATCCAAGACAAAAAATGGCATTCATCCATATATCTTGTGTAAGACCCAAATTATTATTGTACAGCAGTGTAATTATGGTACATAGAGTGTGGGTATTATTGTGTATTGAAACGGAGGTCAGAAACTGTCCAGACCCTTGTGCGCGCCGCACACACATAGTGGAGCGCACCGCGCACTGCTCCTGGGCACAGTTTTCTGCCTTTTAAATTAAAGATAAATGAAGGGTATTCTTGTCTTTTCACATGGGGACGAGTTAGAGCATTAGAGGCCAGATTGTATGGTGGTTAAAACACTCTTAACTTTATCACCAACCACATCATCTCTTCCAAATCAAGTTCTAGAGTGAGAAACACTTTGAGAGAGAGAAAGCTCAAATCAAAGAGGAAGAAGTTGATTTCGGGCCAAAGCGCGTGTGTTAAAGTTGTTCATCTAATCACAAGATACGTTGTGATTGTGGTGGTATGCTCTAATCTTGATTTCCTTATTTTAATTTGTTTAAGGGCTAGGGTTTGGGTTAGTGATGAACATAAAACCCATATTTGATGATTTTGGGTGTTCTTGGGTAAGATTGGGTCATGAGGACTCAAAGATGACTAACCTAGGATTTTAAAATGATAAATGGACTTATGAGTCATAATTGATTAGTTAATTACTAGCACACCTAGTTATTAAGCAAATGGGTGTTATTTGGGTTAGTGGATGACCCGAAATGGGTGTGTTGACTTTAAAATGGTCAAATGGGTAATAATTGACCTAGTTGGGAAAGATGGGTATGAAATACCCTAATTGTGTATTAGTTAGTGTTGTTGGACCTTAATCACTAGCTTTTAGTGATCTATGATGGTCTTGACCTTAAATGGACGGTTTTGGTGTAAATGGGCCATTTAATGCATTTAAGTCATTAAATGCACATGAGTGAATTGTTGGTGTTTAGTCCAACTAGCAAATTATCTTCAAGTATCATCTAATATAAGGTGAGTACATAGTTAAAAGGGTAGCTTTCAGGAAAGGGATTGTGTATTGTTGGACCACCCGTGCAAGAGATGTCATGCAATCTTCGGATTCAGCGTGGGTGTATATTTGTGTATTTCAAATGTGATTATAATCTCTAAGGGAGAGCCGATGTCGAGTCCATAGGGTTGTACTATGCTAACAAGGGGTTAGTTATATGGGTGTGATAATAGTAGGGCCAATTATCACAAATGGATTGTCACGATTGGGTTCGCGCAAGTGAAACCATTTCGGAATCCGAATATCCATTATTGGGCGTATTGTTGTGGGTTTAGGTTTGAGCGAGTCGAAGCTGCACAGGGAGGGGAAGCAACCAACTACGGATTAGAGAGAAGATTTAGTGGTAAGTAGATCGTCTAACTCTTACCACCATGAAAGGATCGCTGCTTGAACGCCAAAGCTCTCATGTGGATTTTTGTAAATTCATTTTTGGTTATCATTAAATCGTGTTATGATTGTTGTATATGGGTCTAAATCGCATAATATATGTGATCAAAGATTCAATGGGCATGTTTTTTTTTTTTGGAAAATTGGTTTTGAAGTACTTAATCTTAGTTGTAAATCATGTGTTTAAAACAGGTTGTGATCGAAGTGAATCTTAGGTATGAAATGTGTTGATTGAAAATGGATCAAGCTTGTTAAACCTGTAGACTTGTGCATGTTTTATTGCGAGTCGCGCAGTTTGACAGTGCGCCACGCAACATAGAGTGTGTTGAAAATCGTAGCTGAAACAAATATCGATCTTGTTTTCAGTTATATTGCATGGGGCGCAGATTTCTTGGGGCACCGCGCAGTATAATGGGATTCAATGTGAGCCAACAAATTTTTTTTTTTTTGTTTAAGGGCGTTAAGTGATTTGAATCATTTAAATCGACTTGTCTTCAATACTTGGAATCCTTAATACAACCGAAAAACTTCAATAAAACCTAATCGACTTGTCTTTGGTAATTTTTTTTTTTTTAAAAGCACTCTTCGGTAATTTTTTTCTCTAAAATCTAAAATCCGACGACAATAACAGAGATGGGTGTGTTTGATTTTTGGTTTTCTTTTCATGAAGACGAAGATGATAAATTAAGGTTTTTTCAACTCTTCATCTTTGTTAGCATTTGTTCAGATGCTGGTGGAGAACCAGTTGAAGGTGTAATGGAAGGTGTAGGAAGTGGAGCACCGATAAATGGCGGTGGTGTCGGTGATTTGAAGGTACGACACTGATGTTGTTTGTGTGAGAATTTGATTGCCATTTGTTGTTATTTGTCTGAGAATTTATTTTTTGTTTGTGTGAAATTGTTTGTGTACAATTTGAAGAATTTGATTTGCCATTTTTGTTGTTGTTTGCGTGTGAGATGAAACGTAGATGTATAGATAGATTGAAGAAATGGATATATATATATATATATATATATATATATATATATACACACACACACACACACACACTAGGTATGGAGCCTGTGTGTTGCAAGACGGTTTTAATATTATTGCAAAGATTGCGTATGTATAATATTAATAACACAATATTAAAAAATAGATTATACTTGATGAATAAACATACTTCAAATATTTACAAAAAATAACATTTAACATACAAAATAGTTCATAGATATTATACAAATGAAAATTATTTAAAATATTTATTCAATTAAGTCTATAAGTGTTTCAAGACTTCTTTGTATACAACATTTTTTTTTTGTGATGGATAGTTTGTTATCCTTGTCTAAGATTAATATCTTTATTCATTGCCGATTGGTAACCCGAGATAGTACAACGTATAGTTTTCCATGACTAAAGACCGATTTTGGAAGAAATAAACCGACACGCGATAGCGATTGTCCTTGACTTTTATTGATTGTCATTACAAAGCACACTGACAATGGATATTGTTTTTTGTGAAATCTGAAAGGTATTCTCTTGTCCGACGGTATGATAAACATACGTGATAATATATAAAATATGTCAATTTTAGTATAATATAATATAAATATCCTTACCTGGTTTGTGGGGATGAACGACATCTACCGACAAAAATTCAAATGTTTTGTCAAATACAACTTCCTGTCGACTCATAAGGTTTGATTGTTTGTAAATAAAAAATAAAAAAATTTTAAATTATGTCGAACAAATCAGTTTTGCAAAAACTCCATGATTCTATCATTAATGATTTTAAATTCTTCATCAGTGAGAGCAAGAATTGCCCGTATTGTGATTGCAAAGATTGAGAATGTACAATATTAACAACATGTATTAATATTCTGAGCCCGTACGTTGCATGGTAGTTATAAAAATTAGTTTTCGATAACTTTAGTATTGATACATTCCATTCTTAATCTTCAGTAGACTTCAAAAACAGACATATGTGTGCATGGGGGAAGCCACGTTTTTGAAATTCAATTGTGTAAACAACTGCAATGAAAACGTTAAATAATTAGATTTCAATTAAAAAGGTTAGAGTTTTAGTAAATATACAGTTAATGAAAGATATTGATTGAAAATACATGTTTCAACCTCGCCAAAGACATGATTCTCTTTGAAGTCTTTTATCATACTTTTTAGCTTCATTTCAAATAGCCTACATAATATTTTGGTATGTCCTCGTCTAACAACCCGTCCTAATCCACCTGGACGAAGTCATCAACATTTGGTCCCATCGCGAGGTACTATCCTAAGTATGCCATGAATGACTTCATGTAATATCTTTAAAATGAGCAAATGCATAGCGGAAGATTTCATTCATACCTGAGAATAAACATGCTTAAAAGTGTCAACCAAAAGGTTGGTGAGTTCATAGGTTTATCATAACAATCATTTCAATATATTAACAGACCACAAGATTTTCGTTTACATAAACGTTTTAATAAAAATATTCTAAGTGGTTGAGCACTTGGTAACCATACTTAACATTTAATCAACGTCGCATATTCCCTTTATTATGAAATCTCACTACACTGTACCAAGTGTAGTCACTGAAACGAAGTACTGTGCAACCGTTGAATACTTGTCGTCCAGTCCAGTTGGGGTTGTCAGGCCCGATAGATCTATCAACGGGATTCGCGTTTACAATACCGCATGTAAATGGTAGTTACCAAGCTACAGGAAAGTATGCCAGTGGTACAACTCAACGTAGAATATATTTTAAGTACTTATGTCTATTTCGTAAAGCATTCATAAAAGCAGCGCATGTATTCTCAGCTCAAAAATATATATTGCAAAAGCAATTAAAAAGGGAGCAAATGAAACTCACCATACTGTATTTTGTAGTAAAAATACATTTGACGACATTGAATAAGTGTAGGGTTGGCCTCAGATTCACGATCCTATATCATTTATGTATATTAATACATATAATCGTAATCAAACAAATTTATATATATTTAGTTATGTTTTAAGATTTACTATTTATATATATGATTCAATTTAAAATATATTTAAATATTATTTGTAACTTATTTATAATAATATTTTATTAAAGCAAAATAGTATTTAATGTTATTATAGATGTAATATATATTTTTACATAAATGTCCTTTATTTATTACAGTAATATTTTTAATACTAAACTAGTGACAATAATAATAATGATAATAATAATAATAATAATTTTAATCATAATACTACTAATGATAACCTTAATGATAATACTTAATAATTAAACTTATAATAATAGTAATAATAATAATAATATTAATAGTAATAATAATAATAATAATAATAATAATAATAATAATAGTAATAATAATAATAATAATAATAATAATAATAATAATAATAATAATAATAATGGTAATTGTAACACTACCTCATAGAAGTAGCCCTTAAAAATAATGCCCAAGTCCGGGTTTGAACCCGCGACGTCCCGCTAACCCGATAACGCCTTTTAACCATTCCTTTGTCACATCATTTCATCTTCGAATATTGTTTTGTCATAGTGTATGATCAAAATTATTATCTATATCGCCATCACCTTAATAATCTAACCATCATCATCATATACCATGACATCTCTAAAATCATCATCTTATCTCATCATCATAAATGTTATATAACATTATCATCATTCGTTTTTATTAACTTCATTATAAAATCATAAAACATGAAATCACAATCCTAATTTATTTCGTTAGCCACCCGTCATCATCATAATCATTATAATAACCGTATATCATCATCATCTTTATATCATATCATATATATCATCATTTCCTAATCCTAACCATCATCATCATCTAACACTCGTTACATAATCATCATCTTTATCTAATCTATATTGCCATCATCATCGATCACATACATCATCATTATCATGTATCTCGTATCATCGTCTCTATCATATGTTCTCATCATCCATTCGTTCATCACATCATCATCCTAATCATACACTTATCATAATCATTTGTTTTTCATCATCATCAATACTTCGTGGGTTTTAATCAGACAAAGAAACACGGAATTGAAATATGTCTATAACAATTTGCGTGTTACAGACCCAATCAGATGGCATAACATAAATGTCCAACTAAAACCATAGATAGCCTACTAGTGGCCCAAACAATTTAAAAGCCCATCAATTAGTTCAGTTCCATAACGATTGAATTTTTCTAGCTTGCAAATTGAATAGGTCGACAGAATGTGATGGGGTGGGGTCGTCTGCATCATCAAACATTATCGAATTCCTTGATACAGTAATATATCACTATCTCTACAAAAGCAAAAAGTGTACTCCTTTTCTTTATCATCTTTATTATTCATCATCACAGCTCATCCTTTTTTATCACCTATCAACACAGAATCATGCTTCATTTATAAGTGGGTTTAAAATGAAGCTGAAGATGATCGTGGTTGTGGGTGGTTTACGGTTGCAAAGATAGAAGAAGGGACGGTGGTTCTAATGGTGATGGGTTATGGTGATGATGGTTGTTCACGACTGAAAACAGGAATATTTATAGTAGTTTTTCGATGGTCTGCAATAGTGGTTCGAAAAGAATTAGGAAGATAGCATAGCAGCAGCTGGTTAACGAAACAGGAGGAGAAAAATAGAGTAAACAGAAAACGGTTATGGTGTCGTGAAGGTGGTGATAAGGGTGTTCACAAGTGATCAAAAGAAAGTGGTGGTGATGACTTCGAGCAGTTGTAAACGGGAAGAATTCGTAGCAGAGAATTATTAATAGTAGCGATTTTGTATGGTGGTTTTTGGGGTTGAACATGAAGATGATAGATGATGGTGATAGGTGGCGGTTTGATGGTTGGGATCGTGGTGGTTTAGTCGAGCAATAGTAGCAGTTATAAAATGATAATAGTTCATGCGAAGGTGTAGCAGTAGTAAGGAGTAGCAGAAACAGTCGTATATGAAAGGTTATGATGGTTGGTTCACAATCAAGCTGTGGAGAGAGAAGAGAGAGAAGTGAAAGATGGGAGGTGACCGGAGGTTGTGGGTTTAGGTGGTTGGGGTGGTGCTCCGGTGACGGCAGGTGGCGGAGGATGTGGTGGATGGAGGATACCGGTGGGAGGTGGCGAGTGGTGGTTGTGGTGAAGATGAGAAAAGTAGGAGTTTGTATATATATATTTGGTTTCCTACACATGTATAAGCATATAATATATATGGAGGTGGTGTTTAGGATTGCATTTAAAACAGAAAAGAAACCAACGACGGGGGTTGTTGTGTGGATGATCAAAAGAAATAGAATTGGAAATGGTTGTTGATGATTTCATGTATGCATAATCTCTATGTTTATATATTATGTATACAATATAATATGAGTGGATGGTGAGTTTGATCAACAATCAGAGGAGAAATTTTGTAGTATTTGCAAGTGGTATCTTAGTGATTTTATGGATGGTTGTGTTGTGTTATACTCAGTAACAAAGTATCAAACACGATTGCGTAATATGTAAAAAAAAAATGAGGTTTACTTGCAAGAAATGAAGAAAGAAAGATAAAGTTACAAGAAATCAAGATGTGGTTAAGAAAATGAGTAGAAATTCAACAAGACAAAAAAATCACGGGGTTTTTAAATGTGAAAGAAGTCACAAAAGTAAAACCAACTTTTGTGTTGTATTTGTGACTTGTTATCCAACTCATATATTTAAGTTTTCAATGGATATTCACGGTGAATGAGCTGGCAAGGAATAGACTGAAACTTTATAAAAATTAATTTCCCTCATGTCTAAAAGAAAAGCAACCTTTCATTTTGTTTCCAAGTGCCGACAGTTTTACACGGTAATGTATCGTGCTCTTTTGCTAAACAGTTACGGATAAAATTAATTCAGAAAAAAATATCCCATATTTTAAAATTTAATTCATTTATTTATTTTGGTCATTATGGTATAAAATTCGATCATTAACTATGTAATATTATTAAACAAAAATTAACTCATTGTGCACGCCCAATCTTGGGTAAAATATAAAAATGGTTGAAATTTATAAATTAGCTCCTAAATATATTTTTAATAAGCCTAAAATTTATCTAACTCATTTTCGGATCACCGTTTATTTTATAATCACATAAGTTCAAATTTAACTTCTCTAAATAATAATCGAAACGTTCAACGACTATTATAATCATTTAATATTTATTTTTAATATACATTATATATACATTTAAATATATATGTATCTATTTACAAATAGTTGTTCGTGAATCGTCGGTAATGGTCGAAGGTCAATTGAATATATGTAACAGTTCAAAATTTTTGAGACGCAACATAACGGACTTTGCTTATTATGTCACAATTATGAAATCGTATCATGAGTTTGGTTCAAAATTAATCGAAATTTTCCGGGTCATGACAGTACCTACCCGTTAAAGAAATTTCGTACCCGAAATTTGATCGAGGTTGTCATGGATAACAATAAGAATGTTTTTATGACAAATATGAGTTGATAAATAGAGTTTTATCATCATTGAGTAATATGGATAAACCATTTGATTTTGTGAAGAGTACGAGTGAAGCTATCACAAAAGAGTGAAATGAGTAGGTGTAGATTCGTCATATCTTTTGACGTAGATAGGATTGATTTCCAAGTTCAAGAGATTTGGAGAGAATCTTAGTAATAAGATTTGATTCTTCGGTAATCAAAGGAATTAGGATCCGCTTTAAATGCGATCATCTGCCTCGATTGCTCTGTCGGATATTTCCATTATAAATTTACCTTTTCCGTTTTATTATTTTCACCATTCCTATACTTTCTTCTTTAACCATACTTCTAAAGATTGTAAAAATGCTTAATCCAGTACTGATCCTTGTCATTCTCCTGACAATTGCTTATGTCTTCCTCCTTTTTCATCTACCACCGGTGGAATCTGTTAACTTCAACTATTTCCTTGGGGTTATAGTGTTTTTCATTTTCCCGTGTATTTATGTTGCTATCCGCATTGATATACACGGTTTGTAATTTATGTGTTTGTGATCGGCTTTGTATTTTCCTTTATATTTCGGAGCTCCATGCTCTTGTTTTCTCTTCCCAACTTCAAGTCAAGCGAGTAATGGTCTAGAACTCGTAGATATAGAGTTTCGAATGATTATAACGTTCTAAGCATGAAAGAGCGTATTCTCACGATTTGATTGGTTAAATTATCAAAATCACTGAGGATGGAACTATCAATAATATATTTTATTAATATGTTCGGAGGTTGAACAGATTGAACGAGTCGTGTAACATGACACATGATGACGTTATGATCTGTGAACCATCATCACGTTTCATTAGAATTTTCAGCATGACTTACTATAATATAACCACGTTGGCCTGACGTCATTATATTATACTAACTCATGCTTCAATTCCCAACACTCCTCTAGGAAATCATTCATAATTTAAACTTGATTGTTACAGAATATAGAAACTAAAACAGTTTCTTTTATGATGTAATATAGATAGCACGAAGAGAAATAATTTCGGACAAAGATATTTATGAAGGTATCTTCAGAAATATCGAAGATATTTATAACTAAAGATACGATGATATCTTAGAATTTAAAATATCTAGAATCAAAGGATGTTGCGAAACTTTTCCGCAAGGATTTAGAATAAATAAGGAGCAAGATATTCGCTAGAGATTTCGTTAGGTACTAAATCGTCTGTTGGTAATATTGTAGAATATAAAAGGTTTCATGGTAACAATAACAATGGCAAAAGTATACATCAAAGTTATAATAAGGTTGATTCGAACGAATGGTCAAAGTAGACTTGCTGGAGCTGTGACAAAACTGACTATTGTGAACAAAAAAAAATTGCAATGTTATTTTCTGTAATAACAATGTCAAAGGAGCTAGCACAGATACGTGTTGAACCTTTACTCAGGTTCCAAGAGTTTTTTTTTTCCAGGTGCATAACTATATGCATAAATCTTTTCTTCCGTAGATGAGATGCAGTTGGTTCATTCTCTCGATTGAGGTGTTGTTCAAGAATCATGAAAGGTTTGAACACATATTGTAATCGTCAAGATACAAATGAGGTTTAAGATGAAATCAAGTGGCAAACTTGAAGAATTGTTTAGTTTCTTATGTTATAATCAATATTTTAATTCATTTTAATTGTCCAATGTTAATAGTCCACAGTTAGTAGTCCAATAGTCCAATAGTCCAAATAGTTAAATATATAATCTAATTAATCAAGACGCATCGTAACCCATTGTACAAACTATTGTCTCAGATTTAATCCGACGTATTGTGTACATGTGCCCCGATTTGTCCGACGATATTTAAAGTGCGTAAAATAAATAACTGTATTTAAATGACGATAAATAAAATGCGTAAAATAAATGACGATAAATAAAATTGCGATAATTAAAATTGCGATAAATAAATTGCGATAAATAAATTGCGATAAATGTAATAAGAAATTAACAGTTAGCTAGGAACAGTTAGCTAAGATTTTGTTAGCGTGGATTCTTAACAAAATTTCTCATAGTTAATTTGTTTGTTTCTAACAAATTTTATTTTGTCCGATGTTTTCTTCATTATGCCACTTGTTGGATTCTGATAGGTCAAAATCTAAATATGAAATTGAATGAAAATGGTTATTCTGCGGTGAACGGATTCGTATCTTTGTGGATGTACGTAGAATAGTAAATGACTGTTGAATCAGATTTGAAGAATGTACAGTGTAACTTATTAATGTGAAACCCAAATATTCCTAGGGTATTACCTACCCGTTAAAATATTTTCACCATTAACAGTTTGTACAAAAGAATCTTTGATGTAGGACGATACGTAGAGCGAAGATAAAGTAGATAGAACGATACGTAGAACGATGATTATGCTCGAGGTATAGAATGAGATGTTGAGGTATGTGATATTAAAACTTGGGTTGTTGGTGGTACTGGTGTCGATGTTGGTGGTGCTGTTGGTGCCGGTGATGTTGCTGAAGTTGGTAGGTTTTGCACCATATTTTCCAAAGATACAACTCGAGCGCGAAGTTCGTTGACTTCTTCTATTATTCCGGGATGATTGTCAGTCGGAACGAGCAGATGAATAAGGTTTAGAATTTTAGATAGAAGATAATCGTGACGAGCTACCCTGGAGATGAGGCTAAAAATGGTGTTTCGGATAGGTTCACCGATAAGTGCTTCAGGTTCTTCGCCGAGGGTGCAGGTTAGTGGGTGGAAAGGATCGCCTTCTTCTTGTTTCCATTGGTTAAGTCGACTACGAACCCATCCCCATTTCATCCAAAATAGGTGATGGCTAAGTGGTTGATCCATTCCGGTTACACTGCTTTCGGAGCTCAAGTGGATATCCATGTCGGAATAGTTGTCGGAATCTGAGGAACTTGAACTAGTTGCGAGTTTCATCTTGTACGGTCGGATATAGGATTTTCAACATGAAATGATTTTCGGATATTGGATGATATTATAATTACATAGAATACCTATATATAATATAGAAGATCCCGTAGATTACGGAGGAACTTTCGGAAACTGTCAGACGAAGTTTACAATAACAGATACGCTAGGATATAAATTTATCTATAAATTATCTATGCAATAAGTGCATTAAGTCGTTTCTAGATTTAGGAATGATAAGCAGGTAATTTTCCACTAGGAATGATAAGCAATACTTATAATATGCAGCTAAGGTCGAAGTCCAGACTCACTAATGCATCCTAACAGTATCTGGTAAGACACACTAATGCAAGACCTAGTTCGCTAGGACCAATGCTCTGATACCAACTCTAACAACCCGTCCTAATCCACCTGGACGAAGTCATCAACATTTGATCCCATCGCGAGGTACTATCCTAAGTATGCCATGAATGACTTCATGTAATATCTTTAAAATGAGCAAATGCACAGCGGAAGATTTCATTCATACCTGAGAATAAACATGCTTAAAAGTGTTAACCAAAAGGTTGGTGAGTTCATAGGTTTATCATAACAATCATTTCAATATATTAATAGAACACAAGATTTCCGTTTACATAAACGTTTTAATAAAAATATTCTAAGTGGTTGAGCACTTGGTAACCATACTTAACATTTAATCAACGTCGCATATTTCCTTTATTATGAAATCTCACTACACTGTACCAAGTGTAGTCACTGAAACGAAGTACTGTGCAACCGTTGAATACTGGTCGTCCAGTCCGGTTGGGGTTGTCAGGCCCGATAGATCTATCAACAGGAATCGCGTTTACAATACCGCATGTAAATGGTAGTTACCAAGCTACAGGGAAGTATGCCAGTGGTACAACTCAACGTAGAATATATTTTAAGTACTTATGTCTATTTCGTAAAGCATTCATAAAAGCAGCGCATGTATTCTCAGCCCAAAAATATATATTGCAAAAGCAATTAAAAAGGGAGCAAATGAAACTCACCATACTGTATTTTGTAGTAAAAATACATTTGATGACATTGAATAAGTGTAGAGTTGGCCTCAAATTCATGATCCTATATCATTTATGTATATTAATACATATAATCGTAATCAAACAAATTTATATATATTTAGTTATGTTTTAAGATTTACTATTTATATATATGATTCAATTTAAAATATATTTAAATATTATTTGTAACTTATTTATAATAACATTTTATTAAAGCAAAATAGTATTTAATGTTATTATAGATGTAATATATATTTTTACATAAATGTCCTTTATTTATTACAGTAATATTTTTAATACTAAACTAGTGACAATAATAATAATGATAATAATAAAAATAATAATTTTAATCATAATACTACTAATGATAACCTTAATGATAATACTTAATAATAATAATAATACTTATAATAATAGTAATAATAATAATAATAATAATATTAATAGTAATAATAATAATAATAATAATAATAATAATAGTAATAATAATAATAATAATAATGGTAATTGTAACACTACCTCAAAGAAGTAGCCCTTAAAAATAATGCCCAAGTCCGGGTTTGAACCCGCGACGTCCCGCTAACCCGATAACGCCTTTTAACCATTTCTTTGTCACCTCATTTCATCTTCGAATATTGTTTTGTCATAGTGTATGATCAAAATTATTATCTATATCGCCATCACCTTAATAATCTAACCATCATCATCATATACCATGACATCTCTAAAATCATCATCTTATCTCATCATCATAAATGTTATATAACATTATCATCATTCGTTTTTATTAACTTCATTATAAAATCATAAAACATGAAATCACAATCCTAATTTATTTCGTTAGCCACCCGTCATCATCATAATCATTATAATAACCGTATATCATCATCATCTTTATATCATATCATATATATCATCATTTCCTAATCCTAACCATCATCATCATCTAACACTCGTTACATAATCATCATCTTTATCTAATCTATATTGCCATCATCATCGATCACATACATCATCATTATCATGTATCTCGTATCATCGTCTCTATCATATGTTCTCATCATCCATTCGTTCATCACATCATCATCCTAATCATACACTTATCATAATCATTTGTTTTTCATCATCATCATCAATACTTCGTAGGTTTTAATCAGACAAAGAAACACGGAATTGAAATATGTCTATAACAATTTGCGTGTTACAGACCCAATCAGATGGCATAACATAAATGTCCAACTAAAACCATAGATAGCCTACTAGTGGCCCAAACAATTTAAAAGCCCATCAATTAGTTCAGTTCCTAAACGATAGTAACATTCGTTTATTGATTCGATTGATATTTAGATAAGTTAACTAAAGAATTTAAGATGAACCACTAAAACACTAATTTGCTACAGTATTTTCAAATTGCTACAGTACCCAAAATGCTACAGTGTTTTTGAAAATCACTATTTGCTACAGTGAATTGCTACAGTAAAACACTATTTTGCTACAGTGAATTGCTACAGTGAATTGCTACAGTAAAACACTATTTTAAAATGTATTTTAACAAATATCGAGACGATGATTTATAGAAGTAAATGACCAAAACACTCAAATGTATAAGTTATATTTTGAGTGATATAATTTAGGGATAATTTAAGGCTATATTTTGACTAAGGTACGTGTCCCAAAATGTAATGTACAAGTTTTCTCAGCGTACGAAAGGACATTCGAAAAACAGGAACCGAGACATAAGTCGAGTGATGACGTACGACTTATCGGAGCAAAAGTTACAAGTCCACTAAGCACGAGAATAAAATATAATATATAATTAATTAATTTAAATTATATATATTATATATATTATTATTAAATTATGTCGACAAACAAAAAGTTAAAACATTGTGACCAGGTACAGCTGGCCATGCGATCGCATGGCCATATCAAATGAAACTCATGCGATCGCATGACAATGGATTCCAGATTACATCTATAAATTGATCGATTTCTGCACTTTGATTTCATTTTATTTCATATACTCCGTAAACATTTAATTATTTATATTATTATTATTATTATTATTATTATTATTATGATTAATATTGTTATTAATCTTAATATTATTAGTAATATTATTATTAACTAGTATTATACATAAAATACTACGACGAGGTCATGAGCGTGTCACTTTCAAAATGGTTTTCAAGCGGGAGAGAGCTAAGGAAATTATGAGTTATTGCCAAGGAGATTATGGATAATGTTCGGGGGTATATTTGTGAATCAAACCTAGTGTTTATCATCTCCGTTGCATCTACGTACTTTCCTACAATATTGAATCTCAATATTGATACGTTGAGATCTACGATTATTTGATATTCCGAGTTTCGGTCACATTACGATGAACAACTTTATGTGCTGCTAAGGTAAGTTTCATTTGCTCCCTTTTTAATTGCTTTTGCAATATATATTTTTGGACTGAGAATACATGCACTTTATTTTAAACGCAATGGATACAAGTACATACTTAATTCTACACTGAGTTTAAACCGAAAATCCCTTAGCTTTGGTAACTAGTAACTGCCAGTACATAGGATGAGGACTGGTGGGCACGAATAACAGTATATGGATCCATAGGGCTTGACATCCCCGTCCGAGCTAGAGCGCTAGCCTTTTAACGGACGTATGTTATTTGAGTTTAGGACACGTTGGTGTGCGTGTATTAAAACGAATGGGGTATTTATCATTATAACGTTAAAGTTTAGTTACCAGGGTGCTCTGTTATGTAGAATCTATTGATAAACGTTTCTGGATGAAACAACTGAAATCTTGTGATCCACTTTTATATAATCTATTGATAAACGTTTCTGGATGAAACAACTGAAATCTTGTGATCCACTTTTATATACAGATTATGCGAAACACTAAAACTATGAACTCACCAACCTTTGTGTTGACACTTGTTAGCATGTTTATTCTCAGGTTCCCTAGAAGTCTTCTGCTGTTTGCTTATATGTTAGACAAGCTATGTGCATGGAGTCATACATGGCATATTTTTCAAGGAAACGTTGCATTCACCAAATCATCACCATGTATCTTATTTTGACTGCATTGTCAACGGAAGTACTATTGTAAACTTGATAGTGCACCAAATGATTATATATTTAGTATCAATATCCTTCCAATATGTAAAGTTTTTAGTTGTAATTATTCTATTTTTAAGTTGTAATCGTTTAAATAAATAAGTGCGAAGACAAAAGGCGAAAATGAAGATTTGAAGACGCAAACGTCCAAAAAGCTCAAATGTACAAGATACAATCCAAGTGGTTCAAATTATTGATGAGAAACGTCTAAAAATGACAAGAGTACAAGTTGCGGAACGCAAAGTACAAGATATTAAATTATACGAAAGGACGTTCAAAAATCCGGAACCGGGACCAGAGTCAACTATCAACGCCCGACGCAACGGACCAAAAATTACAAGTCTACTATGCACAAGAATATAATATAATATATATATAATTATATAAATTATATATAAATTATATATATTTATATATTATGTCGACAAAGAAGAAAACAAGCAAATGTGGCTGGATCCAGCTGGCCATGCGATCGCATGGCCTACTTTTTCTGGCCACATTCCTATAAATTGCAAGTTTGGGCAACGAATTTATACACAAAAAATATATATATATTACTCCCTCTGTTTAGTATAATATATATATATATATATATATATATATATATATATATATATATATAATATAGGTTAGTTTTATATTAGATTAGTTTTGGGTTATGCAAAGGTTATTTTACGGGTTTTAAAGTCGGAGCTCTGTCCGTGTAACACTACGCGATAAATAATCAATGTAAGCTATGTTCTCCTTTTTAAATTAATGTCTCGTACTTAAGTTATTATTATGCTTATTTAAGACGAAGTAATCATGATGTTGGGCTAAAAATATTAAAATTGGGTAATTGGGCTTTGTACCATAATTGGGGTTTGGACAAAAGAACGACACTTGTGGAAATTAGACTATGGGCTATTAATGGGCTTTATATTTGTTTAACTAAATGATAGTTTGTTAATTTAATATGAAGATTTACATTTGGACGTACCTATAAATAACCACATACACTCGATCAGACACGATGGGCGGGATTTTTATATGTACGAATAATCATTCATTTAACCGGACACGAGAATGGATTAATAGTCTATGGAATTATTAAAACAGGGGTGAAATTATGTACAAGGACACTTGGCGTAATTGTTAACAAAGTATTAAACCTTGGATTACACGCAGTCGATATCCTGGTGTAATTATTAAACAAAGTATTAAAATCTTGTTACAGTTTAAGTCCCCAATTAGTTGGAATATTTGACTTCGGATATAAGGATAATTTGATGAGGACACTCGCACTTTATATTTATGACTGATGGACTGTTATGGACAAAAACCAGACGGGCATATTAAATAATCCAGGACAAAGAACAATTAACCCATGAGAATAAACTAAAAATCAACACGTCAAACATCATGATTACGGAAGTTTAAATAAGCATAATTCCTTTATTTTCATATTTAATTGCACTTTTAATTATCGTACTTTTTAATTATTGCAATTTTATTTATCGCAATTTCATTATCGTTATTTACTTTACGCTTTAAATTAAGTTGTATTTATTTTTAATATTTTACATTAGGTTTTAACTGCGACTAAAGTTTTAAAATCGACAAACCGGTCATTAAACGGTAAACCCCCTTTTTTATTATTATTATATATAAAAATATATATTTTGTACAAATATAATTGTTTAAAATATAGTGTAAAATAAGTCGTCTCCCTGTGGAACGAACTGGACTTACTAAAAACTATACTACTCTACGATTAGGTACACTGCCTATAGTGTTGTAGCAAGGTTTAGGTATATCCATTTTGTAAATAAATAATTAAAACTTGTGTAATATTTCGTCGTATTTCGTATTTAAATTAATACTATTTCGTACACCCCGCTGCACACATCAAGTTTTTGGCGCCGCTGCCGGGGATTCGGCGAAACACTATATTTTATAAATATATTTGTATATCATTTTTTTATAAAAAAAAAACCAAAAATATAAAAAGAAAAACAAAAATTTATATATTTTTAAGAGTTTGTTAAAAGTTTTATAAAGTTTCTTTATTTTTATTTTAGTTTATAAAAATATAAGTTTTATTTAAATATTTTGTATTTATATAAAAACAGAAAATTAGAAAACAGAAAAAAAAATTTAAATAAAAACTCTCGGGCCCGAACACTGTAGCAGCCCAGCTCCTGGCCCGAAACCCTACCTCATGCGATCGCATGAGATTTTAACTTCCAAACCATGCGATCGCATGGCTTGAGTTGACAGGCCTGGTAACCTCAGCCGACAGTTTAGGGTTTTAAATAATTTATAATTATTATTATTATAACCCTAATTAGGTTAGTTTATTTAATTATTAGTTTTAGTTTTATTTAATTAATTTGTATTTTTAGTTTAATTAGTTTTAATAAATTATAAAATTAATAGTTTTATAAAATAAATAATATAAAAATAATATTTTTATAAAAATTGTACTTTTTACAACTTTAAGTTTATTTTTATATTTTGTATCTTTTTATTTGTTTTAGTGTAATATTTGTATTTTTTTGCTCATATTTAGTTTTAAATTTAGTTTTTGCCGTAGCTTATTTTTATTTCTAGATTTTTAGGCTTTGCCGTAAAATCCCTTAAGTGCTTTTTCTTTAGACTAAGATTTAGGTGCTTTAGAATTTTGCGACGCCCTTTTTAAGTTTTAGTACCTTTTTAAGATATTGCCATTTGGGATATAGTTTTTCTTTAAAGCTTTAATATTTTTAGACGCAACTTTTAATTTTTAGTTTTTAGTTCCTTTTTAAGTTTCGACGCGCTACTTTCTTATTTTTATTTTTCGACGCCTTTTATTTTTCAACCCTTTTCTTTTTCGACGTTTTTCAACGCGCTCTTTTTCTTTCTTATTTCTCGCCATTCTAGTTTTTAGGACATCGAATTTTCTATTTCTTATCTAATATTTCTTTAAATTACGAAAAATTATTTTAAGCGGTTAAATTAATAGACATCCAAATTTTCTGCTTCGTAGTAATAGTTGGATTTGTTAGTGGCTGAGTTGTGAGCTTCCGATTTAAAGGGTTCTGGCTCCCTGCTGCATCTATTGGCTATTCGAAACGTGGGCAAAAGCAGAAAAGTCTATTAATTTGATAACTTATATAATTTTTATTTTTATAACTAATAGGATAATTAAGTAAATGCACCACATTGTAGCTAAAATTTGGTAATAAGCGCATTATGGAAAATCTCGAGAATATTTTGGAAACTCTTTATGACATACGAAATCAATTTAATCAATACTCTCAAACGGATGTTGATGACAATTTGTTCGGTCAATCTTGGATCACGAATGATGAAACAATAACTGGTTGTGAAATCTGTGGAGATTATCACTCAACTTGGGAATGTTTTTATTACGTTCCTATGGAAAATTATGCACCCATGGAACCTGAATGGAATAATTATAAAGAATACAATTCAAATTGGGATTATTCCCAAGAATATATCCAAACTTAACAACCAGAAGACGAGAAAAATTATGTATCTGAAAATCTTTTAGACAATATGAAAATCAAACTCGAAGAACTTGATGCTCAAAATGAACAAATGAGAGAGTTTATAAATCGACAAGCTGAAACTCTATCAGATTACACACCTGTTGATCTGAGGAGTCATGTACAAGAAAATCTCATAGCATCGAATTTTGATGAATTCGAGAGCTCCGAAATCACCAATTATCCCGATGATACTTTTTATTCAGCTTTACCAATTTCATAACATATCGACACATTAGCCTCTACCAACAAAATCAACGATTCATCAATGGATGAAGAAGAATTAAGGGTGACAAATTGGTACTCTTGGAAAAATGATAACGTTGAAAATTTTACCCCCGAGACCAAAGTGGAGGAACCGATAAGGACCGTTAATGAAGAAGAATTTGCTTCAATCCAGCCACAACCTTCCAACCCAATATTCTTAATAGACGAGTTATCCACCGAAGATGAACTAAGAGCTGTAATAGATAATGACATCTCAAATTTTACCCAATCGGGTAATAGAGGTGAACACTTTGATCCCAAAAATGAACGGAAGCAAATGTTAGAATTTGTCCACCAAATAAAAATATGTATGTCGGTGTATATCGATCCATTTGACCAAGAACCAGAAAAGAGACATATCCATTTACTAAAAGCTACACTTATGAAAGAATTAAGTAGTGACGATCGGGTGGGTCTAAACTTTAAACCCATTGATATATTTTATACCATCCGAGATGTAAATAACTGGCTCACTATTCTAATTCGCGGAACTTATTCTTCCGACTTCACATGTCGTCAGCTAAGTTTGGGGAAGTCTAACCCCACTTAACGTTAAATTCGGGGTTCGGGTTAGTGCATAACTCGTTAATAAACATGCATAATAAATTAGGGTAAAAGACACATTTTTAAAGATTAGCAAACAGTTCAGAAAAGCAACCGTTTTTGAAGAAAAATATGTGTGATAAAACAAGAAGGAATGAACGATGAGGCGCGCCATCTATCATTCGACGAGCTTTGTAATTACAAACTGGGTATTTTTAATCACTTTTCTACACTAATCACCCTCATGAATTTATAATTAGAGTCTGATTTCATGCAAATGAGGGCATTGCATGATCTCAAGTGTGGGGAAGGGTTATAAATTCTCTCGAGTTTATACTTGGCTTATTTTCTAAATATTGTGAAAATTTTAAAAATTTTCAACTAAATGAATTCAAAATCATGTTTATACATATTTATGAACGATAAAATTAGGTGTTAATGCCGAAATTATTGTTACCTCGAAAAGGACATAAATTGAGAAACAACTAAAATGCTTGAATTTATTTATTAAGATATAAAAAGACGCATGAAAAACAAGCCAAGTGTGGGGAGAATGTACGAAGTTATTCAATTAAAAACTATCTATCACATGTTTCTGTAAAGTTATTGCAGGTGCTTTTGTTTTGGACTAAATTAACTGTTTTACCCAGTTTATTGTAATACATTTGAAAGAAAAGATGGTTCTACACGATGAATCAATTCCATCATTAAAAGGAAGTAAAGTCTTCCGAAAAAGAAACGCGCTTCTTGATTTAGGTCATGAAGTTGTCGTCCAGACCAGCTGTAGGTTGACGAAAAATCTAGAAAAGTCATCTCTAAAATCAGCAGGAAATCCACGGACCTCAGCATCAAATAGGGTCGCCAAGTGGTCAGACTTATCCTAACCATAAGAGGATCTGTCTCGTAAAATGGGGAGGACGCCGTGCAAATTAGCTTGATAAGACTAATGAATCAGACCCCCAGAAAGGATAATCTCCTCTTAAAGATTAAAAATCAGCATTTAAGCCTGATATTACTCAATCCTTGAGATTGACTTTAAAGATTGAGAATTACAAACTCATGGAATTCGATGAAATTTAAACTCGAGCTTGAACGAGAAAATATTTTGATCAAATTAAAACCGATTTATTTTCTGAAAACCTATTTTCAATGCGTTCATTACCATTGAACGTAAAATCCTAGGAATTCACCTGGAATTCATTAGGTCACCTGAACCAAATCGGGTGTCAACCTTAAGAACGGTGGTTGCATAGCATGGTCGAAGACAGGACCTTGTGCCAGACCGAAAAATTATAGGGTGATCTTTACTATTGCTCCTACAAAGGATAGTAATTGCATCAGACACGTTGTAGACCATGAACATCTGCATGTCATTAGACATCGCCCTAACAATTGCTTGTTCAACGCTTTCCTTTACAACCGGACGGTAGTTTACCGAAAGGTAAAATACGGAGCAAGTATACTGGATGTGTTGCTTTCCTAATACAAGGTTAGCAAGTGGGTGACACAAAACCGCAAGTTTTGAGCTAAAATTTTCAAATCTGAAACCCACCAAACCCATAAAAATATTTTGCAAACACCGGTGAAGGGTTATTCCGGAAAACTTATCTAGGGTAAAAGCTAGATTGAATTGTCAAAAGATCAAATGTTTTCATAAAGATCCAATTTCCTTAAAGGATCTAAATTTTCATAGTCATGTGGAACTGTAAACCACGTCGTTACTATCATTTTTATACCACTGTATCAAAATCACTGATGTATAAAGTGTGAGAATAAAAAAAGTGATTCGAGTGAAGTGTGATTTTATTTCAAGTTATGTATTGCTTGAGGACAAGCAACGTTCAAGTGTGGGGATATTTGATAGTACACCAAATGAACATATATTTAGTATCAATATCCTTCCAATATGTAAAGTTTTTAGTTGTAATTATTCTATTTTTAAGTTGTAATCGTTTAAATAAATAAGTGCGAAGACAAAAGGCGAAAACGGAGATTTAAAGACGCAAACGTCTAAAAAGCTCAAATGTACAAGATACAATCCAAGTGGTTCAAATTATTGATAAGAAACGTCTAAAAATGACAAGAGTACAAGTTGCGGAACGCAAAGTACAAGATATTAAATTATACGAAAGGACATTCGAAAATCCGGAACCGGGACCAGAGTCAACTATCAACGCCTGACGCAACGGACCAAAAATTACAAGTCTACTATGCACAAGAATATAATATAATATATATATAATTATATAAATTATATATATATTATATATATTTATATATTATGTCGACAAAGAAGAAAACAAGCAAATGTGGCTGGATCCAGCTGGCCATGCGATCGCATGGCCTGGAAGCACAAATCTCATGCGATCGCATGGCCTACTTTTTCTGGCCACATTCCTATAAATTGCAAGTTTGGGCAACGAATTTGTACACAAAAAAATATATATATTACTCCCTCTGTTTAGTATAATATATATATATATATATATATATATATATATATATATATATATATATATATATATATATATATATATATATAATATAGGTTAGTTTTATATTAGATTAGTTTTGGGTTATGCAAAGGTTACTTTACGGGTTTTAAAGTCGGAGCTCTGTCCGTGTAACACTACGCGATAAATAATCAATGTAAGCTATGTTCTCCGTTTTAAATTAATGTCTCGTACTTAAGTTATTATTATGCTTATTTAAGATGAAGTAATCATGATGTTGGGCTAAAAATATTAAAATTGGGTAATTGGGCTTTGTACCATAATTGGGGTTTGGACAAAAGAACGACACTTGTGGAAATTAGACTATGGGCTATTAATGGGCTTTATATTTGTTTAACTAAATGATAGTTTATTAATTTAATATGAAGATTTACAATTGGACGTACCTATAAATAACCACATACACTCGATCGGACATGATGGGAGGGATATTTATATGTACGAATAATCGTTCATTTAACCGGACACGGGAATGGATTAATAGTCTATGGAATTATTAAAACAGGGGTGAAATTATGTACAAGGACACTTGGCGTAATTGTTAACAAAGTATTAAACCTTGGATTACACGCAGTCGATATCCTGGTGTAATTATTAAACAAAGTATTAAAACCTTGTTACAGTTTAAGTCCCCAATTAGTTGGAATATTTGACTTCGGATATAAGGATAATTTGACGAGGACACTCGCACTTTATATTTATGACTGATGGACTGTTATGGACAAAAACCAGACGGGCATATTAAATAATCCAGGACAAAGAACAATTAACCCATGAGAATAAACTAAAAATCAACACGTCAAACATCATGATTACGGAAGTTTAAATAAGCATTATTCCTTTATTTTCATATTTAATTGCACTTTTAATTATAGTACTTTTTAATTATTGCAATTTTATTTATCGCAATTTCATTATCGTTATTTACTTTACGCTTTAAATTAAGTTGTATTTATTTTTAATATTTTGCATTAGGTTTTAACTGCGACTAAAGTTTTAAAATCGACAAACCGGTCATTAAACGGTAAACCCCCTTTTTTATTATTATTATATATAAAAATATATATTTTGTACAAATATAGTTGTTTAAAATATAGTGTAAAATAAGTCGTCTCCCTGTGGAACGAACCGGACTTACTAAAAACTATACTACTCTACGATTAGGTACACTGCCTATAGTGTTGTAGCAAGGTTTCGGTATATCCATTTTGTAAATAAATAATTAAAACTTGTGTAATATTTCGTCGTATTTCGTATTTAAATTAATACTATTTCGTACACCCCGCTGCACACATCAAAACTATTATTTACAGTGATTGTCTATATGTAGAAATTATCAGATGTCGAAAACCTTTGATTTAAATATTCATTTATGGTGTGCATTTTTAAAAGAATGCAATGTTTACAAAACGTATCATATAGAGGTCAAATACCTCGCAATGAAATCAATGAATGACGTATTGTCCATATGGATTTGGAGCGATCGTCACAGTAATATATCACTATCTCTACAAAAGCAAAAAGTGTACTCCTTTTCTTTATCATCTTTATTATTCATCATCACAGCTCATCCTTTTTATCACCTATCAACACAGAATCATGCTTCATTTATAAGTGGGTTTAAAATGAAGCTAAAAATGATCGTGGTTGTGGGTGGTTTATGGTTGCAAAGTCAGAAGAAGGGACGGTGGTTCTAATGGTGATGGGTTATGGTGATGATGGTTGTTCACGACTGAAAACAGGAATATTTATAGTAGTTTTTTGATGGTCTGCAATAGTGGTTCGAAAAGAATTAGGAAGATAGCATAGCAGCAGCTGGTTAACGAAACAGGAGGAGAAAAATAGAGTAAACAGAAAACGGTTATGGTGTCATGAAGGTGGTGATAAGGGTGTTCACAAGTGATCAAAAGAAAGTGGTGGTGATGACTTCGAGCAGTTGTAAACGGGAAGAATTTGTAGCAGAGAATTATTAATAGTAGCGGTTTTGTATGGTGGTTTTTGGGGTTGAACATGAAGACGATAGACGATGGTGATAGGTGGCGGTTTGATGGTTGGGATCGTGGTGGTTTAGTCGAGCAATAGTAGCAGTTATAAAATGATAATAGTTCATGCGAAGGTGTAGCAGTAGTAAGGAGTAGCAGAAACAATCGTATATGAAAGGTTATGATGGTTGGTTCACGATCAAGCTGTGGAGAGAGAAGAGAGAGAAGTGAAAGATGGGAGGTGACCGGAGGTTGTGGGTTTAGGTGGTTGGGGTGGTGCTCCAGTGACGACAGGTGGCGGAGGATGTGGTGGATGGAGGATACCGGTGGGAGGTGGCGAGTGGTTGTTGTGGTGAAGATGAGCAAAGTAGGAGTTTGTATATATATATTTAGTTTCCTACACATGTATAAGCATATAATATATATGGAGGTGGTGTTTAGGATTGCATTTAAAACAGAAAAGAAACCAACGACGGGGGTTGTTGTGTGGATGATCAAAAGAAATAGAATTGGAAATGGTTGTTGATGATTTCATGTATGCATAATCTCTATGTTTATATATTATGTATACAATATAATATGAGTGGATGGTGAGTTTGATCAACAATCAGAGGAGAAATTTTGTAGTATTTGCAAGTGGTATCTTAGTGGTTTTATGGATGGTTGTGTTGTGTTATACTCAGTAACAAAGTATCAAACACGATTGCATAATATGTATTAAAAAAAATGAGGTTTACTTGCAAGAAATGAAGAAAGAAATAAAGTTACAAGAAATCAAGATGTGGTTAAGAAAATGAGTAGAAATTCAACAAGACAAAAAAATCACGGGGTTTTTAAATGTGAAAGAAGTCACAAAAGTAAAACCAACTTTTGTGTTGTATTTGTGACTTGTTATCCAACTCATATATTTAAGTTTTCAATGGATATTCACAGTGAATGAGCTGGCAAGGAATAGACTGAAACTATATAAAAATTAATTTCCCTCATGTCTAAAAGAAAAGCAACCTTTCATTTTCTTTCCAAGTGCCGACAGTTTTACACGGTAATGTATCGTGCTCCTTTGCTAAACAGTTACGGATAAAATTAATTCAGAAAAAAATATCCCATATTTTAAAATTTAATTCATTTATTTATTTCGGTCATTATGGTATAAAATTCGATCATTAACTATGTAATATTATTAAACAAAAATTAACTCATTGTCCACGCCCGATCCTGGGTAAAATATAAAAATGGTTGAAATTTATAAATTAGCTCCTAAATATATTTTTAATAAGCCTAAAATTTATCTAACTCATTTTCGGATCACCGTTTATTTTATAATCACATAAGTTCGAATTTAACTTCTCTAAATAATAATCGAAACGTTCAACAACTATTATAATCATCTAATATTTATTTTTAATATACATTATATATACATTTAAATATATATGTATCTATTTACAAATAGTTGTTCGTGAATCGTCGGTAATGGTCGAAGGTCAATTGAATATATGTAACAGTTCAAAATTTTTGAGACGCAACATAACGGACATTGCTTATTATGTCAGAATTATAAAATCGTATCATGAGTTTGGTTCAAAATTAATCGAAATTTTTCGGGTCATGACACCTCGGGTCTGAAATTCTGATTGTGCAAGAAACGGACAATTTCACGCCACTTTGGTGAAATGCCCCGTTTATATCAATTATAAAAGTTTCATATTAATTGGTTTCATTGCGAGGTTTTGACCTCTATATGAGACATTTTTCAAAGACTGCATTCGATTTTAAAACAAACCTTTATTTTATCGACAAAGGTTTAAAAATGCATAACGTAGATTATCAAGTAATGATAATCTAAAATATAACATTTACACACGACCATTACATAATGGTTTACAATAATATTATACAACAATATAAGTTTTCGAATGCAGTTTTTAAACAATATTATACAACATGCAGACTCCAAATCTTGTCCTTAATTTAGCATGCAACAGCGGAAGCTCTTAATAATCACCTGAGAATAAACATGCTTAAAACGTCAACAGAAATGTTGGTGAGTTATAGGTTTAACCTATATATCAATTTGTAATAATAGACCACAAGATTTTATTTTTCATAAACAGCCATCTCCATAAAAATCATTCATATGATGAACACCTGGTAACCGACATTAACAAAATGCATCTAGAATATCCCAAAAACAGAACCACTCGTCTGTAGAAAAAAATTGAAGTACTAAAGCAGTTCAAATTCTCTGACTGGGGCGTGTCAAAGCCCATAGATATATCTTTAGGATTCGCGTCAATTAGTGGCAATTATAATAAACGCAAATTCTTAGGCTACCAAGTTCAACAAGGGCGATATCCGGTATAGCAATCCAACATAGAATGTAGTTTCAATTACTTGTGTCTATTTTCGTAAAACATTTATAAAACTGCATGTATTCTTATCCCAAAAATATTAAATAGTAAAAGTGGGACTATAACTCACTTTCAAAGATTTTCAATTCGTTGAAAATCATACTTGGCCACGGGTCGATTCACGAACCTATAACAAATATATACATATATATCAAAGTATGATAGAAATATATTCACATCATATTTTTATTTACGTGTTGATGATTTAAGTTGTTATGTTAGCAGTCCAACATTAGTAGTCCACAATTAGTAGTCCACAATTAGTAGTCCACAATTAGTAGTACATAGTATACACGTGTTGTATAAGACTCAATCATGACCCACAATACCGCTATTGTAGTTACATGTATTGTGTATGTGGTGTCTTTGATTTATATGACGTATTGTGTAACCATTACAAGTTAGAATACATGTATAATACAAGAAAGTTAGCTAAGATATGGTTAGTATAGAATTTAACAAACTACTTCCGTATTCATTTTAACCATTTTTAACCAATATTGTTTTCCTCATAACTTCTTAATTATAAATCCGTTTTGAGTGAATCAAATTGCTATGGTTTCGTAACGAACTGAAATTTTTAAAACTAAACTGAAAAAGTGGTAGTTTATAGTCAGAGTTATAGGTTACATGCCTATCTTTAAAGAGGTAGTTATTTCCGTCGAAGAACGACATCTTGATGACTATTTTGAAAAACATACTTCTACTTTGAGTTTAACCATGATTTTTGGATATAGTTTCATGTTCATATGAAATATCATTTTCTCATAAGAACAACTTTTAAATCAAAGATTATCATAGTTTTTAATTATCCAACCCAAAACAGCCCACGGTTTAACTACGACGGCGTATGTCCGGTTTTACAGTGTTCTTCGTGTTTCCAAGTTTTAAATCATTAAGTTAGCATATCATATAGATAATAAATATGTGTTTAGTTGTTTTTAATAGTTAAATTAGAAGGATTAACTTTGTTTGTGAACAAATTTAGAATTAACTAAACTATGTTCTAGTAATTACGAGTTATTTTCATCGAATAAAATAGTTATATAAGTATGAATCGAACGATGTTATGAACATCATTACTACCTCAAATATAGTAGGTAAACCTACTAGAAATAACAAGAAATGATCTTGAGCTTCAAAGGATCTTGGATGGCTTGAAAGTTCTTGAAGTAGAATCATGATACGAAAACAAGTTCAAGTAAGATTTCTACTCGAATTAAGATAGTTATAGTTATAGAAATTGAATCATAGTTTGAATATGAATATTACCTTGAATTAGAATTATAACCTACTGTAAATAACAAAGATTTTTTGAGGTTAGATGATCACTTGAAATAGATTTGCAAGATTGGAAGTAAGCTAGTAAACTTGAAAGTGTTCTTGAAGTGTTCTAGAGTAGTTGTTTTGTATGATGATTAAAGGCTGGATTTATGAGCTATATTGATGTAGATTTTAATGAAGATGATGAAGAACACTTAGAACAATATGAGAGAACAAGAGAGAGATCAATTTGCATGAAAGTTGAATGAGAATGTGTTTGTGATGGTGAAGATTCACGTGAATGATCATGCATCATATAGTCTCCATTAGTTTGTATTTTTGTTAGATATTTCATGCTAGATGTTAAATGATGGTTCTCACATGTTTAGGTGACTCATTAAGGCTGCTAAGAGCTAATCATTGAAGTGTATATACTAATAGTAAATACATCTAGAAGCTGAGTATCATACGAGTACTGATAATGCTAAAAACGAACATATATTTCATAGCATTATTCCTCAAGAAAGACAAGCTTTTAGTTGCAATTGTCCTATTTACAAGTGATATTCGTTTAAATAATAAAAGGTGAAGACAAAAGGCAGATTCGACGAATTGAAGACACAAACGACCAAAAAGCTCAAAAGTACAAAAGACAATCAAAGAGGTTCCAATTATTGATAAGAAACGTCTCGAAATTACAAGAGTACAAGATTCAAAACGCAAAGTACAAGATATTAAATTGTACGCAAGGACGTTCAAAAATCCGGGACCGGGACCAGAGTCAACTCTCAACGCTCGACGCAACGGACTAAAAATTACAAGTCAACTATGCACATGAATATAATATAATATATAATTAATTCTTAAAATTAATATATATATTATAATATATTTAAAAATCGTCGGCAAACAAAGAGCCAAAGCTGGGTGAGCTGTAAAAATAAACTCTGCGACTCGCGAAGTTTGAAGGCAAAAAATGCCGCGAGTCGCGGAGCTTCCCTGAACTCAAATCCCTATAAAAGCAAACGCAGTTTGATCGTAAAAATCATCATATAATCTATCTCTCTCTCAATATATACGTAATATATATATATATATATATATATATATATATATATATATATATATATATATATATATATATATATATATATATATATATATATATATATATATATTTATATTTTAATTTTAATTTTAATTTTAATTCTAATAATAAGGGTATGTTAGCGAATGTTGTAAGGGTGTAAGTTGAAATTCTGTCCGTGTAACGCTACGCTATTTTTAATCATTGTAAGTTATGTTCAACCTTTTTAATTTAATGTCTCGTAGCTAAGTTATTATTATGCTTATTTAATCCGAAGTAATCATGATGTTAGGCTAATTACTAAAATTGGGTAATTGGGCTTTGTACCATAATTGGGGTTTGGACAAAAGAACGACACTTGTGAAAATTAGACTATGGGCTATTAATGGGCTTTATATTTGTTTAACTAAATGATAGTTTGTTAATTTTAATATAAAGATTTACAATTGGACGTCCCTATAAATAACCATATACACTCAATCGAACACGATGGGCGGGATATTTATATGTACGAATAATCGTTCATTTAACCGGACACGGGAATGGATTAATAGCCACTAGAATTATTTAAACAGGGGTGAAATTATGTACAAGGACACTTGGCATAATTGTTAACAAAGTATTAAAACCTTGGGTTACACGCAGTCGATAACCTGGTGTAATTATTAAACAAAGTATTAAAATCTTGTTACAGTTTAAGTCCCCAATTAGTTGGAATATTTAACTTCGGGTATAAGGATAATTTGACGAGGATACTCGCACTTTATATTTATGACTGATGGACTGTTATGGACAAAAACCAGACGGACATATTAAATAATTCAGGACAAAGGACAATTAACCCATGGGCATAAAACTAAAATCAACACGTCAAACATCATGATTACGGAAGTTTAAATAAGCATAATTATTTTATTTCATATTTAATTTCCTTTATTTTATATTTAATTGCACTTCTAATTATCGCACTTTTATTTATTGTTATTGTATTTAATTGCACTTTTAATTATCGTACTTTTTAATTATCACAAGTTTATTTTATCGCACTTTTATTTATCGCAATTTCATTATCGTTATTTACTTTACGCTTTAAATTAAGTCTTTTATTTATTTAATATTTTACATTTTGTTTTAACTGCAACTAAAGTTTTTAAAATTGACAAACCGGTCATTAAACGGTAAAAACCCCCCTTTATAATAATAATATTACTTATATATATATTTGTATTTTTATAAAATAAAACTAATATAGCGTTAAGCTTTGTTTAAAAGATTCCCGGTGGACCGAACCGGACTTACTAAAAACTACACTACTGTACGATTAGGTACACTGCCTATAAGTGTTGTAGCAAGATTTAAGTATATCCATTCTCTAAATAAATAAATATCTAGTGTAAAATTGTATCGTATTTAATAGTATTTCCTAGTAAAATATAAGTTATTTCAGATACACCTCGCATAACATCAAGTATTTTTTGGCGCCGCTGCCGGGGAACATCTAGCTTAAAAGCCGGAAGCGCAACGCTAATATATATAAAAAACAAAAAGATTTTTATTTTTAGTTTACTTTTATTAAAATACGCTTTTGTAAAAATACGTTTTAATATATTCGAAAATATAAAAAGAAAAACAAAAATATAAATATTTTTAAGAGTTTGTTAAATATTTAAGTTTTATAAAGTTTCTTTATTTTTATTTTATAAAAGTATAAGTCTTATTTAAATATTTTTTTTTATTAAAAACATAAAATAAAAATAAAAAAACCAAAAAAAAATATATATATAAATCTAGTTTTAAGATTTTTATTTATAAAATTATAAAGTATTTTATTTCTATTTTAGTTTTTAAAAATAAGTTTTATTTAAATTATATAAATATATTAATTAAATTAAAAACAGAAAAATAAATAAATAAAAAAATTACGTCGAAACCTGTCAAACGAGTTCACCTAATCTGAAATTTGAAACCCCGCGACTCGCGGAGTTTGGAGCCAGGAATACCGCAAGTTGCGGAGCATCCCTGACACGAGTACACAGAACCCTAATCAGGCATTAATTACGGTGTAATTATTATTATTAATAATTAAAAACCCTAATTAGGGTATTTTTATTATAATATTTAGTTTTAATTAGTTTATTTTGTTTTATTTAATTTTATTTAGTTTAATTAAATTATAAAATTAATAGTTTTATAAAATAAATAATATAAAAATAATATTTTTATAAAAATTGTACTTTTTATAACTTTTAGTATATTTTTATATTTTGTCTCTTTTTAATTGTTTTAGCGTAATATTTGTATTTTTCGCTCGTATTTAGTTTTAAGACATAGTTTTTGCCATAATTATTTTTACTTCTAGATTTTTAGGCTTTGCCGTAAAATTTCTTAAGTGCTTTTTCTTTAGACTAAGATCTAAGTGCTTTAAAATTTTACGACGCCTTTTTAAGTTTTAGTGCCTTTTTAAGATATTGCCATTTGTGATATAGATTTACTTGTAAGCTTTAATATTTTTAGACGCCTTTTACCTATGTATCAATTATCATTCCAATTAGTAATCTCAATTTGCGATTATAATTTTAAGTTAGTGATAGTAATAAGGTTAGGTTAGTCGAGTGTTTTTAAGTTTTATAGTCATTCTCTGTTTCTTTCATTTTTCGACGCCTTTTTCAATTTTTTTTCTTTTTCGACCTTTTTCTTTCTTATTTCTCTCCATTCTAGTTTTTAGGACATAGATTTTTATTCTACTTCTTATCTAATATTTCTTAAAATTACAAAAAATTGTTTTAAGTGGTTAAATTGATAGACATCAAAATTTTCTGGTTCGTAGTAATAGTTGGATTTGTACGTGGACCGGGTTATTGGAGCCAAACAGTCCTCAATTATATTGAGACCAAACGAATCCTGCCCCTCTGCTGCATCTTTTGGCTATTCGAAACGTGGGCAAAATCAGAAAAGTCTATTAATTGGATAACTTATATAATTTTTCTTTCCTTTTAAAAACTAATAGGATATTCAGTGAATGCACCGAGCAAGACGTTCACCACCTTTTGTACGTTCACCACCTGTAACTCGATCAAGACATCTAGCTAATATTACCGCCGTTGATTTTTCTTTAGAATCGTCATCCAGTCGACCAAGTACTCCAATTCAAATTTTCGATAATCCATTTTTTGAAGCCGACCTCACAATTGAGAATCTGGAGAATATTCAGGGACAATTCATAGATCCTGAACCATTAAATTTTCCTCCAGAACCACCAATCATTCAAACAGAGATTGTTGAGGAACGAACCATTAAATCAGAATCCTCTAGTGATTCAGATTCAACAAATTCAATTATGGAAGTAACAGAACCTTTAAGTATGGAAGACCGAATGAGAGCTAAACGCACTGGCCAAGGTCACGTAATTACTCATCCTGACATTAATGCGCCAGATTATGAAATCAAAGGACAAATTCTACATATGTTGACTAATCAATGCCAATTTAGTGGTGCGCCGAAGGAAGATCCAAATGAACATCTTCGTACCTTTAATAGGATCTGCACACTATTTAAAATCCGAGAAGTGGAGGATGAACAGATATATCTCATGTTATTTCCCTGGACTTTAAAGGGAGAAGCCAAAGATTGGTTGGAATCGTTACCTGAAGGGGCGATCGATACATGGGACGTTTTAGTTGAAAAATTTCTTAAACAATTCTTTCCTACATCTAAAGCCGTAAGACTTCAAGCAGAAATTGTTACGTTCACACAGAAACCAAATGAAACTCTATATGAGGCATGGATAAGATTTGGAAAGTTATTAAGAGGATGTCCGCAACACGGTTTAGACACCTGTCAAATAGTACAAATATTCTACCAAGGATGCGACATCACTACAAGGAAAGACATCGATATAGCAGCTGGTGGTTCTATTATGAAGAAAACCGAAATTGATGCTTATAAAATTATTGATAACACTTCTTCCCACTCACATGAGTGGCACCAAGAAAAAGATATCGTTAGATCATCTAAAGCAGCTAGAGCCGATTCTAGCCATGACTTAGATTCCATTTCCGCAAAGATAGATGCTGTCGAGAGACGAATGGAAAAGATGACTAAAGATATCCACTCAATACGAATTAGTTGTGAGCAGTGTGGAGGACCACATTTGACAAAAGATTGTCTCAGTATTGAACTAACAATGGAACAAAGAGAGAATGTTTCATATCTAAACCAAAGGCCTGGAAATAATTATCAGAATAATTATCAACCGCCAAGACCGATCTACAATCAAAACCAGAATTATAATCGAAATATTCCATACAACAACCAACAAGGTTTTAGCAATCAACAAGTATCCAATAATACTTACAACCAGCAAAGACCTAATTTTCAAAACAAACCACCACAAACCGATGATAAAAAGCCGAATTTAGAAGATATGATGACAAAGCTAGTTGAAACTCAAACGCAGTTTTTCACATCTCAGAAACAAACTAATGAACAAAATGCTCAAACATTTAGAAATCAACAAGCTTCTATTCAAAACTTGGAACAAGAAGTAAGTAACCTAGCAAGGTTAATAGGTGAAAGAAAACCGGAAAGTCTACATAGTGATACAAATGCTAACCCCCGGAATGAAACAGCTAAAGCCATTACCACAAGAAGTGGTACAACACTTAAACCACCTGAAAAACCTGAAACTTCTGATGAAACTATTCCTACTCCACAAGAACCACAACCTGAACAAGATAAGAAAACAGAACCGGTAGTTGAAAAGGTTAATGAAGATAACACAGTTAAGGCTAAACCTTATGTTAAACCATACCAACCACCACTTCCTTACCCGAGTAAAATGAAAAAAGAGAAACTTGAAGCCGAGCAATCCAAATTCTTGGATATGTTTAAACAGATAAATGTAAATCTACCTTTCATTGATGTGATTTCAGGAATGCCTAGATATGCTAAATTTCTGAAAGATCTAATCACAAATAGAAAGAAAATGGAAGAACTCTCGGCCGTTACTATGAATGCTAATTGTTCAGCAGTGCTGTTGAATAAGATACCAGAAAAATTATCTGATCCAGGAAGTTTCACAATTCCATGTTTTCTGGGAAGTCTTAGTTCAATAGAAGCATTGGCAGACTTAGGTGCTAGTATAAATTTAATGCCGTATTCACTATACGCTAAACTAGACCTTGGAGAATTGAAACCAACACGAATAAGCATACAACTAGCCGATCGATCAATAAAATATCCTAGAGGGATAATGGAGAACATGCTAGTTAAAGTTGGTACTTTAGTATTTCCAGTAGATTTTGTTGTTCTGGACATGGAAGAAGATTCTCAAGTTCCTCTCATATTAGGAAGACCATTCTTAAACACGGCTAAAGCAATGATAGACGTGTTTGGTAAGAAACTGACCCTAAGTATAGAGGATGAGAGTGTTACTTTTTCAGTTGATAGAGCAATGCAACAACCGCAATCTGCAGATGATACATGCTATTATATTCAAACTATAGATTCACATGCAGAATTGTTAGAAGAATTCCCAGAATTACAAGGAACGGGAGAATGTTCTTTAGGAGAAGGAACTAAACCAATTGATGAAGCTGAAATGTTAGCTACACTAATAGCTAATGGATATGAACCAACAACAGAAGAAATTCAAATGCTAAAAGAAGAAGACAGATATCGATATAAATCATCGATAGAAGAACCTCCAACATTAGAGTTAAAGCCACTTCCAAACCATTTGGAATACGCTTATTTACATGGTGAATCTGAATTACCTGTAATAATATCGTCTTCTCTTACTGAAAATGAAAAATCACAACTCATTTCTGTGTTGAAAGCTCATAAACCAGCTATTGCATGGAAGATTCATGATATTAAAGGAATAAGTCCTTCGTATTGCACACATAAAATCCTTATGGAAGAAGGTCATAAAACGTAAGTGCAACGCCAACGAAGACTAAATCCTAATATGCAAGATGTTGTTAAAAAAGAAATTATTAAACTGCTAGATGCAGGTTTAATTTATCCAATTTCTGATAGTCCATGGGTAAGCCCAGTTCAATGCGTGCCTAAGAAGGGTGGCATGATTGTCATCACAAATGAAAAAAATGAGCTTATTCCTACTAGGACTGTAACAGGATGGTGTGTATGTATTGATTATAGAAAATTAAATGACGCCACCAGAAAAGATCACTTTCCCTTACCTTTCATTGATCAAATGTTGGAAAGATTAGCCGGAAATAGTTATTATTGTTTGCTTGATGGATTTTCCGGATATTTTCAAATTCCAGTAGCACTCGAAGACCAAGAAAAAACCACATTCACATGCCCTTATGGTACTTTTGCTTACAAACGCATGCCATTTGGACTTTGCAACGCCCCTGCAACCTTTCAAAGGTGCATGATGGCGATTTTTCACGACATGATAGAAGAATGCATGGAAGTTTTCATGGATGACTTTTCAGTTTTCGGTGATACATTTGAATCATGTCTAGTTAATCTGGAACGAATGCTTATTAGATGCGAACAATCAAATCTAGTACTTAATTGGGAGAAATGCCATTTCATGGTTAAAGAAGGCATCGTTCTTGGTCATAAAATTTCAAAGGAAGGAATTGAAGTGAATAGAGCTAAAGTAGATGTAATTGCTAAACTTCCACATCCCACCAATTTTAGAGGAGTTAGGAGTTTTCTAGGGCATGCCGGTTTTTACCGACGTTTCATAAAAGATTTTTCTAAAATTGCCACTCCTATGAATAAACTCCTAGAAAAGGATGCTCCATTCATCTTTTCAGATGAATGTATCAAATCTTTTAATATTCTTAAAGAGAAACTCACTAATGCGCCGATCATGATAACACCAAATTGGAATCTACTGTTTGAACTAATGTGCGATGCAAGTGATTTTGCAATGGGAGCCGTTTTAGGACAAATGATTGAAAAATGATTTCAACCTATATATTATGCTAGTAAGATGTTACAAGGAGCACAAACGAATTACACAACTACTGGAAAAGAACTCCTTGCTATTGTCTTTGCTTTTGACAAATTTCGATCATATCTCGTTCTAGCAAAAACGGTGGTCTATACTTACCATTCTGCTCTCAGATACCTATTTTCGAAACAAGATGCCAAACCAAGATTAATCCGTTGGATCTTACTCTTACAAGAGTTCGATATTGAAATCCGAGATAAAAGAGGAGCAGAAAATCTCGCCGCTGATCATCTTTCTCGTCTTGAAAATCCCGAATTAGAAGTTCTAAATGAATCGGCCATACAAGACAACTTTCCTGATGAATATCTATTGAAGATAGATTATAATGAAATTCCATGGTTTGCAGACTATGCAAACTACTTAGTATGTGGATTCCTTGAAAAAGGATTATCGTACCAAAAATGAAAGAAATTCTTCAGTGATATAAAACACTATTTCTGGGAAGATCCACATCTGTTTAAAAGTTGTCCAGATGGAATAATACGCCGTTGTGTATTCGGAGATGAAGCTAGTAAAATTTTAAACCATTGTCACACAGGACCAACAGGAGGGCACTATGGGCCTCAACTAACAGCAAGAAAAGTTTATGATGCTGGATTCTATTGGCCTACAATTTACAAAGACACACACCTTCTTTGCAAATCCTGTGATGCTTGTCAAAGGGCCGGAAAAATAAGTCAACGTGATGAAATGCCACAAAATGTCATTCAAGTATGTGAAGTATTTGACATTTGGGGTATTGACTTTATGGGTCCATTTCCAAAATCTCATAATAATCTCTATATTCTCGTAGCCATTGATTATGTATCTAAATGGGCGGAAGCACAAGCTCTCCCAACTAACGATGCACGAGTTGTAGTCAACTTTTTAAAATGTCTTTTTGCAAGGTTTGGAACACCGAAAGCTTTAATAAGTGATCGGGGAACTCATTTCTGTAATAATCAACTTGAGAAAGTTCTTAAAAGATATGGAGTAACTCATAAAATCTCCACTGCATATCATCCATAAACAAGTGGACAAGTTGAAAATACCAACCGAGCTTTAAAACGTATTCTAGAAAAAACCGTAGGATCAAATCCGAAGGAATGGTCCATTAAATTGGAGGATGCACTCTGGGCTTTTAGAACAGCCTACAAAACTCCAATTTGAACCACACCTTTTAGACTCGTTTATGGAAAAGCATGTCATCTTCCAGTAGAAATTGAACACAAAGCATTTTGGGCTTTGAAGACATGTAATCTTGATTTACATGAAGCTGGACGTCTACGGTAAAGTCAATTAAACGAATTAGAAGAATTAAGACAAGAAGCATACGAAAATTCGTTAATCTATAAGGAAAGAACGAAGAAATGGCATGATAAAAGAATCAGAAGTTCAAAAGAATTTAAAGAAGGAGACAAAGTTCTTCTTTTCAATTCACGATTCAAGCTATTTCCTGGAAAATTGAAATCAAGATGGTCTGGACCATTCATAGTCAAAAGAGTTTTCCCATACGGAACAGTAGAATTAATAAATTCAAATGGGATTGAATTTAAAGTTAATGGTCACAGAGTTAAACATTACATAGATAGTCCGATGGAAGTCGACAACGAAGTTAATCACAATTTCGATACCACAGCTAACTAAGTGTGGGGAGAATCAAGTCTTTAAAGGATATTATGTATTTCTGTTAGAGTTAGATTGTCTGTTTTCGTGTAGTTCTCGAAAATAGAACCCGAATGGTCTTTCCCTAGCAGACCCTAAAGAACTAGTCTTCTCCTCCCATTCTGAATTTTTATTTTTTTTAGGTTTTTACGAAATGAAGACTTCATGTGAACTAAACCATGGTCTAATGCTACACGCTTTGATCACTAAACGTAATAATGACACACTTCCGAGTGAACTAGTATCAATAATCAGAGAAAGATTGGACGGAGTAAGAAAAGAATCCAGATGCGAAGATAATAAGTTACAATTTGGTAAAGGAAAATCAAAATCCGCAGCGAAAAGAAGAGCACGACACCTAGAAAGATGTCACAAATGCGGAAAATGGTCACATGGAGGTAAATGTTCAAATAATTAAACCTATTCAAACACCGAATTTGTTACTTTATGCAGAGACGGACCGTTCATATGTTTAGAAGAAAAAACACTGAATGCTCGAGGTTACGCCTATGTAGCCATGGAAAATCAATTAAACCGACTATCTTATGAATGGGATAGATCATATCACTAAGAATACTATCTCACAGGTAAGTCTGTACAGTTTTTATTTTTATTTTTATTTTTAACCTTTTGATAATAAACGCTAATTTGTTCGCTATAAAGTATTAAATTGGTATTGAATAAAATTAGGTTTGGCGATCAAAATTATTGATATCATACAAAAATTTATTATATCACTTCAAAATTTAACGTTTATTCTTAAGGTATAAATATCTTTAATCAATCAACCCAAAATATTTCAAAAATTCGTCATGAGTTAAATTAGGTCATGGAACCGAAATTACTTTACCGAAAAGAGGGGCGTATATTTTTGATAATATTTGATTGATTAAAGTGGGATAAAAGACCAAAAAGATTTTTAATTTTATTTTTACCATGTTTTTAAAATTAATAAATTAGTATTAAAAAAAATTATTGTAAACTTTTTAAATCAATATATTTAAAATTGTAAATATTTGAAAAATTAATCTTTTTAATATAAGTTTGTATGTATAAAAACAAAAATATAATATAAGTTTGGTGTGAATTTTTAATTTTATGCATTTTAAATTTAAGTTTGGTGTGAATTTAAAAAAAAAATTTTACTTTATTTTTCTAAGTTAAAAATATGATTTTTAAAATTCGTCGTAAGTTGAAGACTAGGTCTTTGAACCGAAATTGCTTTACCCGAGGGAGGGACGAGAACTTTTATTATCATTAATTTTAATCTTATTGAATTAAAGTATGCCAAAAACATTAAAAAACCCAAAAATCTTTGCTTTTAAAACCGCGCTTTAAATTGACAAATTTTAAAATTTTGTCGAGGGACGGACTAGGACATCGTTTCGAAACGACCTCGTCCTAAATAACAAGGGAAACAAAATTTTAAAATTTATTTTATATTTGTTTTATAAGTTAAAGATTTATATAAAAAAAAAAACACCGCGACTCGCGGAGTTTGATGGGGAAAATCACCGCGACTCGCGGAGTTCAGAAAATACAGAAAAAGATAAAAGGAACGAACAGATCAGTTCACACCACCACACCCCAAAATAACTGCGAAAAACACCCGAAAAACACACCACAAAATCGAATTTTTTCACCATTTTTCATCAAATCTTTCACAAAATCATGTTGAGAAGGATGCTATCAAGGAATTACTCAAGGAAAACGGTAAATTTCTACACCAAAACTCCCTTTAATCCAAAAATTAGTGTTCTTGAGCAATTTTATACCCAATTCGATTTTGATGCTTTTTAGTGTAATTATGCTTAAATTGTTTATGTATTATGCTTGTATAACCTAGATTGATGCTATTTAACATGATTAGAAGCCTTAAACTTCAAATTTTGAGTAATCTAGGGTTTGTGTTCTTGAGCAAATTTGGGACTTTTTGATATAAACAGGTTATGGCCAATTTTTGTCATGAATTGTTGCTAAATTAAGTAGTGTAACATGTTTAGGTAGTTAAATGATCCAAACTTTGAGCCTAAACATGATTTTTGAGAATTAAAGTGGACTTTTTCAAGTCTAAAATTCATGAACTTGATTTTTAAGAGATAATGCCATTTGAAACTTGTTTAATTGCTAGTAATGATTATTTTGACATGTTATTTGAGTTGAATACTTATGAACTTGATGAACATTTTCGTATATGCTTATTCGAAAAAGTGTAGATTTGATAAAAATATGAAAATGAGCATAAGTTTGATATAAATTGGACATGTCATTGTAATTATTTTGATTGATGATTTTGCTGACACTAATGCATATTTGGATGCACAAAAATTGTGTTTGATGTGTTTTGCAGACTGAAAGGGGTGAATCTTCATCCCAAGCTCGCAATGCTCCTCCTGAAAATGCGGAACAACAGGATGTTGATAGCTATTATAAACAAGATATACCTCATCCAGTTATGACATTTTCAGATATGCACATGGAGAATTTGCACCCGAACTTGAGATTTGACAGACGTTGGATAGATTATCCAAAATACCAAAGGGGCTTGCATACTCTTCATTCTAAAGCTGTTGAAGTACATAGGGTAATAGAATGGGGACCATTAGAAGCTGTAGAATTGGCCGGGCCAATTAGAGAATTACTTACACAGAGGTATGGTAATTCTACTTTTAACGATTGGGTACGATTATTCAGCACGCGTAGACCTGTATATAAAGTATGGTGTGAAGAATTATTGTGTAGTATAGAAATAAATGATAGGGTAGTTAGTTTAACCGATCGATCTTTTATTAGATTTTTGTTAGGAGGTTCGATGCGCCACATGTCTCTACTAGACATGGCTCAGGCCTTACGTATATATACGCCTGAGGAGTTAGCATCTGCCGATTGTAGAGGGTTGATATTGAACGGTAGGAAAATTGATGAAAATTTTGATACGCATGGTGTATGGAGTCAAATGACTAGCCATCACCGATTTAAAGGGGGAAATTACTCTTATTTGGATATAGATAGAGCTGAGTTAAGAGTAATTCATAGGTTTTTAGCCAATTCGATTACACAAAGAGGTAAGAATAAGGAAAAGGTAAATGAACAGGATTTGTTTTACCACATGTGTATTCGAGACCCACAAAGCGCTGTAAGTATACCTTATTGTGTGGGTTATTATTTATCAGCTATGGTTAGGGGGATGAGACCGCATAGCATAATAGGAGGTGGTATATTTATTACATTAATTGCTGAGTATCTCAATGTGGATATAAGTCAGGGGGATTATTAATCGAAGAACCAGAACCCCACGATACAATTGGTTTAAATGTATACCATGGTGCTAAAGTTTTGAAGAAGCGAAATAACGCCGCAGTACGATATAATGGTAGACATCCACAGGTTGAGAGAAACCAACAACCAGGTAATGTGGGAGGGGAAATGAAATGACAGAAATGCAAAGGTTTATAGCTTCACAAGAGTATGAAAATGCTAGACATCGAGCATTTGAAGATTGGCAAGTTCATCAAAACCAAATCATAGCTCATTGCCAACATGTAGGTAGAAACTATATTCCTACTCCATCGCCCGTATTTCCTCTCTGGTCTATAGAGATCCAACCACCGTATCCTACGTATAACCCAGCCGAAGCATTTTATAACACATACGGTTATGCATGGAACCCCTACTGGTATCAGTATCATCCCTAGTCTACTTAATTTTATTTATTTTATAATTTGTAATGTTGATACATTTAATACTTATGTTAATATTGTAATAGTTTTTATAATTTTCTAACTTTTATTATTAGATTTTAATAATTTTTGAATGTGGGGTAATATACCAAACTTCAAAAATATGTATATATGTTTGCAGTTTATCTTATGTACACAACAAGGTAAAACAACGCATTTTCAAAGACTGGCATTAAGTTCAGCAAAAACAACTAATTTTGACGACAAGATGCAAAATATATGTGAAATAACAACAACACGGAATGAACAAATGATGTGCACCATTTATCATTCAACACAAACAACAATATGTTTGGAAACTTTGGTAAAATTTAATCATTTCTACGCTAATCACCCTCAATAATTTAAATTGTTACTGATTTCTTGCAAACGGGGCATTGCAAGATCTTAAGTGTGGAAAGGGGTTAAATTCTTTCGGATTTTTAAAAATTTTATCTTAAACACTTGGTTACCATTAAAAATACCAGTAAAGCAGTAGTTGTATTAGAATCTAGTGCTCTCTGATAATAAAGAACAGCCCTAGCCTTATATACTGACTACCCAATTCTAGTAAAAATTTTCAAAATTTTCAATTAAATGAACTCAAAATCATGTTTATACATATTTATGAATGATAAAATTAGGTATTAACACCGAAATTATTGTTACCTCGGAAAGGACATAAATTGAGAAACAAACCAAAATGTTAAAATTCATTTAAAATGGAATAGAGGACAATAAAAAGGAAAATAAAAGCCAAGTGTGGGAAAAATTACCAAGTTATCTTAAACATATGTCACATATTTCTGTAACAAATAATTGAAAATACTTTTGTTTTGGACTAAATTAACTGTTTTACCCGATTTACTGTAATGAAAGATGGATCTACATGATGAATCAATTCCATCATTAAAAGGAAGTAAAGTCTTCCGAAAAAGACACGCGCTTCTTGATTTAGGTCATGAAGTTGTCGTCCAGACCAGCTGTAGGTTGATGAAAAATATAGAAAAGTCATCTCTAAAATCAGCAGGAAATCCACGGATCTCAGCATAAAACAGGGTCGCCAAGTGGTCAGATTTATCCTAACCATGAGAAGGATTTATCTCGTACAATGGGGGGCACCGTGCAAATTAGCTGGATAAGACTAATGAATCAGATCCCCAGAAAGGATAATCTCCTTAAAGATCAAAAATCATCTTTTAAGACTGATATTACTCAATCCTTGAGATTGACCTTAAAGATTGAGAATTGCAAACTCATGGAATTCAATGATATCTAAACTCGAGCTTGAACGAGAAAATATTTTGATCAAAATTACAAACCGATTTGTTTTCTGAAAACCTATTTTCAATGCGTTCATTACCATTGAACGTAAAATCCTAGGAATTCACCTGGAATTCATTAGGTCACCTGAACCAAATTGGGTATCAACCGTAAGAACGGTGGTTGCATAGCATGGTCAAAGACAGGACCTTGTGCCAAACCAAAAAATTATAAGGGTGAGCTTTACTATTGCTCCTACAAAGGATAGTAATTGCGTCCGACACATTATAGACCATAATCAAAAGCATGTCAGGGGACATTGCCTTAACAGTTGCTTGTTCAACGCTTTCCTTTACAACCGGACGGTAGTTTACCGAAAGGTAATATACGGAACAAGTAAACTGGATGTGTTGCTTTCCCAATACAAGGTTAGCAAGTGGGTGACACAAAACCACAAGTTTTGAGCTAAATTTTCAAATATGAAACCCACCAAACCCACAAAAAGAATTTGCAAACACCGGTGAAGGGTTATTCCAGAAAACTTATCTAGGGTAAAAGCTAGATTGAATTTTCAAAAAGATCAAATGTTTTCATAAAGATCCAATTTCCTTAAAGGATCTAAATTTTATAGTCATGTGGGACTGTAAACCACATCGTTACTGAAATATCCCGTTCTTATTGATTAAAAACGTTCCATATTAATTGATTTCGTTGCGAGGTTTTGACCTCTATATGAGACGTTTATCAAAGACTGCATTCATTTTAAAACAAACCATAACCTTTATTTCATCAATAAGGGTTTAAAAAGCTTTACGTAGATTATCAAATAATGATAATCTAAAATATCCTGTTTACACACGACCATTACATAATGGTTTACAATACAAATATGTTACAACAAAATAAGTTTCTTGAATGCAGTTTTACACAATATCATACAAGCATGGACTCCAAATCTCGTCCTTATTTAAGTATGCGACAGCGGAAGCTCTTAATAATCACCTGAGAATAAACATGCTTAAAACGTCAACAAAAAGTTGGTGAGTTATAGGTTTAACCTATATATATCAAATCATAATAATAGACCACAAGATTTCATATTTCAATACACATTCCATGCATAGAGATAAAAATCATTCATATGGTGAACACCTGGTAACCGACATTAACAAGATGCATATATAAGAATATCCCCATCATTCCGGGACACCCTTCGGATATGATATAAATTTCGAAGTACTAAAGCATCCGGTACTTTGGATGGGGTTTGTTAGGACCAATAGATCTATCTTTAGGATTCGCGTCAATTAGGGTGTCTGTTCCCTAATTCTTAGATTACCAGACTTAATAAAAATGGGCATATTCGATTTCGATAATTCAACCATAGAATGTAGTTTCACGTACTTGTGTCTATTTTGTAAATCATTTATAAAACCTGCATGTATTCTCATCCCAAAAATATTAGATTTTAAAAGTGGGACTATAACTCACTTTCACAGATTTTTACTTCGTCGGGAAGTAAGACTTGGCTACTGGTTGATTCACGAACCTATAACAATATATACATATATATCAAAGTATGTTCAAAATATATTTACAACACTTTTAATATATTTTGATGTTTTAAGTTTATTAAGTCAGCTGTCCTCGTTAGTAACCTACAACTAGTTGTCCACAGTTAGATGTACAGAAATAAATCGATAAATATTATCTTGAATCAATCCACGACCCAGTGTATACGTATCTCAGTATTGATCACAACTCAAACTATATATATTTTGGAATCAACCTCAACCCTGTATAGCTAACTCCAACATTCACATATAGAGTGTCTATGGTTGTTCCGAAATATATATAGATGTGTTGACATGATAGGTCGAAACATTGTATACGTGTCTATGGTATCTCAAGATTACATAATATACAATACAAGTTGATTAAGTTATGGTTGGAATAGATTTGTTACCAATTTTCACGTAGCTAAAATGAGAAAAATTATCCAATCTTGTTTTACCCATAACTTCTTCATTTTAAATCCGTTTTGAGTGAATCAAATTGCTATGGTTTCATATTGAACTCTATTTTATGAATCTAAACAGAAAAAGTATAGGTTTATAGTCAGAAAAATAAGTTACAAGTCATTTTTGTAAAGGTAGTCATTTCAGTCGAAAGAACGACATCTAGATGACCATTTTAGAAAACATACTTTCACTTTGAGTTTAACCATAATTTTTGGATATAGTTTCATGTTCATAATAAAAATCATTTTCTCAGAATAACAACTTTTAAATCAAAGTTTATCATAGTTTTTAATTAACTAACCCAAAACAGCCCGCGGTGTTACTACGACGGCGTAAATCCGGTTTTACGGTGTTTTTCGTGTTTCCAGGTTTTAAATCATTAAGTTAGCATATCATATAGATATAGAACATGTGTTTAGTTGATTTTAAAAGTCAAGTTAGAAGTATTAACTTTTGTTTGTGAACAAGTTTAGAATTAACTAAACTATGTTCTAGTGATTACAAGTTTAAACCTTCGAATAAGATAGCTTTATATGTATGAATCGAATGATGTTATGAACATCATTACTACCTTAAGTTCCTTGGATAAACCTACTAGAAAAGGGAAAAATGGATCTAGCTTCAACGGATCCTTGGATGGCTCGAAGTTCTTGAAGCAGAATCATGACACGAAAACAAGTTCAAGTAAGATCATCACTTGAAATAAGATTGTTATAGTTATTGAAATTGAACCAAAGTTTGAATATGATTATTACCTTGTATTAGAATGATAACCTACTGTAAGAAACAAAGATTTCTTGAGGTTGGATGATCACCTTACAAGATTGGAAGTGAGCTAGCAAACTTGAAAGTATTCTTGATTTTATGTAACTAGAACTTGTAGAATATATGAAGAACACTTAGAACTTGAAGATAGAACTTGAGAGAGATCAATTAGATGAAGAAAATTGAAGAATGAAAGTGTTTGTAGGTGTTTTTGGTCGTTGGTGTATGGATTAGATATAAAGGATATGTAATTTTGTTTTCATGTAAATAAGTCATGAATGATTACTCATATTTTTGTAATTTTATGAAATATTTCATGCTAGTTGCCAAATGATGGTTCCCACATGTGTTAGGTGACTCACATGGGCTGCTAAGAGCTGATCATTGGAGTGTATATACCAATAGTACATACATCTAAAAGCTGTGTATTGTACGAGTACGAATACGGGTGCATACGAGTAGAATTGTTGATGAAACTGAACGAGGATGTAATTGTAAGCATTTTTGTTAAGTAGAAGTATTTTGATAAGTGTATTGAAGTCTTTCAAAAGTGTATAAATACATATTAAAACACTACATGTATATACATTTTAACTGAGTCATTAAGTCATCGTTAGTCGTTACATGTAAGTGTTGTTTTGAAACCTTTAGGTTAACGATCTTGTTAAATGTTGTTAACTCAATGTTTATAATATCAAATTAGATTTTAAATTATTATATTATCATGATATTATCATGTATGAATATCTCTTAATATGATATATATACATTAAATGTCTTTACAACGATAATCGTTACATATATGTCTCGTTTAAAAATCATTAAGTTAGTAGTCTTGTTTTTACATATGTAGTTCATTGTTAATATACTTAATGATATGTTTACTTATCATAGTATCATATTAACTATATATATATATATATATATATATATATATATATATATATATATATATATATATATATATATATATATATATATCCATATATATGTCATCATATAGTTTTTACAAGTTTTAACGTTCGTGAATCACCGGTCAACTTGGGTGGTCAATTGTCTATATGAAACATATTTCAATTAATCAAGTCTTAACAAGTTTGATTGCTTAACATGTTGGAAACATTTAATCATGTAAATATCAATCTCAATTAATATATATAAACATGGAAAAATTCGGGTCACTACAGTACCTTCCCGTTAAATAAATTTCGTCCCGAAATTTTAAGCTGTTGAAGGTGTTGACGAATCTTCTGGAAATAGATGTGGGTATTTCTTCTTCATATGATCTTCACGCTCCCAGGTGAACTCGGGTCCTCTACGAGCATTCCATCGAACCTTAACAATTGGTATCTTGTTTTGCTTAAGTCTTTTAACCTCACGATCCATTATTTCGACGGGTTCTTCGATGAATTGAAGTTTTTCGTTGATTTAGATTTCATCTAACGGAATAGTGAGATCTTCTTTAGCAAAACATTTCTTCAAATTCGAGACGTGGAAAGTGTTATGTACAGCCGCGAGTTGTTGAGGTAACTCAAGTCGGTAAGCTACTAGTCCGACACGATCAATAATCTTGAATGGTCCAATATACCTTGGATTTAATTTCCCTCGTTTACCAAATCGAACAACGCCTTTCCAAGGTGCAACTTTAAGCATGACCATCTCTCCAATTTCAAATTCTATATCTTTTCTTTTAATGTCAGCGTAGCTCTTTTGTCGACTTTGGGCGGTTTTCAACCGTTGTTGAATTTGGATGATCTTCTCGGTAGTTTCTTGTATAATCTCCGGACCCGTAATCTGTCTATCCCCCACTTCACTCCAACAAATCGGAGACCTGCACTTTCTACCATAAAGTGCTTCAAACGGCGCCATCTCAATGCTTGAATGGTAGCTGTTGTTGTAGGAAAATTCTGCTAACGGTAGATGTCGATCCCAACTGTTTCCAAAATCAATAACACATGCTCGTAGCATGTCTTCAAGCGTTTGTATCGTCCTTTCACTCTGCCCATCAGTTTGTGGATGATAGGCAGTACTCATGTCTAGACGAGTTCCTAATGCTTGCTGTAATGTCTGCCAGAATCTTGAAATAAATCTGCCATCCCTATCAGAGATAATAGAGATTGGTATTCCATGTCTGGAGACGACTTCCTTCAAATACAGTCGTGCTAACTTCTCCATCTCATCGTCTTCTCTTATTGACAGGAAGTGTGCTGATTTGGTGAGACGATCAACTATTACCCAAATACTAACAAAACCACTTGCAGTCCTTGGCAATTTAGTGATGAAATCCATCGTAATGTTTTCCCATTTCCATTCCGGGATTTCGGGTTGTTGAAGTAGACCTGATGGTTTCTGATGCTCAGCTTTGACCTTAGAACACGTCAAACATTCTCCTACGTATTTAGCAACATCGGCTTTCATACCTGGCCACCAAAAATGTTTCTTGAGATCCTTGTACATCTTCTCCGTTCCAGGATGTATTGAGTATCTGGTTTTATGAGCTTCTCTAAGTACCATTTCTCTCATATCTCCAAATTTTGGTACCCAAATCCTTTCAGCCCTATACCGGATTCCGTCTTCCCGAATATTAAAATTCTTCTCCGATCCTTTGGGTATTTCATCCTTTAAATTTCCCTCTTTTAAAACTCCTTGTTGCGCCTCCTTTATTTGAGTAGTAAGGTTATTATGAATCATTATATTCATAGATTTTACTCGATTGGGTTCCCTGTCCTTCCTGCTCAAGGCATCGGCTACCACATTTGCCTTCCCCGGGTGGTAACGAATCTCAAAGTCGTAATCATTCAATAATTCAATCCACCTACGCTGCCTCATATTCAGTTGTTTCTGATTAAATATGTGTTGAAGACTTTTGTGGTCGGTATATATAATACTTTTGACCCCATATAAGTAGTGCCTCCAAGTCTTTAATGCAAAAACAACCGCGCCTAATTCCAAATCATGCGTCGTATAATTTTGTTCGTGAATCTTCAATTGTCTAGACGTATATGCAATCACCTTCGTTCGTTGCATTAATACACAACCGATACCTTGCTTTGATGCGTCACAATAAATCACAAAATCACCATTCCCTTCAGGCAATGACAATATAGGTGCCGTAGTTAGCTTTTTCTTCAATAACTGAAACGCTTTCTCTTGTTCATCATTCCATTCAAATTTCTTCCCTTTATGCGTTAATGCAGTCAAGGGTTTTGCTATTCTGGAAAAGTCTTGGATGAACCTTCTGTAGTAACCAGCTAGTCCTAAAAACTGGCGTATGTGTTTCGGAGTTTTCGGGGTTTCCCACTTTTCAACAGTTTCTATCTTTGCCGGATCCACCTTAATACCTTCTTTGTTCACTATGTGACCAAGGAATTGAACTTCTTCCAACCAAAATGCACACTTTGAAAACTTAGCGTACAATTCTTCTTTCTTCAATACTTCTAACACCTTTCTCAAATGTTCACCGTGTTCTTAGTCATTCTTTGAGTAAATAAGTATGTCATCAATGAAAACAATGACAAACTTGTCAAGGTATGGTCCACACACTCGGTTCATAAGGTCCATGAACACAGCTGGTGCATTAGTTAAACCAAACGGCATGACCATAAACTCGTAATGACCGTAACGTGTTCTGAAAGCAGTCTTTGGAATATCATCTTCTTTCACCCGCATTTGATGATACCCGGAACGTAAGTCAATCTTTGAATAAACAGACGAGCCTTGTAGTTGATCAAATAAGTCGTCGATTCTCGGTAGTGGGTAGCGGTTCTTGATGGTAAGTTTGTTCAACTCTCGGTAGTCGATACACAACCTGAATGTACCATCTTTCTTCTTGACAAACAAAACAGGAGCTCCCCACGGTGATGTGCTTGGTCGAATGAAACCACGCTCTAAAAGTTCTTGTAATTGGCTTTGCAGTTCTTTCATCTCGCTGGGTGCGAGTCTGTAAGGAGCACGAGCTATTGGTGCAGCTCCTGGTACAAGATCTATTTGAAATTCAACGGATCGATGTGGGGGTAATCCCGGTAATTCTTTCGGAAATACATCAGGAAATTCTTTTGCAATGGGAACATCATTGATGCTCTTTTCTTCAGTTTGTACTTTCTCGACGTGTGCTAGAACAGCATAGCAACCTTTTCTTATTAGTTTTTGTGCCTTCAAATTACTAATAAGATGTAGCTTCGTGTTGCCCTTTTCTCCGTACACCATTAAGGGTTTTCCTTTTTCTCGTATAATGCGAATTGCATTTTTGTAACAAACGATCTCTGCTTTCACTTCTTTCAACCAGTCCATACCGATTATCACATCAAAACTCCCTAACTCTACTGGTATCAAATCAATCTTAAATGTTTCGCTAACCAGTTTAATTTCTCGATTCCGACATATATTATCTGCTGAAATTAATTTACCATTTGCTAATTCGAGTAAAAATTTACTATCCAAAGGCGTCAATGGACAACTTAATTTAGCACAAAAATCTCTACTCATATAGCTTCTATCCGCACCCGAATCAAATAAAACGTAAGCAGATTTATTGTCAATAAGAAACGTACCAGTAACAAGCTCCGAGTCTTCCTGTGCCTCTTCCGCATTAATATTGAAAACTCTTCCGCGGCCTTGTCCATTCGTGTTCTCCTGGTTCGGGCAATTTCTAATAATGTGGCCCGGTTTTCCACATTTATAACAAACTACATTGGCATAACTTGCTCCGACACTACTTGCTTCGCCATTACTCATTCCGACACCATTTGTTCCTTTCGTTCTATTAACCCCTGGTCCGTAGACCTCACACTTCGCCGCGCTATGACCATTTCTTTTACACTTGTTGCAAAATTTGGTGCAGAACCCCGAGTGATACTTTTCACACCTTTGGCATAGCTGCTTCTGATTGTTGTTGTTGCGGTTATTATTGTTGTTGGGATGATTGTTGTAGTTGCTGTTGTTGTTGTTGTTGTTGTTGTTGTTGTTGTTGTTGGGCCGTTTGTTGTAGTTGCGATTGATGTTGCGATTGTTGGGATAATTGTTGCGATTATTGTTGTAATTGCTGTTGTTGTTGTATTGGTGATTCTTATCACTGTTTTCCTCCCACTTTCTTTTAACTTGCTTCACATTGGCCTCTTCAGCAGTCTGTTCTTTAATTCTTTCTTCAATCTGGTTTACTAGTTTGTGAGCCATTCTACATGCCTGTTGTATGGAGGCGGACTCGTGTGAACTTATATCTTCTTGGATTCTTTCCGGAAATCCTTTCACAAATGCGTCGATCTTCTCTTCCTCATCTTCGAATGCTCCCGGACACAATAGGCAAAATTCTGTTAATCGTCTTTCGTACGTGGTAATATCAAATCCTTGGGTTCGTAACCCTCTAAGTTCTGTCTTGAGCTTATTGACCTTAGTTCTGGGACGGTACTTCTCGTTCATCAAGTGCTTGAATGCTGACCATGGTAGTGAATACGCATCGTCTTGTCCCACTTGCTCTAGATAGGTATTCCACCATGTTAACGCAGAACCTGTGAAGGTATGCGTAGCGTACTTCACTTTTTCCTCTTCAGTACACTTACTTATGGCAAACACCGATTCGACCTTCTCGGTCCACCGTTTCAATCCGATCGGTCCTTCGGTTCCATCAAATTCCAAAGGTTTGCAGGCAGTGAATTCTTTGTAGGTGCATCCTACGCGATTTCCTGTACTGCTAGATCCAAGGTTATTGTTGGTATGTAGCGCAGCCTGTACTGCGGCTATGTTTGAAGCTAGAAAAGTACGGAATTCCTCTTCATTCATATTCACGGTGTGTCGAGTAGTCGGTGCCATTTCCTTCAAAATAGTCAAATGGAACAAGTTAATCATACAGAATATTAAGAGTAGTTAATAGTATTTCGTAGCATAATATGAACTCATTTATAAAAGCTTTTTCTTCATATTAGCGTTTTATAAGTTTAAATTCGGGTAGTACCTACCCGTTAAGTTCATACTTAGTAGCTAATATACAATTCAACTACTACAATTCTATATGAAAAACTGATTATAATAATATTTCGCGTTCAAACTTTTACACAATATTTTACAAACTTATAATACCGCTTATTTTACATATAGCATGAAATATAGCACACAATAAATCTGATACAAGATGGTTGTGAAGATAATTCTAGCTAGTACACAAGTCATTCAGCAAAGGCAATAAAGACACGTAATTCATACGTCCAGAAACAAGTCATGCATTCTGGTTTTACTAGGATTACTTCCCATCCTTGGTCTTGTGGAACATAACCGGTATAGCCGTTGATAAGACAGCGTGTTGTAACATCGTCAAAGGGACGAGGGTTACGTAATGTCCAACAGTCCCGTAACAATCTAAAAACCTCATTTCTTACCCCAATTACCGACTCCGTCACTTGTGGGAACGTTTTGTTTAATAGTTGTAGCCCGAAATTCTTGTTCTCACTTTGGTGAGAAGCGAACATTACTAATCCGTAAGCATAACAGGCTTCTTTATGTTGCATGTTAGCCGCTTTTTCTAAATCACGAAGTCCAATATTCGGATATATTGAGTCAAAATAATTTCTTAACCCATTGCGTAAAATAGCATTTGGGTTCCCCGCAATATATGCGTCAAAGTAAACACATCGTAACTTATGGATTTCCCAATGTGATATCCCCCATCTTTCGAACGAAAGCCTTTTATAAACCAAGGCATTCTTGGAACGTTCTTCGAATGTCTTACAAACTGATCTCACCTTAAATAGTTGTGCCGAAGAATTCTGACCGACTCTAGACAAGATTTCATCAATCATGTCTCCGGGTAGGTCTCTTAAAATATTGGGTTGTCTATCCATTTTGTGTTTTTATACTGTAAAATAGACAAGAGTTAGATTCATAAAAAATACTTATTAATACAAGCAATTTTTACATATATCATAAAGCATAAGCACACTATATTACATATATTACACCACACGAATACAACTATCTTATTCCGACTCGCTTGTTTCTTCTTCTTTGGTTTTGGTTCGTTTTGCCAAGTTTCTAGGGATATATGATGTTCCCCTAATACGAGCCGTCGTTTTCCACATTGGTTTAGAAAAACCTGGTGGTTTAGAGGTTCCCGGGTCATTGTTACAACTTAAGGACTTCGGGGGTTGACGATACATATAAAGTTCATCGGGGTTGGAATTAGATTTCTCTATTTTTATGCCCTTTCCCTTATTATTTTCTTTTGCCTTTTTAATTCAGTTGGGGTAATTTCTATAACATCAACGGAATTCTCGTCGGAATCCGATTCATCGGAGAATTGGTAATCCTCCCAATATTTTGCTTCCTTGGCGGAAACACCATTGACCATAATTAACCTTGGTCGGTTGGTTGAGGATTTTCTTTTACTTAACCGTTTTATTATTTCCCCCACCGGTTCTATTTCTTCATCCGGTTCCAACTCTTCTTCCGGTTCCTCTTCGGGAACTTGTGAATCAGTCCACGAATCATTCCAATTTACATTTGACTCTTCATTCTTATTAGGTGAGTCAATGGGACTTATTCTAGAGGTAGACATCTATCACATAATATCAAACGCGTTAAGAGATTAATATATCACATAATATTCACATGTTAAAAATATATAGTTTCCAACAAAATTTGTTAAGCAATCATTTTTCAAGTAAACACGGTCGAAGTCCAGACTCACTAATGCATCCTAACAAACTCGATAAGACACACTAATGCAAAATTCTGGTTCTCTAAGACCAAAGCTCGGATACCAACTGAAATGTCCCGTTCTTATTGATTAAAAACGTTCCATATTAATTGATTTCGTTGCGAGGTTTTGACCTCTATATGAGACGTTTTTCAAAGACTGCATTCATTTTAAAACAAACCATAACCTTTATTTCATCAATAAAGGTTTAAAAAGCTTTATGTAGATTATCAAATAATGATAATCTAAAATATCCTATTTACACACGACCATTACATAATGGTTTACAATACAAATATGTTACAACAAAATAAGTTTCTTGAATGCAGTTTTTACACAATATCATACAAGCATGGACTCCAAATCTTGTCCTTATTTAAGTATGCGACAGCGAAAGCTCTTAATAATCACCTGAGAATAAACATGCTTAAAACGTCAACAAAAAAGTTGGTGAGTTATAGGTTTAACCTATATATATCAAATCATAATAATAGACCACAAGATTTCATATTTCAATACACATCCCATACATAGAGATAAAAATCATTCATATGGTGAACACCTGGTAACCGACATTAACAAGATGCATATATAAGAATATCCCCATCATTCCGGGACACCCTTCGGATATGATATAAATTTCGAAGTACTAAAGCATCTGGTACTTTGGATGGGGTTTGTTAGGACCAATAGATCTATCTTTAGGATTCGCGTCAATTAGGGTGTCTGTTCCCTAATTCTTAGATTACCAGACTTAATAAAAAGGGGCATATTCAATTTCGATAATTCAACCATAGAATGTAGTTTCACGTACTTGTGTCTATTTTGTAAATCATTTATAAAACCTGCATGTATTCTCATCCCAAAAATATTAGATTTTAAAAGTGGGACTATAACTCACTTTCACAGATTTTTACTTCGTCGGAAAGTAAGACTTGGCCACTGGTTGATTCACGAACCTATAACAATATATACATATATATCAAAGTATGTTCAAAATATATTTACAACACTTTTAATATATTTTGATGGTTTAAGTTTATTAAGTCAGCTGTCCTCGTTAGTAACCTACAACTAGTTGTCCACAGTTAGATGTACAGAAATAAATCGATAAATATTATCTTGAATCAATCCACGACCCAGTGTATACGTATCTCAGTATTGATCACAACTCAAACTATATATATTTCGGAATCAACCTCAACCCTGTATAGCTAACTCCAACATTCACATATAGAGTGTCTATGGTTGTTCCGAAATATATATAGATGTGTCGACATGATAGGTCGAAACATTGTATACGTGTCTATGGTATCTCAAGATTACATAATATACAATACAAGTTGATTAAGTTATGGTTGGAATAGATTTGTTACCAATTTTCACGTAGCTAAAATGAGAAAAATTATCCAATCTTGTTTTACCCATAACTTCTTCATTTTAAATCCGTTTTGAGTGAATCAAATTGCTATGGTTTCATATTGAACTATATTTTATGAATCTAAATAGAAAAAGTATAAGTTTATAGTCGGAAAAATAAGTTACAAGTCGTTTTTGTAAAGGTAGTCATTTCAGTCGAAAGAACGACATCTAGATGACCATTTTAGAAAACATACTTCCACTTTGAGTTTAACCATAATTTTTGGATATAGTTTCATGTTCATAATAAAAATCATTTTCTAAGAATAACAACTTTTTAAATCAAAGTTTATCATAGTTTTTAATTAACTAACCCAAAACAGCCCGCGGTGTTACTACGACGGCGTAAATCCGGTTTTACGGTGTTTTTCGTGTTTCCAGGTTTTAAATCATTAAGTTAGCATATCATATAGATATAGAACATGTTTTTAGTTGATTTTAAAAGTCAAGTTAGAAGGATTAACTTTTGTTTGTGAACAAGTTTAGAATTAACTAAACTATGTTCTAGTGATTACAAGTTTAAACCTTCGGATAAGATAGCTTTATATGTATGAATCGAATGATGTTATGAATATCATTACTACCTTAATTTCCTTGGATAAACCTACTGGAAAAGAGAAAAATGGATCTAGCTTCAACGGATCCTTGGATGGCTCGAAGTTCTTGAAGCAGAATCATGACACGAAAACAAGTTCAAGTAAGATCATCACTTGAAATAAGATTGTTATAGTTATAGAAATTGAACCAAAGTTTGAATATGATTATTACCTTGTATTAGAATGATAACCTACTGTAAGAAACAAAGATTTCATGAGGTTGGATGATCACCTTACAAGATTGGAAGTGAGCTAGCAAACTTGAAAGTATTCTTGATTATATGTAACTAGAACTTGTAGAATATATGAAGAACACTTAGAACTTGAAGATAGAACTTGAGAGAGATCAATTAGATGAAGAAAATTGAAGAATGAAAGTTTTTGTAGGTGTTTTTGGTCGTTGGTGTATGGATTAGATATAAAGGATATGTAATTTTGTTTTCATGTAAATAAGTCATGAATGATTACTCATATTTTTGTAATTTTATGAGATATTTCATGCTAGTTGCCAAATGATGGTTTCCACATGTGTTAGGTGACTCACATGGGCTGCTAAGAGCTGATCATTGTAGTGTATATGCCAATAGTACATACATCTAAAAGCTGTGTATTGTATGAGTACGAATACGGGTGCATACGAGTAGAATTGTTGATGAAACTGAACGAGGATGTAATTGTAAGCATTTTTGTTAAGTAGAAGTATTTTGATAAGTGTATTGAAGTCTTTCAAAAGTGTATAAATACATATTAAAACACTACATGTATATACATTTTAACTGAGTCGTTAAGTCATCGTTAGTCGTTACATGTAAGTGTTGTTTTGAAACCTTTAGGTTAACGATCTTGTTAAATGTTGTTAACCCAATGTTTATAATATCAAATGAGATTTTAAATTATTATATTATCATGATATTATCATGTATGAATATCTCTTAATATGATATATATACATTAAATGTCTTTACAACGATAATCGTTACATATATGTCTCGTTTAAAAATCATTAAGTTAGTAGTCTTGTTTTTACATATGTAGTTCATTGTTAATATACTTACTGATATGTTTACTTATCATAGTATCATATTAACTATATATATATCCATATATATGTCATCATATAGTTTTTACAAGTTTTAACGTTCGTGAATCACCGGTCAACTTGGGTGGTCAATTGTCTATATGAAACATATTTCAATTAATCAAGTCTTAACAAGTTTGATTGCTTAACATGTTGGAAACATTTAATCATGTAAATATCAATCTCAATTAATATATATAAACATGGAAAAATTTGGGTCACTACAGTTACTACCATTGTTTATACCGCCGTAAAGAAATCACTGATGTACAAAGTGTGAAGAATAAAGAAGTGATTCTAGTATTTCAAGACTATATTGCTTGAGGACAAGCAACGCTCAAGTGTGGGAATATTTGATAATGCTAAAAACGAACATATATTTCATAGCATTATTCCTCAAGAAAGACAAGCTTTTAGTTGCAATTGTCCTATTTACAAGTGATATTCGTTTAAATAATAAAAGGTGAAGTCAAAAGGCAGATTCGACGAATTGAAGACACAAACGACCAAAAAGCTCAAAAGTACAAAAGACAATCAAAGAGGTTCCAATTATTGATAAGAAACGTCTCGAAATTACAAGAGTACAAGATTCAAAACACAAAGTACAAGATATTAAATTGTACGCAAGGACGTTCGAAAATCCGGGACCGGGACCAGAGTCAACTCTCAACTCTCGACGCAACGGACTAAAAATTACAAGTCAACTATGCACATGAATATAATATAATATATAATTAATTCTTAAAATTAATATATATATTATAATATATTTAAAAATTGTCGGCAAACAAAGAGCCAAAGCTGGGTGAGCTGTAAAAACAAACTCCGCGACTCGCGGAGTTTGAAGGCAAAAAATGCCGCGAGTCGCGGAGCTTCCCTGGACACAAATCTCTATAAAAGCAAACGCAGTTTGATCGTAAAAATCATCATATAATCTATCTCTCTCTCAATATATACGTAATATATATATATATATATATATATATATATATATATATATATATTTTAATTTTAATTTTAATTTTAATTCTAATAATAAGGGTATGTTAGCGAATGTTGTAAGGGTGTAAGTCGAAATTCTGTCCGTGTAACGCTACGCTATTTTTAATCATTGTAAGTTATGTTCAACCTTTTTAATTTAATGTCTCGTAGCTAAGTTATTATTATGCTTATTTAATCCGAAGTAATCATGATGTTAGGCTAATTACTAAAATTGGGTAATTGGGCTTTATACCATAATTGGGGTTTGGACAAAAGAACGACACTTGTGAAAATTAGACTATGGGCTATTAATGGGCTTTATATTTGTTTAACTAAATGATAGTTTGTTAATTTTAATATAAAGATTTACAATTGGACGTCCCTATAAATAACCATATACACTCAATCGGACACGATGGGCGGGATATTTATATGTACGAATAATCGTTCATTTAATCGGACATGGGAATGGATTAATAGCCACTAGAATTATTAAAACAGGGGTGAAATTATGTACAAGGACACTTGGCATAATTGTTAACAAAGTATTAAAACCTTGGGTTACACGCAGTCGATAACCTGGTGTAATTATTAAACAAAGTATTAAAATCTTGTTACAGTTTAAGTCCCCAATTAGTTGGAATATTTAACTTCGGGTATAAGGATAATTTGACGAGGATACTCGCACTTTATATTTATGACTGATGGACTGTTATGGACAAAAACCAGACGGACATATTAAATAATTCAGGACAAAGGACAATTAACCCATGGGCATAAAACTAAAATCAACACGTCAAACATCATGATTACGGAAGTTTAAATAAGCATAATTATTTTATTTCATATTTAATTTCCTTTATTTTATATTTAATTGCACTTCTAATTATCGCACTTTTATTTATTGCTATTGTATTTAATTGCACTTTTAATTATCGTACTTTTTAATTATCGCAAGTTTATTTTATCGCACTTTTATTTATCGCAATTTCATTATCGTTATTTACTTTACGCTTTAAATTAAGTCTTTTATTTATTTAATATTTTACATTTTGTTTTAACTGCAACTAAAGTTTTTAAAATCGACAAACCGGTCATTAAACGGTAAAAACCCCCCTTTATAATAATAATATTACTTATATATATTTGTATTTTTATAAAATAAAACTAATATAGCGTTAAGCTTTGTTTAAAAGATTCCCTGTGGACCGAACCGGACTTACTAAAAACTACACTACTGTACGATTAGGTACACTGCCTATAAGTGTTGTAGCAAGGTTTAAGTATATCTATTCTCTAAATAAATAAATATCTTGTGTAAAATTGTATCGTATTTAATAGTATTTCCTAGTAAAATATAAGCTATTTCATATACACCTCGCATAACATCAAGTACGAATACTGAATGAATACGAGTAAAATTGTTGATGAAAATGAATGAGAATGTAATTGTAACCATTTTTGTTAAGTATAAGTATTTTGATACATGTCCTTAAGCCTTTCAAAAGTTTATTAATATATGTTAATACAATACATATATATACATTTTAATTAAGTCGTTAACTCATCGTTAGTCGTTACATGTATGTGTTGTTTCGAAGCCTATAAGTTAACGATCTCGTTTAATGTAATTAACCCATTGTTATTATATCTAATGAGATATTAAATTGTTATATTATCATGATAACATAGTGTATTAATATATCCTAATACGATATATATATATTAAGACGTTATTTCATCGATAATCGTTACATGTATATATATCGTTTCGAAATTCTTAAATTAGTAGTCTCATTTTATGTATATAGTTCATTGTTAATATACTTAATGAGATACTTAATCATCATGTTAAATATATATATATATATATATATATATATATATGTTCAAATATATATCATCATGTCACTTACAAGTTATAACGTTCGTGAATCATCGGACAAATTGGGTGGTTAAACGTTTACATAAAATCTGTTTCAATTAATCAAGTCTTAACAAGTTTGATTGCTTAACAAGTTGGAAACATTTAATTATATAAATATTAATCTCATTTAATATATAATCATGGAAAAAGTTCGGGTCATGACATTTGGATTGCAAGTAATATTTATGAACATTTTAGATTGCATCATATACCTATAACCTATGTTAAAAGTTCAAAGGAGACATTATTTTAATATAGGTTGTTAATAAAAAAAATAAAGGTTGTTAATATAGGTTGTCTTTTGGAACATAACCCATAAAAAAGTTGATCAAAAAGTCTAAAATTTTATGTATTTCAGCATATTTTTCACTTTATGCTTTCTCTTTTCACTCTACTATTTATCATCAATTTATCATTTGGTCTAATAAAAAAAGGCTGTAAACACGTAGGTGGAATCGTATAACCTACCATCAAAACTTTTCCTTTCCCATTTTCCCCTCAATTACTTCTTATCTTTCTCTATCCTATTTCATCAATCTCAAAGATATTCTTACTGCATTCTTAAAAATAAAGAAATGAAATTCACATAGTACAACTAAATAGGCACATAGTACAACTAAATGGTGGGGAATAAAATCATTTTCAATTGGTAATAATTGCGAGAAAGGGAATATCTATATTACCTTCAAAATCCAAGCTTTATGATTTGACTCCCTCTTCCAGAAAAATCATACAAACTGTATCGTCAAGTACCTTGAATATAAAAATATACGTAAGATTGAGAGATTGTAATTGTAAGAAAATAAAGTGGGAGAAAGAGAAGATGGGATGGAAGAGTATATTATTTAAAACTAAAATGAAAAGAAACATAAGTTTAGAAAACATACAATATCATTAAATAAATAACTATCAAGAAATGTTTACGAAACATATTTGAGAAGAAAAAATTAAACCTGGCCGAAATCTAGATTTGAATTAGAGAGAAAATTAGATCTGGAAAATGAAGATGATTGCAAAAAGAAGATGAGGAAGAGAGAGAGATTGGGCAGTTTTTTGAGTATGTATATCTAAGCATTTGATTTTCATATATTTACGGAAAGAGAAATAGGAATCTTTCATTTCAAATTTCAAATTTTAAAAACCTACACACATACATTGAAATTTCTTGGTAGAAGTGTGTACTTGAGTGATTTTTGAATAAAAAGATATTAAAAAGACTTTGGTAAATGTGTTAAGTTTTAAAGATGTTTTTTGATCATATGGTGATAGACACATCGTGTAAAAAGTAGGTTTTGGTACCTTCTCATGCACTTAGACAATTTAAATAATTAATAAAATAAATAAATTAAAGCCACGTGGATAGCTGATGTGGTGTATATATTCATATGTATAGGTCTGGTGTGAGGTAAAAAAAAATAGCAACAAAAATTGTATATGTATAGATTTTTTGTGAGACAAAAGTCTCTCCTATGTGACCCTTAATTCGCGGGATGATTGACAAATTGGATGAATTAAAACCGTTTTTTATGTATGTATGTATGTATATATATATATATATATATATATATATATATATATATATATATATATATTGGTAGGATCAAGAGGGAAGTAACCAATCGGGGGGAAGCGGGGGGAAGCAAAATCTTTTTTTTTTCTTTTTTCGTTTTTTGAAAATATTTTGTTCACGAACATTATAGATTGGATGAAAATATGAACATTTAATAAAGACACTTTGTGATAAATATTTTTATTTTGGCGGGAAAACGCTTGAAGAACTAATATATAACAATTATCGTGTTTTTCGAGCGTATGTTGAGGTTTTAGATATTCGGGTTTAGATATTAGGGTTTAGATATTAGAGTTTATATGGTTTAGATATTAGGGTTTAGAAATTTAGGGTTTAGGATTTAGATTTAGGGTTTAGATTTATGATTTAGATTGAGTTTTTAAAACGAACGGTTTAGAGTTTAGGGTTTGGTGTTTTAGGTTTATTCCAAACCCTAAACCCCAAACCCTAAACTCTAAATCGGGCTAAATTTTACTTCACAAAACATGAAGAAAAAAAACGTTAACATTCTTCACGAACAATATTATCTTGAATGTTATTTTTGTCGATCGTTTTCCCGCCTAAATAATAACTTTCATCACGAAGTGTCTTTTCTAAATGTTCATATTTTCGTGTGATCTTGATGCCTGAAAAAAAATTCCAAAAAAAAAAAAAATTTGCTTCCCCCCGCTTCCCCCTGATTGGTTACTTCCCCATTGATCATGCCTATATATATATATATATATATATATATATATATATATATATATATATATATATATATATATATATATATATAAGTATGATTTTGTGTGTGTGTGTGTATATATATCAGAATAATAAAAAGAAATTGGTACAGATCCCTCAGTTAGAATTTAGATAGAGTTTAAAAATCAAATGACAAATTTACCCTCACATCCTTGGTACATACTAAGACTTAACGGAGACAATGTAATGTACCTGATGTTTTGAACTATATGTGGAATAAGTCGATACTTCTGGACTATTTAGTTGGAAAAAAAAGTTTGAACTATGCGTGTGTTTGAGCAAACCGCAAGGATTATCAGTCATTGGTTGGGGCTCTGAGTTAGAGGTCACAGGTTCGAATCCCGTCTGAGACGATTATCATGAGTGTCTTAGAATTCAGAGCCTAAAATTTTAAAAGGGCCCGAAATTTGGAAAACTTCAATATATATACTCGTTTTTCTAATCGGTCCTAGAAGAGAAAAAAATTAACAACCATAAAACAAACTTGTATTAGCTTCGGTTGAAAACACAGTTTATCTAATGAAAATTTTAACGTTTATAAAGACTCATATTTTATATTCGAATAGGGACCTATAAATTAATAAGACGTTCTTGAGGAATATATTGTGATGACCAGAGAGGGTTGGAAACAATTAGAGAGTAATCTTGTTAAATTAGGTACATTCGAGTAGGTCTCGTACAGAAAATAGCCATAAAGCTGATTTAGGCCCGCCAGAATTATTATTGTAATTTTGTCTTTAAATACTCTAAACTCATCTATTTGCTTAACGTATATAAAACGTGACCACAAAAAAGTCGTCTTCAAATCAAAATCGAAGGTTTAGGAACGCATATGCTTGGAATATTTAACCAACAAAAAAAAAAAAAAAAAAAAAAATCCAAAAATATAATCATAGTTGTTTCTACCTGCTTCAACTACAATTCTTTTCAAATTAATTTATCCTAGGGTTTTGCATAACGCTGTACGATCATTCAATCACACCAATCCTATACAAATTCACTTAAATTCTTCAGATTTTGTTGATTTTAACTAATTTCAGGTTGTATTTTCTTAAACCCTGCCCATTTCAATATCTATCCTAGTATAAGCTGTTATTAATTATATTCAAGTTATAAAGTTTACATTTTTATTCATACCCACTAAGTTCTATAACTGCCCATCAGTTATAATTTGCAGTTTTTCCTAGATTTGATGGAGTTTGATGATTTATTATGATTAGCAAAAGGTTATATAGATTAAATCCATATGACCTTTTACCATTAAAGAGTAATTTCACATTTCATTTAGGGTTTTGCCGATAAAATAATCGAAAAAAATGTCACTTGTTTGTGCTTGTCCAATTCTTGAATGTGTATATTGTTTGGGATGTGCTCGTTGGGCATGGAAGAAATGTCTTTATACTGCGGGTCGAGAAAGCGAGAATTGGGGTTTTGCCACTGCAAGTGAGTTCGAACCCGTACCTCGAATTTGTAGATATATTTTAGCCGTTTACGAGTACGATATTCGTAACCCTTTGTGGGCCCCGCCGGGAGGATATGGAATTAATCCCGATCAAGTAGTTTTAAAGAAAGATTACGATGAAAATCAAGGGAAGGTATCTCCTTACATGATCTACATCGATAACGACAATCGTGAAATACTTTTGTTGATTAGTGGTCTTAATTTAGCTAAAGAAAGTGATTATTTGCTCTTACTTGATGATAAATTGGGGCAGACGAAATTTGATGGTGGGTATGTTCATAACGGGTTGTTGAAAGCCGCTCAATGGGTGTTTGATAATGAATGTGACGTTTTGAAAGAGTTGGTTGAACAATATGAGGATTATACGTTGACATTTGCGGGTCATTCATTAGGGGCAGGGGTAGTCACTTTGTTGACCATGTTGGTGGTCAAAAACCGGGAAAGGATCGGGAATATTGACAGGAAAAGAATTAAATGTTTTTCCATTGCTCCCGCTAGGTGCGTGTCACTAAATTTGGCTGTGCGGTATGCTGATGTCATCAATGCTGTCGTTCTTCAGGTAAATCTTTTTGACTTAATATTCATAATAATGGTTTATTGGTTATTTTTTGTAATAGTTAGAGAAATGGCTGGATTGCGTAGCAAGTCAATGGGGGTAAATAGTTGTTGCTATTGAATGGGACAGTTTATTACTTTATTGGTTATCGTTATTAGTATGAATTTTGTAAATGATTACGAAGACTTGTACAAAGTTATCTCTATTATTGGTTTTCAAGATTTGGTTACACTAGGAATGATTTGTTTACCCTTATTCAGCTTATTCTGTTAATTGTGTTGGGTAACAGTAGAATATAACCTAATGTGACCCATGTTTACTTAAATGGGTTGATATGGGTGTATATACTTGTTTATATAACTTAAATCCTGAACAGCACATTATCTTGAAAAGAGATAATGTTTCTTTTAAATCGATAACACGGGTATTGTTACTAATCACACGCCTTACCGTTTTCTTGCAGAACTATGCGGTATTTAAGAAAATTTTGCCTTTAATATATAAGATCATGTCTGATTTGTTTTGACTGTTCAAAATTTCAATGTTTTCAATTGTCTTTTATGGTTTCTGTGATCAGATGCAGCTTCAGTTTTGTGAACCATTTTGTCTTCTTTTGATCCTCTTGAGTGGGGGTAATTTTGTCTTTTTCTATCTAATAAGCTTGCTGTAATTAACCAGGACGATTTCATGCCTCGAACAAGTGTAGCGTTGGAAGTACTCTTCAAGTCCATTTTCTGGTATGCTCATGGTCACATTTTAGTATCACTTTCATTTTCATTTAATGATCTATATTTAGCTTTTGTTAAGTTAAGATAGATAATTAAACATGTAACGATAATTATGAGAGGAAAAATTGAACACAATACTTACGTTGTCATCAGACAATTTCCCTACATTCATGTGCGCTGATAGTTTTACATACAATGTTAGAGGAAAATGATATGTAAGACAAAACTTATATAGATCTAAAAACAGACCTAATTATTTGATTGGCCAATGTGATAGAATGATAGGTTGAAACTATGAGAAAAAATGTACTGTGATACGTCAAATGTTGAATGGATTAGGTCTAGTTTTAGGTCTATAAAGCATTACCCAATTTTATATCATGTCTTTTTTATTAAAAAGTCTGAAAACATGTCTGTTTTGTTTTAATTGATGTAACTTTATTAGGTATATCTTTATAAAGTAAGTTGTATGAATCTTGGATTAGGTTTTTACATTGTTGCTTTACAAAAGACCTGATTTTGCTGTATAAAACATGGTGTTTTTTGGTTAACAGTTTCCCGTGTATACTATGTGGCACTTGCTTAAAGGAAACATGTACACTACAAGACCAAATGCTTCAAGATCCAAGGCGTTTATATGCACCTGGTCGCCTTTATCATGTTATCGTAAGGAAGCCATTCGGGTAAGTTGCTGCATCTTCATGTGCAATCATTATTTTATTTAAGGATTTTGCTAAGGGCTATCGTTAACGTGCAGAAAATGCTTGTACAGTTTGATAACCACCACTGAAAAGTCAACGTAACCACGTAACCACCATGTACAATTTTTTTATGCATGTTAACGACAGGCCTAAGGGTTGTCGTTAGTAAAATGCTTTATTTAATTATACATGTACATTTTAAGTAGTTTTATGGCAGCAACTCTGTACAAGAACAAATTGTATTTCCTTAAAAATAAATTGTTTACAATCAGAGTCAAGTTCTGCAGCACAAAACTCCCGATAAGATTAAGTTTTTAAAATGGATGTAAGTTATATTATAAACTATACAAAACTGACTTTGACATTGATCCAAACTGGATCGAACCGATTTGAACCATCTATACTAGTTGAGTTTACTTTGTTCATAAATATTAATATTTATATTTATTATATTATATTAATAATAATAATAATATTGGAATATTTGTAATTTGGAAAAGTACAAGTATAAAAGATGATTTACAATGCTATTGCTTATAGAAGGGTTTTTTTAGCTCAAGTTGATCCATCACATTAGAAGATCATTTTACAAATTATTTTTTTTGAACCATCACAAAGATGACCTAGTGGTTCGCTTTCTATATCCTCACAAGAGGTCTCAGGTTTAAACCTTACTAGTTGCACGTCTAGGGGTGGCCATGGGATATTTTGTTTAGGCCACGTACATTTGTTTATTTATTAATACACGCCATCGTTGAGTAACCTAAACAGGGAAAACCTCATTCATTTACCTGTTTATTTATTTTTCTATTAATCTACTAATTTTTTTTAATATAAGAAAAAAATAAAGATTTGAACCATGAAATCAAGCCTAGCAAAAAAGTTATGATTGGTTGAGTTCTACTTGAAGCTCTGGGATTATTCTATATTAGGAAAAACTATGAAGGGGTGATTCAGTTAACAAATTGGTCAAATCTGAACCATTTACACTCTTAAAAACTGCAAGAAGATCTAGTGTTGTAATAATCGCTTAAAAAAATAATCAAAGACGAAATTAATCGGTCAAAGCAAGGATTAATTGGTCAACATTGGTCAAGTCAAACTTAGTCAACAATTCACTTCGACTTAAAATTAGGGTTTTGAGCTACGTAATGGGCTGCTATATTAGTTACAAATTTTACTTCCTACTGTTGATTATATATTCAGATGAAGGTAACTATTAATGTATGTGATCCATACTTGGATTGTGCAACTAACAGCGAATGTATGTATGTTTGTCTATATTATGTAAATTAAATGTTTATGCTTTTATACAATTATGTTTATGTTTCTCTTCTATATCTATAGTTATATTTTTTGAAATTTATTACGTATATGTAAAAAAGTTAAATCCGATTAATCCTTACAAGGTCTCGTCCAATAAATCCTAGATTAGTGATTTTTGCAACGTTGGCAACATATCATATAATTCGAGTGATATTCATGTTTTTTTTTTCTTTTTTGCACATTTCAACTTCTCAAGTAATCTGGAATTTTTATATCACCAATTGCATTTATTTCGTGCAAGGGTTTCAAACGTTAGTTTGGTTGCAGGGTTGGAAGAATTTCTCCTGTGGTGAAGACAGCAGTACCCGTCGATGGACGATTTGAGCACATGGTTCTGTCGTGCCATGTTCTTAGTGATCATTCTATTGCTCTCATGGAGCGTGAATTTTCAAATGCACTCGATGTAAGTCCTCATTATTTTTTCATTGTGTAATTGGTAAATAATGGCTCATCAGTTGTCGTTTCCTCTAGAATATTCACTTCAAAAACCGACTTTATTGAAGTAAAGGTAAAACTAAATGTTAGCTGGAATACTTGTAATAGTCCTTTAATAAGCATGTAGTTTGACTTTTGAGATCAAGTAACCAACTTTTCGATTTCAGAATCAACATTGATTGTTTTTTTTTTCTTTTTCTTTTTTATCTTTAATAAATAGTGATACATTCTTTTGAAACCACATTGATACATGTGGTCAAGGTTGTTAAAGTTGCGAGTCAGGGATGAGTCGGTTGGGACCTTGGTGGGATGAGTCAGTCGAGTCGGGGGCGAGACGGGACTACTCGCGCGTTGACCAATGTGGACTTTTAGTAATGAAGTTTGTGGGTTCGAATCCATGGAGCTGAAAAAATTAATCCCCCTATTGGCCATGAAGGTTCACTTGCGATGACGCTGGGCTGCCAGCAAAGCGGGTAGTCGCCTTGGGATTAGTCGGGTCGCAAAGCCGGTCGTAAACCCAGGTACACCCAAAAAGAAAAATATAAATTTAAGCATATATACCCAGTTTTATATATATATATATATATATATATATATATATATATATATATATAGGGGCATGATCAATGGGGAAGTAACCAATCGGGGGGAAGCGGGGGGAAGGAAATTTTTTTTTTTTTTTTTTTATGGAATTTTTTTTTTCCGGCATCAAGATCACACGAAAATATGAACATTTAGAAGAGACACTTCGTGATGAATGTTATTATTTAGGCGGGAAAACGATCGACAAAAATAACATTCAAGATAATATTGTTCGTGAAGAATATGAACGTTTTTTTTCTTCATGTTTTGTGAAGTAAAATTTAGCCCGATTTAGAGTTTAGGGTTTGGTGTTTTGGGTTTATTCCATAAACCCAAAACACCAAACCCTAAACCCTAAACTCTAAACCGTTCGTGTTAAAAACTCAATCTAAATCCTAAATCTAAACCCTAAACCCTAAATTTCTAAACCCTAATATCTAAACCCTATAAACCCTAATATCTAAACCCTAATATCTAAACCCCAATAGCTAAAACCTCAACATACGCTCGAAAAACACGACAATTGTTATATATTACTTCTTCGAGCGTCTTCCCGCCAAAATAAAAACATTTATCACAAAGTGTCTCTACTAAATGTTCATATTTTCATCCCATCTATAATGTTCGTGAACAAGGTTTTTTCAAAAAACGAAAAAAAAAAAAAAAGTTTTTGCTTCCCCCTGATTGGTTACTTCCCTCTTGATCCTACCACTATACATATATATATATATATATATATATATATATATATATATATATATATATATATATATATATATATATATACACACACACATAAATAAATATATCAAACATAGATATTAAATATTTAAAAAAATTAGATTTATGACACAATTTTAATTATAAAAAAATGTAAATTTTTTACCCAACTTTGACTTTGAGCGACTCAGAGCCGACTTGGTCGCCTCAGTCTGAATTTGACCCGACCTTTTAGCGTTGACCAACTTTTAAGGTGTTTTTGGGCGAGTCGGGATGGGCTAGTCCCAAAACCAACGTGTCGGCCGACTTTTACAACCGTGCATGCGGTAAAAACTGACGAAACCTGACGATTTCACTCTTGTGATAGTTCAGACATTGAAAGAGAAAGATCGAGTTATGGATATCCCGCCACAACAACGAATGGAAAGAAGTTCATCACTAGCCATTGAGCACTCAGAAGAACACCGAGCAGCGTTAGCGAGGGCAGCTGCGCTAGATGTTCCGGAAGCTTACTCACCCAGTGATTATGGAACCTTCCGGAACGTTCAAGGTGGTAATGCCTCCGAAAATGTACCAACACAAACACTTGGATCCTCGAGGCGTAATGAAAGCTGGGATGAGTTAGCTGTTAAGCTTTTTGAGACTGATGAATCGGGTCAAATGGTGTTGAAGACAAACTGGTATTGAAGAAAATAGTAAGTGGTTTTCGAAATATGTATTTTGCATTCTCAATTCTTTTGATTCATGCATATTTGTACAGTTTATTGAGATAGGTATGCACTTTGGTGTCCCTATGTAGTTGTGTACAACCAAGTCGTCATTCGTATATATAGTTGTATGTGTACGAACAAGCAATTCTGTTTGTTGTTAATTAAATCGTTCATGCATTTTGCTACAAGCCAAATGAGGATGGGTACAAAGAAAATATATTACTCCCTCCCCAAAATAACTGTTTGTCTTTCAAAGTATTTCTTCTTAAATTTTGACTTTAAATATCTTTATTTATGTTATATAATATTTGATGATATTTATATGAATGGATTCGGTTTTTAATTGTGTTTTAATTGACACAATTTTTAACAAATATTATATAACACATAAAAATATTTAAAGTCAAAGTTGTGGTGGAAAGACTCAAAAACTTAAGGGTATCATATATGTACTTCTTAACCTTTAAAATCACGTATTTACCTACTTAAACAACATAATATTGTATATACTCAATTTAAACACTTTAATTCATCATATATACCCACATAAAGAGGATAATTCATATATATGTCCATTTTAAACACGTACCACATCATATATACCCATTAAAAAAAAAAATCATAAATATAATGAACCATGTCTGTAAATATCAATGATCAAATAACAATCAACAACGTAAACAACACTTCTGTTACTTTCATCAAATTCTTTTCCAATAAATCAAAATTAACCATGAAGTAGCGAACGATGAAGTAGCACAAACAATGAAGAGACCATGTAGCATGGTTAATTCAATCATTAGTTCGGCCATGGAATTCAATAAAGATATATTGGAAAAGAATTTGATGAAAGTAGCAGAAGTGTTGTTTACAGGCATTGTTGATTGTTATTTGATCATTGATGTCATGGCGCTCAAAGACAAGTAAATTGCTTCATGGTTATTTTTTCGTTTATCTTGTGCAGCCATGTTAGGTATCATAGTTGATAGTCATTTAAGTTGTTATTTCCATTATCTTTGAAGCTTATGTTGCATTGAAAATTGGATTTTCAAGGTTACATGTATTCTTCATCTTTTAAATAATACGTCAGCTTCATTTCGTCTAAACTAATATTTTGTGGAATTCATAAAATATAGAATGTAGATGTTTTTTTGGTTAATTCTAAAACAAAATTTAAAGGAACCCACTCTTGGAGAGAAACGAAGTTTAGAGAGAGTGGCCACAGGCCCCACGGCAGCCTGCTGCTAATTTGGTTTTGAATATGAAACATGTGGCCGACTCCTTTGTTTGATCTAGTTTATTTTTCTTTAAGTGGGTATATATGATGTGTTTTAGTATTTAAAATGAGCATATATGAATTATCCTCTTTGTGTGGGTATATATGATGTGAGTAAATATAGAAAGAGATGATATTTCTAAATTGATTAACCTTGATATTCTTCAAAAAAACTAGCATTAAATGGGATGTCGAGGGGGATGAAAATTCCAAATTTTTTCATAACTCGCTGAAATTGAAAAGACGATATCAACAGATTCAGGGTGTTCTAGTAGACGATGTATGGCACCCGAATGAGATTAAAAACAGATTTGTCGAACACTTTGAAAGTAAATTCAGTAAGTACGATTCTGATCTTGACTTTGGTCATATCAGACCACTTTCACGTCTTTCGGTTGATGAAGTCATCGATATTGAAAAGCATGTTGACGATGAAGAGATCAGAATGGCTGTTTGGAATTGTGGGAGCTCTAAAGCTCCAGGTCCGGATGGTATATCGTTTCGTTTTTTAAAACATTTTTGGCACTTATTTAAATTTGACTTTTGCAGGGATATTAGAAGTTTTTTTGATACTTGTAATATGTCCCGTGGAGCAAACTCGGCTTTCTTTTCGTTAATCCCAAAGGTGGTAAATCTGATGCTTATCAATGATTTTCGCCCCATTTCTTTAGTCGGTTGTTTCTATAAAGTGATCACCAAAATTTTGACTAATCGACTTCAACGAATCATTGATAAAATTATAAGTCCGGTGCAGTCGGCTTTTATAGCAGGTCGCCAGATTTTAGATGGTCCTCTTATGCTTAGTGAGATTATAGCGTGGTACAAAAACAAAAATAAGAAGATGCTTATGTTTAAAGTTGACTTTGAAAAAGCTTACGATTCAGTCAATTGGGAGTACCTTCTCTTTTTGTTATCGTCTCTCGGATTTGGTGACAAATGGTGCTCGTGGATCAGGGGTTGTCTTTTTTCTGCTAGAACTTCTGTTCTAGTAAATGGCAGCCCTACTCGCGAATTCTCGATAGAGAGAGGTTTGAGACAGGGAGACCCGCTAAGTCCTTTTTTGTTCATCATAGTGATGGAGGGCCTTCACCTTGCTTTCCATCGCGCGATGGAACTTAACCTTATTCGTGGGGTCCGTGTTGGGACGAATAATATTCACTTATCTCATCTTATTTATGCGGATGACGTCGTGATTCTTTCTGATTGGAGCGCTATAGAACTCAAACGCATTCTACTATTCTTGATATTTTCCATAGAGTTTCGGGGCTAAATCTTAATGTTACAAAGTCGCATGTTTTTGGCATTGGGGTTACAGATAGTGAGATTTCTTGTCTCGCTAATGCTTCGGGAGCTCGAGCTGGTGTTTTCCCCACCACGTATTTAGGCGTTCCTATAGGTACGAGTATGAAGAAAATCTCTAATTGGGACTCTTTATACGATAAGTTACGATCTAAACTCTCAGCATGGAAAGCAAGTCTTATCTCTTCAGGAGGGAGATTGACTCTTATTAAGTCGGTCATTGGGAGTCTCGGGATTTATTATATGTCGTTATTCAAGTGTCCCGAAACGGTCTTAAAACGTTTCGAAGCTATACGGGCTAGATTTTTCTGGGGCGGTAGTAATTCGGTTAAAAAGTTACCTTGGGTCAAATGGGACCAAGTTCTTGCCTCGTATGATAAAGGTAGCCTTAATATTGGAAGTCTCAAAGCCTTCAATTTAGCACTTATTATCAAATGGAGATGGAGATACCTTACGAAACCAAATGATTTATGGGTGAAAATAGTCAAGTCGATTCATGGTTCTGTTTTTGAGGAAACTTCGATTGCCAGTAGCACTTGGAATAACATTGTCAAGTGTTGTTCTTCTTGTCTACGAGATGAGCTTCTTCCGAATGATATTTTTAAAATGGCTATTAAGAATGGTGAGTCTATTCGTTTTTGGCATGATTTATGGATCGGTAATGAGACGTTAGCCGCACGTTTTAACCGTCTTTATCACTTAGATTCCGATCCGAACGGATCTATTGCTTCTAAAGTTAATAATGGTGCTTAGGATTTGAAATGGTATAGAGATATCGTTGGTGGTAGAAACGTTATTGCTCTTAATAACCTAACTGATTTGTTGGGTATTCCTAATCTCGTTAACAAACCTGACGCATGGGTTTGTAATACCAATAAAGATGGCAATTTTTATGTTAAGGACTCACGTGTTCTAATTGATCGTAAACGGCTTCCTTCATCCCAAATTGGTACGAGTTGGTTCAAATTTGTTCCTCGCAAAGTCAACATTTTTTTGTGGCGATTTCGATTAGATCGCATCCCAGTTCGCTGGAACCTCCCCGCGAAAGGAATAGAGGTCGATTCCATTGTTTGCCCCATTTGCAATGATGATATAGAGACTAGAGATCATCTTTTTTTCTGTTGTAACGTTGCGTGTGACATTTGGCATAAAATCTCGAGTTGGCTTGGTTGTGGTTTGCCTCAAATGTTTTCGTGGGATTCGTTTGTGGTTTGGTTAGAAGGAATTAGCTTACCGGTCACTTCTAAGAATCGGATTGTCGCGGTTACGGTTACTACTTTATGAGCTCTATGGCGATTTAGGAACGGCGTTGTTTTTCACGATTCGTTTTGTTCTAAAAGTAGTCTATTTGATGTAATTAGAAGTTTTTCTTTTCGTTGGATTAAAAATAGAAGTCATTTAGCTTCCAATTGGAACTTATGGCTTTCTATGCCTTTGTAATTTTCCCTTAGCTTCTTGCTAGGGAACGCTTGATTTTTTTTATATATTTATTCTTTGGCCGTAAAAAAAAAAGTGAGTAAATATGTGATTTTAAAAGTTAAGAGGGACATATATGATAAAACCCTAAAAATGAAAATGGGACAATAATTTTGAGACCGAGGGAGTAATAAATATCACAAATGGTCTTTTATGGTTTGTATCAGAAATTATCGGTGGTCCCTGTACTTTTTTCCGTCAATGATGGTCAATGTGGTTTGCATTTGAATCACGGTCTTTGTGATGGTCAATGTGGATATGCACCACAGGGACTATTTGCAGGGACCATCCATAAATAAATTGAAGTAATCATAAGTTGAATGCATTTTTAATGGATTCAACAATTTCCATTTTGTGTATGACGGAACCGATTATTTTAACGATTGATTTTTTGTAATAAAACTTAAGAAGGCAGAATTTACTAAAGTTTTAGTTTTAATTTGTATATTATTTTGAGTAAGATTTTAATTTTATGATTAGGATTTTTTTTTTTTTTTTAGAACAGTGATTTTTGGGATCACCCGAGGGGGACTTAACCACCCGTTGCGATCATCTCCCGTTTCGACTATGCCGATGCAGTGATATTAACCTGCCCCCTATCGCTGGCCGGGAGGAAACCTTGAACCGATCCAAGGGCACGACCAAGTAAAACCCCCTCCCCTTTACCCCCCAACACAATGTGGGAAATGTGCTATGGGTGGATCCTTACATGACAGGAATAGAATTGCATTAATTGTTGCCCTGGAGTGGAGTCGAACTCATGACCTCAAGTGTGTTAGAGGCAGGCCACTACTACTCAGGTACAATTTTAATTTTATGATTAGGATTATTTGTCATGATAAATGAGATATTTGACTTTGTAAAAAGTTTATATATTATAAATTTTTTCATTAAAACACTTAAATTCATAAATCAGATAAAAAGATACGTGAAGAGAGATTATCATATTAAGATTGACCATAAATACTAAATTTATGTCTAGAGTATCTCATATCTCATCTCATATTAACATTATAACCAACCTATTTCACATGAATATAACAGTGACGGTTAAAGACTATTATATCCTTAATGTATTCTTTTCGAAATTCATTTTAATTTAATTTGTGCATGATAAAACTAATATTTAACTATATGCATAATGCATAGTGGCGAATCTAGGAATGGTAGTTACTCGTATCACAGATTAGGAAAAAAAAAAAAACTACTAGATGACTTATTTTAATGGTGTTCCAAAATAAATTAACATTATCCAGTTGTGTCACTAATTAAAAACTCAAAAAAATTTCCACTACATCGCATATTTCACTAGTGTCCCGTGCTATTACTCATTCTATATTAGATCTGCCCTTGTATTTCAGTATCCGCATTCGATAACTTTAAGTGTAACATTATTCAAAGATTGGTGAAAATTTTGGATAAACAAAAATACTTAAAAGAAAAAAATTGTTGCATACACTTGCTCAATGTAACTTATAAGAAAACTTTTGATGCATACACTTATCCATTGTAAATTCAATAAAAGAAAAATATTTATAGGATAATAATATTTCCAAGTTCACTTTTGATAGATTCACAATTATTTATACTATCTTCCAATAATATCCTTAAATAAATTCTAGAATAAAAATTGTGCAATACATCATTTAAGAGTATTTTAAGTATATTGAGTGGATCTATCAATTTGATGAGTGATATATCATTACCCATTACACATTTATAATAGAACCCGTGCAACGCACTCGTAAAAAATACTAGTTATAAAAAATAAGTTCCGGCCACTCATTTGTTTGATAATTTTAGTTGGTGGATTAAGCAAAGCCATGTGAAAAGATCATAAGCATGTATATATTATGAGAAATTTTTAATTTTTTAGATAGTAATCTCAATGATTAAAATCATACAAGTGCATCAATTATCTTCCCATTGTTAACAGCACTTCCCTTATGGAACAAGGAGTTAAACAAATTAGGTATGTAGGGTCTCTCACTTTAAAGTTTAAATCCAATATATTTAATGATGAATATATTAATACAAAAATTCAATACTCACATAGTCCACCACTTATCATTGTAAATTTAGTAGTAAAATATGGATGGTAATTAGTCAAATATGGATAGTAAAATTTGTACTATATATATGTGGATAATGAACACACATATACACACCATTTTCTTACATATAAGAAATATACTCTCTCTCTCTTCCATTACTACTCTCTCATATTTAAGGATTGTATAGGCTTAGGTCAAAATTAATTATAAGCCTACTGAATTATAACACGTTATCAGCACGAAGAGCTTAGTGTAATCAAAGGATATCTCAAACGATCACGAGTCACTAATCAAGGTATGAAATTATTAAGGTTTTTCAGACTCGGACATATCAAATTTTGGACTACTAACATTTTGAACTACTAATTTTTATTAAGTTCTTAGTGCATTTGTATTGTTCTTATTATATGGTTGGCTCTGCCACCTAAATTATATATGGTCGACACTGTCGCCTAACTATCATTTATGTTTACTAACTTTTATTAACTTCACTAACATTTATATTTATGTTATTTAAGTTATATATGGCCGGTTATACCGCCTGAATTATATTTTCTGTAATCTAACTCTTATTAACTTCACTAACATTTATATTTATGTTATTTAAGTTATATATGGCCGGTTATACCGCCTGAATTATATTTTCTGTTATCTAACTCTTATTAACTTCACTAACATTTATATTTATGTTAATAAGACCTCATGATTGTACGCAACATGTCATTTGACAACACGGTACTTTATGTACGCAACACGTCATTTGACAACACGGTACCATGGGTCGAGATTAATTCCGATCAATACGAATACGACGGGGTCTTTATATGTTATCTAACATTTATGATTACTTATGCAATTAATCATTATTTATTTCATGCATACTAATGTTTATTCTTAAATTTATAATTTTAAAAGTTAAAATAAAAAAGTAGTTTGTACTTTTATTAAAAGTAAATCTTAAAAGTTAAAATACAAAAAGTAGTTTGTATTTTTATTAAAAGTAAATCTTAAAAGTTAAAATAAGAAAAAGTAGTTTGTATTTTTATTAAAAGTATATCTTAAAAGTTAAAGTAAAAAAAAAGGGGGATGGTAAAATGGAATAGTTTTTTTTGTCAAAAATGAAGTATTGAAAATGAAGTGGTCTCCTTCTATAACTAAAAAAAATATATACTTTTATCAAATGAATTTTTTTGTGGCCGACAATTTCAAACACGAGTCCGTGTTTAGTTTATCAAGAATATCTCTTGCTTTGGTGAAAGGTCACGATCACGATATCAGGTGTTGTGAAAGAATTAAAAAATTGGTCAAGTGGCCTTTTAAAAACTAGAAAAAAAATTTAAACAAAAAGTTTTTTTTATATATTTATAATTTACGGGTAATGTAAAAAAAAGGAAGTTTTTTTTAAAAAAAAAAAAACAAAGAAAGTGTTTAAATGAGTTTTACAGAAAGGGAGAAAGCAAAGTAAAAAAAAAACTTTTTTCCAAACAAAGGTAAATGAAAGTAGGACTTAATACAAGAAAAAAGTAAACATCTCCTAGACGTGATAAAATCTATCAATGATAAGTATTAGACTTGATGAGCTAAATGTGACAAAAATGTTTCAACATGTCTTATGTTAATTTTCTAAAATAAGTTATTATTATTCCGAGTTTAACACATATACATATGTTAATTAAAAACAACCTTTTTGTTCTTATGTAGTGTTGGGTTGCAATTTTGGTTGTATGCCATAATTCCATCCAGTAGAGTGACAATAGAAAACTTTTGATGATAATCAATAAAAAAACTTTTTTCCAAACTTGTCAAATGTTTTGTTAAAAACGTGACCGTTGAAAAAGGAGGTTGAATAATAAAACTTAAAAAACAAATTATTTTTTTTTAAGAGTGTGCATCAAAATGGCCCGTTTAATAATGGGGAGTAAAAATATAGTCAAATTGTTTCAACGAACAAGGGTTCAATTGGATGTCTCTTAAAAAAAATCCGCGGGTACGGGTGATGGATCCAATGGATCCGCATCCACGACCCGCGGGTGCTATCCCTAATTGTGACAAGTACAAATCAACTAAAAGTCTAAAAAATAAATGCTCTTATAGGGACCAAATGTTCACAATAATTGCCTAAGCTAGATATGAAACAAATAGTTCATAAAAAAAAAAAGGGTCGTTGTGCGTTTTCGGGATGATAGCCGAAATACACTTACAAAAGTAGGTCAGCCGTCAATTCTTTATGGCCATATCAACGTAGATCAATAAAATCATTTATGGTTTTGATAAAAGATTAATTAAAAATTAATTTTTTTTTTTGGTCTTGGATTCTCGGTAACAAAAGCAAAGGTTGTTTTTGGTTGCCACAACAAACAAGACAGAGGTTGTTGACTTTTGTTGTTAAACATGGCACAAGTGAACAATAACAATAGATTATTGTTTTTAAAAAGAATAATGATGCGTTAATTTTATTGTATAAAATAAAATTAAAGAAAATGGTTTTCATTGATGACTATGAACAAACGCAAACAAAGTGTTTGTGGTATTTGGTGATTAAAAAAAAAGTGCATCTAAAGCTTCTACTGAAAATAATATGCATCTAAAGCTTCTACTGAAAATTAATGTGCAAGGTACAACGTATAACTATATGGTCAAATTCATTTGAGCCTTCGGAGTCACAAGTATATGATGTATATATATATTACTCAATTAACAAAATAGTAAATCTAAATTAATTCATATAAATAGTAAAACGAAATTAATTAATTTACTATTCACATAAAAAAGCGCATATGATAAAAAGCGCATCGCATATGATAAGCGCATATGATAAAAAGCGAATATGATGAAAAGCACAACGCATATGATGAAAATCGCATATGATTAAAAGCGCATATGGTGAAAAACACAGCGCATATGATTAAAAGCGTATATGGTGAAAAGGATATATGATAAAAAAAAACACATATGGTGATTTATATAAAAAAAAAAAACACATATGGTGATTAATGGAAAGCACATATGGTGATTAATGAAAAGTATATTGTGAAAAAGAATCACAAATGTTTCTTGAAAGAATTCAAGGTAAGATATATGAACCAATTCATCCATCATGTGAACCATTTTGATATTTCATGGTTCTAATAGACGCATCTAGCAGATGGTCTCATATTTGTATGTTATCAAGCCGTAATATGGCATTTGCAAAGTTTCTTGCACAAATTATTAAATTGAGAACACATTATTCTGATTACACCATTAAAAGGATGAGACTTGATAATGCTGGTGAGTTAACATCTCAAGCATTTAATGATCATTATATATCTACAGGGATTGTTGTTGAACATCCAGTTGCTCATGTGCATACACAAAATTGGTTTAGCTGAATCAATAGATAAACGCTTACAGCTAATAACTAGACAATTGATAATGAGTACAAATCTCTCAATATTTATATGTGGACATGTAAATTTACATGCTGCGACATTAATTCGCATTATACCATGTGGAAGTCGTAAATATTTTCACTTAATACTTGATTTTGGCCAAGAGCCAAATATTTTCTACCTTAAAACATTGGTTGTGCAGTGTATGTTCCAATTGTATCACCACAACACAATAAAATGGTTCTTCAAAGAAAGATGATAATATATTTTGGATATAAAACATCTTCAATCATAAGATATATTGAACCCATGATGGGTGATGTTTTTACAGCACGTTTTGCTGATTGTCATTTTAATAAAACATTGTTCCCTAGATTAGGGGGAGAAATAAAAATAAAAAATAAAATGATGCTTCATGATGCGAACATCAATTAAGGTATATTGAACTCGCACAAAAGAATGTGAAACGAAAGTTCAAAAATAATGCATATGCAAGAACTTGCAAATTAATTACTTTATTCATTTACAGATATAAAAAAAGTGACTAAATCATATATACCAGCGATAAATGCTCCAGCTCGAACTGAAATTCCAAAAGCTGGCAATAATGTCACTGTTGAGTCTTTGCCACGCATCAAACGTGGAAGATCAATTGGTTCCGAAGATAAAAATCCTCGAAAAAGAAAATCAGCTGATAATGAGGTAAGAGAAAGTGTTCAAGAAGAACCACAAATCAATATTCCTTCTGCAGAGGATATTGATAAATGTAAATACTAAAATTGCGATAAATTATGCAATATTATGGAACCGAAATGAAACTAAAATCTCTATGAGATATTTTCATATAATGTTACAATGACATCATGAATAAAGATGATGATCTGGAACTAAAATCTGTCATTGAATATACAAAATGGACATGATTGAGCTCAATGGAAAGGAGCAATAAGAGCTGAATTAGAATCGCTCGATAAAAGATTTCGGATCAATCGTTATCACTTTTAAAGATGTGAAACGTATGGGATACAAATGAATTTTTATCCGAAAAGAAATGTGCAAATGAAGTTACAAGGCAAAACTAGACTTGTAACTCAATATTTCCCACAAAGACCAGAAATGAATTAGGAGGAAAAATTATCCTCCTGTAATGGATACAATTACTTATTAGATACTTAATCAACCTGGTAGTTATTTAAATGCATCTCATGAATGTTGTTACTACTTATCTGTATAGATCACTTAATAGTGATATATATATAAATATACCTGAAGGGTTAAGGTATCATAAGAATCTAATGCAAAACCCAAGGGAATATATTCCATTAAATCACAAAGATTTCTAAATGGGTTTATACAATCGGGACGTATGTGGTATAATCGATTAAATTACTACTTGATAAGAAAAGGGTATACATATAAACTTATTTGCACGTGTGTTTTATAAAAACAATGTTCGGATATGTGATCATAGCTGTTTATATCAATTATCTTAAATAAAGAAATCTATGAAGCCATTTAACTTCTAAAGAAAGATTTTAAAATAAAAAAAATCAAGTATTACGTTGATTTACATATTGAGCATATAACTAATGACTTACTTATACATCAAACAACTTATATCGAAAAGATTTTAAAATATTTTAATATGGACAAGACAAAAATCATTAAGTACTCATATGGTTGTTAGATCTTAATATTGATACTAATCCATTTCATCCTCTAGAAGATCATGAAGATCTTCTCGGTTCAGAAGTTTCATATTTTAGTGCAATTGGGGCTCTTATGTATCTTACAAATTATACAAGATCTGACATTTCTTTTGCAGTTAATTTGTTGACAAGGTTCAGCTCAGCCCCTACCAAAGGACATTGGAATGGGATCAAACAAATAGTTTGATACCTTCGGGGAACTACTGATTTATAATTATTTTATTCTAACAACTCGAAACAAGATTTGTTTGGTTATACAGATGCAGATTATTTATCTGATCTACATAAAGCTAAATCTCAAACTGGATATGTATTCCTAAATGGAGGCACCGCAATATCATGACGTTCTCAAAACAAACACTTGTTGCAACATCATCAAATCATGCCGAAGTGATTGCATTACATGAAGCTACTCGGGAATGATTTTAGTTAAGATCAATGATACAAATCATTATTGATTCTTGTGGACTAGAACGCTATAAAAGCCCAACAACTATCTATGAAGATAATACAGCTTACATAGTACAAATGAAAGAAGAGTATCAAAAATGACAGAACAAAACATAAATGCTGACGAGGCGCTAAAGCTATAAACGGTCTTAACGGTCATAAGTTTGATGGAAAAGAATGGTATATTGGTAAGGCTCAGAAAAAGATTGAAAGGGAATAGGAATTGAAACAACAGTTTGAGCAAACCATGAAGGAGACTGTAGACAAATCACAAGGGTCAAACTTGTACATAAAAGATTTAGATGATACAGTTTCAGATGAAAACCTCAGATTCTTCTCATATACTCAAGATCTCGTAAAAGACAACCAGATTAAAATGAGATACGTTCAATCAACAACTCCGCTGATCTTTATACCAAAGCACTGTCAATCGCTGTTTTCAAAACATACGTTCACAATATTGGCATGAGGCAAGTTCAAAAGATGTGACGACTCAGCGTTGTCTACTTGAGGGGGAGTCAACTCTATGCTGCACTCTTTTTCCCTTAGCTAAAGTTTTATCCCACTGGGTTTTCTTTAGCAAGGTTTTTAACGAGGCAGTATTAATTGCTCTTTAAAAAAAAATTACCATCCAAGGGGGAGTGTTGTAAATTTAGTAGTAAAATATGGATGGTAATTAGTCAAATATGGATAGTAAAATTTGTACTATATATATGTGGATAATGAACACACATATACACACCATTTTCTTACATATAAGAAATATACTCTCTCTCTCTTCCATTACTACTCTCTCATATTTAAGGATTGTATAGGCTTAGGTCAAAATTAGTTATAAGCCTACTGAATTATAACAATCATGAATATATACATAATTGTTCACTATGAGACTTGAACTCCTAAGCTCGAGCTCACGTTGCCGTTAGACAAATGACAAGTTTGATGAAATTTAGGGATGCATTAACCAAAAATGACACGAACGTGTTCAAAAGTGTTCTAAGTTATACGATTTTTGGTAAAGCAAACTCATCATCCTTTCTTATTTAGTTGTACATTTGGAAGTACGAATGATTCTAGATATTATAATAAACCATTAATCAAGTTATTTACTTATATAGATGGAAATATGTAACATCGGTCATTTTTCCTTAAATCACAACAGAAGTATTTAAAGATTAATAACCATAAAATTAATTACATAAAGCACGTCATTAATACACGTAATTAAATCATCTGGTTAACAAAATGGTGTTACTTAACAACTACTAATTTATTATAACAAAACATCGCCATTAGAGTTCGTCTATGTCAAACATGTCTTCTCAGCCAACACCCTTCTACTAGCATGCAATAGAACCTAAACCTGCAAGGGAGGAATGTGGGGGATTAACACGAAGCTAAGTGAATAAAATCTATTTAATAGACAAGCATAAGTATTAAACATGCATCATCAAGCAAACAAATAAAAAATGCGACATAATAAGGATCGGCGACTTGTACGGGCCTGCGTAAAATGCCCCGTTCATATCGATTATAAACGTTTCATAATAATTGATTTCATTGCGAGATATTTGACCTCTATATGATACATTTTACAAACATTGCATTCGTTTTTAAAAAACAAACTTTCATTACATCGAAAGTTGACAGGCATGCATACCATTTCATAATATATCCAAACTATAAACGACTTAATAATAATCTTGTTGAATTCAATGACTAGAATGCAACGTCTTTTGAAATATGCCATGAATGACTCCAAGTAATATCTTTAAAATGAGCAAATGCACAGCGAAAGATTTCTTTCATACCTGATAATAAACATGCTTAAAAGTGTCAACCAAAAGGTTGGTGAGTTCATTAGTTTATCATAAACATTCGTTTCCATCATTTTAATAGACCACAAGATTTTAATTATTTAATCGTACACGTAACCTGAGTACAAAATAATACACATAACCTGTGTATAAAAAAATCATTCAGCCGATGAATCCTTGATAACCGACATTAACAAAATGCATATAGAATATCCCACAGCATTCCGACACGGTCGTTATGCTCACAGCATACAAACAGGCCATCCCTTTTAAAAATGACGGTTGTATACACCTTACAAACAGGTCATTCCTTTTAAAGATGGCGGTTGTACACTAAAAGTCGAAGTACTAAAGCAGTTCAAATTCTCTGACCGGGGTTTGTTAAGGCCCATATATCTATCTTTAGAATTCGCGTCAATTAGAGGCAATTATAACGTCAAACTATTTCTTAGGCTACCAAGCAGAAAGGGGTGATATCCGGTGTATTCATAAAATTCAATCGTAGAATGTTTCTAAGTACTTGTGTCTATTTTGTGAAACATTTATAAAAGTAGCGCATGTATTCTCAGTCCTAAAAATATATATTGCAAAAGCATTTAAAAGGGAGCAAATGAAACTCACGATACTGTATTTCATAGTGATTTACGCATATGATGGCACTGAACAAGTGCGGGGTTGGTCTCGGATTCACGAACCTATATCAGTTATATATATATATATATATATATATATATATATATATATATATATATATATATATATATATATATATATATATATATATATATATATATATATATATATATATATTAAAACATGTACAAGTTCGTATATTAATATTATTAATATACTTTTTATATATAATGATTCGTATGAATAAATAACTTAAATATAGTTATTTTATATATTTTAAATAAATACATAATATTTCATATATTATATTTTTAATAAAGTAATTCATATATGTCTTTTATTATATTTATTATATGTTATATTAAATAAGTTATATTTATTATATATATATTTTAAGTAGTTAATATTTATTTTCGTAGTGCATTTATTAATATTTTTATAGCAAATATTTATTAAAGTAGTTAATCGATATAATATATATTGCTCTTTATAATATATTATAAATAAAAATTTATATATGATAAAAATATATTTTTATATAATAATTGATGAAATTTGTATATAGCTCAATTAATGTCATTTTAATGATAAAAATATAGTGATATGTAATATTAATATCATAATATTATTAATAATAATAATAAGTTGTATTATAACGATAACTATAATAATTTTTAATAACTTTTAGTACTAATGATAATACTATAACGATATTGACGATAATATTAGTAATAATATTAATGTTATTAATAATTAATAATAATTATAATAATATTAATAGAAATGATAATTCCTAATAAAAATGATAATTTTTTAATAATAACAATACTTTCAATAATAATAATAATGAAAACGATATTTTTATCTAAATTATAATCTTAACAATATTTTAACTAAATCATGATACTTATACTCATTATTTCTAAATTGACTTGTTTAATAGCTTTTAGTCCTTTTTTTTTATCGCATTCATAATAGTGATAATAATAGTAATCATATTAATTAGAGGATACTAATATTAGTTTTAATGATAATGATACTAATAATAATAACAATTATAATAATACTAATGATAGTACTAATAATTATTATAATGATAATAATAATAACAATAATAATAATAATAATAATAATAATAATAATAATAATAATAATATAATAATATAATAATATAATAATATAATAATAATAATAATAATAATAATAATAATAATAATAATAATAATAATAATAATAATAATGATAATAATAATAATAATAATAATAATAATAATGATGATGATGATGTTATTAATAATAACCTTAATGATAATAATGATAGTAATAATAATAACAATAACCATTTTTAATGATAATACTTATATTAATAATCGATAATGATAATAATAATAATAATTAGATAATAATAATAATGACGATAACAATAACAACGATAGTAATAATAATAATAATAATATTAAAAATGAATTTAGATAATAAAAATGGAATCGTTACTCACGTATCAATATTGTGATTCAATATTGCAGGAAAAGTACGTAGACGCAATGGACATGACAAATGCTAGATTGACCTTTGACTCATGATCACAACCCCCAAGCAATACCCATAATCTCCTTGGCTATAACCCATAATTTCCTTAGCTCAAACCTGATTAAAAACTCATTTTGAAATCGCTCATTCATAACCTCGTCGTAGTATTTTATGTATAATACTAATAATAATATTAATACTACTAATATTAATGCAATAAGATTAATAATAATAATCTTTAATAATAATATTATTAATAAAAATAATAAAATAAACAAATATTTACGGAGTATGTAATAGGATAGAGAGATTGAGAATGAATCGAGCAAGCAGAAATCGTTCGACTTATACACCTTTTCTGGTCCCACCACCTCCGCGATCGCGGAGGTTTTATATGCATTAGGGCCGCGATCGTGGCGTGCCCCATTCCAGCTCACCATCGATTTTCACGTGGGCTGCCGACGGTTTTTAATTATATATATATATATATATATATATATATATATATATATATATATATATATATATATATATATATATATATATATATATATATAGTTATATATATTATATTATATTCTCGTGTATAGTAGACTTGTAATTTTAGTTCCGATAACTTGTACGTTTACGCTCGACTTATGTCCCGGTTTCGCGTCGTTTCGTACGCTATAAAATTTTTAACTTTATGTTTCGTGATATGTACATTCGTCAATAAATAGGCTTAATTCATCGATAACTTATATTACTCGAAGTGTAACTTGAACGTTCGAGTGTTTTGGTCATTTGCTTCTAAAAATCATCGTCCCGTTATTTACTAATATATATATATATATAATAATATTATTTTAAATCAAAACATTTTATAACTAAGTTAATATTATATTTTATCACTTTGTAAAATATGTATATATTTACATTTAAAGATATAAATTTGTATATACTATATATAGTTGAAATATTTATTTAATAATATAATATTTAGTTTTTCAAAAACTAATTATATTTCAAAGTTTAATATATATAATTTAAAATCGATTACATAATAGAAAATATTATATCACATAACGTTTACATTTTAAAACTTAATTAGATATAGTTCATTTATGTGCTAGCATTTATTTTAACTTCTTAAACGTTCTAGTTAACTTATTTAAATATGAATCAATGCCACTAACGTTTACTAAATAACTTGAAACTATATATGTAACAGTGAAACCTGGGCTAGTTGTAAGTGAACTATTTTTCCCTTAGGATTTTATTATGTGTTTTATATGCTTTTATTTTTAATTATGTGAATAGTGTTATTTTATTATTTGGTTAAGACCAGTTTGTGACAAGGGTCACAGAACAATTTTGTTTATTTAATTTGGACTCCGTTAGAGCCGCCTAACGAGGTACAAAAGATTTTAGATAATTGATAAATACCCATGTGTTGTGGGGTATGGGTTTTAACCCAAATAAGTGGGTATTACTTGCCTCATTTTCTCATTTCTAGACTTTTCCCCAAAATCACTCCTGTACCTACTTTCTTCACCTCTTGAACCCTAATTCTCCAAATCTCCAATTGAAGTTTGATTTGTGTTAGAAATCGATTCTTTGTGTTTTACTGATTCAAACAAGGTAAGAATCACTCATTTTCATTACCTAAATTTGTGTCAAATTGGGTTTGAAGTTAGGTTTTTGTCAAAGTGGGTTTTGATGTCAAATTGGTGCAATTTGTTGTTGTTTTGATGTAATATTTGTGGGTTTATGTCCCAAAAGGTTTTATAAACAAGATGTGATAAGTTTTGAGGTTTAAAACGAGTATATGGTCGAGATTTGGTGATTTTTGGCTCAAACCCGTCACTTTTCCAATTTCAGCAGCTCAAGAACACACTCGATAGTGTGTCTTTTGAAAGTGGACCGTGTGTGTACGCACTCGGTCGAGTGTCTTTTGATTTGGGCCGTGTGTCTACACACTCGGTAGTGTGTCTTTTGAAAAGACATTCGGTCGAGTGTCTCTATCATTCGGCCGTGTGTCTACACACTCGACCGAGTGTCTATGACACACACTACCAAGTTGGGTAGTGTGTCATTTCAGCATTTTGAGAAATTTGTTTTGGTCATAACTTTCAAATCGTAACTCTATTTTTGATGAATAAAATATCGTTGGAATCGTATCGAAGAGTACTTTTGAATGATAAACCTTTAAGAAGCTGGATCAAACTGTTTTTGGAGAATAAAAATAGGTTTTGGCGTGTGTGTCCCGTTTTTCACGCACTTGTTTGACAATAGTGAATGGAGTTACGTTTTGGACTTGTGAATGAGACGACCCGTCCTAATCAATAAGGATGAATACATTAACATATGGATACATTGAGAGGTATTTGACCTCTATATGATACATTTTATAAACATTACATTCGTTTTTAAAAGACAAACTTTCATTTCATCGAAAGTTGACAGGTATGCATACCATTTCATAATATCCAATCTATAAATGACCTAATCTGTCATTTACTTAATAATAATCTTTATTGAACTCAATGACTTGAATGCAACGTCTTTTAAAATATGCCATGAATGACTCCAAGTAATATCTTTAAAATGAGCAAATGCACAGCGGAAGATTTCTTTAATACCTGAGAATAAACATGCTTAAAAGTGTCAACCAAAAGGTTGGTGAGTTCATTAGTTAACGTAATCATTTATTTCCATCATTTTAATAGACCACAAGATTTTCATATTCATAAACAATCTTACACTCGCAAGTGTATAAAAATCATTCATATGGATTGAACACCTGATAACCGACGTTAACTTTAATGCATAGAATATCCCCACAGACATCTCGTCTGTATAATAATAATTTCAAAGTACTAAAGCATTCGTACCCCGAATGGGACTTGTCGAGGTCCATAGATCTATCTTTAGGATTCGCGTCAACTAGGGGCCATTTTCCTAAATTCTTAGGTTACCAGACTTGAAGGGTGATATTCGATTTTGATAATCCAACCATATAATGTAGTTTCGATTACTTGTGTCTATTTAGTCAAATATTTATAAAAGTAGCGCATGTATTCTCAGTCCCAAAAATATATATTGAAAAAGCTTTTAAAAAGGGAGCAAATGAAACTCACGATACTGTATTTCGTAGTAAAATACATATGACGTCATTGAACAAGTGTAGGGTTGGTCTCGGATTCATGAACCTATATTAAGTATATATATTTATATGTTGGTCAATATCTGTTCAACAATTTAGGTCAAGTCGCAGTGTATCACAATCCTAATGCTCGAGATTATCATGCAAAAGTCAACAAAAGTTATCTAATCCAAAAATGCTTTTCAAAATCCATACATGTTTATTATATAACTTAAATATAGTCATTTTATATATTTAAATATATATTTATCAGATTTTATTAGAGTAAATAATACAAGTCATTAATTAATAAATAAAAATTTATATTAAAATTTATATATGATAGAATATACTTTTATATATCTCAAGTAGTAAAATTTATAAAGTTCACTTGATATCATAAAAATATAGTGGTATGTATTATTAATGTAATTATATTACGTGTGGTAAAAATATCTTTGTATCACATATTTATTTGATAAAATACTATTGATAATATTAATAATGAACAAAAATTGTATTATTTTGTAATAATAATAATATTAATTATTTTGATAATAATAATAATAATAATAACAACATTATTTATGTTTATTAATGATAATAATAATTTTAATAATAAATAATATTATTATAATCATGTTAATGATAATAACAGTGATGATAATATTGTTGTTATTAATAATACTAATATTATTCATAAAATGATAATTTAATGAATACATTTTCTAACAATTATGATAATCTTAATAATAACAATACTTTTTAATATTATCGATAATAATAATAATTATTATTTTAATAATACTACTAAAATGATAATAATAATGATATTTTATAATAACAGTGATATTTCTATTAAAAATGATAATTTTAATAGAAATGATAGTTTTAATATTAATGATACTTTTAATAATAATAATAATGATAAAAAAGAATGAAAACGATATTTTTTTTTATCTAAATCAATATCTTACAATATTTTAACTTCATCATGATACTTATACTCATTATTTTCTAATCGATTTATTTAATAGCTTTTAGTCCTATTTTATATCGCATTCATAATAATGATAATAATAGTAATCATAATAATTAGACGATACTAATATTAGTTTTAATGATAATGATACTAATAATAATAATTATAATAATACTAATGATAATACTAATAATTCTTATAATGATAATAATAATAATAATAATAATAATAATAATAATAATAATAATAATAATAATAATAATAATAATAATAATAATAATATTAATAATAATAACCTCAGTGATAATACGATAGTATTAATAATAACAATAACAATTTTTAAATGATAATACTTATATTAATAACGATAATGATAATAATAATAATAATAATTATTTGATAATAATAATAACGACGATAACAACGACGATAGTAATAATAATAATTATTTTAACAATAATACTTAAAATTATAGATAATTCAATTGACTATATCTTTTAATCCGTTCATCGAAACCATACGCTTTCTAAATAAAAAGTTATTAATTTTTCGCCAGATTTCTAACGACATGCATATCATATACCTTATCTCAGTAACATATGAATTAAATTCATGATTTATCATAACCTATTTAACGATGAAATTAAGCATACAAGCATGCATAAACATATATACTCGAGCACTAGTCAGAGATACACTATTAATATATAAAAGATAAGATATGAGTGCTCACGTATCAATATTGGGATTCAATATTGCAGGAAAGTACATAGATGCGACGGAGATGATAAACACTAGATTGACCTACGAGCAATACTCCCGAACAATACCCATAATCTCCATAGCTATAACCCATAATTTCCTTAGCTTTATCCCGCTAGTAAAACTCATTTTGAAATAACTCGCTTATGACCTCGTCGTAGTATTTTATGTATACTAATAATACTACTACTAATAATAATAATATGATTAATAATAATAATATTAATCTTAATAATAATAATAATAATAATAATAATAATAATAATAATAATAATAATAATAATAATAATAATAATATATAAATGTAGAAAGAGAGCGAGAGATAGATAAAGAAAATGAACCAGACTTCGTTCGATTTTATAGCACATCTTGCCCACCTAATCACACCAAGCGATCGCATGGTTTTGTGGGCAATTGGCCATGTGATCGCATGGCCTATGGATCTAGCTCACAATTTGTTTACTTCTAGTTGCCGACGGTTTTTATTAATATTTATATATAATATATTTAATTTATATAATTATTTATATATTATATAATATTTACATGCGTAGTTAGTTTATAATTTTTGGTTCTGATGACTCGTACTTTGTCCGTTGACTTATGTCCTGGTTCCGGTTTTTCGAACGCATTTACATACGCTTAGAAAAGTCGCACTTTACGTTTCGTGATTCGTACACTCTACAAAATATAGACTTAGATTATCCATAACTATATTACTCGAAATGTAACTTAATCATTTAAGTGTTTTGGTCATTTGCTTCTATAAATCATTGTCTCGTTATTTACTAATATATAAAAGTATTATTTTAAATCGGCACGTCTTATAACTAAATTAATATTATATTTTATCACATTGTAAAATATAAATGTTTTCATTTAGAAATATCAATTTGTACGTATAATATGTAATTGAAATATTTAATATAATATTTAGTTTTTCAAAACTAATTATATTCCTAAGTTCGTTTTAAATTTGTTTAGAAAATATTATAACACGTATCGTTTACACTTTAAAACTTAAGTTAGTAAAATTCATTTATACGCCAACGTTTATTTTTAACACTTTACAAGTTTTAAAACACGTTTTTATTTCTCGTTATATTTATCTATATTTTATTGAACCACGAATCATTGTTATGGATAATTTGTCAAAAGGTTTCTAGAAAGATTCTGAAATTCAGGATAATGTTAAAACTTTTATCTTTATTATAATGGCTCGGTAATGAATTGTCAAAAGTGGTTCTAGATATTTATAAAGTTATATTCGTTTTTAAAGAAGACGTGACACTCTATTAGTTATCTATAATTCCTAAGATTTATAACAATAAAAGATAATGATAATAACTTTAATAATATACTTCCTGACATATTGTAAAATGTGATAACCTTTCGAAATATATCGTCATACTTTTTATATCTTTGAAACTATGTATATATATATATATATATATATATATATATATATATATATATATATATATATATATATATATATATATATATGTAAATTTTATAATATAAAGCTTTAATTAAGTTTTATATACATTTTCAAATTACATTATTAAACGTTGTAGTAACAAAGTTCTTTTTAGACTAAAAACGTTCTCGTACGTTTGAAATTAAATCAAATAATTATTATAACGTTCATTCTTCTAAAACTAATTATATTCAGATCACATAATTTATTACTAGAACTTATGTTTATTTGTAATCCTTATAAGTTTGTATTAACTTGTTTAATAACAATTAAGTGTTACTACATCTATTAATTGTATTTGAAACCGCTTCAATATACATTGTCTATCTATATACACATTTTACATAACACGTTTTATTACGTTGATGTTCATCTAAAACGAATAAGTATATCATTATACGTTTAACACTTTGTTAACGCTTTCAAATCATATAATAATTTCATAACTTATTTTCATATCAACCAAACCGTTAAATGTTTCATTAATATTTCTCGATTTACTAATCACACATATGTATATATTCATACATATCTATTTACACATAATTGTTCGTGAATCGTTGAGTGCAGTCGAAGGGTAAATAAATACATGAACACAGTTCAAAGTTTTTGAGATTTCAACATTACAGACTTTGATTATCGTGTCGAAAACATTAAATCATTTAAAGATTAAGTTTAAATTTGATCGAAAATTTTCGGGTTGTCACAGTACCTACCCGTTAAAGAAATTTCGTCCCAAAATTTGATTGGAATGGTCATGGCTGACAATAAGTATGTTTTCATGACGCATACGAGCTGAAAATTAGAGTTTTATCATCATCGAGTAATATAGATAAAACAATTTGCTTAAGTGAAGCGTACGAGTGAAATTATCACAAAAGAGTGAAATGAGTAAATGTAGGTTCGTCTTAATCGGTGACGTAGTCACGGTTGATTTCCGGAATTCAAGGGATTTAGAGAAAATTTTCGTAATAAGATTTGGTTCTTCGGTAATTAAGGAAATTAGGATCCGCTTTAAATGCGATCATCTGTTTTGATTGCTCTATCAGATATTTTACTATAAATCCACCCCCTTCATTTCCTTACAACTCACACTTTCTATTCTTTCTTCATTAACTCATACTTTAAAGTATTCGTCAATATGCTCCATCCAGTTATGCTTCTTGATATACTCCTAACTTTCATATCTGTCATTCTTCTTTTTCATCTGCCGCCGGAAGAATCTATTTACTTTTACTATACTCTTGGTTTTATAGTGTTTTTAGTTCTCCAGTGTCTTTATATTGCTATATGCATCGATATATACGGTTTATAATTTCTGGGTTATTGTTGGGCTTTATATCTTCCCTTATATTTCGAAGTCCCTGCTTCTGTCTTCTATAATCATTGTCATCCACAGTTAATGCTCTCTCCTATTTGCTGCGATTTATACTCCCATTTTTATTTCAGAGCTTCATTCTTTTGTTTTCTCTTCACGACTTTAAGTCAAGCGAATAATGGTCCAGAATTCGTAGATATGAATTTTGGAATGAACATAGTTAATGTTCTAAGAAAGAAACAGTAATAGCACAATCTGACTTGTCAAATTACCCAAATTCAAGGGAAAAAGATAGGACTATCAAGAAAATATATTCTTGATATGTTTATAGATTAGATAGAATGTAAGAGTCGTGTAATGTAACATCCCGTCTTTTTCCGTTTACTTTCCGTTTATTCATTTTAAAGTCCGTTATATATTTATAACATCTCCCATTGATACGCGTTTTAAATTATCTCGTTTAGGTAATTCATGCACCCGAATGAAACTTGAGGGACTAGACTTGCCAAATAACCAAAGATGTTACTAGGTCAAAGTGGTCAACATTCACTCTCATCCATTCATCCATCTCTTTCTCTTTTACTACTTCAACATTTTTCTCTCAAACTCAAATTCAAAGAATCATCATCTAAATCCAATCTAGCAAGTGTTTTGCAAAACAAATTACATATTTAGAATCCTTGCATCTTCCTCTTCGATTCCATACCGATTTCATTACATTTGGGTAACTTTCTAATATCACTAGATTTTGTGTTCTTGATGTTTTTAACTTATAAAAGTGTTAATTAGTGTCTATGGCTCAAGTCTGACATGAATATGTGATTTGTATGCTCGATCTTGTTGTTTTGAAGTAACTAGCATGAACTTAAATTTTGGTGTGTTGTTCTTGAGATTTAGTTGCTTAAAAGTTGTTAGATGTTAAAAGTTCAAGTTTTAATTGTGTTACTAGTATCACTAGCTTCAATTTGATGTGTAGGTTGCTTTAGAAAACTTCATAAACTTGATTATTGATTTTGGTGATGTTGGTTAGGGTTTGATAGAACTAAATGTGAACATTTGATGCATTGAATGCCATGAATTTTTGTTGGTAAGTGTTTAGTTGGATTGTATGCTTGATTACCTACGAAATGGCGTATTGTATGTAGGTAGTAAGTTCCCGAATCACCAAACCGCATTTATGGACTTGAATGTAATAAATGTTGAGCATTCAATGTGATTTTAGTTGTTGTAAGTGGTAGATTGATTGATGAAATATGCTTAGTTGTTTTCCTCGTTAAAATACCTTTCCGATGATATAAGATACATGTTTTGGTTGTTTGCGGGTCATAATTTGGGATTGTTTGAGTTTTGGTTCGTGCATTTGTGTGTTGCAGTAAAACAAGAACTGGATACTGATCTGGACGCCGTCCAGATTCTTGGACACCGTCCAGTCCTTCAATGCTGGACGCCGTCCAGCAAATCTGGACGCCGTCCAGATGCACTGCCAGTGACTGTTTTGATTTGCCATTTTACGAAAAATGTTTTCTATGCTACGCACCTCCGATTCACATGTAACTTGTTCTAACATGCTCATATATGATTAAAAACCTCAGAAAAAATAGTTCGAGACCCGAACCGAACGTGTTGACTTTTTTGTTGACTTTGACCCGACCCAAGTTGACTTTTAATCAAACTTAACCAAATATTTGTGCAATCGTTCTAACATGCTTTTATACTTGTATCTTGCATGAAACGTGACAACTTGACTCACATGCTATAGTAATCGAGCCGTGACGAGCCATAGGACTAATTGAACACTTTGACCGACCGTGTTTACTGATATTGATACAAACCTATTTGTTTAGGTCAAGACTAACGTTCGTTCTTGCACATGTTTACTTGTTGAAGTACTTTTACATACGTGCACTCAAGGTGAGATCATAGTCCCACTTTTACTCTTTTGAACTTACATTTGCGATGAGAAAACATAAACATTTCTTTTTACTAAGTGAACACAAGTACAGGAAAACAAACATTCTACATACGAGTTTAGAACAAAATCCTCAATTCGATTATCATTAGTTACACTTACTGGGTGTAAGCGAGAAATTATGTTGTATGGATCCATATGGGTTTGACAAACCCTCATTCGGACGGTTCGCTACCGTTACTTCGGATGAAATATATTTTCGAGAAACAGTGTATGTTCTAACACTATTGTGATGGGGTTCTATGGATGGAAAGTTAAGCCTTGATAATTGGGTGCTCGTGATAACAATTTTTGGAATGGATAACTATTATTTCAATGATATAAATCTTGTGGTTCATTTGTACTTACTTACTTAAACCTATGATTTCACCAATGTTTTCGTTGATAGATTTCTATGTTTTTCTTAGGTCCTTGAACATTTTGTGATACATGCTTCCGCTCATTACTTTTGATACTTGCTTGGATGTCGAGTATACATGCATACGTGGAGCGTCTTTTGACTTTACCTAAAATTGTGTCGCATAGGTTTCAATTGTACTTATAACTTAGTAACGTAACTTTTGGTTGAACAATTCTTGTAAACTTTGAAACACTCTTACTTTTGAAATGAATGCGTATCTTTGGTCAAACGTTATTTTAAAGTCTTATGACCACGTGACAGGACCTAAGTAGACGGCGCCGTCAATGACGATTTTGTCGGGTCGCTACATGTAACATGGCACATGATGATGTTATAGTCTGTGAATCATCACGTTTCATTTAGAAACTCAGCATGACTTACTGTAATATAATCACGTTGATCAAGTGTCATTATAGTATACTAACTCATGCTTCAGTTCCCAACACTACTTCAAAAACATTCATAATTTAAATTCGAAGGTTTACAGAAATATAGAAACTAAACAGTTTCTTTTATGATGTAATACAGATAACGCGAGGAGATAAATGATTTCAGATAAGAATAGTTATGAAAATATCTTCAGAAATATCGAGGATATTTATAATGAAAGATACGACGATATCTAAGAATTTCTAATATCGATGGATGATGAAGAAGATTTGTTCGTAAAGGTTTAAAGTTAGAAGTAAGGTATTCGTTAACGACTTCAGCAGATACTGAATCATTTGGATTCTTTGAAGGTAGATTTAGTCTTTGTGATTTGTCCACAGCCTCCTTCATGGTTTGCTCAATCCGTTTTCTAGTTCCAAACCTTCTTTTTTTCTGAGCTTTGCCAACACACTATTCTTTATCATCAAACTTTTGGCTGTTAAGGTCGTTTACAGTTTTTGCTGCTTCATCAGCATTTTTCAAAATTTCGAGAACTAGTTCGCAGTTTAGGGTGTTTTTCAGAAACTTCACATTTGAAGTATGTAAGTCTTGGAGGTAGACATTATATGTATATATATAACTATTGGCATAGAATTACTGTGAAATTCGAGAATAATGATTCAAGCTTTTTGGTATGGTAACTACCATTACAAGATGCAGATGAGTACATGATAAGGTTTCAATGAATAAATATAGTGATTTTTCGGAGAGGCTTAAATATCAATGAAATTGTTGGTAAGTTTACTGCTACTATGGCGAGATATAAAGGGTTCCCCGGTAACAATGATGAAGGGGTAATCGTTATAATAAGGCTTATTCGAATGAACAATTGTAGTTGATTTGCTGGAGCTGTGACAAAACTGTCTACTTTGAAAAGGGATTGAAAAGTTATTTTTGCTAATAAATGCCTAAGGGTCTGACACGGATACGTGTTAAACTATGACTTTGGTTTCAAGAGTTTTTCAGGTGCAAGACTGTGGATAATATGTGGTTAGATCATCATCTCGATTGTTCATTATTTGAAGTGTCTTCAGGAATTTCGAAGGGTTTGAACACAGATTGTAATCGTTAATATACATATGATGTTCTAGAATTTTGAATGATACGAATATTTTTTTTGATTTTTATGAATAAAAGTGATATTTTATCACAGTTTTGAAGTCAAAGTATAGCTTTGAGAGCTGTAGGGATCTAAGAGTGATGTCTTCTGTTAAATCTTGACTTAAATTTTGATTTGTTAAAATTAGAATATGTAATCAAATTTGGATGTGAAAGAATGTATATCGTTGTGAAAGTAGTGAGTATAGTTGATGATTGCCGAATCAGATTCGAAGAATGTAACATATTAATTATGAATTTATATATTTCTCGGGTATTACCTACCCGTTAAAAGTTTCACAAGTAATATTTTGTAATAGAGGATTTTATTACAGTCTTTATGAATATATATATATATATATATATATATATATATATATATATATATATATATATATATGTATTTTCTTCAGGTGTAATACAGGTTTGATGAGTTAATATTAGATTAAGCTCATTTGATTTTCGGCTGGAATTAGAAATGAATAATCTCTAAAACAATAGAGATTACATAATCTTCGCGGAGTATTTTACTAATGTAATCAATACTTTATTATTTATTCTTCTTGGCATTCCTTGGTGACAGATGTTGATGCTCGTGGAATTTTTATGAACTTTGTAGAGTACGAATAATGGTTTCGTAGAAAGTTTCGGGTACCTCGAAGATAAAAGTGTAAAATCAAACATATAATTGATTAATACACTTGGTTTATTATGAAACGGAATTCATTGAGTTGAAACAGAGATTGTGGTTAAGTTGTTAATCGAAGGATTATAGCATATTAGTAATATGAATATAATTGAGTAGTATCTATCCTTTTTCAATTCATATATAATAGCTTAGTACGAAAAAATTTATGATGGTTTCAAAATTTATATATATAAGATATACATATAAATTCTTCAGAGGAATTGAGTTAATACTTCATAACTCATTGATACAATATACTCGTTGTTGATTCGTAATGATGTCCACGGTGATTCTTGAACTGGCGGAGCTTGTGATGTTATAGGTGTTGCTGATGCTGACGGTACTGTTGATGCTGCTGGTAAAATAAGTCTATCTCGTAAATCACGCACCATTCCTGTCAGGGTTTCTACTCTACCGTTTCCGTTCACTCATCTAATTTGCGGTCAGAAATAAATAATCTCTAAGACTTTGGAGATTACATAATCGCCGCAAAAAATTTCTTCAATGAAGTTATGAATTAATAATTTATCGGTTATTATTGTTGATACTCCTTGTTATCTACGGTGCATATGACATTGATGTTCGAGGTACAGATTGTGAAATTGAATTATGGGATGTGGATGTTGTTGTTGGTGGTGGTAATGGTACTGTTGGCGTTGATGATGGTGGTATTGTTGATGCCGGAGATGCAGCTGGTGCTTTTAACCTTTGCACCATATTCTCCAAAACCACTACCCGAGCGCGAAGCTCGTTAACTTCTTCTATTATATCGGGGTGATTGTCAGTTCGGACGAGCAGATGAATAAGATCCAAAATTCGAGATAGTATATAGTCATGACGAGATACTCTGGAAATGAGAGAGAAAATGGTATTACGAACAGGTTCGCCGGTAAGTGCTTCAGGTTCTTTGCCAAGAGGGAAATGTGCGGAATGGAAGGGATCACCTTCTTCTTGTCTCCAGTGATTAAGTAGGCTACGAACCTATCCCCAATTCATCCAGAATAGATGATGGCTGATTAGTTGATCCATTCCGGTTACACTGTCTTCGGAGTTCAGGTGAATATCCATATCGGAATAGCTGTCGGAGTTTAAGGAATTTGAACTAGATATGGGATCCATCTTGTATAATTAGGGAGATGATTTTAGATATGAAATAGATTTTAGATTGGTACTCTTCAATACATAATTTACATATGTATATATAATACCAAAATTCCATAAATCACGGAGGAATCTTCGGAAGATATCAAGAAAAGTTTATAGTAACATATATGCTAAAATACGAAATCGTCTGTACACTATGTATGCAATAAATGTAGGAAAACGTGTCTATACTTAAGGATGATAAGCATGTAATTCTCGACAAAGAATGATAAGCAAAACTTTTTGATATGCAGACACGGTCGAAGTCCAGACTTACTAATGCATCATAATAACTATCCGTTAGACACACTAATGCAAGACCTGGTTCGCTAAGACCACCGCTCTGATACCACATGAGACGATCCGTCCTAATCAATAAGGATGAATACATTAACATATGGATACATTGCGAGGTATTTGACCTCTATATGATACATTTTACAAACATTGCATTCGTTTTTAAAAGACAAACTTTCATTTCATTGAAAGTTGACAGGTATGCATACCATTTCATAATATCCAATCTATAAATGACCTAATCTGTCATTTACTTAATAATAATCTTTATTGAACTCAACGACTTGAATACAACATCTTTTGAAATATGCCATGAATGACTCCAAGTAATATCTTTAAAATGAGCAAATGCACAGCGGAAGATTTCTTTAATACCTGAGAATAAACATGCTTAAAAGTGTCAACCAAAAGGTTGGTGAGTTCATTAGTTTATCGTAATCATTTATTTCCATCATTTTAATAGACCACAATATTTTCATATTCATAAACAATATTACACTCGCAAGTGTATAAAAATCATTCATATGGATTGAACACCCGGTAACCGACGTTAACTTTAATGCATAGAATATCCCCACAGACATCTCGTCTGTATAATAATAATCTCGAAGTACTAAAGCATTCGTACCCCGAATGGGACTTGTCGAGGTCCATAGATCTATCTTTAGGATTCGCGTCAACTATGGGCCATTTCCCTACATTCTTAGGTTACCAGACTTGAAGGGCGATATTCAATATCAACAATCCAACCATATAATGTAGTTTCAATTACTTGTGTCTATTTCGTCAGACATTTATAAAAGTAGCGCATGTATTCTCAGTCCCAAAAATATATATTGAAAAAGCTTTTAAAAAGGGAGCAAATGAAACTCACGATACTGTATTTCATAGTAAAATACATATGACGTCATTGAAAAGTGTAGGGTTGACCTCGGATTCACGAACCTATATTAAGTATATATATTTATATGTTGGTCAATATCTGTTCAACAATTTAGGTCAAGTCGCAGTGTATCACAATCCTAATGCTCGAGATTATCATGCAAAAGTCAACAAAAGTTATCTAATCCAAAAATGGTTTTCAAAATCTATACATGTTTATTATATAACTTAAATATAGTCGTTTTATATATTTAAATATATATTTATCAGATTTTATTAGAGTAAATAATACAAGTCATTAATTAATAAATAAAAATTTATATTAAAATTTATATATGATAGAAAATACTTTTATATATCTCAAGTAGTAAAATTTATAAAGTTCACTTGATATCATAAAAATATAGTGGTATGTATTATTAATGTAATTATATTACGTGTGGTAAAAATATCTTTGTATCACATATTTATTTGATAAAATACTATTGATAATATTAATAATGAACAAAAATTTTATTATTTTGTAATAATAATAATATTAATTATTTTAATAATAATAATAATAATAATAATAATAATAATAATAATAATAACATTATTTATGTTTATTAATGATAATAATAATTTTAATAATAAATAATATTGTTATAATCATGTTAATGATAATAACAGTGATGATAATATTGTTGTTATTAATAATACTAATATTATTCATAAAATGATAATTTTAATGAATACATTTTCTAACAATTATAACAATCTTAATAATAACAATACTTTTTAATATTATCGATAATAATAATAATAATAATTTTATTAATACTACTAAAATGATAATAATAATGATATTTCCCAATGTGATATCCCCCATCTTTCGAACGAAAGCCTTTTATAAACCAAGGCATTCTTGGAACGTTCTTCGAATGTATTACAAACTGATCTCGCCTTAAATAGTTGTGCCGAGGAATTCTGACCTACTCTAGACAAGATTTCATCAATCTTGTCTCCGGTTAGGTCTCTTAAAATATTGGGTTGTCTATCCATTTTGTGTTTTTATACTGTAAAATAGACAAGAGTTAGATTCATAAAAAAAATACTTATTAATACAAGCAATTTTTACATATATCATAAAGCATAAGCACACTATATTACATATATTACATCACACGAATACAACTATCTTATTCCGACTCGCTCGTTTCTTCTTCTTCGTTTTTGGTTCGTTTTGCCAAGTTTCTAGGGATATATGATTGATAATGCTAAAAATGAACATATATTTCATAGCATTATTCCCCAAGAAAGACAAGCTTTTAGTTGCAATTGTTCTATTTACAAGTGATATTCGTTTAAATAATAAAAGGTGAAGACAAAAGACAGATTCGACGAATTGAAGACGCAAACGACCAAAAAGCTCAAAAGTACAAAATACAATCAAAGAGGTTCCAATTATTGATAAGAAACGTCTCGAAATTACAAGAGTACAAGATTCAAAACGCAAAGTACAAGATATAAAATAGTACGCAAGGACGTTCGAAAATCCGGAACCGGAACCAGAGTCAACTCTCAACGCTCGACGCAACGGACTAAAAATTACAAGTTAATGATGTATATAAATATAATATAATATATAATTAATTATATTAATTATATATATATTATATTTATAAAATAAATCGTCGGCAAACAAAGAGCCAAATGTGGGTGAGCTGTAAAAATGATCTCCGCGACTCGCGGAGTTTGAAGAAGAAAAGTGCCGCGAGTCGCGGAGCCCCAAAAACTGAAACTCCCTATAAAACCCAACGAATTCTGATCATTTTTATATAATAATATATCAATCTCTCTATCTATATACGTAATATTTATATTTTAATTTTAATTTTAATTTTAATCCTAATAATAAGGGTATGTTAGCGAATGTTGTAATGGTGTAAGACGAAATTCTGTCCGTGTAACGCTACGCTATTTTTAATCATTGTAAGTTATGTTCAACCTTTTTAATTTAATGTCTCGTAGCTAAGTTATTATTATGCTTATTCAATCTGAAGTAATCATGATGTTGGGCTAATTACTAAAATTGGGTAATTGGGCTTTGTACCATAATTGGGGTTTGGATAAAAGAACGACACTTGTGGAAATTAGACTATGGGCTATTAATGGGTTTTATATTAACTAAACAATACCTTGTTAATTTAATATACAAACTTATAATTCGACGTATATATATATAACCACATACGCTTGACTGGGTACGGTGGGCGGGATATCTATAAATACCAATAATTATTCATTTTACCGGACACGGAACTGGATTAATAGTTAATAGACTTGTTGAAACAGGGGTGAATTACATTCAAGGGTAATTGGTGTAATTGTTAACAAAGTAGTAAAACCTTGGTTTACACGCAGTCGATAACCTGGTGTATTCATTAAACAAAGTATTAAAACCTTGTTACAATTCGAATCCCCAATTAGTTGGAATATTTGACTTCGGGAATAAGAATAATTTGACGAAGGCTTTCGCTCTTTATATTTATGACTGATGGACTATTATTGACAAATTCGTATGGACATATTAAATAATCCAGGACAAAGAACAATTAACCCATGGGCATAAAACTAAAATCAACACGTCAAACATCATGATTACGGAAGTTTAAATAAGCATAATTCTTTTATTTCATATTTAATTTCCTTTATTTTATATTTAATTGCACTTCTAATTATCGCACTTTTATTGTTATTGTTATTGTATTTAATTGTACTTTTTAATTATCGCAAGTTTATTTTATCGCACTTTCATTTATCGCAATTTCATTATCGTTATTTACTTTACGCTTTAAATTAAGTCTTTTATTTATATTTTACATTTGGTTTTAACTGCGACTAAAGTTTTAAAATCGACAAACCGGTCATTAAACGGTAAAAACCCCCCTTTATAATAATATTATTACTTATATATATTTGTATTTTTATAAAAGTAAACTAATATAGCGTTAAGCTTTGTTTAAAGATTTTCCCTGTGGAACGAACCGGACTTACTCAAAACTACACTACTGTACGATTAGGTACACTGCCTATAAGTGTTGTAGCAAGGTTTAAGTATATCCATTCTATAAATAAATAAATATCTTGTGTAAAATTGTATCGTATTTAATAGTATTTCCTTCTAAAATTTAATAGTATTTTATACCCCTTAGCTTTAACATCAAGTTATTTTTGGCGCCGCTGCCGGGGACTAATCTAGCTTAAAAGCCGGAAGCGCAACGCTAATAAAAAAAAAAGATTTTTATTTTTAGTTTACTCTTATTAAAATTCACTTTTGTAAAAATACGTTTTTAATTATTTGAAAATATAAAAAGAAAACAAAAATTTATATATTTTTTTAATATTTTGTTAAATATTTAAGTTTTATAAAGTTTCTTTATTTTTATTTTATAAAAATATAAGTTTTATTTAAATATTTTTATTTAAAACATATAAAAAAAACCGAAAAAAAATTAATTAATAAATATATAAATCTAGTTTTAAGATTTTTATTATAAAGTATTTCTATTTTTATTTTAGTTTTTAAAACATAAATTTTTATTTAGTTTTTATAAATATTTTATTTAAATATTTAAACAGAAAATATATACAAAAAAAAAAAGTAAAACGAAACCTGTCGAAACCAGCCTGTCATCTGAATTTTCATATCCCGCGACTCGCGGAGTTTGAGGAAGAAAATACCGCAACTCGCGGAGCCTCCCTGACACACGTGACAGAACCCTAATTTCGCATTAATTACGAATTTTATTATTATTTATTTATTATTATTAACCCTAATTACTTAATTATTATTATAATTAGTTTAAGTTTTTAAATTAAATTGTATTTTAAATTTTAATTAGTTTTATTATATATAAAAATTAATAGTTTTATAAAATAAATAATATAAAAATAATATTTTTATAAAAATTGTACTTTTTACAACTTTTTGTATATTTTTATATTTTGTCCCTTTTTAATTATTTTAGCGTAATATTTGTATTTTTCGCTCGTATTTAGTTTTAAGATATAGTTTTTGCCATAGTTATTTTTATTTCTAGATTTTTAGGCTTTGCCGTAAAATTCCTTAAGTGCTTTTTCTTTAGACTAAGATTTAGGTGCTTTAGAATTTTGCGACACCTTTTTAAGTTTTAGTATCTTTTTAAGTTATTGCCATTTGGGATATAGTTTTTCTTGTAAGCTTTAATATTTTTAGACACCTTTTACCTATGTATCAATTATCATTCCAATTAGTAATATAATTTTAAGTTAGTGATAGTAATAAGGTTGGGTTAGTCGAGTGTTTTTAAGTTCTATAAGTCATTTCTTTTTAATTCTTATTTTCCGACGCCTTTTATTTTTCAACCCTTTTCTTTTTCTTTTTCCGACACGCTCTTTTTCTTTCTTATTTCTCGCTATTCTAGTTTTAGGACATATATTTTTATTCTACTTCTTATCTAAATTTCTTAAAATTACGAAAATTTATTTTAAGTGGTTAAATTGATAGACATCAAAATTTTCTGGTTCGTAGTAATAGTTGGATTTGTACGTGGACCGGGTTATTGGAGCCAAATAGTCCTCAATTATATTGAGACCAAACGAATCCTGCCCCTCTGCTGCATCTTTTGGCTATTCGAAACGTGGGCAAAATCAGAAAAGTCTATTGATTGGATAACTTATATAATTTTTCTTTCCTTTTTAAAAACTAATAGGATATTCAGTGAATGCACCGAGCAAGACGTTCACCACCTTTTGTACGTTCACCACCTGTAACTAGATCAAGACATTTAGCAAATATTACCGCCATTAATTTTTCTTTAGAATCGTCATCCAGTCGACCAAGTACTCCAGTTCAAATTTTCGATAATCCATTTTTTGAACCCGACCTCACAATTGAGAATCCGGAGAATATTCAGGGACGATTCATAGATCCTGAACCACTAAACTTTCCTCCGGAACCACCAATCATTCAAACAGAGATTGTTGAGGAACGAACCATTAAATCAGAATCCTCTAGTGATTCAGATTCAACAACTTCAATTATGGAAGTAACAGAACCTTTAAGTATGGAAGACCGAATGCGAGCTAAACGCACTGGCCAAGGTCACGCAATTACTCATCCTGACATTAATGCGCCAGATTATGAAATCAAAGGACAAATTCTACACATGGTGACTAATCAATGCCAATTTAGTGGTGCACCGAAGGAAGATCCAAATGAACATCTTCGTACCTTTAATAGGATCTGCACACTATTTAAAATCCGAGAAGTAGAAGATGAACAGATATATCTCATGTTATTTCCCTGGACTTTAAAGGGAGAAGCCAAAGATTGGTTGGAATCGTTACCTGAAGGGGCGATTGATACATGGGACATTTTAGTTGAAAAATTTCTTAAACAATTCTTTCCAGCATCTAAAGCCGTAAGACTTCAAGGAGAAATTGTTACGTTCACACAGAAGCTAAATGAAACTCTATATGAGGCGTGGACAAGATTTGGAAAGTTATTAAGAGGATGTCCGCAACATGGTTTAGACACCTGTCAAATAGTACAAATATTCTACCAAGGATGCGACATCACTACAAGGAAAGACATATATATAGCAGCTGGTGGTTCTATTATGAAGAAAACAGAAACTGATGCTTACAAAATTATTGATAACACTGCTTCCCACTCACATGAGTGGCACCAAGAAAAAGATATCGTTAGATCATCTAAAGCAGCTAGAGCCGATTCTAGCCATGACTTAGATTCCATTTCCGCAAAGATAGATGCTGTCGAGAGACGAATGGAAAAGGTGACCAAGGATATTCACTCAATACGAATTAGTTGTGAGCAGTGTGGAGGATCACATTTGACAAAAGATTGTCTCAGTATTGAATTAACAATGGAACAAAGAGAGAATATTTCATACATAAACCAAAGGCCTGGAAATAATTATCAGAATAATTATCAACCGCCAAGACCGATTTACAATCAAAACCAGAATTATAACAGAAATGTTCCATACAATAACCAACAAGGTCCTAGCAATCAACAAGTATCCAATAATAATTACAATCAGCAAAGACCTAATTTTCAAAACAAACCACCACAATAAACCGATGATAAAAAGCCGAATTTAGAAGATATGATGACAAAGCTAGTTGAAACTCAAACGCAGTTTTTCACATCTCAAAAACAAACCAATGAACAAAATGCTCAAGCATTTAGAAATCAACAAGCTTCTATTCAAAACTTGGAACAAGAAGTAAGTAACCTAGCAAGATTAATAGGTGAAAGAAAACCGGGAAGTTTACCTAGTGATACAAATGCTAACCCCCGGAATGAAACAGCTAAAGCCATTAAAACAAGAAGTGGTACAACACTTAAACCACCTGAAATACCTGTAACTTCTGATGAAGCTATTCCTACTCCACAAGAACCACAACCTGATCAAGATAAGGAAAAAGGACCGGTAGTTGAAAAGGTTAATGAAGATAACACAGTTAAGGCTAAACCTTATGTTAAACCATACCAATCACCACTTCCTTACCCGAGTAAAATGAAGAAAGAGAAACTTGAAGCCGAGCAATCCAAATTCTTGGATATGTTTAAACAGATAAATGTAAATCTTCCTTTCATTGATGTGATTTCAGGAATGCCTAGATATGCTAAATTCTTGAAAGATCTAATCTCAAATAGAAAGAAAATGGAAGAACTCTCGGCTGTTACTATGAACGCTAATTGTTCAGCAGTGCTGTTGAATAAGATACCAGAAAAACTATCTGATCCAGGAAGTTTCACAATTCCATGTTTTCTGGGTAGTCTTAGTTCAATAGAAGCATTGGCAGACTTAGGTGCTAGTATAAATTTAATGCCGTATTCACTATACGCTAAACTAGACCTTGGAGAATTGAAACCAACAAGAATAAGCATACAACTAGCCGATAGATCAAAAAAATATCCTAGAGGGATAATGGAGAATATGCTAGTTAAAGTTGGTACTTTAGTATTTCCAGTAGATTTTGTTGTTCTGGACATGGAAGAAGATTCTCAAGTTCCTCTCATATTAGGAAGACCATTCTTAAACACGGCTAAAGCAATGATAGACGTGTTCGGTAAGAAATTGACCCTAAGTATAGAGGACGAGAGTGTTACCTTTTCAGTTGATAGAGCAATGCAACAACCACAATCTGCAGATGATACATGTTATTATATTCAAACTATAGATGCACATGCAGAATTGTTAGAAGAATTTCCAGAATTACAAGGAACAGGAGAATGTTCTTTAGGAGAAGGTAATGAACCAATTGATGAAGCTGAAATGTTAGCTACACTAATAGCTAATGGATATGAACCAACAACAGAAGAAATTCAAATGCTAAAAGAAGAAGACAGATATCGATATAAATCATCGATAGAAGAACCACCGAAATTAGAGTTAAAGCCACTTCCAAACCATTTGGAATACGCTTATTTACATGGTGAATATGAATTACCTGTAATAATATCGTCTTCTCTTACTGAAAATGAGAAATCACAACTCATTTATGTGTTGAAAGCTCATAAACCAGCCATTGCATGGAAGATTCATGATATTAAAGGAATAAGTCCTTCGTATTGCACACATAAAATCCTTATGGAAGAAGGTCATAAAACGTATGTGCAACGCCAACGAAGACTAAATCCTAATATGCAAGATGTAGTTAAAAAAGAAATTATTAAACTGCTAGATGCAGGTTTGATATATCCAATTTCTGATAGTCCATGGGTAAGCCCAGTTCAATGCGTGCCTAAGAAGGGTGGCATGACTGTCATTACAAATGAGAAAAATGAGCTTATTCCTACTAGGACTGTAACAGGATGGCGTGTATGTATTGATTATAGAAAATTAAATGACGCCACCAGAAAAGATCACTTTCCCTTACCTTTCATTGATCAAATGTTGGAAAGATTAGCCGGAAATAGTTACTATTGTTTTCTTGATGGATTTTCTGGATATTTTCAAATTCCAATAGCACCCGAAGACCAAGAGAAAACCACGTTCACGTGCCCTTATGGTACTTTTTCTTACAAACGCATGCCATTTGGACTTTGCAACGCCCTTGCAACCTTTCAAAGGTGTATGATGGCGATTTTTCACGACATGATAGAAGAATGCATGGAAGTTTTCATGGATGACTTTTCAGTCTTCGGTGATACATTTGAATCATGTCTAGTTAATCTGGAACGAATGCTTATTAGATGCGAACAATCAAATCTAGTACTTAATTGGGAGAAATGCCATTTCTTGGTTAAAGAAGGCATCGTTCTTGGACATAAAATCTCAAAAGAAGGAATTGAAGTGGATAGAGCTAAAGTAGATGTAATTGCTAAACTTCTACATCCCACCAATGTTAGAGGAGTTAGGAGTTTTCTAGGGCATGCCGGTTTTTACCGACGTTTCATAAAAGATTTTTCTAAAATTGCCACTCCTATGAATAAACTCCTAGAAAAGGATGCTCCATTCATCTTTTCAGATGAATGTATCAAATCTTTTAATATTCTTAAAGAGAAACTCACTAATGCACTGATCATGATAACACCAAATTGGAATCTACCGTTTGAACTAATGTGCGATGCAAGTGATTTTGCAATGGGAGCCGTTTTAGGACAAAGGATTGAAAAACGATTTCAACCTATATATTATGCTAGTAAGACGTTACAAGGAGCACAAACAAACTATACAACTACTGAAAAAGAACTCCTTGCTATTGTCTTTGCTTTTGACAAATTTCGTTCATATCTCGTTCTAGCAAAAACGGTGGTCTATACCGACCATTCTGCTCTTAGATACCTATTTTCGAAACAAGATGCCAAACCAAGATTAATCTGTTGGATCTTACTCTTACAAGAGTTCGATATTGAAATCCGAGATAAAAGAGGAGCAGAAAATCTCGCCGCTGATCATCTTTCTCGTCTTGAAAATCCCGAATTAGAAGTTCTAAATGAATCGGCCATACAAGACAACTTTTTTGATGAATATCTATTGAAGATAGATTATAATGAAATCCCATGGTTTGCAGACAATGCAAACTACTTAGTTTGTGGATTCCTTGAAAAAGGATTATCGTACCAAAAACGAAAGAAATTCTTCAGTGATATAAAACACTATTTTTGGGAAGATCCACATCTATTTAAAAGTTGTCCAGATGGAATAATACGCCGATGTATATTCGAAGATGAAGCTAGTAAAATTTTAAACCATTGTCACACAGGACCAACAGGAGGGCATTATGGGCCTCAACTAACAGCAAGAAAAGTTTATGATGCTGGATTCTATTGCCCTACAATTTACAAAGACGCACACCTTCTTTGCAAATCCTGTGATGCTTGTCAAAGGGCCGGAAAAATAAGTCAACGTGATGAAATGCCACAAAATGTCATCCAAGTATGTGAAGTATTTGACATTTGGGGTATTGACTTTATGGGTCAATTTCCAAAATCTCATAATAATCTCTATATTCTCGTAGCCATTGATTATGTATCTAAATGGGTGGAAGCACAAGCTCTCCCAACTAACGATGCACGAGTTGTAGTCAACTTTTTAAAACGTCTTTTTGCAAGGTTTGGAACACCGAAAGCTTTAATAAGTGATCGGGGAACTCATTTCTGTAATAATCAACTTGAGAAAGTTCTTAAAAGATATGGAGTAACTCATAAAATCTCCACCGCATATCATCCACAAACAAGTGGACAAGTTGAAAATACCAACCGAGCTTTAAAACGTATTCTAGAAAAAACCGTAGGATCAAATCCGAAGGAATGGTCCATTAAATTGGAGGATGCACTCTGGGCTTTTAGAACAGCCTACAAAACTCCAATTGGAACCACACCTTTTAAACTCGTCTACGGAAAAGCATGTCATCTTCCAGTAGAAATTGAACACAAAGCATTTTGGGCTTTGAAGACATGTAATCTTGATAAACATGAAGCTGGACGTCTATGATTAAGTCAACTAAACGAATTAGAAGAATTAAGACATGAAGCATACGAAAATTCGTTAATCTATAAAGAAAGAACGAAGAAATGGCATGATAAAAGAATCAGAAGTTCAAAAGAATTTAAAGAAGGAGACAGAGTTCTTCTTTTCAATTCACGATTCAAGCTATTTCCTGGAAAATTGAAATCAAGATGGTCTGGACCATTCATAGTCAAAAGAGTTTTCCCATACGGAACGCTGAAATTAATAAATTCAAATGGGATTGAATTTAAAGTTAATGGTCACAGAGTTAAACATTACATACATGGTCCGATGGAAGTTGACAATGAAGTTAATCATAATTTCACCACCAAAGAAAACCTTCAAAATGAAAACATAAATATGTTATCAACAACATATGAAAAATCAAAATTAGAATATAAGGAGGATTCAAATTTGAGTGATGAAGAAGAATTCTTATACAAACCTCCCATTCCAAGAAACGAAGAAAAATGTGAACAAGAAATTCAAATAGAAGTGAAAGAACCAAGGAAAGAACACACGAAAAAGGTTTACAAACCAACTCGACTTACTAAAGCAGGAGACCCGGGTGAATTTATCATTTCTTGCTTGCTTAATGATGGTGCTGTATATAATGGACTCGCAGATTTAGGAGCAAGTGAAAATATTATGCCTCTTTCCTTATACAAAAGATTAGGCATGGGTAAATTAAAACCAACCAAAATAGGTGTTCAATCATTTGACCAAACCATTAAACACCCGGTTGGAATAGCAAATAATTTACTTGTTAACGTGGGAAGTTTGACCTTTGTTGCAAACTTCATAGTGATTAATATGGAGGAAAACCTTGATATTCCTCTAATTCTAGGTCGCCTATTTTTAGCAACCACCGAGGCATTCATTGATGTAAGAGAAGGTAGAATGACACTTAGGGATGGTGATACATCGATCACCTTTGTGAACCGAAAGTTTAGATCTCCACAAACCAAAACTGTTAGACCAATAAAAACGCATAAGTGTGGGGAAGATGAAGAAACACTTAATGATGATCCAATCACAAAGAATGCCGTTGATGATACGAAATTAGATGAACCCATTTTTAACAGTTCAACGAAGAAATTTTATAAACGGATTCACGATGCTAAGATTAAAGGAAACTTTAAGTTATATAACTGATTAATATCCAATTTATCGTCAAAAGAAAAGGCAATGTTAGTTGAATTTGTGAAAGTTACGGAGGAAATCAACAAATGGATTGAAGTAAAAGTCAAAGATATACAAGTTGTTGATGATTCAATTGAAAATAATGTTAATCACAATTTCAACTAAGTATAGGGGGTTTATGTATTTCTGTTAGAGTTAGATTTTCTGTTTTTGTGTAGTTCTCGAAAATGGAACCCGAATGGTCTTTCCCTAGCAGACCCTAAAGAACTAGTCTTCTCCCCCCATTCTGAATTTTTATTTTTTTAGGTTTTTACGAAATGAAGACTGCCTGTGAACTAAACCATGGTCTAATGCTACACGCTTTGATCACTAAACGTAATAATGACACACTTCCGAGTGAAATAGTATCAGTAATCAGAGAAAGATTGGACGGAGTAAGAAAAGAATCCAGATGCGAAGATAATAAGTTACAATTTGGTAAAGGAAAATTAAAATCCGCAGCGAAAAGAAGAGCATGACACCTAGAAAGATGTCACAAATGCGGAAAATGGTCACATGGAGGTAAATGTTCAAATAATCAAACCTATTCAAACACCGAATTTGTTACTTTATGCAGAGACGGACCGTTCATATGTTTAGAAGAAAAAACACTGAATGCTCGAGGTTACGCCTATGTAGCCATGGAAAACCAATTAAACCGACTATCTTATGAATGGGATAGATCATATAACTAAGAATACTATCTCACAGGTAAGTCTGTACAGTTTTTTTTGTTTTTATTTTTATTTTTATTTTTAACCTTTTGATAATAAACGCTAATTTGTTCGCTATAAAGTATTAAATTGGTATTAAATAAAATTAGGTTTGGCGACCGAAATTATTGATATCATTCAAAAATTTATTACAACACTGCGAAATTTAACGTTTATTCTTAAGGTATAAATATCTTTAATCAATCAACCCAAAATATTTCAAAAATTCGTCATGAGTTAAATTAGGTCTTGGAACCGAAATTACTTTACCGAAAAGAGGGGCGCATATTTTTGATGATATTTGATTGATTAAAGTGGGATAAAAAGCCAAAAAGATTTTTAATTTTATTTTTACCATGTTTTTAAAATTAATATATAAATCTTAAATTAATATTGTAAACTTTGTAAAAACAATATATTTAAAATTATAAATATTTGAGAAATATAATATAAGTTTGGTGTGATTTTACAATATGAATTTTTAAATTAAGTTTGGTGTAAATTTTTTTTAATTTTTAAAATATGAATTTTATTTTTATGCATTTTAAATTGTAAGTTTGGTGTGAATTTTTATTATTAATTTTGAATTTTATGTATTTTTAATTTAAGTTGGTGTGAATTTAAAAACAAAAATTTACTTTATCTCATTAAGTTAAAAATATGATTTTTAAAATTCGTCGTAAGTTGAAGACTAGGTCATTGAACCGAAATTGCTTTACCCGAGGGAGGGACGAGAACTTTTATTATCATTATTTTTAATCTTATTGAATTAAAGTATGCCAAAAACATTAAAAAAAAAAACCCAAAAATCTTAGCTTTTAAAACAATCGCTACAAAAAAACAAATTTTAAAATTTTGTCGAAGGACGGACTAGGACATCGATCCGAAACGACCTCATCCTAAATAACAAGGGAAACAAAATTTTAAAATTAATTACTTAATTGTTTTAATTAGTATAAGATGTGTAAAAAAAAAATACAAACTCTGCGACTCGCGGAGTTTGAAGGGTAAAATACCGCGACTCGCGGAGTTCCAAAAATACAGAAAAAAATAAAAGGGCCAAAACTGATCAGTCCCCAACCCAACACCCACAAATTCTGCGAAATAAAACCCGAAAATACACGAAAAACACACACCAAATTCACAATTTTTCACCGTTAATCATCAAATCTTTTACTAAAATCATGTTAAGAAGGATGCTATCAAGGAATTACTCAAGAAAAACGGTAAATTTCTACACCTAAACACCATTTAATCCGAAAATTGGTGTTCTTGAGCAATTTTATACCCAATTTGATTTTGATGTTTTTTAGTGTAATTATGCTTAAATTGTTTATGTATTATGCTTGTATAACCTAGATTGATGCTATTTAACATGATTAGAAGCCTTAAACTTCAAATTTTGAGTAATCTAGGGTTTGTGTTCTTGAGCAATTTGGGGCTTTTTGATATAAACAGGTTATGGCCGATTTTTGTCATGAATTGTTGCTAAATTAAGTAGTGTAACATGTTTAGGTAGTTAAATGATCCAAACTTTGAGCCTAAGCATGATTTTGAGAATTAAAGTGGACTTTTTCAAGTCTAAAATTCATGAACTTGATTTTTGAGAGAGAATGCCATTTGAAACTTGTTTAATTGCTAGTAATGATTATTTTGACATGTTATTTGAGTTGAATGCTTATGAACTTGGCGAACATTTTCGTATATGCTTATTCGAAAAGTGTAGATTTGATGAAAATGAGCTTAAGTTTGATATAAATTGATCATGTCATTGTAATTATTTTGATTGATGATTTTGCTGACACTAATGCATATTTGGATGCACAAAAATTGTGTTTGATGTGTTTTGCAGACTGAAGGGGTGAATCTTCATCCCAAGCTCGCAATGCTCCTGCTGAGAATGCGGAACAACAGGAGGTGGATAACTACTACAAACAAGATATACCTCATCCAGTCATGACATTTTCTGATATGCACTTGGAAGATTTGCACCCGAACCTGAGATTTGACAGACTTTGGATAGATTATCCAAAATACCAAAGGGGTTTGCATACTCTTCATTCTAAAGCTGTTGAAGTACCTAGGGTCATAGAATGGGGACCATTATAAGCTGTAGAATTGGCCGGGCCAATTAGGGAATTACTTGCACAGAGGTATGGTAATTCCACTTTTAACGACTGGGTACGGTTATTCAACATGCGTAGACCTGTATATAAAGTATGGTGTGAAGAATTATTGTGTAGTATAGAATTAAATGATCGGGTAGCTAGTTTAACCGATCGATCTTTTATTAGATTTTTGTTAGGAGGTTCGATGCGCCACATGTCTTTACTAGACATGGCTCAGGCTTTACGTATATATATGCCTGAGGAGCTAGCATCTGCCGATTGTAGAGGGTTGATACTAAATGGTAGAAAGATAGACGAAAATTTTGATACGCATGGTGTATGGAGTCAAATGACTAGCCATCACCGATTTAAAGGGGGAAATTACTCTTATTTGGATATAGATAGAGCTGAATTAAGAGTAATTCATAGGTTTTTAGCCAATTAGATTACACAACGAGGTAAGAATAAGGAAAAGGTAAATGAACAGGATTTGTTTTACCACATGTGTATTCGAGACCCACAAAGCGCTGTAAGTATACCTTATTGTGTGGGTTATTATTTATCAGCTATGGTTAGGGGGATGAGACTGTATAGCATAATAGGAGGTGGTATATTTATTACTTTGATTGCTGAATATCTCGGTGTGGATATAAGTCGGGGGGGATTACTAATCGAAGAACCAGAACCCCGAGATGCAATAGGTTTAAATGTATACCATGGTGCGAAAGTTTTGAAGAGGCGAAATAACGCCGCATTACGATATAATGGTAGACATCCACAGGTTGAGAGAAACCAACAGCAAGGTAATGTAGGAGGGGGAAATGAAATGGCAGAAATGCAAAGGTTTATAGCTTCACAAGAGTATGAAAATGCTAGACATAGAGCATTTGAAGATTGGCAAGTTCATCAAAACCAAATCATAGCTAATTGCCAACATATAGGTAGAAACTATATTCCTACTCCATCGCCCATATTCCCTCCCTGGTCTATAGAGATTCAACCACCGTATCCTACGTATAACCTAGCCGAAGCATTTTATAGCACCTATGGTTATGCATGGAACCCCTTCTGGTATCAGTATCATCCCTAGTCTACTTAGTTTTTTATTTATTTATTTATTTTATTATTTGTAATGTTAATACATTTAATATTTATGTTGGATTTGTAATAGTTTTATAATTTTCTAAATTTTATTATTAGATTTTAATAATTTTTGAATGTGGGGTAATATACCAAACTTCAAAAATATGTATATATGTTTGCAGTTTATCTTATGTACACAACAGGATAAAACAACGCATTTTCAAAGACTGACATTAAGTTCAGCAAAAGCAACTAATTTTGACGACAAGATGCAAAATATATGTGAAATAACAACAAGACGGAATGAACAAATGATATGCACCATTTATCATTCAGCAAGCAAACACAAATATGTTTGGAAACTTTGGTAAAATTTAATCATTTCTACGCTAATCACCCTCAATAATTTAAATTGTTACTGATTTCTTGCAAATGAGGGCATTGCATGATCTTAAGTGTGGGAAGGGGTTAAATTCTTTCGGATTTTAAAATTTTTATCTTAAACACTTGGTTACCATTAAAAATACTAGTAAAGCAGTAGTTGTATTAGAATCTAGTGCTCTCTGATAATAAAGAACAGCCCTAGTCTTATATACTGACTACCCAATTCTAGTAAAATTTTTCAAAATTTTCAATTAAAGGAACTCAAAATCATGTTTATACATATTTATGAATGATAAAACTAGGTTTTAACACCGAAATTATTGTTACCTCGGAAAGGACATAAATTGAGAAACAAACCAAAATGTTAAAATTCATTTAAAATGGAATAGAGGACAATAAAAAGGAAAATAAAAGCCAAGTGTGGGAAAATTTACCAAGATATTTTAAACATATGTCACATATTTCTGTAACAAATAACTGAAAATACTTTTGCTTTGGACTAAACTAAACTGTTTTACCCGATGAAAGAAAAGAAGAGATGGATCTACACGATGAATCAATTCCATCGTTAAAAGGAAGTAAAGTCTTCCGAAAAAGACACGCGCTTCTTGATTTAGGTCAAGAAGTTGTCGTCCAGACCAGCTGTAGGTTGACGAAAAATTAGAAAAGTCATCACTAAAATCAGCAGGAAATCCACGGACCTCAGCATCAAACAGGGTCGCCAGGTGGTCAGATTTATCCTAACCATGAGAAGGATTTATCTCGTAAAATGGGGGGGCACCGTGCAAATTAGCTGGATAAGACTAATGAATCAGATCCCCAGAAAGGATAATCTCCTTGAAGATTAAAAATCAGCTTTTAAGCCTGATATTACTCAATCCTAGAGATTGACCTTAAAGATTGAGAATTCAAACTCATGGAATTCAATGATATCTAAACTCGAGCTTGAACGAGAAAATATTTTGATCAAATTATAAACCGATTTGTTTTCTGAAAACCCATTTTCAATGCGTTCATTACCATTGAACGTAAAATCCTAGGAATTCACCTGAAATTCATTAGGTCACCTGAACCAAATCAGGTGTCAACCGTAAGAACGGTGGTTGCATAGCATGGTCAAAGACAGGACCTTGTGCCAGACCGAAAAATCATAAGGGTGAGCTTTACTATTGCTCCTACCAAGGATAGTAATTGCGTCCGACACGTTATAGACCATAATTAAAAGCATGTCAGGGGACATTGCCTTAACAGTTGCTTGTTCAACGCTTTCCTTTACAACCGGACGATAGTTTACCGAAAGGTAATATACGGGACAAGTAAACTGGACGTGTTGCTTTCCTAATACAAGGTTAGCAAGTGGGTGACACAAAACCGCAAGTTTTGAGCTAAAATTTTCAAATCTGAAACCCACCAAACCCACAAAAATAATTTGCAAACATCGGTGAAGGGTTATTCCGGAAAACTTATCTAGGGTAAAAACTAGATTTAATTTTCAAAAGATCAAATGTTTTCATAAAGATCCAATTTCCTTAATGGATCTAAATTTTTATAGTCATGTGGGACTGTAAACCATATCGTTACTACCATTGTTTATACCGCCGTAAAGAAATCACTGATGTACAAAGTGTGAAGAATAAAGAAGTGATTCTAGTATTTCAAGACTATATTGCTTGAGGACAAGCAACGCTCAAGTGTGGGAATATTTGATAATGCTAAAAACGAACATATATTTCATAGCATTATTCCCCAAGAAAGACAAGCTTTTAGTTGCAATTGTTCTATTTACAAGTGATATTCGTTTAAATAATAAAAGGTGAAGACAAAAGACAGATTCGACGAATTGAAGACGCAAACGACCAAAAAGCTCAAAAGTACAAAATACAATCAAAGAGGTTCCAATTATTGATAAGAAACGTCTCGAAATTACAAGAGTACAAGATTCAAAACGCAAAGTACAAGATATAAAATAGTACGCAAGGACGTTCGAAAATCCGGAACCGGAACCAGAGTCAACTCTCAACGCTAGACGCAACGGACTAAAAATTACAAGTTAATTATGTATATAAATATAATATAATATATAATTAATTATATTAATTATATATATATTATATTTATAAAATAAATCGTCAGCAAACAAAGAGCCAAATGTGGGTGAGCTGTAAAAACGATCTCCGCGACTCGCGGAGTTTGAAGAAGAAAAGTGCCGCGAGTCGCGGAGCCCCAAAAACTGAAACTCCCTATAAAACCCAACGAATTCTGATCATTTTTATATAATAATATATCAATCTCTCTATCTATATACGTAATATTTATATTTATAATTTATATTTTAATTTTAATTTTAATTTTAATCCTAATAATAAGGGTATGTTAGCGAATATTGTAATGGTGTAAGTCGAAATTCTGTCCGTGTAACGCTACGCTATTTTTAATCATTGTAAGTTATGTTCAACCTTTTTAATTTAATGTCTCGTAGCTAAGTTATTATTATGCTTATTTAATCCGAAGTAATCATGATGTTGGGCTAATTACTAAAATTGTGTAATTGGGCTTTGTACCATAATTGGGGTTTGGATAAAAGAACGACACTTGTGGAAATTAGACTATGGGCTATTAATGGGTTTTATATTAACTAAACAATACCTTGTTAATTTAATATACAAACTTATAATTCGACGTATTTATATATAACCACATACGCTTGATTGGGTACGGTGGGCGGGATATCTATAAATACCAATAATTATTCATTTTACCGGACACGGAACTGGATTAATAGTTAATAGACTTGTTGAAACAGGGGTGAATTACATTCAAGGGTAATTGGTGTAATTGTTAACAAAGTAGTAAAACCTTGGTTTACACGCAGTCGATAACCTGGTGTATTCATTAAACAAAGTATTAAAACCTTGTTATAATTCGAATCCCCAATTAGTTGGAATATTTGACTTCGGGAATAAGAATAATTTGACGAAGGCTTTCGCTCTTTATATTTATGACTGATGGACTATTATGGACAAATCCGTATGGACATATTAAATAATCTAGGACAAAGAACAATTAACCCATGGGCATAAAACTAAAATCAACACGTCAAACATCATGATTACGGAAGTTTAAATAAGCATAATTCTTTTATTTCATATTTAATTTCCTTTATTTTATATTTAATTGCACTTCTAATTATCGTACTTTTATTGTTATTGTATTTAATTGTACTTTTTAATTATCGCAAGTTTATTTTATCGCACTTTCATTTATCGCAATTTATTATCGTTATTTACTTTACGCTTTAAATTAAGTCTTTTATTTATATTTTATATTTGGTTTTAACTGCGACTAAAGTTTTAAAATCGACAAACCGATCATTAAACGGTAAAAACCTCCCTTTATAATAATATTATTACTTATATATATATTTGTATTTTTATAAAAGTAAACTAATATAGCGTTAAGCTTTGTTTAAAGATTTTCCCTGTGGAACGAACCGGACTTACTCAAAACTACACTACTGTACGATTAGGTACACTGCCTATAAGTGTTGTAGCAAGGTTTAAGTATATCCATTCTATAAATAAATAAATATCTTGTGTAAAATTGTATCGTATTTAATAGTATTTCCTTCTAAAATTTAATAGTATTTTATACCCCTTAGCTTTAACATCAATGATGCTCCCCTAATACTAGCCGTCATTTTCTACATTGGTTTAGAAAAACCTGGTGGTTTAGAGGTTCCCGGGTTATTGTCACAACTTAAGAAATACGGGTGTTGACGATACATATAAAGTTCATCGGGTTTGGAATCAAATTTCTCTATTTTATGCCCTTTCCCTTATTGTTCTCGTTTGCCTTATTAAATTGTGTTGGGGTAATTTCTATAACATCATCGGAATCCTTGTCGGGATCCGATTCATCGGAGAATTGGTAATCCTCCCAATACTTTGCTTCCTTGGCAGAAACACCATTGACCACAATTAACTTTGGTCGATTGGTTGAGGATTTTCTTCTACTTAACTGTTTTATTATTTCCCCCACTAGTTCTATTTCTTCTTTCGGTTCCGATTCTTCTTCCGGTTCCGATTCTTCTTCCGGTTCCGATTCTTCTTCCGGTTCCGACTCTTCTTCCGGTTCCGACTCTTCTTCCGGTTCCTCTTCGGGAACTTGTGAATCAGTCCACGAATCATTCCAATTTACATTTGACTCTTCATTATTATTAGGTGAGTCAATGGGACTTGTTCTAGAGGTAGACATCTATCACATAATATCAAACACGTTAAGAGATTAATATATCACATAATATTCACATGTTAAAAATATATAGTTTCCAACAAAATTTGTTAAGCAATCATTTTTCAAGTAAACACGGTCGAAGTCCAGACTCACTAATGCATCCTAACAAACTCGATAAGACACACTAATGCAAAATTCTGGTTCTCTAAGACCAACGCTCGGATACCAACTGAAATGTCCCGTTCTTATTGATTAAAAACGTTCCATATTAATTAATTTCGTTGCGAGGTTTTGACCTCTATATGAGACGTTTTTCAAAGACTGCATTCATTTTAAAACAAACCATAACCTTTATTTCAACAATAAAGGTTTAAAAAGCTTTACGTAGATTATCAAATAATGATAATCTAAAATATCCTGTTTACACACAACTATTACATAATGGTTACAATACAAATATGTTACAACGAAATAAGTTTCTTGAATATAGTTTTTACACAATATCATACAAGCATGGACTCCAAATCTTGTCCTTATTTAAGTATGCGACAGCGGAAGCTCTTAATAATCACCTGAGAATAAACATGCTTAAAACGTCAACAAAAATGTTGGTGAGTTATAGGTTTAACCTATATATATCAAATCGTAACAATAGACCACAAGATTTCATAATTCAATATACATCCCATACATAGAGATAAAAATCATTCATATGGTGAACACCTGGTAACCGACATTAACAAGATGCATATATAAGAATATCCCCATCATTCCAGGACACCCTTCGGATATGATATAAATTTCGAAGTACTAAAGCATCCGGTACTTTGGATGGGATTTGTTAGGCCCAATAGATCTATCTTTAGGATTCGCGTCAATTAGGGTGTCTATTCCCTAATTCTTAGATTACCAGACTTAATAAAAAGGGGCATATTCGATTTCGATAATTCAACCATAGAATGTAGTTTCACGTACTTGTATCTATTTTGTAAATCATTTATAAAACCTGCATGTATTCTCATCCCAAAAATATTAGATTTTAAAAGTGGGACTATAACTCACCTTTACAGATTTTTACTTCGTCGGGAAGTAAGACTTGGCCACTGGTCGATTCACGAACCTATAACAAATATGTACATATATATCAAAGTATATTCAAAATATATTTACAACACTTTTAATACATTTTGATGTTTTAAGTTTATTAAGTCAGCTGTCCTCGTTAGTAACCTACAACTAGTTGTCCAACGTTAGATGTACAGAAAAAAATTGATATATATTATCTTGAATCAATCCATGACCCAGTGTATACACGTCTCAGGCTAGATCACAACTCAAAGTATATATATTTTTGGAATCAACCTCAACCCTGTATAGCTAACTCCCACATTACTGCATATAGAGTGTCTATGGTTGTTCCAAATAATATATACACATGGGTCGATATGATATGTCAAAACATTTGCATACGTGTCTATGGTATTCCAAGATTACATAATATATTAGAATACATGTATAATACAATATAAGTTAGCTAGGATATGATTAATATAGATTTGTTACCAATTTTCACGTTGCTACAACAAGAAAAATTATCCAATCTTGTTTTACCCATAACTTCTTCATTTATATCCGTTTTGTGTGAATCAAATTTCTATGGTTTCATATTGAACTCTATTTTATGAATATAAACAGAAAAAGTATAGGTTTATAGTCGGAAATATAAGTTACAAGTCATTTTTGTAAAGGTAGTCATTTCAGTCGAAAGAACGACGTCTAGATGACCATTTTAGAAAACATACTTCCACTTTGAGTTTAATCATGATTTTTGGATATAGTTTCATTTTCATAAGAAAAATCATTTTCCCAGAAGAACAACTTTTAAATCAAAGTTTATCATAGTTTTTAACTAACTAACCCAAAACAGCCCGCGGTGTTACTACGACGGCGTATGTCCGATTTTACAGTGTTCTTCGTGTTTCCAGGTTTTAAATCATTAAGTTAGCATATCATATAGATATAGAACATGTGTTTAGTTGATTTTAAAATTCAAGTTAGAAGAATTAACTTTTGTTTGCGAACAAGTTTAGAATTAACTAAACTATGTTCTAGTGATTACAATTTTAAATCTTCGAATAAGATAGCTTTATATGTATGAATCGAATGATGTTATGAACATCATTACTACCTCAAGTTTTCTGGATAAAGCTACTGGAAATGAGAAAAATGGATCTAGCTTTAAAGGATCCTTGGATGGCTTGAAAGTTCTTGAAGCAGAATCTTGACACGAAAACAAGTTCAAGTAAGATTTCCACTCGAAATAAGATTGTTATAGTTATAGAAATTGAATCAAAGTTTGAATATGAGTATTACCTTGTATTAGAAAGATATCTTACTGTAAATAAGAAATATTTCTTGAGGTTGGATGATCACTCTACAAGATTGGAAGTAAGCTAGCAAACTTGGAAGTATTCTTGATTTTATGAAACTAGAACTTGTAGAATTTATGAAGAACACTTAGAACTTGAAGATAGAACTTGAGAGAGATCAATTAGATGAAGAAAATTGAAGAATGAAAGTATTTGTAGGTGTTTTTGGTCGTTGGTATATGGATTAGATATAAAGGATATGTAATTTTGTTTTCATGTAAATAAGTCATGAATGATTACTCATATTTTTGTAATTTTATGAGATATTTCATGCTAGTTGCCAAATGATGGTTCCCACATGTGTTAGGTAACTCACATGGGCTGCTAAGAGCTGATCATTGGAGTGTACATACCAATAGTACATACATCTAAAAGCTGTGTATTGTACGAGTACGAATACGGGTGCATACGAGTAGAATTGTTGATGAAACTGAACGAGGATATAATTGTAAGCATTTTTGTTAAGTAGAAGTATTTTGATAAATGTCTTGAATTCTTTCAAAAGTGTATGAATACATATTAAAACACTACATGTATATACATTTTAACTGAGTCGTTAAGTCATCGTTAGTCGTTACATGTAAGTGTTGTTTTGAAACCTTTAGGTTAACGATCTTGTTAAATGTTGTTATCCGATTGTTTATTAAATCAAATGAGATATTAAATTATTACATTATCATGATATCATGATGTATTAATATATCTTAATATGATATATATACATTAAATGTCGTTACAACGATAATCGTTACATATATGTCTCGTTTCAAAATCATTAAGTTAGTAGTCTTGTTTTTACATATGTAGTTCATTGTTAATATACTTAATGATATGTTTACTTATCATAATATCATGTTAACTATATATATATATATATATATCCATATATATGTCATCATATAGTTTTTACAAGTTTTAACGTTCGTGAATCGTCGGTCAACTTGGGTGGTCAATTGTCTATATGAAACCTATTTCAATTAATCAAGTCTTAAAAAGTTTGATTGCTTAACATGTTGGAAACACTTAATCATGTAAATAACAATTTCATTTAATATATATATAAACATGGAAAAGTTCGGGTCACTACAGTACCTACCCGTTAAATAAATTTCGTCCCGAAATTTTAAGCAGTTGGAGGTGTTGACGTATCTTCTGGAAATAAATGCGGGTATTTCTTCTTCATCTGATCTTCTCGTTCCCAGGTGAACTCGGGTCCTCTACGAGCATTCCATCAAACCTTAACAATTGGTATCTTGTTTTGCTTAAGTCTTTTAACCTCACGATCCATTATTTCGACGGGTTCTTCGATGAATTGAAGTTTTTCATTGATTTGGATTTCATCTAATGGAGTAGTGAGATCTTCTTTAGCAAAACATTTCTTCAAATTCGAGACGTGGAAAGTGTTATGTACAGCCACGAGTTGTTGAGGTAACTCAAGTCGGTAAGCTACTGGTCCGACATGATCAATAATCTTGAATGGTCCGATATACCTTGGATTTAATTTCCCTCGTTTACCAAATCGAACAACGCCTTTCCAAGGTGCAACTTTAAGCATGACCATCTCTCCAATTTCAAATTCTATATCTTTTCTTTTAATGTCAGCGTAGCTCTTTTGTCGACTTTGGGCGGTTTTCAACCGTTGTTGAATTTGGATGATCTTCTCAGTAGTTTCTTGTATTATCTCTGGACCCGTAATCTGTCTATCCCCCACTTCACTCCAACAAATCGGAGACCTGCACTTTCTACCATAAAGTGCTACAAACGGTGCCATCTCAATGCTTGAATGGTAGCTGTTGTTGTAGGAAAATTCTGCTAACGGTAGATGTCGATCCCAACTATTTCCGAAATCAATAACACATGCTCGTAGCATGTCTTCAAGCACTTGTATCGTCCTTTCGCTCTGCCCATCAGTTTGTGGATGATAGGCAGTACTCATGTCTAGACGAGTTCCTAATGCTTGCTGTAATGTCTGTCAGAATCTTGAAATAAATCTGCCATCCCTATAAGAGATAATAGAGATTGGTATTCCATGTCTGGAGACGACTTCCTTCAAATACAGTCGTGCTAACTTCTCCATCTTGTCATCTTCTCTTATTGGCAGGAAGTGTGCTGATTTGGTGAGACAATCAACTATTACCTAAATAGTATCAAAACCACTTGCAGTCCTTGGCAATTTAGTGATGAAATCCATGGTAATGTTTTCCCATTTCCATTCCGGGATTTCGGGTTGTTGAAGTAGACCTGATGGTTTCTGATGCTCAGCTTTGACTTTAGAACATGTCAAACATTCTCCTACGTATTTAGCAACATCGGCTTTCATACCCGGCCACCAAAAATATTTCTTGAGATCCTTGTACATCTTCCCCATTCCAGGATGTATTGAGTATCTGGTTTTATGAGCTTCTCTAAGTACCATTTCTCTCATATCTCCAAATTTTGGTACCCAAATCCTTTCAGCCCTATACCGGGTTCTGTCTTCTCGAATATTAAGATGCTTCTCCGATCCTTTGGGTATTTCATCCTTTAAATTTCCCTCTTTTAAAACTCCTTGTTGCGCCTCCTTTATTTGAGTAGTAAGGTTATTTTGAATCATTATATTCATAGATTTTACTCGAATGGGTTCTCTGTTCTTCCTTCTCAAGGCATCAGCTACCGCATTTGCCTTCCTCGGGTGGTAACGAATCTCAAAGTCGTAATCATTCAACAATTCAATCCACCTACGCTGCCTCATATTCAGTTGTTTCTGATTAAATATGTGTTGAAGACTTTTGTGGTCGGTATATATAATACTTTTGACCCCATATAAGTAGTGCCTCCAAGTCTTTAATGCAAAAACAACCGCACCTAATTCCAAATCATGCGTCGTATAATTTTGTTCGTGAATCTTCAATTGTCTAGACGCATAAGCAATCACCTTCGTTCGTTGCATTAATACACAACCGAGACCTTGCTTTGATGCGTCACAATAAATCACAAAATCATCATTCCCTTCAGGCAATGACAATATAGGTGTCGTAGTTAGCTTTTTCTTCAATAACTGAAACGCTTTCTCTTGTTCATCTTTCTATTCAAATTTCTTCCCTTTATGCGTTAATGCAGTCAAAGGTTTTGCTATTCTGGAAAAGTCTTGGATGAACCTTCTGTAGTAACCAGCTAGTCCTAAAAACTAGCGTATGTGTTTTGGAGTTTTCGGGGTTTCCCACTTTTTAACAGTTTCTATCTTTGCCGAATCCACCTTAATACCTTCTTTGTTCACTATGTGACCGAGGAATTGAACTTCTTCCAACCAAAATGCACACTTTAAAAACTTAGCGTACAATTCTTCCTTCCTCAATATTTCTAACACCTTTCTCAAATGTTCACCGTGTTCTTGGTCATTCTTTGAGTAAATAAGTATGTCATCAATGAAAACAATGACAAACTTGTCAAGGTATGGTCCACACACTCGGTTCATAAGGTTCATGAACACAGCTGGTGCATTAGTTAAACCAAACAGCATGACCATAAACTCGTAATGACCGTAACGTGTTATGAAAGCAGTCTTTGGAATATCATCTACTTTCACCCGCATTTGATGATACCCGGAACGTAAGTCAATCTTTGAATAAACAGACGAGCCTTGTAGTTGATCAAATAAGTCGTCGATTCTCGGTAGTGGGTAGCGGTTCTTGATGGTAAGTTTGTTCAACTCTCGATAGTCGATACACAACCTGAATGTACCATCTTTCTTCTTGACAAATAAAACAGGAGCTCCCCACGGTGATGTGCTTGGTCGAATGAAACTACGCTCTAAAAGTTCTTGTAATTGGCTTTGCAGTTCTTTCATCTCGCTGGGTGCGAGTCTGTAAGGAGCATGAGCTATTGGTGCAGCTCCTGGTACAAGATCTATTTGAAATTCAACGGATCGATGTGGGGGTAATCCCGGTAATTCTTTCGGAAATACATCAGGAAATTTTTTTGCTACGGGAACATCATTGATGCTCTTTTCTTCAGTTTGTACTTTCTCGACGTGTGCTAGAACAGCATAGCAACCTTTTCTTATTAGTTTTTGTGCCTTCAAATTACTAATAAGATGTAGCTTCGTGTTGCCCTTTTCTCCGTACACCATTAAGGGTTTTCCTTTTTCTCGTATAATGCGAATTGCATTTTTGTAACAAACGATCTCTGCTTTCACTTCTTTCAACCAGTCCATACCGATTATCACATCAAAACTCCCTAACTCTACTGGTATCAAGTCAATCTTAAATGTTTCGCTAACAAGTTTAATTTCTCGATTCCGACATACATTATCTGCTGAAATTAATTTACCATTTGCTAATTCGAGTAAAAATTTACTATCCAAAGGCGTCAATGGACAACTTAATTTAGCACAAAAATCTCTACTCATATAGTTTCTATCCGCACCCGAATCAAATAAAACGTAAGTAGATTATTGTCAATAAGAAACGTACCCGTAACAAGCTCCGGGTCTTCCTGTGCCTCTGCCGCATTAATATTGAAAACTCTTCTGCGGCCTTGTCCATTCGTGTTCTCCTGGTTCAGGCAATTTCTAATAATGTGGCCCGGTTTTCCACATTTATAACAAACTACATTGGCATAACTTGCTCCGACACTACTTGCTCCGCCATTACTCGTTCCGACACCTTTTGTTCCTTTTGTTCTGTTAACCCCTGGTCCGTAGACCTCACACTTCGCCGCGCTATGACCATTTCTTTTACACTTGTTGCAAAATTTGGTGCATAACCCCGAGTGATACTTTTCACACCTTTGGCATAGCTGCTTCTGATTGTTGTTGTTGTTGTTGTTGTTGTTGTTGCGGTTGTTATTGTTGTTGGGATGATTGTTGTAGTTGTTGTTGTTGTTGTTGTTGTTGTTGTTGCTGTTGTTGTTGTTCTTGTTGTTGTTGTTGGGCCGTTTGTTGTAGTTGCGATTGATGTTGCGATTGTTGGGATAGTTGTTGCGATTATTGTTGTAATTGCTGTTGTTGTTGTATTGGTAATTCTTGTCACTGTTTTCCTCCCACTTTCTTTTGACTTGCTTCACATTGGCCTCTTCAGCCGTCTGTTCTTTAATTCTTTCCTCAATCTGGTTCACTAGTTTGTGAGCCATTCTACATGCCTGTTGTATGGAGGCGGGCTCGTGTGAACTTATATCTTCTTGGATTCTTTCCGGTAATCCTTTCACAAACGCGTCGATCTTCTCTTCCTCATCTTCGAACGCTCTCGGACACAATAGGCACAATTCTGTGAATCGTCTTTCGTACGTGGTAATATCAAATCCTTGGGTTCGTAACCCTCTAAGTTCTGTCTTGAGCTTATTGACCTCGGTTCTGGGACGGTACTTCTCATTCATCAAGTGCTTGAATGCTGACCACGGTAGTGCGTAAGCATCATCTTGTCCCACTTGCTCTAAATATGTATTCCACCATGTTAACGCAGTACCTGTGAAAGTATGCGTAGCATACTTCACTTTGTCCTCTTTAGTACACTTACTTATGGCAAACACCGATTCGACCTTCTCGGTCCACCATTTCAATCCGATCGGTCCTTCGGTTCCATAAAATTCCAAAGGTTTGCAGGCAGTGAATTCTTTGTAGGTGCATCCTACACGATTTCTTACGCCGTTAGCTGCATTGCTAGATTTGGAGTTATTGTTGGTATGTAGCACAGCCTGTACTGCGGCTATGTTTGCAGCAAGAAAGGTACGAAATTCCTCTTCGCTCATATTCATGGTTTGTCGAGTAGTCGGTGCCATTTCCTTCAAATAGTCAAATGAAACAAGTTAATCATACAGAATATTAAGAGTAGTCAATAGTATCTCGTAGCATAATATGAACTCATTTATAAAAGCTTTTTCTTCATATTAGCGTTTTATAAGTTTAAATTCGGGTAGTACCTACCCATTAAGTTCATACTTAGTAGCTAATACACAATTTAACTACTACAATTCTATATGAAAAACTGATTATAATAATATTTCGCGTTCAAACTTTTACACAATATTTTACAAACTTACAATACCGCTTATTTTACATATAGCATGAAATATAGCACACAATAACTTTGATACAAGATAGTTGTGAAGATAATTCTAGCTAGTACACAAGTCGTTCAGCAAAGGCAATAAAGACACGTAATTCATACGTCCAGAAACAAGTCATGCATTCTGGTTTTACTAGGACTACTTCCCATCCTTGGTCTTGTGGAACATAACCGTTATGGCCGTTGATAAGACAGCGTGTTGTAACGCCGTCAAAGGGACGAGGGTTACGTAATGTACAACAGTCTCGTAACAATCTAAAAACCTCATTTCTTACCCCAATTACCGACTCCGTCACTTGTGGGAACGTTTTGTTTAATAGTTGTAGCCCGATGTTCTTGTTCTCACTTTGGTGAGAAGCGAACATTATTAACCCGTAAGCATAACATGCTTCTTTATGTTGCATGTTAGCCACTTTTTCTAAATCACGAAGTCCTATATTCGGATATATTGAGTCAAAATAATTTCTTAACCCGTTGCGTAAAATAGCATTTGGGTTCCCCGCAATATATGCATCAAAGTAAACACATCGTAACTTATGGATTTCCCAATGTGATATCCCCCATCTTTCGAATGAAAGCCTTTTATAAACCAAGGCATTCTTGAAACGTTCTTCGAATGTCTTACAAACTGATCTCGCTTAAATAGTTGTGCCGAGGAATTATGACTGACTCTAGACAAGATTTCATCAATCATGTCTCCGGGTAGGTCTCTTAAAATATTGGGTTGTCTATCCATTTTGTGTTTTTATACTGTAAAATAGACAAGAGTTAGATTCACAAAAAAAATACTTATTAATACAAGCAATTTTTACGTATATCATAAAGCATAAGCACACAATATTACATATATTACACCACACGAATACAACTATCTTATTCCGACTCGCTCGTTTCTTCTTCTTCGGTTTTGGTTCGTTTTGCCAAGTTTCTAGGGATATATGATGTTCCCCTAATACGAGCCGTCGTTTTCCACAAGGGTTTAGAAAAACCAGTTGGTTTAGAGGTTCCCGGGTTATTGTCACAACTTAAGAAATACGGGTGTTGACGATACATATAAAGTTCATCGGGTTTGGAATCAAATTTCTCTATTTTTATGCCCTTTCCCTTATTGTTCTCTTTTGCCTTATTAAATTGTGTTGGGGTAATTTCTATAACATCATCGAAATCCTTTTCGGGATCCGATTCATCGGAGAATTGGTAATCCTCCCAATACTTTGCTTCCTTGGAGGAAACACCATTGACCACAATTAACTTTGGTCGATTGGTTAAGGATTTTCTTCTACTTAACCGTTTTATTATTTCTCCCACTGGTTCTATTTCTTCTTCCGGTTCCGATTCTTCTTCCGGTTCCGATTCTTCTTCCGGTTCCGACTCTTCTTCCGGTTCCTCTTCGGGAACTTGTGAATCAGTCCACGAATCATTCCAATTTACATTTGACTCTTCATTATTATTAGGTGAGTCAATGGGACTTGTTCTAGAGGTAGACATCTATCACATAATATCAAACACGTTAAGAGATTAATATATCACATAATATTCACATGTTAAAAATATATAGTTTCCAACAAAATTTGTCAAGCAATCATTTTTCAAGTAAACACGGTCGAAGTCCAGACTCACTAATGCATCCTAACAAACTCGATAAGACACACTAATGCAAAATTCTGGTTCTCTAAGACCAACGCTCGGATACCAACTGAAATGTCCCGTTCTTATTGATTAAAAACGTTCCATATTAATTGATTTCGTTGCGAGGTTTTGACCTCTATATGAGACGTTTTTCAAAGACTGCATTCATTTTAAAACAAACCATAACCTTTATTTCATCAATAAAGGTTTAAAAAGCTTTACGTAGATTATCAAATAATGATAATCTAAAATATCCTGTTTACACAAAACTATTACATAATGGTTTACAATACAAATATGTTACAACGAAATAAGTTTATTGAATACAGTTTTTACACAATATCATACAAGCATGGACTCCAAATCTTGTCCTTATTTAAGTATGCGACAGCGGAAGCTCTTAATAATCACCTGAGAATAAACATGCTTAAAACGTCAACAAAAATGTTGGTGAGTTATAGGTTTAACCTATATATATCAAATCGTAACAATAGACCACAAGATTTCATAATTCAATATACATCCCATACATAGAGATAAAAATCATTCATATGGTGAACACCTGGTAACCGACATTAACAAGATGCATATATAAGAATATCCCCATCATTCCGGGACACCCTTCGGATATGATATAAATTTCGAAGTACTAAAGCATCCGGTACTTTGGATGGGATTTGTTAGGCCCAATAGATCTATCTTTAGGATTCGCGTCAATTAGGGTGTCTGTTCCCTAATTCTTAGATTACCAGACTTAATAAAAAGGGGTATATTCGATTTCGATAATTCAACCATAGAATGTAGTTTCACGTACTTGTGTCTATTTTGTAAATTATTTATAAAACCTGCATGTATTCTCATCCCAAAAATATTAGATTTTAAAAGTGGGACTATAACTCACCTTCACAGATTTTTACTTCGTCGGGAAGTAAGACTTGGCCACTGGTCGATTCACGAACCTATAACAAATATGTACATATATATCAAAGTATATTCAAAATATATTTACAACACTTTTAATACATTTTGATGTTTTAAGTTTATTAAGTCTCTTGAATCAATCCACGACCCAGTGTATACACGTCTTAGGCTAGATCACAACTCAAAGTATATATATTTTTGGAATCAACCTCAATCCTGTATAGCTAACTCCACATTACTGCATATAGAGTGTCTATGGTTGTTCCAAATAATATATACACATGGGTCGATATGATATGTCAAAACATTTGCATACGTGTCTATGGTATCCCAAGATTACATAATATATTAGAATACATGTATAATACAATATAAGTTAGCTAGGATATGATTAATATAGATTTGTTACCAATTTTCACGTTGCTACAACAAGAAAAATTATCCAATCTTGTTTTACCCATAACTTCTTCATTTTAAATCCGTTTTGAGTGAATCAAATTGCTATGGTTTCATATTAAACTATATTTTATGAATATAAATAGAAAAAGTATAGGTTTATAGTGGTAAATATAAGTTACAAGTCGTTTTTGTAAAGGTAGTCATTTCAGTCGAAAGAACGACGTCTAGATGACCATTTTAGAAAACATACTTCCACTTTGAGTTTAATCATGATTTTTGGATATAGTTTCATGTTCATAAGAAAAATCGTTTTCCCAGAAGAACAACTTTTAAATCAAAGTTTATCATAGTTTTTAATTAACTAACCCAAAATAGCCCGCGGTGTTACTACGACGGCGTATGTCCGATTTTACAGTGTTCTTCGTGTTTCCAGGTTTTAAATCATTAAGTTAGCATATAATATAGATATAGAACATGTGTTTAGTTGATTTTAAAATTCAATTTAGAAGAATTAACTTTTGTTTGCGAACAAGTTTAGAATTAACTAAACTATGTTCTAGTGATTACAATTTTAAACCTTCGAATAAGATAGCTTTATATGTATGAATCGAATGATGTTATGAACATCATTACTACCTCAAGTTTTCTGGATAAAGCTACTGGAAATGAGAAAAATAGATCTAGCTTTAAAGGATCCTTGGATGGCTTGAAAGTTCTTGAAGCAGAATCTTGACACGAAAACAAGTTCAAGTAAGATTTCCACTCGAAATAAGATTGTTATAGTTATAGAAATTGAATCAAAGTTTGAATATTAGTATTACCTTGTATTAGAAAGATATCTTACTGTAAATAAGAAAGATTTCTTGAGGTTGGATGATCACTCTACAAGATTGGAAGTAAGCTAGCAAACTTGGAAGTATTCTTGATTTTATGAAACTAGAACTTGTAGAATTTATGAAGAACACTTAGAACTTGAAGATAGAACTTGAGAGAGATCAATTAGATGAAGAAAATTAAAGTATGAAAGTGTTTGTAGGTGTTTTTGGTCGTTGGTGTATGGATTAGATATAAAGGATATGTAATTTTATTTTCATGTAAATAAGTCATGAATGATTACTCATATTTTTGTAATTTTATGAGATATTTCATGCTAGTTGCCAAATGATGGTTCCCACATGTGTTAGGTGACTCACATGGGCTGCTAAGATCTGATCATTGGAGTGTATATACCAATAGTACATACATCTAAAAGCTGTGTATTGTACGAGTACGAATACGGGTGCATACGAGTAGAATTGTTGATGAAACTGAACGAGGATGTAATTGTAAGTATTTTTGTTAAGTAGAAGTATTTTGATAAATGTATTAAAGTCTTTCAAAAGTATATGAATACATATTAAAACACTACATGTATATACATTTTAACTGAGTCGTTAAGTCATCGTTAGTCGTTACATGTAAGTGTTGTTTTGAAACCTTTAGGTTAACGATCTTGTTAAATGTTGTTAACCCATTGTTTATTAAATCAAATGAGATGTTAAATTATTACATTATCATGATATCATGATGTATTAATATATCTTAATATGATATATATACATTAAATGTCGTTACAACGATAATCGTTACATATATGTCTCGTTTCAAAATCATTAAGTTAGTAGTCTTGTTTTTACATATGTAGTTCATTGTTAATATACTTAATGATATGTTTACTTATCATAATATCATGTTAACTATATATATATATCCATATATATGTCATCATATAGTTTTTACAAGTTTTAACGTTCGTGAATCGCCGGTCAACTTGGGTGGTCAATTGTCTATATGAAACCTATTTCAATTAATCAAGTCTTAACAAGTTTGATTGCTTAACATGTTGGAAACACTTAATCATGTAAATAACAATTTTATTTAATATATATATAAACATGGAAAAGTTCGGGTCACTACAGCTATAACCCATAATTTCCTTAGCTTTATCCCGCTAGTAAAACCCGTTTTGAATTAACTCGCTTATGACCTCGTCGTAGTATTTTATGTATACTAATACTACTACTACTACTAATAATAATATGATTAATAATAATTATATTAATCTTAATAATAATAATAATAATAATAATAATAATAATAATAATAATAATAATAATAATAATAATAATAATAATAATAATAATAATAATAATAATATATAAATGTAGAAAGAGAGCGAGAGATAGATAAAGAAAATGAACCAGACTTCGTTCGATTTTATAGCACATCTTGCCCACCTAACCACACCATGCGATCGCATGGTTTTGTGGGCAATTGGCCATGCGCCCGCATGGCCTATGGATCCAGCTCACAATTTGTTTACTTCTAGTTGCCGACAGTTTTTATTAATATTGATATATAATATATTTAATTTATATAATTATTTATATATTATATAATATTTACATGCGTAGTTAGTTTGTAATTTTTGTTCCGATGACTCGTACTTTGTCCCTTGACTTATGTCCTGGTTCCGATTTTTCAAACGCATTTACATACGCTTAGAAAAGTCGCACTTTACGTTTCGTGATTCGTACACTCTACAAAATATAGACTTAGATTATCCATAACTATATTACTCGAAATGTAACTTAATCATTTAAGTGTTTTGGTCATTTGCTTCTATAAATCATTGTCTCGTTATTTACTAATATATATAAAAGTATTATTTTAAATCGACACGTCTTATAACTAAATTAATATTATATTTTATCACATTGTAAAATATATATGTTTTCATTTAGAAATATCAATTTGTACGTATAATATGTAATTGAAATATTTAATATAATATTTAGTTTTTCAAAACTAATTATATTCCCAAGTTCGTTTTAAATTTGTTTAGAAAATATTATAACACGTATCGTTTACACTTTAAAACTTAAGTTAGTAAAATTCATTTATGCGCCAACGTTTATTTTTAACACCTTACAAGTTTTAAAACACGTTTTTATTTCTCGTTATATTTATCTATATTTTATTGAACCACGAATCATTGTTATAGATAATTTGTCAAAAGGTTTCTAGAAAGATTCTGAAATTCAGGATAACGTTAAAACCTTTATCTTTGTTATAATGGCTAAGTAATGAATTGTCAAAAGTGGTTCTAGATATTTATAAAGTTATATTCATTTTTAAAGAAGACATGACACTCTATTAGTTATCTATAATTCCTAAGATTTATAACAATAAAAGATAATGATAATAACTTTAATAATATACTTCCTGACATATTGTAAAATGTGATAACCTTTCGAAATATATCGTCATACATTTTATATATTTGAAACTATGTATATATATATATATATATATATATATATATATATATATATAAATTTTATAATATAAAGTTTTAATTAAGTTTTATATACATATTCAAATTACATTATTAAACATTGTAGTAACAAAGTTCTTTTTAGACTGAAAACGTTCTCGTACGTTTGAAATTAAATAAAATAATTATTATAACGTTCATTCTTCTAAAACTAATTATATTCAGATCACATAATTTATTACTAGAACTTATGTTTATTTTTAATCCTTACAAGTTTGTATTAACTTGTTTAATAACAATTAAGTGTTACTATATCTATTAATTGTATTTGAAACCGCTTCAATATACATTGTCTATCTATATACACATTTCACATAACACGTTTTATTACGTAGATGTTCATCTAAAATGAATAAGTATATCGTTATACGTTTAACACTTTGTTAACGCTTTCAAATAATATAATAATTTCATAACTTATTTTCATATCAACCAAACCGTTAAATGTTTCATTAATATTTCTCGATTTACTAATCACACATATGTATGTATTCATACATATCTATTTACACATAATTGTTCTTGAATCATTAAGAGCAGTCGAAGGATAAATAAATACATGAACACAGTTCAAAGTTTTTGAGATTTCAACATTACAGACTTTGCTTATCGTGTCGGAAACATTAAATCATTTAAAAATTAAGTTTAAATTTGATCGGAAATTTCCGGGTTGTCACAGTGAAATGATGTTATGAGCTAGTTTATAGTATGATTTGATTATACTATTGATTGAGATATGTATATTGACTTCGTTTATGTTGTTTTCAGGTGATAAGAACAAGGAAGAAGCTCAAAAGTAAGATAACTGAGCTGTAGCTGGTAATCGGTGAGTGGGTCTATCTTTGGATAGAGTTTAAGTAGCATATCCTGCTACTGTGGTTGACTCTTTTACCATGCATAGTATAGAGATTGCCATGTTAGAATAATATCGTATGCATGATGTTATGTGTGAATTATGTGTACACTGTGTGAATGGCACCAGTCGAGCCTAGGGAGACTGGTGACTCGAGACTGTGCCTAGGAGAGGTTAGAGTCCGTATGAGGTCAACCGTGCCTAGGGGAGGTTGGGTCCATAGGCTACTGATTGTGGAGTATAGTGTGAATGATGCATCCCCTGCATCTGGATAACTATACTATGAATTAAGTAGCAGGGATTATCAGTAGACTTAAGCCTGATCAGCTGAGAGTCATGTGCTCGTACAAGCCGCCGATCCCCGTATTGTCTTATTGTATGCTAGTTGGTAGTTAGTATGTGTTGTTGTTGGTATATATCGTGTGCGTGGCTTAAGCTATATCTGTTAGATAGATTCCATTCACTTAGCGTTATGCTAATCCCCCACATTTCCACCCTTGCAGGTTTAGGTACTGCTAGTTTGGGCGGGTGCTAGTATTGAAGACATGTTTGACATGTGAACTCTTATGTGGACTTTTGTAACATGTATTTTGTAATAAGTAACACCGTCGTGTAAACTTAAACTTAATTATGTGGATTTCTGCTGTGATGTATTAAATTTTGTGATTTTAAAATAAAAGTCTTCCGGTGTGTTTAAAAAAAATGGCCGTGTTACAAGTTGGTATCAGAGCATGGTTTGGCAGCAAGTACGTGCGCGTATTTTGTTCTCAAACCCTGAGGCAAGTTAAACATGTCTGTGGGAGTGGGGGCTAAGTGAAAATAGGATATGTGTGTGATAGTTGTGCTTGAACTAACTGATATCCACTAAGCTTTTATGTGAGTTGTTTTGTAGCACATGTATGGCTGATAGAAACGCAACTGGCCCATCCAACCCCGGAACATTTAGAGCACCAGAAGAGGGTGTTGAGTCGGATGATGATCAGAATAGTTACATCCTTCAGTTAGAAAGCAAGCTAAAAGAGGCAGAAGACAAAATTAATGAGCTTGAATTGGCGAGGCATTCTGGAAATGATGATACACCACCTGGATTCCCAACCGCACAATCCCAAACGATACCTAATGTGCACCAGAACCAGTTTTAGAATCAAATACCTAACCAATATTATATGCCACCGCAAAATACTTTTACTTACCAAAATCCCATGATGATGAACCCATACCAAATGAAAATGTTCCAACAACCTTACATGCAACCACCCAAAAGGTGTACTTATAAGAACTTCCGTGATTGCAAACCCTTCAAGTTCTCTGAAAGTACTGATCCGACTGTAACTCTCAATTGGTTGCGAGAAATTGAAAGGGTATTTGAAGCGTGCTAGTGTCAACCCGAGCTAAAAGCAACATATGCTAGTCGACTGTTGAAAGGTAGGGCTATGATTTGGTGGGATTCTTTGATATCTAGTATACCGAAAGAGCAAGTGAGTATGATCACATGAGAGCAGTTTCATGGGAAGGTGTGTGAACAGTATTGTAATCCATTTGATATGAACCGAATCAAGACTGAGTTTCTTAAAATGAAGATGACACCTCAAATGACGATCGATGAGGTAGTAGAGAAGTTTATGGATAAACTGAGGTTTGTACAACAATGGGTGCCAGACGAAGCATCTCGTATTCATCATTTTGTTAATATCATTCTGCCAGAGTACTGAACTTTTGTTAGAACAACTACATCATTGTCTCAAGCTGTTGTGATGGCTAAGATGGTAGAAAGTGATGTTTAGGCCGCTAGAAATAGAATGTTTGGTAATGTGCTACAACAAGGTGGGCAAGTATCTGGTCAATCAGGATCTAAATCCAAGAAGTCTAGTGGATTTAAATCGAAGGGTAAAAGTGGTCAGAGTAGTACTGGGTCTGGATCAGGTAAAGGGAATTGGTGTCACACGTGTCGATCTTCTCATAGTGGTCAGTGTTCTGAGGCTATAAGAAGATGCTTAAAGTGTGGTGTTATTGGGCATGAGTCTTCAGCATGCCCGTATCCGAATACTGTGTGTTGGAGTTGTCACAAACCAGGGCATCGTGGAGTTAGTTGTCCGTTGAAGAGTGGTAGTTCCGTAGCAGGGTCAGGGGCGCGTTCGGCATCAACCGGAGGGTCAACTGCCTCGAGTGGGCAGAAGAGGAAGAACCCTCCGACAGTAGAGGCTAGAGCATTTCAGATGTCGGTTGAGAATGCTGTGGCAACCGACGAAGTGATCACCGGTATGTTTCTAATCAACTCAATACCTGCTCACGTATTGTTTGATTGTGGTGCCAATAGGTGTTTTATGTCCCTAGATTTCTGTGCTAAGTTAAATTTACCAGCAACTATGTTACCCAAACCGGTTAGTGTAGAAGTAGCCGATGGTAAGACCACACCCGTCACAACATATGTGACTGGGATTTGTATAGAGATCGAAGGGAAGTCTTTCCCAGTGACTTGTTTAGTGTTACCTATTCCTAGCTTTGATGTAGTATTAGGAATGGATTGGCTGAGCTCGCTTAGGGCTAATATTAAGTTTGATAGGAAAATGATTACCTTTCGTTCGACCTATGGAACCCGTGTTGTGGCCCGAGGGGAGCGGGGCGAGTATAATTTTTCGTTGATAACTATGATAAAAGTGAAAAATTTGATGGCAAAGGGTTGTGAATTATTTCTCGCATATGTGATTGATGCGAAGAAAGAAAAGAAAACAGTGGCCGATATTCCGATAGTATCAGAATTTCCTGAAGTGTTCCCAGATGAGTTACCAGGTCTGCCACCGGTAAGGGAAGTTGAATATAAGATTGAGTTGGTTCCTGGAACAACACCAGTTACAAAAGCTCCATAACGATTAGCGCCGTCTGAAATTCGTGAAATGATGTCACAGATTTAAGAGTTATTATATCGCGGGTTTATCCGACCGAGTTCTTCACCGTGGGGGTGCTCCAGTATTGTTTGTTAAAAAGAAATATGGGTCAATGCGTATGTGTATTGATTATCGTGAATTGAACAAAAGAACAGTGAAGAATAAGTATCCGTTACCTCGAATAGACAATTTGTTCGATCAGTTACAGGGTGCTTCATTCTTTTCTAAGATAGACTTAAGATCTGGATATCATCAGGTTCGTGTTGCTGAATCAGATATACCGAAAACAGCATTCAGAACAAGGTATGGTCATTATGAATTTCTTGTCATGCCGTTTGGGTTGACGAATGCGCCGGCAGTCTTCATGGTTCTAATGAATAGAGTGTGTCGTCCGTTCTTAGATAAGTTTGTGATTGTGTTTATAGACGATATACTAGTGTATTCAAAGACAGAGAGTGAACATACTGAACATCTGAGACAGGTTTTGAACTTGTTGAAACGCGAGCAACTATTTATAAAATTTTCAAAATGTGAATTTTGGTTACGTGAAGTGCAATTTTTGGGTCATGTGATTTGTGCCGAAGGTATAAAGGTTGATCCGATAAAGATAGAAGCGGTAATGAGTTGGAATTCTCCGAAGACTCCGACTGAGATTAAGAGTTTTCTGGGGTTGGCTGGTTATTATCGCAGGTTTATCAAAGATTTTTCTAAAATAGCAGGTCCGTTGACTAAGTTGACTCGTAAAGATGTAGCCTTTCGACGGACTGATGAACAGGAAAAGGCTTTTCAGATTTTGAAACAGCTACTGTGTCAGGCACCAGTGTTAGCTTTACTAGAAAGTTCAGATGACTTTGTGGTATACTGTGATGTGTCATTTGCTGGGTTGGGTTGTGTATTAATGTAAAGAGATAAACTAATCGCTTACGCCTCACGACGGTTGAAAGTTCATGAGAAGAATTATCCAGTGCATGATCTTGAAATGGCTGAAGTAGTGTTTGCTTTGAAACTGTGGAGATACTATTTGTATGGAACTCGTTGTGTTATATGTACAGATCACAAGAGTTTGCAGTATATCTTCTCACAGAAAGAATTGAATATGCGTCAGAGACGATAGCAAGAGTTGATCAAAGATTATGATTGTGAAATTAAATACCATCCGGGTAAGGCAAATGTGGTTGCAGATGCGTTAAGTCGTAAAAAGTCAAGTGAAAATATGAAATTCCTTCATTTGAATATAACTTCAAATTTGATTAACAGCTTAAGAACCGTTCAGGCCTGTGCTTTAGAGGACGAACATATTAAATCTGAACAAATGACCAAAAGAAAGGTGGACTTAATTGATAACTCACGGGGACTAAAGACCTTAAACAATCGTGTTTGGGTGCCTAAACTTGGAGACTTGAGGGATTTAATCATGACAGAAGCTCACAAATCCAGGTTGACAGTACATTCGGGTAGTAATAAGATGTATCGTGATTTGAAAGCAATGTATTGGTGGCCGACAATGAAAACATATATCGCTCAATATGTCGAAAAGTGTCATATTTGTGCTCAAGTGAAGGCAGAACATCAGAAACCTTATGGTTCATTACGTCAATTACAGATTCCAGAGTGGAAATGGGAACATATAACGATGGATTTTGTGACCAAATTACCTTGAACTCAGAAAAGACATGATATGATTTGGGTAATAGTGGATCGTTTAACTAAAAGTGCTCATTTTCTTGCTACTCGTGAAAAAGCTTCATTAAGTGAGTTAGCCGAATTGTATGTGAAAGAAATAGTTAGTCGACATGGTGTGCCGTTATCGATCGTTTCAGACAGAGATTCTAGATTTGTGTCGAATTTTGGAATAGTGTTCAACAGAATCTGGGTACACATGTGAATTTAAGTACAAATTATCATCCTCAGACAGACGGTCAGAGTGAAAGAACGATACAGACTTTGGAGGATATGTTAAGGGCTTGTGCGGTAGTTCGTGGGATACACATTTACCGTTGGTCGAATTCGCGTATAATAATTCATATCATTCGAGTATAGGGATGCCGCCCTATGAAATTTTTTACGGTCGTCGTTGCAGAACTCCGACTTGTTGGTTAGAAGCCGGGGAGAAACAGTTTGCAGGTCCCGAAATTGTTCAAATGACAGCCGAAAAAGTTGCAATTACGAGAGAAAAGTTGAAAGCCGCTAGAGATAGGCAGAAAATGTATGCTGATCCGCGTAGACGTCCGGTAACTTTTAATGTGGGTGAACGAGTGTATCTAAAAGTTTCACTGTGGAAAGGGGTTATCAGATTCGGTAAACGTGGTAAGTTAGCACCGAGATTTATTGGTCCGTTTCTGATCAGTGGAGTGTTGAATGATCAGACTGTGGTGTTACATCTTCCGTCAAAGTTAGCCGGTATTCATAATACATTCAACGTGTGTTATCTTCGTAAGTGTAAAGTCGACGATGAAACGCAATTTCTTCCATTAGAAGATATAAAGGTCGATTTGAATAAGAAATTGGTGGAAGAGCCGGTCCGTGTAGTTGACCGAAAGGTGACTAAGTTGAGAAAGAAAGAGATACCGATGGTGTTGATTGAGTGAAAACACAGTTTGGGTTCTAGTCTTACGTAGGAAACGGAAGAGTTGATGAGAACCCGCTACCCTCTTTTGTTTGACCAAGACCAGATTCTGAGGACGAAATCTCTTTAAGGGGGGTGGATTTGTAACAGACTGAAACCTGGGCTAGTTGTAAGTGGACTATTTTACCCTTAGGATTTTATTATGTGTTTTATATGCTTTTATTTTTAATTATGTGGATAGTGTTATTTTATTATTTGGTTAAGACCAGTTTGTGACAAGAGTTACAGAACAGGTTTGTTTATTTAATTTGGACTCCGTTAGAGCCGCCTAACGAGGTACGAAAGATTTTAGATAACTGATAAATACCCGTGTGTTGTGGGGTATGGGTTTTAACCCAAATAAGTGGGTATTACTTGCCTCATTTTCACATTTCTAGACTTTTCCCCAAAATCACTCCCGTACCTACTTTCTTCACCTCTTGAACCCTAATTCTCCAAATCTCGATTTAAAGTTTGATTTGTGTTAGAAATCAATTCTTTGTGTTTTACTGATTCAAACAAGGTAAGAATCACCCATTTTCATTACCTAAATTTGTGTCAAATTGGGTTTGAAGTTAGATTTTTGTCAAAATGGGTTTTGATGTCAAATTGGTGCAATTTTTTGTTGTTTTGATGTAATATTTGTGGGTTTATGTCCCAAAAGGTTTTATAAACAAGATGTGATAAGTTTTGAGGTTTAAAATGAGTATATGGTCGAGATTTGGTGATTTTTGGCTCAAACTCGTCACTTTTCCAATTTCAGCAGCTCAAGAACACACTCGGCAATGTGTCTTTTGGAAGTGGGTCGTGTGTGTACACACTCGGCCGAGTGTCTTTTGATTTGGGCCGTGTGTCTACACACTCGGTAGTGTGTCTTTTGAAAAGACATTCGGTCGAGTGTCTCTACTCATTCGGTCGTGTGTCTACACACTCGATCGAGTGTATATGACACACACTACCGAGTTGGGTAGTGTGTCTTTTCAGCATTTTGAGAAATTTGTTTTGGTCATAACTTTCAAACCGTAACTCCGTTTTTGATGAATCAAATATCGTTGGAATCATATTGAAGATTACTTTTCATTGATGAACTTTTAAGAAGCTGGATAAAACTATTTTTGGGGCACAAAAATAGGTTTTGGCGTTTGTGTCCCGTTTTCCACGTACTTGTTTGACAATAGTGAATGGAGTTACATTTTGGACTTGTGAAATGATGTTATGACCTAGTTTATAGTATGATTTGATTATACTATTGATTGAGATATGTATATTGACTTCATTTGTGTTGTTCTCAGGTGATAAGAACAAGGAAGAAGCTCAGAAGTAAGATAACTGAGCTGTAGCTGGTAATCGGTGAGTGGGTCTATCTTCGGATAGAGTTTAAGTAGCTTATCTTGCTACTGTGGTTAACTCTTTTACCATGCATAGTGTAAATATTGCCATGTTAGAATAATATCGTATGCATGATGTTATGTGTGAATTATGTGTACACTGTGTGAATGGCACCAGTCGAGCCTAGGGAGACTGGGGACTCGAGACCGTGCCTAGGAGAGGTTAGAGTCCGTATGAGGTCAACCGTGCCTAGGGGAGGTTGGGTCCATACGCTACTGATTGTGGAGTATAGTGTGAATGATGCATCCCCTGCATCTAGATAACTATAATGTGAATTGAGTAGCAGGGATTATCGGTAGACTCAGGCCCGATCAGCTGAGTGTCGTGTGCTCGTACAAGCCGCCGATCCTCGTATTGTCTTATTGTATGCTAGTAGATAGTTAGTATGTGTTGTTGTTGGTATATAGCTTGTGTGTGGCTTAAGCTATATCTGTTAGATAGATTCCATTCACTTAGCGTTATGCTAATCCCCCACATTTCCACCCTTGAAGGTTTAGGTACTGCTAGTTTGGACGGGTGCTAGTATTGAAGACATGTTTGACGTGTGAACTCTGATGTGGACTTTTGTAACATGTATTTTGTAATAAGTAACACCGTCGTGTAAACTTAAACTTAATTATGTGAATTTCTGCTGTGATGTATTAAATGTTGTGATTTTAAAATAAAAGTCTTCCGCTGTGTTTTAAAAAAAATAATAGCCGGTGTTACAATATATATATATATATATATATATATATATATATATATATATATATATATATATATATATATATATATATATATATATTCAATATACTTAAACACGTTTTTAAATACACGTTGTAAGTTATTTATATTTCTAATTCTAACAGTTAATATTCTAACTTATTGTATATATCCGAATTACGTTATTTAAACAAAAAACATTTTAATAATCAAATTCTATTAAAGCGAAAAACGTTTCCGCACGTTTGAAATTAAATCAATTGAATATTATGAAATTTAGTTCTCCAGTAATTTTTATCTAACTCTCGTTATTTGACACTTTGTTCTCACTTATAGATTACTTTACCAATTATTCAGAATAACGTTAAAAAAGGAATGATTTCTCAAATCAACGTGGACCTCGTAACAGAGACCCGTAACAATATCATAATCCTTAAGGAACTTGATAAATATCTTTTATTTCAATCGTTTGACATTATCTTTTAACTTTGATAGTTCAATATATCAAATAGATATAGAAACAAATAAGTTTAATGTACGGTATCATACTCGTAATACTTTATTAATGTTTTCAATTAGTATATATATATACATATATACATATATATATACATATATACATATATATATACATATATACATATATATATACATATATACATATATATATACATATATATATATATATATATATACATATATATATATATATATACATATATATATATATATATATATATATATATATATATATATATATATATATATATATATATATATAACTAGTGAAATGACCCGTGAAAACATGAGTTTGTTTAAACGAAACAGTTTAATGATATGTTTTAGGTATTAAGTGAATGTAATTGTTAAAGTCATTTAGTTTATTGCCCCATGGAACCACGGATTCCGACTAAGAAACTTGTCGTTGATTTTACAAACATAAAGTTCACTCAAAGTTGAAAATTTATATTTATATTTTTAATAAAAATAATAAAAATAATAATTATTATTATTAATAATAATAATAAATGCCTTTTAAATTTTTATAGAAAAATCAAATTACAATTTAGGAGAGATTAATATTTCCTTTTATAAAAGATTTTGTATTGTTTTAAATTAAATTAATATATAATTATGACATCATCATTATAAAAACTAAAGGGTAATTTAGCTTAATGATGATGTCATCATTTTAGAGGTTTATTAGACTATATAAATATAGATATTATATATGCACATCAAGTTAAATATAATTGTTCGTGAATCTTTGGGAATTGTTAAAGGGTAATTGAATATATGAACATAGTTCCAAAATTTTCGAGACTCAACATTAGAGACTTTGTTTATCGTGTCGAAAACATATAAAGATTATGTTTAAATTTGGTCGGAAATTTTCGGGTCGTCACATTGCGACCCCTTAGCTGATTGACAATTTTCGGGTCGTCACACTGCGACCCCTTAGCTGATTGAGCGAGAGTCTACTGATAGTCCTTCCAACTAAATTAACTGCATAACCCTCTAGACGCAATGCATGCATCCTTTTTATGTTATAATCAACAAACAGCAGGACCTGATCCAACCCCTGCCGCTCGGTTGACCTCACACGGTAGTCCACCCCCTACGACTTGGTGGGTCCCCAATCTCATCTGGTCTGCTTGGTGTCAAACACATTGTGCACATAACATACAGACAGTAAATCATATAATTAAAAACCAAACATGACATAAGTATCTATCTAAGCATGGTAGATCAGTAATAACAACAGTAGCATAAATTTCTACTTAAACTCTCTCCCAAGATAGACCGATTAGACCCACTCATCAATTACCGGCAACAGCTCAGATGTCTATCTCCTGAGCGTTTTCTTTGTTCTTATCAACCTAGAACAACATAAACAAAGTCAATATAGTGTTCTAAACATAAACAGACACACGGACATCATAAAGGCTTCTAAATGACACAAAAAAGAGCAAAGTACAGAACCACACCCTACGGATATACATCCGTACGGATACGAGCCCATTCATACCCATTCAGGACCGATCTGTATGGATTCAGGACCTCAATCCCTACGGTTGCAGAACCCAATCCGTACGGTTGCAGGGCTCATCCGTACGGATTCAACATGCGTCCGTACGGGTGCTATTCATCAGATGCAGTAGTAGTTTTAACGGATTTTTGAGCCAATTTAACCCCAGATCTCATTTTGGACTAGTTTTGACATCAAAAATGGTTCAAGAAACATGCACAACACGTCTATGGACTTGAATTAACTCATTTTGCATCAAAACAATACCTTAATCATGAGATTTTGACAAAAATTATTTTATCAAAACCTAGCCAAAAATCCCTTTTAAACACAAATTCAAACATGAATTCCACATGTAAATACCTTGTATAGACCACGAAATCACAGAGAATCGATTGCACAAATCGATTAGAACACAAAAAAGAGATCAAAAGGGTTAAGGTTTTGTGAGTGAAGAATTTAGGTACGAGCTTGAATTTCTAATTTGGGAAAATAAAGGAAGTAGCTAGAAACAGATGCATAAATATGAGTTATAACCCATACCTCATATCACATAGGTATTTAACACTAAACCGCAATATTACGCACCACATTAGGCGGTCCTAACGGGGTCCAAATTTAACAAACAAATCACTTCTGTGACCCTTCTCACGAAACGAATCTAACAGCATCAATAAATAATTATATAAGTTAATTAAAATAAAAGTAAATAATAATTCAAATATAAACTTTGGGAAAAAAGGTGACCTTACATCTAGCCCTGATTTTTGGCCGTTACAAATTGTGTGTTTAAAAAAAAAGGCTGGAAATTTTATAAAAATTATCAAGGAGCTACAAATTTACAAGGACTTTAAAGGGTTTTGTAATCAAGAGTTTCAACTTAGGCTAGTTTTCTTATAACGAGAAGAAAGTCAATCTAAAGAGGAAAAAAAAACAATACAACCAATAATTTGACATTTCTATAAACAAGAAAGATTAAAAATTAAAGTGTTCCTATATCTCCAAAGCGTCCAAAGGGTAGCGTAGCCGGATGCATCTTCGGCAAATACAAGATGGGCAATCGCCCAAAGTCCAAAAATTTAGAATGACCCAAACATTTAAATATATAAGTAATAATTGTTTGTCGACTATTAATTGTTTTAATAAGTATAGCATATGTAAAAAAGAATTTTTTTCAAAACTAAAGTGGTTGAAATCCTACTTGGGGTCTAACATATCACAAGAAAGACTTACTTGATTAGCTTTGATAGCTATTGAGAATTATACTTATATTAGAGTATTGATCATAAAGAGTTGATCATCGAATTTGCTTATAAAAATGCTAGCAGAGTAGTTCTATTCAAATAATAGTTGGATGGAAAATATTGAGAATAAAACACTTCATACAGTTGTCTTGAAAACTTTTTTCGTATTGATAAATTTTAGTATTATCTTTTTATATGTATTAAAAATTTAACGTGTATAAGGGCCACTTTTTATTTTCATCCATGGCCTTTTAAATTGCTGAGATGGCCCTGAGCATAGCAAACCACTTCAATTATGATCACCTTCCTCAGATTTTGAGAAGACGACATGCACCATTGCCACAGTTCTTCAATACACAGCCATTTAGGGAGATTAGTGTCGAGTAAAGAATCCAAATATCCCCAAACCTGTTCAGCTAGCTCGCAACCGAAGAAAATATGACAAGAGTCCTCGATATGAATGTTGCAAGACGATTAGTGCAGGTTTGAAGTTTCAATATAACGATCAAGCAAATTGCTTTTGTCCGGAAATGTGTTCACTTTTAATGGCAATTCTTAATGAAAACCCATGTAACGTAAATAAGTAGAGTAATGCTCATCAACATAACTTTTACAAAGAAATCTAACATGATATATATATATATATATATATATATATATATATATATATATATATATATATATATATATATATATATATATATATATATATATAGGATCAAGAGGGAAGTAACCAATCGGGGGGAAGCAAATTTTTTTTTTTTTCGTTTTTTGAAAAACTTTGTTCACAAACATTATAGATGAGATGAAAATATGAACATTTAGTAGAGACACTTTGTGATAAATATTTTTATTTTGGCGGGAAAACGTTCGAAGAAGTAATATATAACAATTATCGTGTTTTTCGAGAGTATTTTGAGGTTTTAGCTATTGGGGTTTAGATATTAGGGTTTAGATATTAGGGTTTATAGGGTTTAGATATTAGAGTTCAGAAATTTAGGGTTTAGGATTTAGATTTAGGATTTAGATTGAGTTTTTAACACGAACGGTTTAGAGTTTAGGGTTTAGGGTTTAGGGTTTAGGGTTTAGGGTTTAGGGTTTGGTGTTTTGGGTTTATGGAATAAACCCAAAACACCAAACCCTAAACCCTAAACCCTAAACCCTAAATCGGGCTAAATTTTACTTCACAAAACATGAAGAAAAAAAACGTTCATATTCTTCACGAACAATATTATCTTGAATGTTATTCTTGTCGATCGTTTTTCCGCCTAAATAATAACATTCATCACGAAGTGTCTCTTCTAAATGTTCATATTTTCGTTTGATCTTGATGCCGGAAAAAAAAATTTTCAAAAAAAACGAAAAAAAATAAAAAATTTACTTCCCCCCGATTGGTTACTTCCCCATTGATCCTGCCCATATATATATATATATATATATATATATATATATATATATATATATATATATATATATATATATATGGTGCCGCTAGAAAAATGAAAATTTTGATGTAAATTAGGGATGTGGTAACCAAAAATCACTCAAAGGTGTTCAATTGTGTTCTCAATTATAAGATTTTTTGCAAAGCAAACCCTTCATACTTTCTTATTTAGTTGTGGATTTGGAAATACAAATGTTTCTAGATATTTTAAAAAACCATTAATCAAGTTATATACTTATATAGAAGTAAACGTGTGTTTTTATTCAAAAAACGGCTGGAAATTTTATAAAAAATATCAAGGAGCTACAAAGTTACAAGGAAATTAAAGGGTTTTGTAATCAAGAATTCCAACTTAAGCTAGTTTTCTTATAACGAGAAAAAAGTCAATCAAGAGAGAGAAAAAAACAATATAGTTAATAATTTAAAATTTCCGTAAACAAGAAAGATTAAAAAAACAATGTTTCTATGTCTCCAAAGTGTCCAAAGGGTAGCAAAACAAACCACTTCAATTATGATCACCTTCCTCGGAGTTTGAGATGACGACATGCACCATTGCCATAATCCTTCAAAACTCTGTCATTTAGGAAGATTAGTGTCGAGCCAAGAAGAAAAATATTTCGAAACATGTTCGGCTAGCTCGCAACTGAAGAAACTATGATAAGACTCCTCAATATGAATGTTGCCACGAGCATTGTAGGTTTGAAGTTTCAATACCACGATCAAGCAAATTGTTTTTGTCCGAAAATTTGTTAACTTAAGAAAGTGGATTTATCATCTTCCTATATATATGGGTCAAGTATATCGTAGTAACATTTTTTTTTCTCTTGTCTAATTTTATTTCATTGGCTCACCTAGTGTGAATAAAATGTTGCAAATTGTTATTACTTTTTTGAACGACGGTATTAAGGTCACTAAGGGGCTATAAGTCACCCACCCGATTATATTCATGAAGTTACTAGTCATGCTCACTTCTTATACATGTTAGGAGGAAACTCATGATATTGCACCCAAGAAAGACCTCAGAGGGAACCTTGTTGGATATTAGCAGAACTCACCATTTGCAAGAAACTCCTACACGACTCCATAACCAATTGCAAAGCAGATTATATTATGAAAATCCCCAACTCCTGACACCCAAAAAGGAGCAATAGTCACTCAGCTAAATGGAACATTTTATATTAATGACATAATTAGTAGAGAATTAATCATTGTTCCCCACATTTTGGGTCCTACGTAATTAGTGACTAATTCCGGTAGACAATACTTAATATTGGCTTTTATTTTTCGAAAACTGTTTGGCGAGCTAAAGATTTAGTTAATGATTTTATATATTACGATATACCGGGAGTCTTGGCTCCTCCAATAGAATTCATTTAAAACAAAAACCATATTATAAAGTTGTTAGCACGATTTGGTTATAGGTAGAGAACTAAACCTTTTCTTAGTATGTTCGTTATATTGAGTATTTTTTCAGGTACACACACAATCTCATCAATACTGCGACAGTGGCAAAAATAGCTATATGGGATCATACCTTTCTAAGACACTAACAGCTATATATAAGGACATTGAGTCAAATAACTGTATCATTTTTTTTTTAACTTGGTAACCAAATGTCTATAATAGCACTAATATCAACGGGCCTTTGGTCTAGCGGTATAGAAGTCCTTCTAATCTTGAGGTCATGACTTCGAGTACGGTTTAAGAAATTGTTCATGTAAAATTATATAGGGTGTTTGAGTTTACCGTTAAAAAAAATACCACTGATGAAAATCTGGAGGGTAAAAAAGCCCACAAAACCTTTATAAGATGTGGCTTAATAGCCCATAATATCACTTTCATTAGACAAATTTCAATGCCTAATTTGCGGTCTTAAACTAGTAGTTGGATATAACAACTCTTTGTTCCACCCTTTAAAGTTAAAATTAAAAAATTACTGTCATGAATCAATAATCATGATAAGCAATATAGTTGATTCAGCATTTGGAGGCAAATATATATTCACCAGGTAAAGAAGGATTATTCCAATACTTATAAGAACGATTGATAATCTTTCTATTACCAAAACTCATACCAACCTTTTTTTTCTTCCTTTCTCTTAATATCAAATCTATTTTTATTTTTATTTTTAAAATATTAACTTTACTATAAATTGAAAGAGAAACTTCATTTGAGGACAAATGAACCTAGACAAAACGATACAAAGAGCTAAACACAACAAACAAACTACAAAAAGCTATAATCAAAACAAAACCCCCAATCTACCCAAATTGAATTAAACTAACTAATCGAACTATCCAAATAAAAGAGACCGAAACGACTAACGACACAAGACGGTAAAAAAAGAGACGCACCAAACCTACAACAAACATCACTACATCGAAACAAGCCAAATATTCGAACCAACCAAATATACAAAGTCGTCCATACCGAACCCATCTCGCGAATAGGATACCTTTCTTACTCCTCGATCCAGGTTTAATGAGTCTCCCTTCAAATTTGGTGAAACGAACGAATTTCCCCGACCCCGAGGAAAATGGAAAATGAAAATTCTATTGCAGACGTAGACACGAAGTAGTCAACTTTTTAACTCCCTCATCCTTCCCACTAACATTCTTCTTGACCGCCTTCTTCTTTTGAGATTTAGAAACGAGATCCGAATTATAATTATCCGAAAGCATACGCTTCTTATGAGCACGAAAGTTGTCCATAAACGAATCATAGTAAGAACACTCCTTGTTCAACCCCGAATTCAAACCCTAACTCGAGTCAAATTTAAATTCTGTTGATCCAACATGAGGGATGTGTAATAATAAAGATGTAATAATTAATAATCCTATTTACTTTTGTAATTTCTAATGTTATTATGATAAAATAAATAGATAAATGGGGAATAGAATAATGCATATACTACATATGATACATTTACACACACCTAAACTATCATCGAGCATGAACAATTGTTATTCTCTATTTAATCTTCGATTCGTGTTTCTAAAGATGATCCGATTAATAACAGAAGGTATGATGATGATGAATATATGAATATGAATAAGAACAGAATCTGAGTATGAAGAAACTTGTTTATTGATTCTGTAACTATGATCTATACAATGCAATGCCAATGGAATCAATACCGAAATTGATCCACGACTTTCTTCAACTATTAGCTTGATGATGATTAAGCTAATGTTGCATCTAATCACTAGTCTCTCAATGTGTTTGAGAGAGTATTTGGGGGAAACACACACTTAAGGTGTAAGTGTATGTAAAAGGAATGGGAAGGCTTATGATTCTAAGGGATGGAAGTGGTATTTATACCTCATACCATTTCCTTACAAATAAGAACTTAATCATAAAACTTAGCCTATTTAATCACTTAACATATATCTATTAATCACTAGGAATTTCTATTCCTAACAATCTCCCCCTTAGATATATGATGTGATTAATGATCTTCAACTTTTGATGAACCTTGAAAAGCTCGTCATTGTTGGATATCTTGATAAATCTTCAACTCGAAACTTCTTTGAAGCTCTAATGTTGAGGAGTGTATAAGATATGTTGAGACGATATTTTTGACTTTGGTACACTGCAACATTTGTTGAATCTTTATCTTACTTGAATTGCTCGAAGCAGGAGAAGGCGAATGACATTTGAGAGGCATGTGGTTTGACTTTATGTCTCAGAAAATCTTGCAGATAATCTTTTGCTCCCCCTCAGATGTAGAGTGGTAATTTCCATTACTCCCCCTCAAACAAACAAGTCTTTTGAATCTAATACTCCGAAGTCTTGACTTTTTGTTGTTTTGAATCCGAGTAAAAGAATATTTCTTGGAAGATATGTAATTTGTTGGATATGACATTTTCCTCTTTCTTCAATATATCCTCTCCCTCATAATGAACTCGAATCTTCATGGTCATCATGCTTGGTGAAATGATGCGACAAATTACATACGGACATATAATGGGTAAAGGAATGTGTCAACCAGAGCAAAACCTTGGTTTTAAGTTTGCGACACGGTACAAGTATCAACATATAAACGTGTTACTTGATATCAACATATAAATGTGTTCTCCCCCTCATGATGAATTTTGGACCACACTTCATCATGCCACACTTGTTGATATAAAATAGTGCAAAGTACAAGAAATCTCAACATTACATAGTTTGAAGATCCAAATCTTCATCATATTGACTAACCCTTTGACCATCTCCTCCAGATGTGTTAGGTGTACCAACATCTTCCTTAACTTTTGATGTACCAATATTCTCCCCTGACAAATAATTCGAATAAGTAACCCATACATCGTTCTTCTCTCCCTCGTGACTCAGAATTGTCATGATCATCTCGTTGAGAACGTAACACTGAGCTGCATGAAGGTATATAATAACATTCACTAATTTTGTGAAGCACAGAAAGAGCATCAGATATTATAACACCGAGACTCTGTGCTAAGCTTCGAATCAATGCACGTTGATAAAGAACATTTACAATGTCTTTGAAGGAGAGATGTGGTACACTGGAGAAGGATGGCAGTGAAGAACCTATCGATGTAGGTGAAAGTGTTTGAGTCGTCGTGAGGACGGGTTTTGGGATATTTATGAGTGGCGAAGGTATGAAGACGATAGGCGGTGAAGTCAAAAAGATTTGATCCCCGGGTAAATAAGGACCTTCATAAAAAGTTTTTGATTTTTGAAAATTCAAGCTAGTTGTGAAACTAGACAGGTTTAAAAATGGCATGCCAGTGGTATCACTGGGAAAGTTTTCTAGAAATCAAAACTTTTCCGGATTTGTGTACCTCACCGGTATTGGTTGGTCCGGGAGTTACCTCAGCGGATGGTGAGGATGACTGATAATCGAAGTTTCAGCTGGCGTAGAAAGCTATCCGCCTCCATGATTAAAGTATCATGGGACTTTTGTGCGACTTTACCGCTCTTGGTTATACCAAGCCTTCTAACGGTACCTAACACCGCATTGGTGTTGGTGGAAATCGATGTAATGTAGGAAGATGTTACATCGAGTCCCGAAGTCATTGATATGTCATGAGGCGACACATCTCTTTCAGTTGTTGCACTCTCCAAGGAGTATGTGTAGTTAGGCTTAAAAGCTGACTGATCTTTAAGGAGATCATCCTTCCGGAGGTCTGATAAATCTACCAAAGTAGTGTCATATTGCCTCTTCGTTGGACGAAACAGATCTCCCTCATCAAGATACGTTTGACCTCCACACCCTGTTTGATGTTGAGGCTCAACCCCATCATTTTGATGAGTGTCACCAGGAGGACTTCTAGCCGATACGCAGGGTTCCTTTTCAAGATTTTTTGAAACCCCTTCGGCCATTCTGGACTACAACTTCTGACATAAGCCAGACAATTGTGTCTTATCGGAAGACTTTACTTCCTTTTGAGGTGACTTTACACCTTCATCAGTTGATTTTAAAGAAAAAAAATAAAATAACCTACTCCCCCTCAACATTTGCACGTTTAGAAGGGTAGATTTTGACATTTTCACTCCCCCTTGAAACAAGGTCGGTCCTCTTGTTTATGTAAAACCTCGATAACTGATGAATTGACGATTCAGCCTGCGAGAAAAACACTAAAGAACGGGTTTTGCACTGTTATATGTACAAAAGCCATAGTAAAATAAAGCAAAATATTTTTTTTGTTTTTGACATTTAAGAATAACAAAACATATTTTTAGGTTTTGATTTTCGAAAATAAACCATAATATTCACAAACTTTTCCTTTCTAGGAAACATTTTAAGAACGGGTTCTGTACAAAAGTATACAGAAGCCATAATGAAGTCAAATCATTTTTGAAGATGATTTATAATACCATTTATAGGTATTATCGATTTGACTTATACTCACTGAATTTCACCTTCGTTTGATACACGGTGTATCATTTAAAAATACTTTTCGTGGAATCAATGGAGATGAAAGTTTAGCCAAAATCATGGATCGTGGCTTAAATTTAAGTAACTCCTCAAAAGAATACTTAATTGGTTTTGAATCACTTGTTTTGGTTTTCCACTTCTTGTTTGACACATGTTTAGAAAACATATTCTTTTTAGGTTTAGAAACATGGTCGGGTTTATCATAGGATATAATGGACAGTTTCTTAGATTTGTGTGGAAACCAACCATATTGATCTCGATATCCCGTGATTTTCCCATTCTTCCCGTAAGTAGTTTTCAGAAACGGACAATTCGTCTTGGTCTCGTAACTAAAGTAAACTTTCTTTTTCGGGGAAACATATTTCTTATCTTGGGTTGAAGACTTCAATGGAGATTGAGTAGAAGTCTTCGGGGTTTTGGGTTTCCAAGTTGATTTCCTCGGTGTGTTCGTAGACTTTGGAGGACCCTGATCTTTCGATTTAGTGGTCTCTAAGGTCTTAGACGTTTCTCTCGAAATCGGCTTCGAGTACGTCGACGATTGATGCAACCTAGGTCTTGGTTTAGTCTTTGAGATATTAACTTGTTTTTCTACTGTCTTAGGTGCAGATATTGGAGTATTGGACAAATTTTTCTCGGGAATTGAAACTTGGGTACCAACTGACACTTTAGGTTTTGGAGTGTAAGTGGTAGCTTGTTCAGCTTTAACCCTATTTTGGTGTCTCAAATGTTCATCTTGAAGTTCTTGATATGCTTTCTCTATCATAGTCAATTGCTTTTGCAAATCATTTATTTGATGTTTTAAATCACACGATGAATCATTTACGGTGGCCTCTAAAATAGTCGTTTGAACAATAATAGAAACATTCTTAACGGTCTTTGGTGTGATCGGAGGCATATCAAGAGATGAGGTATTTACACCTATCGACACCATTTTGGGTTTTAAACGGTGCGATGAGTTCTCTTGCAACTCAAGAACTTTGATTTTCTGAATTAAACATTGTTTTTCGTGCTCAAAAGATCCTTTTTGTGAATTTAAATCACTTTCAAGTTTATTGATTTTGTAGTTTAAAATAACTTGATCGGATTTGTATTTCAAACATTTAGTTTCAAAATCTTTTGATTGAGCAATCAAGACGAGTTTTTCAAGTTCAGATTGTTTTGCTTGCTTGACGAGATTAGACTCAAGATCAACAATTTTGTTTTGTAAAACAAGTATGTCTGGATCTCGTTGAGCTTGTGAAATAGTAAAACTTTTGTTTTTAGCAATTAACTTGCTATTTTCAGCATGTAAAGAGTGAATGGTTTCATTGGCAACCTTATGTTCAGCTTTGAGATGAATATACAAATTCTGAAGTCTGATGCGTCCTCGTCAAACGAATCATCTTGTTTCTTCAGTTTTGCTTTCATTTCTGCTTCGTGTGTTGAAATTTGTTTCTTCAATTGAACTTCGTTCATTTCAAGCATTTTAATCAGGTTAGCCATCTCGAAAACCTCCATTGTCAATTTTGTTGAATCAACCAAATCACTCTTGTTTAAAATAAAGTTTTCAAAAAGTTTGAATGCACATGGAAATGTCTTCGGTTGAGTCTTGTATGTGCACCAACAAGAACAAAGTCCATGTTTGTGATCACGTTCTTGTTCAAAAGTAGGTTGTGTAGGTTCCGAAGTTTGAGTTTGAGCAGCGGAAGAATTTAGATGAGACATTAGTGAACAAATCAAATAGTCCTCGAAAAACCTGCAAAAACGTGAAATACCGAAAATATAGAAAACTATCGAATATCGGTCACTTAATTGACTTTCGGAGTCAATTTGATAAAAGTATCGAGTTTTTCCCGTAAAGACCTGATAAAAACTAAAAAACCGACAAATACACGAAAGTTTGAAAAAGTTTTTGATTTAAAAAATTAACGGTCCTAATCAAAACTTTAGTGCGCAGATTGGGTCATGAGAGATTTAGTCCCAAAAAGAATATAAAAGTGAAGTATGTGAAATATTTGTGAGATGTGTGTACAAAAACTTGAACAAAAATAATAAACGTCGACGAAAACGTGTATTTTTGTTTTTGTTAGATTAATCTTTTAATGAAGTGGGCCTTGGTAATGAGTTAATATGGATACGTGGTTGAACTAGTTTATTTGATAAGCAATGTTGCAGCCTTTGATCACGTGACTTCACCACGACTTCTTTCCCAATTATGTTCTTCCCCAATTCAACAAACTAGAACTCTAATATCTCCAATCAAACGTACGAGTGAATCAAACGTACGACTGATGGTATACGAGTAATAATAACTCGTATGAGTGATGAATAAAACGTATGAGGATGATTTTCGAGTGGAGATCGTTCAATACGAGTGGAGATACGAGTGATGTCACACGTGTGGTAGATCGTACAGGTGATGTTTCAAAAGTTCGGTTCACCCTCAGTCGTACAAACAATCGTGCGAATGATACTTTCAATACGAGTGAGATTGATGAAGAACACCAGTAGAAGATTCTGACAACTATGAACTTTCCGATGAAGACTCACGGCGGTTGACGTCGGAGCTACGACTGAAAATGCTCAAATCTAAGGTAAATCACTTGATTTTGATTGCAAAATGTTAGTAGACAAGCGATTAACACTTAATATTCATGATTTGATCCTAAAACATGAATAAATTGCTGTTATGATCTGATCTATGACAAAAAAATATTGTAAACTGAATTTTTTGACAAAAATCGTATCAATAGACCAAATTAAACACTGTAATTTTGAAGAATCTAACTAATGATGATCAGAAAACTTTTTATAACCTCAGATTTGATCGAAAATCACTGATTCAAAAAGGCGCCAAAACAGTTTGACTTTTATGAAAACTTTGACTCGATGATTCTTTTGATTTGTTGATTGTAGATCAGATTAGGTGATTAACGAAGTTTGAATGATTGTTTAAGAACCTAAATCACTAATCAGATTGATCTAAGTAGCTCTAGAACTGCAAATAATCTCAAATTTGACAAACTTTGACTTGAAACCCTAAGAACTCATGAATCTGTGAATCTTAACAACGAATCAGAAGCAGAGATCGATCAACAGCAGTTGTTCTGCTCTGATACCACGTGTTATTCTCTATTTAATCTTCGATTCGTGTTTCTAAAGATGATCCGATTAATAACAGAAGGTATGATGATGATGAATATATGAATATGAATAAGAACAGAATCTGAGTATGAAGAAACTTGTTTATTGATTCTGTAACTATGATCTATACAATGCAATGCCAATGGAATCAATACCGAAATTGATCCACGGCTTTCTTCAACTATTAGCTTGATGATGATCAAGCTAATGTTGCATCTAATCACTAGTCTCTCAATGTGTTTGAGAGAGTATTTGGGGGAAACACACACTTAAGGTGTAAGTGTATGTAAAAGGAATGGGAAGGCTTATGATTCTAAGGGATGAAAGTGGTATTTATACCTCATACCATTTCCTTACAAATAAGAACTTAATCATAAAACTTAGCATATTTAATCACTTAACATATATCTATTAATCACTAGGAATTTCTATTCCTAACAACAATACATTAATTTAAATATGTAACTATTGATGAATAAGTTACTAAAGATAGCAAAAGATAACTAGTATTATTGATATCTATAAGATTCTTTACAAGAATATAGTTTGGCTTTAAGATTTAAAATGCCCATTCTCGTTTCCTATCTTGTTATCTTATTAGGTATTATCCTATCGTGTACTACTGGTTAGGGATAACAAAAAGATCCGTATCCGATGGTAAATTCGAAACTCGAAACTTTTGAACCGGGTTCTTATTCAGGTAAACAGTCTAAGGTCGGGTTGTTTCGGCCCTAAGATGGGTTTAGATACAAACTCGTATACTCGATCCATATACCTGACCCGATGGGGATTTTAAAATAATAAAATCTAACAATCTAACAATAATACTAGTAACAATAACAATAACAATAATAATATAAGCTATAATGTAATATTGTACTATCGTTCGATATACAGAATTAGTCATTTTGATTTTGTACTCATTTTATGAGCATAATTGAAACATATATAGGTGACTGATGGATGAGAATGATTAATGTTGGATGTGAAGAATATCAAAACAAAAGGATTCGGACGAACAGGGAGGCGCGCCGCGGCCTTGGAAGGCACGATGCCGCCTAGTACAAGAACAGAGCATCAAGTTTGAGAAAACGTGAAACGACTCGTCCATATTACTATAAACGTGGTACGTTATTCATTGGTCCCAAAGTGAGGTATTTGACCTCTATATGATACGTTTTAGAAAATATTGCGTTCGTTTCATAAAAAGCACACTATTATTATACATAATGCATGTTTTAAACAATTGGGCGATTATTTAAGGAATAATCCCCATAATACATCGGTTTTCAAATACTACACACGTGACATAAAAGTCAAATATAATAAATGGCAAAGGTTTTTTTGAATGCAATGTGACGACCCGGAAATTTTTGACCAAATTTAAACTTAATCTTTATATGATTTCAACACGATAAGCAAAGTCTGTAATATTGAGTCTCAAAATGTTTGAACTGTTTTCATTTAAGTAATTACCCTTTGACTGTTCCGACGATTCACGATCCATTTGTTTACACACACACACACACACATATATATATATATATATATATATATATATATATATATATATATATATATATATATATATATATATATATATATATATATATATATATATATAAATGCAAGTATATATAATAAATTGAAACTAAAAAAAAATATAAATATAAATTTAACATTTGAATTAAATACGTAAAATAGGATACAAGATGAGTAAGTGTAATTAAAAATGAATCTATATATATATATATATATATATATATATATATATATATATATATATATATATATAATATAAGTTATAGGTATCATTATTATTATATGTATATATCATGATATATTTAAAATTTATAAATGATAAATATTCAATAAAAGTTATTATATAGTATATTATATGATTATTAAATATTACATAATTAATAATATATAACTACAAATTTAGATATAGAACTATATCAATATTATTAATATTACTCTCATCATTAGTATTAATATTAATATCACTATTAGTATTCGTATTATTAATATTATTAATTTTTAATATGAGATATATATATATATATATATATATATATATATATATATATATATATATAATTTGAAATGTATAAGTTGTTATATTATTATTATTAATATTATTATTATCATTAATAATATTAATTTTATTATAATTAATTTTATTAGTATCATTAATAATAATAATATTATCATTATTATTATTAAACTTATTATTGTTACCATTATTATTACTCTTATTAATATTATTTATTATTGTTAATATATTGCATTCATAATTATTAATATCAAATATCAAAGATAATAAAAAAAATTAAATTACGCGAATATATTTGTGTCACTTTCCACCTTTATATAACAGTATTTAAATCTCCAATCTGTTATCTGTATATCTCAATCACTTTTCCAAATCAAAGAAATCGCATATTATATAATAAATTACGCATCTGAGAAGGAGTTAAATAGATAACTTCAAAATCAATTATTTACTTCGCTATCTGCTTTTGTTCTTTTGTTCCTGATATACAATTCTTGTCGATACACATAGTTTTACTTAAATCATTAAGCATTTGGTTATCGAACCATCCAATTTTTTTTTTTATCAATCACGAACACCTTCCACATATCTTATTTGATCGAGTTAAAACAGAAAATAAATAAATATTACAGTTCGTACCTCTGTTACCATCAAATTTTCCAAAATCTTGGAAATTTTTATAAATTCTCAAAATCTATTAATGTAAGGTTGTTATAAATTGTTCATTTAAACTCTCTGTGAAATTTCAAACCTCAATTCATCATATTGCTGTTGAATTTCGAAGTCAAAGTTGTTTAATTAAAAAGTCAAACAATCATTCTTGATTAAATTTGAGTTCGTGTTTATGTTTCAAGATCAATTGAAGTTTGAGATAGTTTCTAGAAAGGATTCACAATCTTTTTCATGTTGTGATTTTTAGCTAAAACGGTCTCGAACTCAAAATCACGATTTATATTTTTTTTTTTGTGTTCTTCACAAACTGCAGCAGCAGTTTACTGTTATTAAATTCATTCTTTTTAATTTTTTATTTTCGTTTACAAATTAATACAAACACCTTTTGTTAATTATTTGTGTTTCTATAAAAAAAATCTACATCGATTAAATGGTTACATCCTCTGTTCGTTGTCCCTGGTCGAATTGTTGAAAAGAAGAGGATGAACACAGGAAACACAGGTTAAATATAAATAAGTTATGAATTAGAATAGAAATAGAGAAGTAGAGGAATGGTCTGGAGGGTTTCGGGTTAGCAAGTGGATTGGGGTTCGAACCTGGGCACAGCAACTTATTTTTTTTTGTAGCTTATTATGAGGTAGTCCTTATATATTGATTTATTATTATTAGTATTATTACTTATTAATATTAATTATTATTATTATTATTATTATTATTATTATTATTATTATTATTATTATTATTATTATTAATGTTATTATTATTATTATTATTATTATAATTATTATTGTTACCATTATTGATTATTGATATTATTATTATGCTTATGAATATAATTATAATTAGTACATAAAAGATGATAATAGAAAGATAACAAAATAAGATAATTACGAAATTATTAGTATTATGATTTAAAGAATAATGATAAAAATTATAAGTATAAGATAATATATAACTATGATTAAAATTGTTATTTTGATTACTATCGTTAATCTTATTATTAGCATTATTATCAAAATAGTTATTAGTTAAGATTATATACATATACAGATTATAAATACAAACATAATTATAAAGATGATTATACTTGTAATTGAATAATGAGTTAAAATGAAATATTATTATTATTAATATCATTATATTGTTATTATTATTATATTATTATTATTATTATTAGTGTTATTATTGACCCTAAAGATTATGGATGATATTATGAACATGCTACGATAAGTATGATATAAATAGAGATAAAATCGTTAGTAATGACAATAAATAATATTATGAATACGTAAGAAATCTAAATAAATTTATGGACTGTATAAGTATGTATAACACATCCTTTGTTATTAAAACTTTATTATAATTAATACCAAATTTATGATTTCTATCATTACCATAATTATATTAATATTATTACTATTATTAATATTATAATTATTATCATTTTTACCACTATTAATATTATTTTGGTATTATTATAACTACTATTATTAATATACAAATGATATATATATATATATATATATATATATATATATATATATATATATATATATATATATATATATATATATATATATATATATATATATATATATATATATATACATTCAATATAAAAATAATATAACTAATAAAGTTATATACATATAAATTTGATCGATTACAAATATGTATATTAATAAATATACAAATGATATAGGTTCGTGAATCCAAGGCCAACCCTGCATTGTTCAATGTCGTCATATGTATTTTTACTACAAAATAGAGTATTGTGAGTTCATTTGATTCCCTTTTACTCTTTACATTTTTGGGACTGAGAATACATGCGCTGGTTTTATAACCGCTTTATTAAATACTTTTGAAATATATTTTGAACCGCGAATACATGAAATGCTTTTATAAATGTTTAACGAGATAGACACAAGCAAAAACATTCCTCGAATGAATTATGTGGACATGATAATTGCCACCGTTAAATTATGTGGACTTGATAATTGCCATCGTTGAATTATGTGGACATGATAATTGCCACCATTGAATTATGTGGACATGATAATTGCCACCAATTGATGTGAATGTTATGTATCGAGAGAATGATTTTTATACACAGGTTATGTGTATTATATTTTTGTACACGAGATATGTGTACGGTTACTAAGATTTATGAAAAAGAATTTCGTACACGAGAAAGGTGTACTGTATTTAAAAGATATCGCATGTACATTACAGGTGGGTATAGGATTCGGGCCCATTTGTACCATGCATGATTTAAATCTTGTGGTCTATCAAAATGATGAATTTTATTGTTTTATGATAAACCTATGAACTCACCAACCTTTTGGTTGAAACTTGAAAGCATGTTTATACTCAGGTTTGAAAGAAATCTTCCGCTGTGCATTTGCTCATTTTAGAGGTATTACTTGGAGTCATTCACGACATATTTCAAAAGACGTTGCATTCGAGTCGTTGAGTTCATCAAGATTATTATTAAGTCAATTATAGTTGGATATATTATGAAATGGTATGCATGCCGTCAACTTTCAATGTAAAGAAAGTTTGTCTTTTAAAAACGAATGCAATGTTTGTAAAATGTATCATATAGAGGTCAAGTACCTCGCGATGTAACCAAATGTAATGTATTCGTCCAGATGGATTAGGACGGGTCATGAAAGTTGGTATCAGAGCGGTGGTCTTTGTAGTGACCCGAACTTTTCCATGTTTATATATATTAATTGAGATTGATATTTACATGATTAAATGTTTCCAACATGTTAAGCAATCAAATTTGTTAAGACTTGATTAATTGAAATATGTTTCATATAGACAATTGACCACCCAAGTTGACCGGTGATTCACGAACGTTAAAACTTGTAAAAACTATATGATGACATATATATGGATATATATATAGTTAACATGATACTATGATAATTAAACATATCATTAAGTATATTAACAATGAACTACATATGTAAAAACAAGACTACTAACTTAATGATTTTTAAACGAGACATATATGTAACGATTATCGTTGTAAAGACATTTAATGTATATATATATCATATTAAGAGATATTCATACATGATAATATCATGATAATATAATAATTTAAAATCTCATTTGATATTATAAACATTGGGTTAACAACATTTAACAAGATCGTTAACCTAAAGGTTTCAAAACAACACTTACATGTAACGACTAACGATGACTTAACGACTCAGTTAAAATGTATATACATGTAGTGTTTTAATATGTATTTATACACTTTTTAAAGACTTCAATACACTTATCAAAATACTTCTACTTAACAAAAATGCTTACAATTACATCCTCGTTCAGTTTCATCAACAATTCTACTCGTATGCACCCATATTCGTACTCGTACAATACACAGCTTTTAGATGTATGTACTATTGGTATATACACTCCAATGATCAGCTCTTAGCAGCCCATGTGAGTCACCTAACACATGTGGGAACCATCATTTGGCAACTAGCATGAAATATCTCATAAAATTACAAAAATATGAGTAATCATTCATGACTTATTTACATGAAAACAAAATTACATATCCTTTATATCTAATCCATACACCAACGACCAAAAACACCTACAAACACTTTCATTCTTCAATTTTATTCATCTAATTGATCTCTCTCAAGTTCAATCTTCAAGTTCTAAGTGTTCTTCATATATTCTACAAGTTCTAGTTACATAAAATCAAGAATACTTTCAAGTTTGCTAGCTCACTTCCAATCTTGTAAGGTGATCATCCAACCTCAAGAAATCTTTGTTTCTTACAGTAGGTTATCATTCTAATACAAGGTAATAATCATATTCAAACTTTGGTTCAATTTCTAAAACTATAACAGTCTTATTTCAAGTGATGATCTTACTTGAACTTGTTTTCGTGTCATGATTCTGCTTCAAGAACTTCGAGCCATCCAAGGATCCGTTGAAGCTAGATCCATTTTTCTCTTTTCTAGTAGGTTTATCCAAGGAACTTAAGGTAGTAATGATGTTCATAACATCATTCGATTCATACATATAAAGCTATCTTATTCGAAGGTTTAAACTTGTAATCACTAGAACATAGTTTAGTTAATTCTAAACTTGTTCGCAAACAAAAGTTAATCCTTCTAACTTGACTTTTAAAATCAACTAAACACATGTTCTATATCTATATGATATGCTAACTTAATGGTTTAAAACCTGGAAACACGAAAAACACCGTAAAACCGGATTTACGCCGTCGTAGTAACACCGCGGGCTGTTTTGGGTTAGTTAATTAAAAACTATGATAAACTTTGATTTACAAGTTGTTATTCTGAGAAAATGATTTTTATTATGAACATGAAACTATATCCAAAAATTATGGTTAAACTCAAAGTGGAAGTATGTTTTCTAAAATGGTCATCTAGACGTCGTTCTTTCGACTGAAATGACTACCTTTACAAAAACGACTTGTAACTTATTTTTCCGACTATAAAACTATACTTTTTCTGTTTAGATTCATAAAACCATAGCAATTTGATTCACTCAAAACGGATTTAAAATGAAGAAGTTATGGGTAAAACAAGATTGGATAATTTTTCTCATTTTAGCTACGTGAAAATTGGTAACAAATCTATTCCAACCATAACTTAATCAATTTGTATTGTATATTATGTAATCTTGAGATACCATAGACAAGTATACAATGTTTCGACCTATCATGTCGACACATCTATATATATTTCGGAACAACCATAGACACTCTATATGTGAATGTTGGAGTTAGCTATACAGGGTTGAGGTTGATTCCAAAATATATATAGTTTGAGTTGTGATCAATACTGAGATACGTATACACTGGGTCGTGGATCGATTCAAGATAATATTTTTCGATTTATTTCTGTACATCTAACTGTGGACAACTAGTTGTAGGTTACTAACGAGGACAGTTGACTTAATAAACTTAAAACATCAAAATATATTAAAAGTGTTGTAAATATATTTTGAACATACTTTGATATATATGTATATATTGTTATAGGTTCGTGAATCAACCAGTGGCCAAGTCTTACTTCCCGACGAAGTAAAAATCTGTGAAAGTGAGTTATAGTCCCACTTTTAAAATCTAATATTTTTGGGATGAGAATACATGCAGGTTTTATAAATGATTTACAAAATAGACACAAGTATGTGAAACTACATTCTATGGTTGAATTATCGAAATCGAATATGCCCCTTTTTATTAAGTCTGGTAATCTAAGAATTAGGGAACAGACACCCTAATTGACGCGAATCCTAAAGATAGATCTATTGGGCCTAACAAACCCCATCCAAAGTACCGGATGCTTTAGTACTTCGAAATTTATATCATATCCGAAGGGTGTCCCAGAATGATGGGGATATTCTTATATATGCATCTTGTTAATGTCGGTTACCAGGTGTTCACCATATGAATGATTTTTATCTCTATGTATGGGATGTGTATTGAAATATGAAATCTTGTGGTCTATTATTATGATTTGATATATATAGGTTAAACCTATAACTCACCAACATTTTTGTTGACGTTTTAAGCATGTTTATTCTCAGGTGATTATTAAGAGCTTCTGCTGTCGCATAATTAAATAAGGACGAGATTTGGAGTCCATGCTTGTATGATATTGTGTAAAAACTGCATTCAAGAAACTTATTTTGTTGTAACATATTTGTATTGTAAACCATTATGTAATGGTCGTGTGTAAACAGGATATTTTAGATTATCATTATTTGATAATCTACGTAAAACTTTTTAAAACCTTTATCTATGAAATAAAGGTTATGGTTTGTTTTAAAAATGAATGCAGTCTTTGAAAAATGTCTCATATAGAGGTCAAAACCTCGCAACGAAATCAATTAATATGGAACGTTTTTAATCAATAAGAACGGGACATTTCAGTTGGTATCCGAGCGTTGGTCTTAGAGAACTAGAATTTTGCATTAGTGTGTCTTATCGAGTTTGTTAGGATGCATTAGTGAGTCTGGACTTCGACCGTGTTTATTTGAAAAATGATTGCTTAACAAATTTTGTTGGAAACTATATATTTTTAACATGTGAATATTATGTGATATATTCATCTCTTAACGCGTTTGATATTATGTGATAGATGTCTACCTCTAGAACAAGTCCCATTGACTCACCTAATAATAATGAAGAGTCAAATGTAAATTGGAATGATTAGTGGACTGATTCACAAGTTCTCGAAGAGGAACCGGAAGAAGAGTCGGAACCGGAAGAAGAATCAGAACCGGAAGAAGAATCAGAACCGGAAGAGGAGGAACCGGAGGAGGAAATAGAACCGGTGGGGGAAATAATAAAACGGTTAAGTAAAAGAAAATCCTCGACCAACCGACCAAGGTTAATTATGGCAATGGTGTTTTCGCCAAGGAAGCAAAATATTGGGAGGATTACCAATTCTCCGATGAATCGGATTCCGACGGGAATTCCGTTGATGTTATAGAAATTACCCCAACTGAATTTAAAAAAGCAAAAGAAAATAATAAGGGAAAGGGCATAAAAATAGAGAAATCTAATTCCAACCCCGATGAACTTTATATGTATCGTCAACCCCCGAAGTCCTTAAGTTGTAACAATGACCCGGGAACCTCTAAACCACCAGGTTTTTCTAAACCGTTATGGAAAATGACAGCTAGTATTAGGGGAACATCATATATCCCTAGAAACTTGGCAAAATGAACCAAAACCGAAGAAGAAAAAATGAGCGAGTCGGAATAAGATAGTTGTATTCGTGTGGTGTAATATATGTAATATAGTGTGCTTATGCTTTATGATATATGTAAAAATTGCTTGTATTAATAAGTATTGTTTTATGAATCTAACTCTTGTCTATTTTACAGTTTAAAAACACAAAATGGATAGACAACCCAATATTTTAAGAGACCTACCCGGAGACATGATTGATGAAATCTTGTCTAGAGTCGGTCAGAATTCCTCGACACAACTATTTAAGGCGAGATCAGTTTGTAAGACATTCGAAGAACATTCCAAGAATGTCTTGGTTTATAAGAGACTTTCGATTAAAAGATGGGGGATATCACATTGGGAAACCCATAAGTTACGATGTGTTTACTTTGACGCATATATTGCGGGGAACCCAAATGCTATTTTACGCAACGGGTTAAGAAATTATTTTGACTCAATGTATCCGAATATAGGACTTCATGATTTAGAAAAAGCGGCTAACATGCAACATAAAGAAGCATGCTATGCTTACGGGTTAGTAATGTTCGCTTCTCACCAAAGTGAGAAAAAGAACATCGGGCTAATGCTATTAAACAAAACGTTCCCACAAGTGACGGAGTCGGTAATTGGGGTAAGAAATGAGGTTTTTAGATTGTTACAGGACTGTTGGACATTACGTAACCCTCGTCCCTTTGACGACGTTACAGCACGCTGTCTTATCAACGGCCATAACGGTTATGTTCCACAAGATCAAGGATGGGAAGTAATCCTAGTAAAACTAGAATGCATGACTTGTTTCTGGACGTATGAATTACGTGTCTTTATTGCCTTTGCTGAACGACTTGTGTACTAGCTAGAATTATCTTCACAACCATCTTGTATCAAATTTATTGTGTGCTATATTTCATGCTATATGTAAAATAAGCGGTATTGTAAGTTTGTAAAATATTGTGTAAAAGTTTGAACGCGAAATATTATTATAATCAGTTTTTCATATAGAATTGTAGTAGTTGAATTGTATATTAGCTACTAAGTATGAACTTAACGGGTAGGTACTACCCGAATTTAAACTTATAAAACGCTAATATGAAGAAAAAGCTTTTATAAATGAGTTCATATTATGCTACGAAATACTATTAACTACTCTTAATATTATGTATGATTAACTTGTTCCATTTGACTATTTTGAAGGAAATGGCACCGACTACTCGACACACCGTGAATATGAATGAAGAGGAATTCCGTACTTTTCTAGCTTCAAACATAGCCGCAGTACAGGCTGCGCTACATACCAACAATAACCTTGGATCTAGCAGTACAGGAAATCGTGTAGGATGCACCTACAAAGAATTCACTGCCTGCAAACCTTTGGAATTTGATGGAACCGAAGGACCGATCGGATTGAAACGGTGGACCGAGAAGGTCGAATCGGTGTTTGCCATAAGTAAGTGTACTGAAGAGGACAAAGTGAAGTACGCTACGCATACCTTCACAGGTTCTGCGTTAACAAGGTGGAATACCTATCTAGAGCAAGTGGGACAAGACGATGCGTACGCACTACCGTGGTCAGCATTCAAGCACTTGATGAACGAGAAGTACCATCCCAGAACCGAGATCAATAAGCTCAAGACAGAACTTAGAGGGTTACGAACCCAAGGATTTGATATTACCACGTACGAAAGACGATTCACAGAATTGCCTATTGTGTCCGGGAGCATTCGAAGATGAGGAAGAGAAGATCGACGCGTTTGTGAAAGGATTACCGGAAAGAATCCAAGAAGATATAAGTTCACACGAGCCCGCCTCCATACAACAGGCATGTAGAATGGCTCACAAACTAGTGAACCAGATTGAAGAAAGAATTAAAGAACAGACTGCTGAAGAGACCAATGTGAAGCAAGTCAAAAGAAAGTGGGAGGAAAACGGTGATAAGAATCACCAATACAACAACAACAGCAATTACAACAATAATCGCAATAATTATCCCAACAATCGCAACATCAATCGCAACTACAACAAACGGACCAATAACAACAACAACAACAACAACAACAACAACATCAACTACAACAATCATCCCAACAACAATAATAACTGCAACAACAACAACAATCAGAAGCAGCTATGCCAAAGGTGTGAAAAGTATCACTCGGGGTTCTGCACCAAATTTTGCAACAAGTGTAAAAGAAATGGTCATAGCGCGGCGAAGTGTGAGGTCTACGGACCAGGGGTTAATAGAACGAAAGGAACAAATGGTGTTAGAACGAGTAATGGCGGAGCAAGTAGTGTCAGAGCAAGTTATGCCAATGTAGTTTGTTATAAATGTGGAAAACCGGGCCACATTATTAGAAATTGCCCGAACCAGGAGAACACGAATGGACAAGGCCGCGGAAGAGTTTTCAATATTAATGCGGCAGAGGCACAGGAAGACCCGGAGCTTGTTACGGGTACGTTTCTTATTGACAATAAATCTGCTTACGTTTTATTAGATTCGGGTGCGGATAGAAGCTATATGAGTAGAGATTTTTGTGCTAAATTAAGTTGTCCATTGACGCCTTTGGATAGTAAATTTTTACTCGAATTAGCAAATGGTAAATTAATTTCAGCAGATAATATATGTCAGAATCGAGAAATTAAACTGGTTAGCGAAACATTTAAGATTGATTTGATACCAGTAGAGTTAGGGAGTTTTGATGTGATAATCGGTATGGACTGGTTGAAAGAAGTGAAAGCAGAGATCGTTTGTTACAAAAATGCAATTCGCATTATACGAGAAAAAGGAAAACCCTTAATGGTGTACGGAGAAAAGGGCAACACGAAGCTATATCTTATTAGTAATTTGAAGGCACAAAAACTAATAAGAAAAGGTTGCTATGCTATTCTAGCACACGTTGAGAAAGTACAAACTGAAGAAAAGAGCATCAATGATGTTCCCATTGCAAAAGAATTTCTCGATGTATTTCCGAAAGAATTACCGGGATTACCCCTACATCGATCCGTTGAATTTCAAATAGATCTTGTACCAGGAGCTGCACCAATAGCGCGTGCTCCTTACAGACTCGCACCCAGCGAGATGAAAGAACTGCAAAGCCAATTACAAGAACTTTTAGAGCGTGGTTTCATTCGACCAAGCACATCACCGTGGGGAGCTCCTGTTTTGTTTGTCAAGAAGAAAGATGGTACATTCAGGTTGTGTATCGACTACCGAGAGTTGAACAAACTTACCATCAAGAACCGCTACCCACTACCGAGAATCGACGACTTATTTGATCAACTACAAGGCTCGTCTGTTTATTCAAAGATTGACTTACGTTCCGGGTATCATCAAATGCGGGTGAAAGAAGATGATATTCCAAAGACTGCTTTCAGAACACGTTACGGTCATTACGAGTTTATGGTCATGCCGTTTGGTTTAACTAATGCACCAGCTGTGTTCATGGACCTTATGAACCGAGTGTGTGGACCATACCTTGACAAGTTTGTCATTGTTTTCATTGATGACATACTTATTTACTCAAAGAATGACCAAGAACACGGTGAACATTTGAGAAAGGTGTTAGAAGTATTGAGGAAGGAAGAATTGTACGCTAAGTTTTCAAAGTGTGCATTTTGGTTGGAAGAAGTTCAATTCCTCGGTCACATAGTGAACAAAGAAGGTATTAAGGTGGATCCGGCAAAGATAGAAACTGTTGAAAACTAGGAAACCCCGAAAACTCCGAAACACATACGCCAGTTTTTAGGACTAGCTGGTTACTACAGAAGGTTCATCCAAGACTTTTCCAGAATAGCAAAACCCTTGACTGCATTAACGCATAAAGGGAAGAAATTTGAATGGAATGATGAACAAGAGAAAGCGTTTCAGTTATTGAAGAAAAAGCTAACTACGGCACCTATATTGTCATTGCCTGAAGGGAATGATGATTTTGTGATTTATTGTGACGCATCAAAGCAAGGTCTCAGTTGTGTATTAATGCAACAAACGAAGGTGATTGCTTATGCGTCTAGACAATTGAAGATTCACGAACAAAATTATACGACGCATGATTTGGAATTAGGCGCGGTTGTTTTTGCATTAAAGACTTGGAGGCACTACTTATATGGGGTCAAAAGTATTATATATACCGACCACAAAAGTCTTCAACACATATTTAATCAGAAACAACTGAATATGAGGCAGCGTAGGTGGATTGAATTATTGAATGATTACGACTTTGAGATTCGTTACCACCCGGGGAAGGCAAATGTGGTAGCCGATGCCTTGAGCAGGAAGGACAGGGAACCCATTCGAGTAAAATCTATGAATATAATGATTCATAATAACCTTACTACTCAAATAAAGGAGGCGCAACAAGGAGTTTTAAAAGAGGGAAATTTAAAGGATGAAATACCCAAAGGATCGGAGAAGAATTTTAATATTCGGGAAGACGGAACCCGGTATAGGGCTGAAAGGATTTGGGTACCAAAATTTGGAGATATGAGAGAAATGGTACTTAGAGAAGCTCATAAAACCAGATACTCAATACATCCTGGAACGGGGAAGATGTACAAGGATCTCAAGAAACATTTTTGGTGGCCGGGTATGAAAGCCAATGTTGCTAAATACGTAGGAGAATGTTTGACGTGTTCTAAGGTCAAAGCTGAGCATCAGAAACCATCAGGTCTACTTCAACAACCCGAAATCCCGGAATGGAAATGGGAAAACATTACCATGGATTTCATCACTAAATTGCCAAGGACTGCAAGTGGTTTTGATACTATTTGGGTAATAGTTGATCGTCTCACCAAATCAGCACACTTCCTGCCAATATGAGAAGATGACAAGATGGAGAAGTTAGCACGACTGTATTTGAAGGAAGTCATCTCCAGACATGGAATACCAATCTCTATTATCTCTGATAGGGATGGCAGATTTATTTCAAGATTCTGGCAGACATTACAGTAAGCATTAGGAACTCGTCTAGACATGAGTACTGCCTATCATCCACAAACTGATGGGCAGATCGAAAGGACGATACAAACGCTTGAAGACATGCTACGAGCATGTGTTATTGATTTCAGAAACAGTTGGGATCGACATCTACCGTTAGCAGAATTTTCCTACAACAACAGCTACCATTCAAGCATTGAGATGGCGCCGTTTGAAGCACTTTATGGTAGAAAGTGCAGGTCTCCGATTTGTTGGAGTGAAGTGGGGGATAGACAGATTACGGGTCCGGAGATTATACAAGAAACTACCGAGAAGATCATCCAAATTCAACAACGGTTGAAAACCGCCCAAAGTCGACAAAAGAGCTACGCTGACATTAAAAGAAAAGATATAGAATTTGAAATTGGAGAGATGGTCATGCTTAAAGTTGCACCTTGGAAAGGCGTTGTTCGATTTGGTAAACGAGGGAAATTAAATCCAAGGTATATTGGACCATTCAAGATTATTGATCGTGTCGGACCAGTAGCTTAATGACTTGAATTACCTCAACAACTCGCGGCTGTACATAACACTTTCCACGTCTCGAATTTGAAGAAATGTTTTGCTAAAGAAGATCTCACTATTCCGTTAGATGAAATCCAAATCAACGAAAAACTTCAATTCATCGAAGAACCCGTCGAAATAATGGATCGTGAGGTTAAAAGACTTAAGCAAAACAAGATACCAATTGTTAAGGTTCGATGGAATGCTCGTAGAGGACTCGAGTTCACCTAGGAGCGTGAAGATCAGATGAAGAAGAAATACCCGCATCTATTTCCAGAAGATTCGTCAACACCTTCAACAGCTTAAAATTTCGGGACGAAATTTATTTAACGGGTAGGTACTGTAGTGACCCGAACTTTTCCATGTTTATATATATTAATTGAGATTGATATTTACATGATTAGATGTTTCCAACATGTTAAGAAATCAAACTTGTTAAGACTTGATTAATTGAAATATGTTTCATATAGACAATTGACCACCCAAGTTGACCGGTGATTCACGAACGTTAAAACTTGTAAAAACTATATGATGACATATATATGGATATATATATAGTTAACATGATACTATGATAAGTAAACATATCATTAAGTATATTAACAATGAACTACATATGTAAAAACAAGACTACTAACTTAATGATTTTTAAACGAGACATATATGTAACGATTATCGTTGTAAAGACATTTAATGTATATATATCATATTAAGAGATATTCTTAAATGATAATATCATGATAGTATAATAATTTAAAATCTCATTTGATATTATAAACATTGGGTTAACAACATTTAACAAGATCGTTAACCTAAAGGTTTCAAAACAACACTTACATGTAACGACTAACGATGACTTAACGACTCAGTTAAAATGTATATACATGTAGTGTTTTAATATGTATTTATACACTTTTGAAAGACTTCAATACACTTATCAAAATACTTCTACTTAACAAAAATACTTACAATTACATCCTCGTTCAGTTTCATCAACAATTCTACTAGTATGCACCCGTATTCGTACTCGTACAATACACAGCTTTTAGATGTATGTACTATTGGTATATACACTCCAATGATCAGCTCTTAGCAGCCCATGTGAGTCACCTAACACATGTGGGAACCATCATTTGGCAACTAGCATGAAATATCTCATAAAATTACAAAAATATGAGTAATCATTCATGACTTATTTACATGAAAACAAAATTACATATCCTTTATATCTAATCCATACACCAACGACCAAAAACACCTACAAACACTTTCATTCTTCAATTTTCTTCATCTAATTGATCTCTCTCAAGTTCTATCTTCAAGTTCTAAGTGTTCTTCATATATTCTACAAGTTCTAGTTACATAAAATCAAGAATACTTTCAAGTTTGCTAGCTCACTTCCAATCTTGTAAGGTGATCATCCAACCTCAAGAAATCTTTGTTTCTTACAGTAGGTTATCATTCTAATACAAGGTAATAATCATATTCAAACTTTGGTTCAATTTCTATAACTATAACAATCTTATTTCAAGTGATGATCTTACTTGAACTTGTTTTCGTGTCATGATTCTGCTTCAAGAACTTCGAGCCATCCAAGGATCCGTTGAAGCTAGATCCATTTTTCTCTTTTCTAGTAGGTTTATCCAAGGAACTTAAGGTAGTAATGATGTTCATAACATTATTCGATTCATACATATAAAGCTATCTTATTCGAAGGTTTAAACTTGTAATCACTAGAACATAGTTTAGTTAATTCTAAACTTGTTCGCAAACAAAAGTTAATCCTTCTAACTTGACTTTTAAAATCAACTAAACACATGTTCTATATCTATATGATATGCTAACTTAATGGTTTAAAACCTGGAAACACGAAAAACACCGTAAAACCGGATTTACGCCGTCGTAGTAACACTGCGGGCTGTTTTGGGTTAGTTAATTAAAAACTATGATAAACTTTGATTTAAAAGTTGTTATTATGAGAAAATGATTTTTATTATGAACATGAAACTATATCCAAAAATTATGGTTAAACTCAAAGTGGAAGTATGTTTTCTAAAATGGTCATCTAGACGTCGTTCTTTCAACTGAAATGACTACCTTTACAAAAATGACTTGTAACTTATTTTTCCGACTATAAAACTATACTTTTTCTGTTTAGATTCATAAAATATAGTTCAATATGAAACCATAGCAATTTGATTCACTCAAAACGGATTTAAAATGAAGAAGTTATGGGTAAAACAAGATTGGATAATTTTTCTCATTTTAGCTACGTGAAAATTGGTAACAAATCTATTCCAACCATAACTTAATCAACTTGTATTGTATATTATGTAATCTTGAGATACCATAGACAAGTATACAATGTTTCGACCTATCATGTCGACACATCTATATATATTTCGGAACAACCATAGACACTCTATATGTGAATGTTGGAGTTAGCTATACAGGGTTGAGGTTGATTCCAAAATATATATAGTTTGAGTTGTGATCAATACTGAGATACATATACACTGGGTCGTGGATTGATTCAAGATAATATTTATCGATTTATTTCTGTACATCTAACTGTGGACAACTAGTTGTAGGTTACTAACGAGGACAGTTGACTTAATAAACTTAAAACATCAAAATATATTAAAAGTGTTGTAAATATATTTTGAACATACTTTGATATATATGTATATATTATTATAGGTTCGTGAATCAACCAGTGGCCAAGTTTTACTTCCCGACGAAGTAAAAATCTGTGAAAGTGAGTTATAGTCCCACTTTTAAAATCTAATATTTTTGGGATGAGAATACATGCAGGTTTTATAAATGATTTACAAAATAGACACAAGTACGTGAAACTACATTCAATGGTTGAATTATCGAAATCAAATATGCCCCTTTTTATTAAGTCTGGTAATCTAAGAATTAGGGAACAGACACCCTAATTGACGCAAATCCTAAAGATAGATCTATTGGGCCTAACAAACCCCATCCAAAGTACCGGATGCTTTAGTACTTCGAAATTTATATCATATCCGAAGGGTGTCCCGGAATGATGGGGATATTCTTATATATGCATCTTGTTAATGTCGGTTACCAGGTGTTCACCATATGAATGATTTTTATCTCTATGTATGGGATGTGTATTGAAATATGAAATCTTGTGGTCTATTATTATGATTTGATATATATAGGTTAAACCTATAACTCACCAACATTTTTGTTGACGTTTTAAGCATGTTTATTCTCAGGTGATTATTAAGAGCTTCCGCTGTCGCATACTTAAATAAGGACGAGATTTGGAGTCCATGCTTGTATGATATTGTGTAAAAACTGCATTCAAGAAACTTATTTTGTTGTAACATATTTTTATTGTAAACCATTATGTAATGGTCGTGTGTAAACAGGATATTTTAGATTATCATTATTTGATAATCTACGTAAAGCTTTTTAAAACCTTTATCTATGAAATAAAGGTTATGGTTTGTTTTAAAAATGAATGCAGTCTTTGAAAAACGTCTCATATAGAGGTCAAAACCTCGCAACGAAATCAATTAATATGGAACGTTTTTAATCAATAAGAACGGGACATTTCAGTCTTAGCGAAGCAGGTCTTGCATTAGTGTGTCTAACTGATAGTTGTTTAGATGCATTAGTGAGTCTGGACTTCGACCGTGTCTGCATGTCAAAAGTTTTGCTTATCATTTCGTGTCGAAAATTACCTGCTTATCATTCTTAGAGAATCACTTGCTTATCATCCTTAGTCTAGACACATCTTATTGCATTGATTGCATGATTAATGTATAGACAAAATTTATATCTTAGCATATCTGCTAATTCATATCTTAGCGTATCTGTTACTGTAAACTTTGCCTGACATTTCTGTAGATTCCTCCGTAACTTATGGGATTTTAGTATTATATATGCATATGTAAATTATGTATTGCAGGGTACTAATCTACATCCTATAATCTATTTTCTATCGAAAATCCTTCATCTGATCGTACGAGATGAATCCCTCAACCAGTTCGAATTCCTCGAATTCTGACAGCTATTCCGATATGGAGTTTCACCTAAGCTCCGAAAGCAGCGTCACCAGAATGAATCAACCAATCATCCATCCCCAATTCATCGGATGGGTTCGTAGTCGCCTTAATCAATGGAGACGAGAAGAAGGCGATCCTTTCCATCAATCAAATTCACCTCTTGGCGAAGAACCTGAAGCACTTACTGGCGAACCAATTCGAAACACCATTTTCACACTCATTTCCAGAGTATCTCGCCAAGATTATATTCAATCTAAAATTCTAAACGTTATTCATTCGCTCGTTCCTTCCGACAATCATCCCGGAATAATAGAAGAAGTCAACGAACTTCACGCTCGAGTAATCAATGTGGAAAATATGGTGCAAAACTTACCAGCTTCAGCAACATCACCAGCACCAACAGTACCATCAATAACAACACAAGTACCATCAATAATCCATGTCTCAACATCTCATTCTGTACCTCGAGTATAATCATCGTTCTACGTATCATTCTACATCAATTATCTTCGTTCTTCATGACGATTATGTAATCTCTAATATTTTAGAGATTATATATTCTTGTTCTAACGATAAATCAAATGAGTTTAATATCATAATAACTCATTAAATCTACATTACATCTGAAGAAAATATATATGTATATATGTTTTCATAACGATTGTAATTTAAGAATTCAGTTGTACAAACTGTTAATGGTGAAAATATTTTAACAGGTAGGTAATACCCGAGGAATATTTAGTTTTCACATTAATAAGTTACACTACACATTCCTCGAATCTGATTCAACAGTCATTTACTATCCTACTTACATCCACAGATATACGTACCTGTTCACCGCGGAATAACCATGTTCATTCAATTTCATATTTGGATTTTGACTTATCAGAATCCAACAAGTGGCATAATGAAGAAAACATTGGACAAAATAAAATTTGGTAGAAACAAACAATTTAACTATGAGAAGAATTTTGTTAAGAATTCACGCTAACTGTTCCTAGCTAACTATTCCTAGCTAACTGATTACATTTAATTATCGCAATTTTAATTCTCGTAATTTTATTTATCGTCATTTAATTTTTGTATTTATTTTACGTACTTTAAATATTGGGACACGTATACAAGGTTTTGACATATCATGTCGACACACACACACACATATATATATATATATATATATATATATATATATATATATATATATATATATATATATATATATATATATATATATATATATATATATATATATATTATTTGGAATCACCATAGACACTCTATATGCAGTAATGACCGAGTTAGCTATACAGGGTTGAGGTTGATTCTACAATAATATATATACTTTGAGTTGTGATCGAGTCTGAGACATGTACACGGGTCACGATACGTATTAATTAATTTGAATATTATATATTAAACTATATATGAATTATTGGACTGTTAACTGTGGACTATCGACTGTGGACTAATAACATTGGACAATTAAAATGAATTAAAATATTGATTATAACATATGAAACTATACATTTCTTCAAGTTTGCCACTTAATTTCATCTTAAACCTCATTTGTATCTTGACGATTATAATCTGCGTTCAAACTTTTCATGATCCTTGAAAACACCTCAATCGAGAGGATGAACCAACCGCACTTCATTTACGGAAGGAAAGATTTATGCATATAGTTATACACCTGAAAATACTCGGAACATGAGTAAACGTTTAACACGTATCTGTGCTAGCTCCTTTGACGTTATTATTACCAAAAATAACTTTGCAATTCTTTTCCAAATTAGCCAATTTTGTCACAGACCCAGCAAGTCAACTTCGACTTTCATTCAGATTAGCCTTATTATAACCTTGATATATAAGTTTGCTCTTCGTCATCGTTACCGGAGAACCGTTTATATTCCACCACATTAGCAGTAAACTTACCAGCAACTTCATTACTCATTGGCTTAAGTCTCTCTGAAGAACCATTATATTTGTTCGTTAAAACCTATTCATATACTCATCCGCATCTTGTAACAAGAATTGCCATACCAATTACCGAGAATCAGCAATCAGTATTTTGAAATCTCACAACGTTACTACATCAACAGTTATGTATACATATAACATTTATCTCTTAGAATTATGAACTTTCATTCTAAAATTCTGAAAAGCACTCTAGATTACGAGTCAGATCTCTGAGTTCTGAAAAAGGTAATGAAGCAATGAAAACTGAAGACTGCCTTAACAGTCAAAATTTTGATGATAAAGAATGGAGTGTTGAAAAAGCTCAAAGATTTGATACTGAAAAATGAATTGAGCAAATCATGAAGGAGACTCTGAACAAATCACAAGGACTAAACTTGTACATAAAAAATCCAGATGATTCTGTTTCTGATGAAATCTCTAACGAATACCTTACTCCGTAATTGTTCTAAATCATTGTGAATGAATTTATTCATCACATTTTGATTGTAGAATTATACGATATTATCGTATCTTTCATTATAAATATTCTCAATATTTCTGAAGATACCTTCATAAATATTCTTGTCCGATATTAATTATCTCTCCACTCTATCTGTGTTATATCATTAAAGAAAACTGTTTTAGTTTTTAAATCTCTAAAAACTTAGAGTTTGAATTATGAATGATTTTTAAGTAGTGTTGGGAACTGAAGCATGAGTTAGTATAATATAATGACACTTGATCAACGTGATTATATTACAGTAAGTCATGCTAAGTTTCTAATGGGACATGATGATTCACAGATCATAACGTCATCATGTGCCATGTTACATAACTCTTTCATTCTGCTTAACTTCTGAACATATCAAGAAAGTATATTCTTAATAGTTCTATTCTCAGTGATTCTGGTAATTTGACAAATCAAATCGTGCTATTACGTTCTTTCTTGTTTAGAACATTAAGTTCATTCGAAACTTCATACCTACGAATTCTGGACCATTATTCGCTTCACTTAAAGTCGAGAAGGGAAAACAAAAGGACAGAACTCTAAAATATAAAGGAAACAAAGAGAGCGGATATATAGTGAGATATCCGACAAAGCAATCAAAACATATTATCGCATTTAACTAAAGAGGATCTTAATTTCTTTAATTACTGAAGAATAAAATCTTATATAGATTTCAATGATTTTCTTTAAATCCCTTGGAATCCAGAATTCAATCGTGACTACGTCAAAAGATATGACGAATCTACATTTATTCATTTCACCCTTTTGCGATAGCTTCACTCGTACTCTTCACATAATCGAGTTGATTTATCCATATTACTCAATGATAATAAAACTCTAATTTTTAACTCGTATGCGTCATGAAAACATACTTATTGTCAACCATGATGATCTCTATCAAATTTCGGGGACGAAATTTCTTTATCGGGTAGGTACTGTGACGACCCGAAAATTTCCGACCAAATTTAAACTTAATCTTTATATGATTTCGACACGATAAGCAAAGTCTGTAATGTTGAGTCTCAAAAAGTTTGAACTGTTTTCATTTAAGCAATTACCCTTTGACTGTTCCGACGATTCATGATCCATTTGTTTGTAAATAAATATGTATATATATATATATATATATATATATATATATATATATATATATAAATGCAAGTATATATAATAAATTGAAACTAAAAAAAAATATAAATATAAATTTAACATTTGAATTAAATATGTAAAATAGGATACAAGATGAGTAAGTGTAATTAAAAATGAATATATATATATATATATATATATATATAAAATATAAGTTATAGGTATCATTATTATTATATGTATATATCATGATATATATAAAATTTATAAATGATAAATATTCAATAAAAGTTATTATATAGTATATTATATGATTATTAAATATTATATAATTAATAATATATAACTACAAATTTAGATATAGAACAATATCAATATTATTAATATTACTCTCATCATTAATATTAATATTAATATCACTATTAGTATTCATATTATTAATATTATTAATTTTTAATATATATATATATATATATATATATATATATATATATATAATTTGAAATGTATAAGTTGTTATATTATTATTATTAATATTATTATTATCATTAATAATATTAATTTTATTATAATTAATTTTATTAGTATCATTAATAATAATATTATTATCATTATTATTATTAAACTTATTATTGTTACCATTATTATTACTCTTATTAATATTATTTATTATTGTTAATATATTGCATTCATAATTATTAATATCAAATATCAAAGATAAAAAAAAAATTAAATTACGCGAATATATTTGTGTCACTTTCCACCTTTATATAACAGTATTTAAATCTCCAATCCGTTATCTATATATCTCAATCATGTTTACAAATCAAAGAAATCGCATATTATATAATAAATTACGCATCTGAGAAGGACTTAAACAGATAACTACAAAATCAATTATTTACTTCGCTATATGCTTTTATTCTTTTGTTCCTGATATACAATTCATGTCGATACACATAGTTTTACTTAAATCATTCAGCATTTGGTTATCGAACCATCCAAGTTTTTTTTATCAATCACGAACACCTTCCACATATCTTATTTGATCGAGTTAAAACAGAAAATAAATAAATATTACAGTTCGTACCTCTGTTACCATCAAATTTTCCAAAATCTTGAAATTTTTATAAATTCTCAAAATCTATTAATGTAAGGTTGTTATAAATTGGTCATTTAAACACTCTGTGAAATTTCAAACCTCAATTCATCATATTGTTGTTGAATTTCGAAGTCAAAGTTGTTGAATTAAAAAGTCAAACAATCGTTCTTGATTAAATTTGAGTTCGTGTTTATGTTTCAAGATCAATTGAAGTTTGAGATAGTTTCTAGAAAGGATTCACAATCTTTTTCATGTTGTGATTTTTAGCTAAAATGGTCTCGAACTCAAAATCACGATTTGTATTTTTTTTTTTTGTGTTCTTCACAAACTGCAGTAGCAGTTTACTGTTATTAAATTCATTCTTTTTAATTTTTTCTTTCGTTTACAAATTAATACAAACACCTTTTTTTAATTATTTGTGTTTCTATAAAAAAATCTACATCGATTAAATGGTTACATCCTCTGTTCGTTGTCCTTGGTCGAATTGTTGAAAAGAAGAGGATGAACACAGGAAACATAGGTTAAATATAAATAAGTTATGAACTAGAATAGAAATAGAGAAGTAGAGGAATGGTCTGTTGGGTTTCGGGTTAGCAAGTGGATTGGGGTTCGAACCTGGGCACGACAACTTATTTTTTTTGGAGCTTATTATGAGGTAGTCCTTATATATTGATTTATTATTATTATTATTATTACTTATTAATATTAATTATTATTATTATTATTATTATTATTATTATTATTATTATTATTATTATTATTATTATTATTATTCTTATTATTATTATTATTATTATTATTATTATTAATGTTATTATTATTATTATTATTATTATTATTATTATTATTATTATTATTATTATTATTATTATTATTATTATTATTATTATTATTATTATTATTATTATTGTTACCATTATTGATTATTGATATTATTATTATGCTTATGAATAGAATTATAATTAGTACATAAAAGATGATAATAAAAAGATAACAAAATAAGATAATTACGAAATTATTAGTATTATGATTTAAAGAATAATGATAAAAATTATAAGTATAAGATAATATATAACTATGATTAAAAATGTTATTTTGATTACTATCGTTAATCTTATTATTAGCATTATTATCAAAATAGTTATTAGTTAAGATTATATACATATACAGATTATAAATACAAACATAATTATAAAGATGATTATACTTGTAATTGAATAATGAGTTAAAATGAAATATTATTATTATTATTAATATCATTATATTGTTATTATTATATTATTATTATTATTATTAGTGTTATTATTGACCCTAAAGATTATGGATGATATTATGAACATGCGTACGATAAGTATGATATAAATAGAGATAAAATCGTTAGTAATGACAATAAATAATATTATGAATACGTAAGAAATCTAAATAAATTTATGGATTGTATAAGTATGTATAACACATCCTTTGTTATTAAAACTTTATTATAATTAATACCAAATTTATGATTTCTATCATTACCATAATTATATTAATATTATTACTATTATAATTATTATCATTTTTACCACTATTAATATTATTTTGGTATTATTATAACTACTATTATTAATATACAAATGATATATATATATATATATATATATATATATATATATATATATATATATATATATATATATATATATATATATATATTAAAAATATAGTTAATACATATAATATAACGAAAATTAATATTTTTATATAACAAAATGAATAAATGACACATATATATATATATATACATTCAATATAAAAATAATATAACTAATAAAGTTATATACATATAAATTTGATCGATTACAAATATGTATATTAATAAATATACAAATGATATAGGTTCGTGAATCCAAGGCCAACCCTGCATTGTTCAATGTCGTCATATGTATTTTTACTACAAAATACAGTATTGTGAGTTCATTTGATTCCCTTTTACTGTTTACATTTTTGGGATTGAGAATACATGCACTGATTTTATAACTATTTTATTAAATGCTTTTGAAATATATTTTGAACTGCGAATACATGAAATGCTTTTATAAATGTTTGACGAGATAGACACAAGCAAAACATTCCTCGAGTGAATTATGTGGACATGATAATTGCCACCTGTAACGACCCGTCAAAATTGCTATTGACGCGGCACGTTAATCATTGATTCCACAGCAAGGTTTTGACCTCTATATGATACGTTTTGATAAAATATTGCATTCATTAAAATAAGTGACTTTCTAAACATATAAAGTTATAAACATGTGGGAGAGTGCTTAGGTATAAGCAAAACCCCAAAATACATAAGTCTTTAATTTTACAGGATGATATCACAGTCCAATTATTTATTACACAACGTAGTTTTGTTTCAAATGCAATAAACTTTATACAAAGCATTAGAGACTCCATGCAGGCAACAAGCCCATCACAGCGGAAGCAGTCTAAGAACCTGAGAATAAAACATGCTAAAAAGTCAACACGAATGTTGGTGAGTTATATGTTTAATTGCTCGAGTCATAAATATATATGAAGATAGACCACAAGATTTCATCAAAAGTTTATCAATAGATTCTACGTAACAGAGCACCCTGGTAACTAAACTTTAACGTGTCACGCAAACCAACGTGTCATAAACTCAAATAACATACGTCCGTTAAAAGGCTAGCGCTCTATCTCGGACGGGGATGTCAAGCCCTATGGATCCATATACAATTATTCGCGCCCACCAGTCCATATCCTATATACTGGCAGCTACTAGTTACCAAAGCTAAGGGATTTTCGGTTTAACTCAGTGTATAATTTAGTATGTACTTGTGTCTTATTGCGTTTAAAATAAATTGCATGTATTCTCAGCCCAAAAATATTTAAAGTATTTAAAAAGGGAGACTATAAACTCACAGTTCAATATTGAGACTCAATATTGTAGGCAAATTACGTAGATGTAATGATGGTAGACGACTGTATGGTTGGCCTTGGATTCAAGAACAATACCCCGAACAATACCCAATATTTCCTTAGCTTAAAGCGGTTTAAAACTCGAATTAAAAACACCCTCGTATGTACCTTATTATTATTAAACTTAAATTTAAATTATAATTATAATTTAAATATAAATATTGATTACAGAGAAGAAATTTTTATGTAAAACTCGTCTAGCAAACTGGCGTATTTATATTACTTTTCCATTTACTGTAGCTCATGCGATCGCATGGGTTTTCAGTGTTTTTGCCATGCGCTCGCATGGCCGCCTAATCTGCTTTTGTTTGCTAGTCCGTCGACATCAAATAGTTTTACTGTAGCAAATAGTGTTACTGTAGCAAATAGTGTTTACTGTAGCAATAGTGTTTACTGCAGCAAATAGTATTTCAATGTAGCAAAGTCGTTTTCACTGTAGCATTGTAGCAAAGTCGGTTTCACTGTAGCAAATAGTGTTTTACTGTAGCAAAGTCATTTTTACTGTAGGAAAGTCATTTTTTTTTACTTGTACATTTTATAATATATATATATATATATATATATATATATATATATATATATATATATATATATATATATATATATATATATATATATATATATATATATATATATATATATATATATATATATATATATATATATATATATATATATATAGACACACATACATATAATTGTTCATGAATCGTCGAGAGTAGTCAAAGGTAATTGAATATATGAAACAGTTCTAAAATTTTGAGACTCAATCTAACAGACTTTGTTTAACGTGTCAAAATAATAAATCGTATAGAGAATTGATTTAAATAAGTCGAAATTTTTCGGGTCATCACAGTACCTCCCCATTAAAGAAAATTTCGTCCCGAAATTTTGAGTAGTACCTGTTTCATGAGCGATATCAGTGAACAAATGTGGATACTTTTGCTTCATTTGATCTTTACGTTCCCAAGTAAACTCAGGTCCTCGTCTTGCTTTCCAACGAACTCTAACTATCGGTATTTTGCTTTGTTTTAATTGTTTGACCTCACGGTCCATGATTTCATCAGGTTCTTCGATAAAATGTAGTTTATCATTGATTCGTATTTCGTCAAGAGGAATTACGACATCCTCTTCAGCTAAACATTTCTTCAAATTTGACACGTGAAATGTGTTGTGAACACTACTAAGTTCTTGCGGTAGCTTTAATCGATAAGCAACTGCTCCAATTCTTTCTGTGATTTCAAAGGGTCCTACGTAGCTAGGACTTAACTTTCCTCATTTACCGAATCGTACAACGCCTTTCTAGGGTGACACTTTCAACATGACTTTGTCGCCCACTTGAAATTCTAGAGGTTTTTTTCTTACATCAGCTTAACTCTTTTGGTGACTCATGGCCGTTTTCAATCGCTGTTGTATTTGAATGATCTTTTCGGTGGTTTCATGAATAATTTCTGGTCCAGTAAGTTGTCTTTCTCCTACTTCACTCCAACAAATAGGAGATCTGCACTTTCTACCGTAAAGTCCTTCAAATGGCGCTGCGTTGATGCTCGTATGATAGCTGTTATTGTATGAAAATTCTGCCAATGGTAAGTGTCGATCCCAACCGGTTCCAAAGTCAATCACACATGCCCGTAACATGTCTTCTAATGTTTGTATAGTTCTTTCACTTTGACCATATGTCTGTGGGTGATAAGCGGTGCTCATATCTAATTGAGTTCCCAATGCTTTTTATAATGACTGCCAGAAACGTGATGTGAATCGGGTGTCACGATCAGATATGATGGAGATAGGTACACCATGCCTGGAAACTACTTCCTTCAAATACAGGCGTGCTAATCTCTCCATACTGTCTGTCTCCTTTATTGGTAGGAAGTGAGCTGATTTAGTTAGACGGTCAACTATCAACCAAATAGTATCATGACTACTTGCAGTCCTTGGCAATTTCGTAATGAAATCCATGGTTATTCTTTCCCATTTCCACTGCGGAATTTCTGGTTGTTGCAGTAATCCTGATGGCTTTTGGTGCTCAGCTTTGACCTTCGCACATGTCAAACATTTGCTTACATAAGTAGCAATTTCTGTCTTCATATTAGGCCACCAATAGAACTTCTTGAGATCGTGGTACATTTTCCCATTTCCTGGGTGAATTGAGTAGCTCATTTTATGTGCTTCATCCAGTACTAGTTGCCTTAGGTTACCATGTTTTGGTACCCATATCCTACCAGCAAAATACAGGGTTCCATCGGCTTTTACTTCAAGTTATTTTTCTAACCCTTTGCTCATTTCGCTTTTTTCGGTTTCTGCTTTTAAAGCCTCTAACTGTGCTGCTTGAATTTGCTTTGTGAGATCAATACGAATTGTAATGTTCAAAGCTCGGACCCTAAGAGGTTTTACTCTTTCTTTCCGACTTAGGGCATCAGCTACAACATTAGCCTTTCCGGGGTGGTAACGGATTTCACAATCGTAATCGTTTAACAACTCTACCCAGCGACGTTGTCTCATATTGAGTTGTTTTTGATCAAATATATACTGAAGACTCTTATGGTCGGTGTACACTGTACACTTGGTGCCATATAGACAGTGTCTCCATATTTTGAGTGCAAAAACTACTGCTCCAAGTTCCAAATCGTGCGTTGTATAGTTATTTTCATGAATTTTTAGTTGTCGTGAGGCATATGCAATAACTTTTGTGCATTGCATTAATACACATCCTAAACCTTGGTGCGAAGCGTCACAATAGATCACGAAATCATCATTTCCTTCTGGTAATGACAAAATGGGTGCAGACGTTAACTTCTTCTTTAATAACTGGAATGAGGATTCCTGTTCCGTGGACCAATCATACTTCTTTCCCTTTTGAGTCAATGCAGTTAAGGGTTTGGCGATTCTAGAGAAATCTTGAATGAATCTTCGGTAGTAACCAGCAAGACCTAAGAATTGGCGAATTTGTGTTGGAGTCTTCGGTGTTTCCCATTTACTAATGGCTTTGATCTTGGCAGGGTCAACTTTAATTCCATGTTTACTGACAACATGGCCCAAAAATTGTACTTCTTGTAACCAGAAATCACACTTCGAAAATTTTGCGTACAATTCTTCTTTCTTGAGTAGCTCTAGTACCAGTTGTGACAACCCGGAAATTTCCAACCAAATTTAAACTTTAATCTTTATATGTTTCCGACACGATAAGCAATATTTGTTAAGTTAAATTTCAAGAATTTTAAACTATGTTCATACATTCATTCAACCTCGACCAAGTTCCAACGATTCACGAACCATTAAACGAATATGATTATATATGTATATGTGTATATATATTATAACTTGAAACGTAAACAAAATATTAGATTAAATACTTTATATGATTGTATCTGTTTCAAAATTTTTATCAATGGAATTAGAAGATAAGATCAAATGATTGAATTATCAGATATATTGAATTATGATTACAAGTCTCTGTTGAAAGGCCCACGTTGATTTGAGAAATCTTTCCATTTTAACAATATTCGAAAAATGGTAAAGTGATTTATAAATAAGAACAAATTGTCAATCATTGAGAACTAGACAAAGGATAGTGGAAGATTGAATCTCATGAAGACTCGATTGATCTATTTAGTTTTAAACGTACAAAAACGTTTTCAGTTTAAAAAGAACTTTATTATTAAAACGTATATAACTTTTATAAATATCTAGAACCACTTTTGACAACTCATTACTTAACTAGTATGATAAAGATAACGATATTTATATTTTATTTTATATATATAACGATTTAAATTAATATTATATATATTTATACGCGTATTATACGTACATAGTTTTATACTTTTACTATACTTAAACTTTACCTTTACTTTATTTTTACTTTACTTTAACTTTAATAATTCACTTTAATAATTCATACTTTAATAATTCACTTTAATAATTCATACTTTAATAATTCACTTTAATAATTCCTACTTTAATAATTCACTTTAATAATTCATACTTTAATAATTCACTTTAATAATTCAAAAATCTATTATAAATAGAATTCAATAGGTTTCATTATTTCATAAAATCTTGAAAATATTTTTCTCTAAACTCTCTCAATCGATTTACATATATATATTTACTCCGTATTATTTCAAGATATTATTAGTATACATAAAATATTACGACGGAGTGCTGTCCGAGTGATTTCGAAATTGTTTTTCGAGTGGGACAGGATTAAGGAAATTATGGGTTATAGCTATGGAGGTGATTGAGTATGGTTCATGGGTATGCTCGTGAGGTCAATATAGTGTTTATCATTTCCGTTGCGTCTACGTACCTTTCCTGCAATATTGAATCTCAATATTGATACGTGAGTACTCATAATTTAACTTTTACATACTAATAGTGTATCCCTGACTAGTGCTCGAGTATTTAGGATTATGCATGCTTGTACTTTTAATATTGCCCTTAGACAGGTTAGGTTGAATGTTGAATTAGTTACACTTGCGGTTGAGATAAGGTATAAGATATACATGTCCTTGGAAAGCTAGCGAAAAATTAAGAACTTTTTCTTTAGATATCGAATGGTTTCGATGAACGGATTAGAAGTTATAATCAATTTAATTTTCGATATTTTTATTAAAAATGATTATTATTATCGTCGTTTTTATCGTCGTTCTAGTTTTATCTTATTATTATGATTATTATTATCTTTATCAATAAAAGGGATTTATCATTAAAAATTGTTATTTTTTTTATTATTACTATCGTTATTATCGTTAAAGTTATAATTAGTATTATTATTATTATCCAATTATTATTATTATTATTATTATTATTATTATTATTATTATTATTATTATTATTATTATTATTATTATTATTATTATTATTATCGTTATTAATATATATATCATTATTTAAAAATGGTTATTGTTATTGTTATTATTATTATTACTATATTATCATTAAGATAATTATTAGTATTATCGTTAATAATGTTATAGTAACTATCATTATTAATATTAGTGTATTTAAAACAAATATTTGTAACACCTAATTATTTTGATTACTATTATTATCATTATTATGAACACGATATAAAAGACGATTAAAAGCTATTAAACGAAACGATTAGGAAATAATGAGTAAGAGTATCATGATGAAATTAAAATATTATAAGATATTGATTTAGATAAAATTATCGTTCTTATTATTTTTATCATTACTATTATTATTAAAAGTATCGTTAGTATTAAAACTATCATTTTAACAAAAATTATCATTTTAATAGAAATGTCATTGTTACTATAAAATATCATTATTATTATTATTTTAAATAGAATTATTATTTTAAAGATAATATTAAAAATTATCGTAAATATTAAAGTTATCATAATTAGAATTATCGTTTTATCATAATGTCATCTTAGTAATTATAAATATTGATATTTTTATAATAATAATTATTATTACAAAATAATACAACTTTTACTTACTATCATTATAGATATTATTTTATCAAATAAATATGTGATACAAACATATTTTACTACGTGTAATAACTTACTTTAATAATACCTATCATATTATCTTTATGATATTAAATGAACCCTATAAATTTTATTACTTAATATATATAAAAGTATATTTTATTGTATATATTTAATATAAAATTTTATTTATTAATAAATAAATTATATTATTTACTCTAATAAATCTTTTAAAAATATTTAAAAATATAAAACGACGATATTTAAACTATATATTAATCATGTATAGATTTTTGGAAATTATTTTGAGTCAAATTTACTTTTGTTGACTTTTGCATATTAGTCTCGAGCATTAGGATTGTGGTACACTATGACTTAACCTAATTTGTTAGACAAATATTGACCAACACATAAATATATATAATTAATTTAGGTTCGTGAATCCGAGGCCAACCTTGCACTTGTTCAATGACGTTATATGTATTTTTACTACGAAATACAGTATGGTGAGTTTCATTTGCCTTTTTACCCTTTATATTTTTGGGACTGAGAATACATGCGCTTTTATAAATGTTTGACGAAATAGACACAAGTAATTGAAACTACATTCTATGGTTGAATTATCGAAATCGAATATGCCCCTTTTTATTAAAGTCTGGTAATCTAAGAATTAGGGAACAGACACCCTAATTGACGCGAATCCTAAAGATAGATCTATTAGGCCTAACAAACCCCATCCAAAGTACCGGATGCTTTAGTACTTCGAAATTTATATCATGTCCGAAGGAGGATCCCGGAATGATAGGGGATATTCTTATATGTATCTAGTTAATGTCGGTTACCAGGTGTTCACCATATGAATGATTATTTTTGTCTCTATGCATGGGACGTATATTTATGAGAACTGGAAATGAAATTCTTGTGGTATATTAAAATGATGGAAATAAATGATTATGATAAACTAATGAACTCACCAACCTTTTAGTTGACACTTTAAAGCATGTTTATTCTCAGGTGTTAAAGAAATCTTCCGCTGTGCATTTGCTCATTTTAAAGATATTACTTGGAGTCTTTCATAGCATATTTCGAAGAACGTTGCATTCGAGTCATTGAGTTCATCAAAGATTATTATTAAATCAAATTATAGTTGGATAGTGGATATTATGAAATGGTATGCATGCCTGTCAATTTTCGATGTAAAGAAAGATTGTCTTTTAAAAACGAATGCAATGTTTGTAAAATGTATCATATAGAGGTCAAATACCTCGCAATGTAATCAACTATTGTGAACCGTTTATAATGTATATGAACGGGTCCTTTCACCAGTCTTAAGTGTTGCTCATGTTCTTCCTTGTTCTTCGAGTAAATCAATATGTCGTCGATAAAAACAATGACAAATTTGTCTAAATACGGTCTACAGATGCGATTCATTAGATCCATGAATACTGCTGGAGCATTAGTCAATCCAAAAGGCATGACTAAAAATTCATAGTGACCGTAACGGGTTCTGAACGCGGTTTTAGGAACATCTTCTTCCTTCACTCTCAGCTGATGATATCCGGAGCGTAGATCAATCTTAGAATAAACACTTGATCCTTGTAATTGATCAAACAAATCATCAATCCTCAGTAATGGGTACCGATTCTTGATCATTAATTGGTTTAATTCTCGGTAATCTATGCACATTCTCATAGATCCATCCTTCTTCTTGACGAATAGAATAAAAGCACCCCATGGTGAAAAACTGGGACGAATAAATCCACGGTCCGATAATTCTTGCAACTAGTTTTGTAATTCTTGCATTTCTGAAGGTGCAACTCTATATGGAGATCGGGCTACAGGTGCAGCTCCTGGTATGAAATCAATCTGGAATTCTACACATCTGTGTGGAGGTAGCCCCGGTAATTCTTCTGGAAATACTCCGGGATATTCTCTTACAACCGGCATGTCATCAATGCTTCTTTCTTCAGTATCGATCTTCTTTACGTGTGCCAGAATAGCATAACAACCTTTTCTTATAAGTTTCTGAGCCTTCATACAGCTGATAAGGTTCAGCTTCGAGTTGCTCTTCTCCCCATAAATTGTTAATGACGTTTCACCCTTTCGAGGGATGTGGATCGCTTTCTCAGCGCAAACAACTTCCGCTCTTGTTTTGGACATCCAGTCCATGCCAATGATTACATCAAAACTTCCTAATTCTACGGGTATCAAATCGATTTTGAAGGTTTCACCAGCGAGATTTATTTCACAACCATTGCAAATTTTATCGGCTTTTATCAGTTTACCATTAGCTAATTCAATAGTATATTTATCGTCTAGAGGCAATGATGCACATTTTAGTTTAGAACTAAAGTCTTTACACATATAACTTCTATCAGCACCCGTATCAAACATAATAGAAGCTAGTTGATTATTAACGGTAAACGTACCCGTGACAAGATTAGGATCCTCACGTGCTTCACTGGTACTAACATTAAATTCCCTCCCACGTGCTAGTTCTTTGTTCTTCTCCTTATCAGGGCATTGATTTATAAAGTGACCAGACTTCCCGCATCCAAAACATTTCTTGACATCGGTCGATTTTGTCTTTACTTTAGAAACGGTGGCATAACAATCTTTCGCCACATGTCCTTTCTTGTTGCACTTATCATAGACCACTTAGCAATAACCTGCATGATGTGTGTAACATCTTTTGCAGAACGGATGGGGTCCCTTATAGTTTGGACTAGCAGTTGCCCCATCTTGTTTACCTTTAAAAGTTTCTTGCTTCTTCAGGTGAGTACTTTTGCCCTTATAGTCTTCCCATTTCCTCTTTCCTTCAGTTGTCTTGACTTCGGTAATTGGTGCCTTAATCGAACTCTTTGTGATCTGGTCCATGAGTTGGTGTGCCATTGTCATGGCTTCCTGCATCGTATTCGGTTTGGACGATGTAACATTTCCTTTGATATTGATCGATAAACCGTCAATATACATTTCTAACTTTCGTTTCTCGTTTGGCACCAATTCGGGACACAACAAGGCTAGTTCTATGAAATGCTTTTCATAGTTATTGAGATTCGCGCCGAAAACCTTCAGATCACGTAACTCAGATTCCATCTTTCTGATCTCGTTTCGAGGATAGTACTCCTCGATTAGCATCTTTTTTAGTTCTTCCCAAGAGATATCATATGACGTATCTACTCCTTCTGCTTTAGCATAATTGTTCCACCAAGTAAGTGCACCGTCTTGCAACGTGCGCGAAGCATACTTTGACTTGTCTCCGTCCGCACAATTACTGATTTTGAAAACGGACTCCATCTTTTCAAACCATCGGGTTAGACCGACTGGTCCCTCGATTCCACTAAACGTCTGTGGTTTGTATCCTTGAAAAGTTTTGTATGAGCATCCGTTTCGTGAGTTTGTGTTTACGGCTGCTGCTTTGGCTGCTGCTTCGGCTGTTGCTTTTGCTGCCTCAGCTGCAGCAATTCTTTCATTCACACGTTTCTCGACTAGTTCCTCAAACTCATCATCCGACATTTGAGACATGTTTCTTCAATAAATACAACAGAGATAATTTAATCATATAGAATATTATAGGTAAAATGAGTTGTCAATAGTTAATCGTAGCATATTAATAATATGAACCAATTATTTTAAAAGCATTTTCTTCTTATTAGCATTTTATAATTATTTCTAGGGTATTACCTACCCGTTAAGTTCATACATAATAGCTAGTACAAGGAATTAACTACTAAAATCCTAATAATATTCCACTATGAAAAATTATAGCGAGTTACTACGTTATTATGTAATTATAATAATAAGAAGTAGTAATAATACAAATAATCATTCCATGCATTTATTATAAACCAAAATAATACAATACCAATATTTTACATATGCTTATTCTACATAACAAGATAGAGTAGCACTCATAAGCAATAGAATAGTGCATGGAAGATTTATGGTTGTGAGGTTGTTTATTCAGAACAATCAGAAACTTCTTCCCATTTGGTTCTCTCTGCCAATTGTTTGTGTGTGCAAAGTCCGACAGACATTCTAGCAGTGTATTTAATTTTTGGTTGGGGTTTTGAGGTACCCGTTGCCTCAGTGGGTTTAATACAATAAGGGTGGTTACGGATCGAATGCTCCTGTTCCTTTTTAATAATTAAGGACTTTTTATTTTTGTGGTTGTTTTTATTATCTATAGCAAGTTGGAATTTCTCCTTAGTGACTTCTTTTATTTCATTAGCGAAATCCTCTTCCTCACTGATCTCGTCTGATGACGAACTATCTGAGTCATGTGTAGGAGAATATGATGATGAACTGTCTGAATCATGTGTACGAGAATATGTACCGGTGGTCATGAACCGAAATCTGCCAGGCGTAATCTTCACAACCCGCCCGTCGGCGGTGTATCTGGCCCAATGTCCATGTTTGTTTAGAAATGGACGATCCTTGTTTACTCCAGGGATCATGGGTCCATGCCAATGATACTGTAGCTTCAGGAAACTAGAGTTGGGTGGAGCTGGAACCTCCTCTGGGTTTACCAGGAGTTGAGATTCCCCGGCTAACACAATTTCTTCTTTAATAGGTATTAGAACGCTCTTTTCAGTTGTGGATAGAATAGATTCAGTGTCTGATTCCGAGTCGTACAAAATGATAGGATTAGAAGAAGTCATCTATCACATAATTGAAACAACAATTACGTTAGTATATAAATATATCACATATAATGTTTTTGACAAAATGATAAGCAAAAATTGGTAAAAACAGATATGGTCATAGTCCAGACTCACTAATGCAAACTAACAATTACCAGTTAAACACATTAATGCAAATTCTGGTTCCCTATAACCTCAAGCTCGGATACCAACTGTAACGACCCGTCAAAATCGCTATTGACGCGGCACGTTAATCATTGATTCCACAGTGAGGTTTTGACCTCTATATGATACGTTTTGATAAAATATTGCATTCATTAAAATAAGTGACTTTCTAAACATAGAAAGTTATAAACATGTGGGCGAGTGCTTAGGTATAAGCAAAACCCCAAAATATATAAGTCTTTAATTTTACAGGATGACATCACAGTCTAATTATTTATTACACAACGTAGTTTTGTTTCGAATGCAATAAACTTTATACAAAGCATGAGAGACTCCATGCAGGCAACAAGCCCATCACAGTAGAAGCAGTCTAAGGACCTGAGAATAAAACCTGCTAAAAAGTCAACACGAATGTTGGTGAGTTATAGGTTTAATTGCTCGAGTCATAAATATATATGAAGATAGACCACAAGATTTCATCAAAAGTTTATCAATAGATTCTACGTAACAGAGCACCCTGGTAACTAAACTTTAACGTTATAATGATAATTACCCCATTCGTTTTAATACACGCAAACTAACGTGTCATAAACTTAAATAACATACGTCCATTAAAAGGCTAGCGCTCTAGCTCGGGCGGGGATGTCAAGCCCTATGGATCCATATACAATTATTCGCGCCCACCAGTCCATATCCTATGTACTGGCAGCTACTAGTTACCAAAGCTAAGGGATTTTCGGTTTAACTCAGTGTAGAATTTAGTATGTACTTGTGTCTTATTGCGTTTAAAATAAATTGCATGTATTCTCAGCCCAAAAATATTTAAAGTATTTAAAAAGGGAGACTATAAACTCACAGTTCAATATTGAGACTCAATATTGTAGGCAAATTGCGTAGACGTAATGATGGTAGATGACTGTATGGTTGGCCTTGGATTCAAGAACAATACCCCGAACAATACCCAATATTTCCTTAGCTTAAAGCGGTTTGAAACTCGAATTAAAAACACCCTCGTATGTACCTTATTATTATTAAATTTAAATTTAAAATTATAATTATAATTTAAATATAAATATTGATTACAGAGAAGAAATTTTTATGTAAAACTCGTCGAGCAAACTGGCATATTTATATTACTTTTCCATTTACTGTAGCAAAGTCGGTTTCACTGTAGCAAATAGTGTTTAACTGTAGCAAAGTCGGTTTCAATGTAGCAAATAGTGTTTTACTGTAGCAAATAGTGTTTAACTGTAGCAAAGTCGTTTTTACTGTAGGAAAGTCATTTTTTTTACTTGTACATTTTATAATATATATATATATATATATATATATATATATATATATATATATATATATATATATACATACATATAATTGTTCATGAATCATCGAGAGTAGTCAAAGGTAATTGAATATATGAAACAGTTCTAAAATTTTGAGACTCAATCTAACAGACTTTGTTTAACGTGTCAAAATAATAAATCGTATAGAGAATTGGTTTAAATAAGTCGAAATTTTTCGGGTCATCACACCACCGTTGAATTATGTGGACATGATAATTGCCACCGTTGAATTATGTAGACATGATAATTGCCACCATTGAAATTATGTGGACATGATAATTTCCACCATTGAATTATGTGGACATGATAATTGCCACCATTGAATTATGTGGACATGATAATTGCCACCAATTGATGTGAATATTATGTATCGAGAGAATGATTTTTATACACATGTTATGTGTATTATATTTTTGTACACGAGATATGTGTACGGTTACTAAGATTTATGAAAAAGGATTTCGTACACGAGAAAGGTGTACTGTATTTAAAAGATATCACATGTACATTACAGGTGGGTATAGGATTCGGGCCCATTTGAACCATGCAGGATTTAAATCTTGTGGTCTATCAAAATGATGAATTTTATTGTTTTATTATAAACCTATGAACTCATCAACCTTTTGGTTGACACTTGAAAGCATGTTTATTCTCAGGTTTGAAAGAAATCTTCCGCTGTGCATTTGCTCATTTTAGAGGTATTACTTGGAGTCATTCATGACATATTTCAAAAGACGTTGCATTCGAGTCGTTAAGTTCATCAAGATTATTATTAAGTCAATTATAGTTGGATATATTATGAAATGGTATGCATGCCGTCAACTTTCAATGTAAAGAAAGTTTGTCTTTTAAAAACGAATGCAATGTTTGTAAAATGTATCATATATAGGTCAAGTACCTCGCGATGTAACCAAATGTAATGTATTCATCCAGATGGATTAGGACGGGTCATGAAATGCAACACTTTATTTAATTAAAAGCATAAGACTCCATGCACAGCTTGCTCAGATAATGCAACAGCGGAAGACTTTCTTAAGGACCTGAGAATAAACATGCTTAAACAGTCAACACAAAGGTTAGTGAGATATATAGGATTAGAATCGATATAAATATAGACCACAAGATTTCATAGTTATAAATATATGTACACTCGCAAGTGTATAAAAGTAGTCTATAAGTTGTTGAGCGCTTCGGTAACCATACTTAACCATTAATGTGGCATATTTCCTTTATTATGAAATCTCCATACACTATACCAAGTGTAGTAAAAATGAAGTACTATGCAACCGTTTACGATACTAGAGCGTCTAGCCCGGTTGGGGTTGTCAAACCTGATAGATCTATCAATAGGATTCGCGCTTACATGTTCTTACAACATGTAAATATTAATTACCAAGCTATTAGGAAAGATATGCAATGTGGTACAACTCAACGTAGAATATATTTTAAGTACTTGTGTCCATGTCGTAAAACATAAAATGCATGTATTCTCATCCCAAAATATTTTTAGAGTTTAAAAATGGGACTATATACTCACGGTAGTAAAAGTATATTAATAATAAGTTTTCAACTTATTAAAAATATGGCCGTCGTCCTTGGATTCACGAACCTGTAACATATATATATATATATATATATATATATATATATATATATATATATATATATATATATATATATATATATATATATATATATATATATATATATATATATATACATCAAAATGTAATACAACTATTATTCATATCATATCTTCAATCACATGTGATTGTTTAAGTTTATATTTTCAATCACGTGTGATTGTTTAAGTTTATATTTTTAATCACGTGTGATTGTTTAAGTTTATATTTTCAATCACGTGTGATTGTTTAAGTTTTTATTTTCAATCACGTGTGATTGTTTAAGTTTAAGTTATCAAGTTAGCAGTCCAATGTTAGTAGTCCACAATTAGTAGTCCACAGTTAGTAGTCCACAGTTAGTAGTCCATAATTAGTAGTACATAGTATACACGTGTTGTATAAGACTCAATCATGACCCACAATACCGCTATTGTAGTTACACGTATTGTGTATGTGGTGTCTTTTGATTTATCCGACGTATTGTGTAACCATGACATGTTAGAATACATGTATAATACAAGAAAAGTTAGCTAGGATATGGCTAGTATAGATTTTAATGAATTAATCCCGTAATCAAATTATCCATTTCTAACCAATATTGTTTTGCCCATAATTTCTTCGTTACAAATCCGTTTTGAGTGAATCAAATTGCTATGGTTTTATAATGAACTGTAATTTGTGAAACTAAACTGAAAAATTGGTGTTTTATAGTCGGAGTTAAAAGTTATAATCCATATTTGAAAGAGGTAGTCATTTCCGTCGAAAGAACTACATCTTGATGACCATTTTGAAAAACATACTTCAATTTTGAGTTTAACCATGATTTTTGGATATAGTATCATGTTCATATGAAATATCATTTTCCCAGAAGAACAACTTTTAAATCAAATATTATGATAGTTTTTAATTATCCAACCCAAAACAGCCCCCGGTTTTACTACGACGGCGTACGTCCAGTTTTACGGTGTTCTTCGTGTTTCCAAGTTTTAAATCATTAAGTTAGTATATCATATAGATATAAAACATTTTTTAAGTTATTTTTAAAAGTCAAGTTAGAAGGATTAACTTTGTTTGCGAACAAGTTTAGAATTAACTAAACTATGTTCTAGTTTATAGACTCTTATATAGATAGTTATAAATATATGAATTGAACAAGAGTTGAAGTAGAGTTTTTACCTCAAGTTTAGAATGTAAAGTTGCTGGAAAGAAGTAGTAGAACAAAACTTGAGAGAGTTCTTGCAAGTGTGTGTGAAAATTGGAAGTAGAATTTGGAAAATAAATGTGTAAAAATGAGTTAGGAATGGTGCTTATTTATAGGCTTGAAAATTTGGTTTTTAGTGAAAATATCTAAGATAAGTTAAAATGTATTAAGTCATGGAAGACATATTAAATTGATTAGATCATGGATGACATATTAAACAAATAATTGCAGATTTCTATTGGTATAGACTAATAGTAAATACTTCTAGAAGCTGTGTATAATACGGGTAAAAATAACATATGAATATGAGTAGAATTCTTGAGGAAATTGAACGGAAATACGAGTATAGCTATCCTTTATATGTATTTGTAAATTATAAAGTGTATTCAATACTTGTAAAAATGTATTTACACTCGTAATACATTGTATGTAAATACATTTTAACATAAGTTAATTACGTCATTTAAATAGTAACATATATATTGTTAAAAAAAACTCTTTAAATTAGTAGTATGAATATATGTATATATATATATATATATATGTATATATATATATATATATATATGTATATATATATATATATATATATATATATATATATATATATATATATATATATATATATATATATAATACTTTGTTAATATACTTAATGAGATATTTAATTATCATATTTTCACGTTAAATCTATACACACACACACACACACACATATATATATAATTAATACAAGTTATAGCGTTCGTGAATCGTAGGAATAAAAGGGTGACTAAAAGCTTGTGTAAAACTCTTTCCGGAGGTTCAAGACTTATTAAAATTCATTGCTTATCAAGTAGGAATTATTAAATCATGTAAATAGTATAATCAAGTAGTCGAAAAAATCCGAGTCGTTACAGTACCTATCCGTTAAAGAAATTTCGTCCCGAAATTTGATCGAGATTGTCATGGCTGACAATAAGTATGTTTTCATGACGAATACGAGTTGAAAATTTAGAGTTTTATCATTACTGGGTAATATGGATAAAACAATTCGATTATGTGAAGTGTATGAGTGAATCTATCGCAAAATAGTGAAATGAGGAAAGTAAAGATTCGTCTTAAATTTTGACGTCATCACGGTTGATTTTCGGATTAAAGAAAATCTTTGTAATCTTAATAAGATTTGATTCTTCGGTAATTAAGGAAATTAGAATTTTCTTCGATTAGGTGCTTAATCTGCCTTAATTGCTATGTCTGATATTTTGCTATAAATTAACACCCCCTTTCGTTTCCTTATTTCCACATCTCTCATCTTCTATACTTTCTTCCTTAATTCATACTACCAAAACATTTCTTCAATATGCTCCATCCAGTTTCGATTCTTGATATACTCCTAACTTTCATATCTATCACTCTTCTTTTTCATCTACCACCGGAGGAATTTTTTTACTTTTACTATTACCTTGGGGTTATAGTGTTTTTAATTCTCCCGTGCCTTTACGTTGCAATACTCATTGATATACACGGTTTGTAATTCTCTGTGTTGTGGTCGTGCTTATATTTTTCCTTATATTTCGGAGCTCCTGTGCTTGTGTATTGTCATTCACGGTTATTTCTCTCTTCCATTTGCTGTGATTTATACTCCTATTCCTATTTCAAAGCTTCATGCTTTTGTTTTCTCTTCTCGATTTTTAAGTAAAGCGAGTAATGGTTCAGAATTCGTAGGTATGGAGTTTCAGATGAACATGACTAATGTTCTAAGAGAGAATTTGTAATAGCACGATCTTGATTAGTCAAATTACCAGAATTCAAGAGAAAAGATAGAACTATCAAGAAAATATGTTCTTGATACGTTTAGAGATTAGGTAGAATGTAAGAGTCGTGTAACATAGAGCATGATGAGGGTATGATCTATGAATCATCATGTTCCATTAGAAACTCAGCATGACTTACTGTAATATAATCATGTTGATCAAGTGTCATTATGTTATACTAACTCATGCTTCAGTTCCCAACACTACTTCAAAAACATTCATATTTTAAACTCGAAGGTTTCAGAATTTAGAAACTAAAATAGTTTCTTTTTTGATGTAACATAGATAGCGCGAAGAGGTAAATGATTTCGGATAACAATAGTTATGAAGATATCTTTAGAAACATCGAAGATATTTATAATGAAAGATATGATGATATCTTAGAATATCTAAGATCAGAGGATGATGAAGAATATTGTCCACAAGAGTTGAGAGTAAGGAGCAAGGTATTCGCTAAAGACTTCGGCAGACACTGAATCATTTGGATTCTTTGAAGGCAGATTTAGTCTTTGTGATTTGTCCACAGCCTCCTTTAAGGTTTGCTCAATCCGTTTTCCAATTCTAAACCTTCTCATTTTCCGAGCTTTGCCAACACACTATTCTTTATCATCAAACTTTTGACTATTACGGTTGTGTACAGTTTCTGCTATTTCATTCAGTTTTTTTTTCTTCAAAATTCAGGGTATTGATTCGTAGACTGGGTGCTATTCAGAATTTCAGAATTGAAGGTCAAAATTTCCAGGAGTGACACGTTATATGTATATATATAATTGTTGAGGTGAAAATGCTACGAGGTTCGAGATTGATGATTGATGATTCTCTGGTAGTTGGTATGGAAATTATTGTTACAGGATGTAGATGGGTACATGATGGGATTTCATGAATAATATAGATATTTTTCAGAGAGACTAAGGCCGAAGTTGCTGGTACATCTGCTGATAATATGGTGGAATATAAAAGATGCCCTGGTAATGATGGGGAAAGGGCAACGTATATATCGAGGTTATAATAAGGCTAGTCCGACTGAAAAGTCGAAGTTGACTTGCTGGAGTTGTGACAAAACTGGCTACTTTGAAAAGGGATTGAAAAGTTATTTTTAGTAATAAATGCCAAAAGATCTAACCCAGATACGTGTTAAACTTCTACTTAGGTTCTGGGAGTTTTCCAGATGTATGACTATATGCATAAGTCTTTCTTTTTGTAGGTAACATGTGGTTGGATCATCCTCTCGATTGTTTCTTAATTGAGGTGTTTTCAAGAATCATGAAGGGTTTGAATGCAGATAGTAATCATCCATATACCTATGATGTTCTAGAATTTTGAATGATACGAATACTTTTCTGGGTTTTATGAATAGAAGTGATGTGCTATCACAGTTTTAAAGTCGAAGTATAACTTTGAAAGATGTAGGGATTTAAGAGTGATGTCTCCTGTTAAATCTTGACTTGGATTTTGATCTATCAAAATCAGAATATGTAATTGAATTTAGATGAAAATGATTGTTTCGGATTTTTATGAAAGAATGTATATCGTTGTGAAAGTAATGATTATAGTTGATGATTGCTGAATCAGATTCGAAGAATGTAATATATTAATTGTGAATTTATATATCTCTCGGGTATTACCTACCCGTTAAAAGTTTCACAAGTAATATTTTGGTGCAGGAGAATTTTTATTACATTCTTTATGAAAATATATGTATATTTTCTTCAGATGTAATACAGATTTGATGAGTTAATATTAAATTAAGCTCATTTGATTTTCTGCTGGAATTAGAAATGAATAATCTCTAAAATAATAGAGATTGCATAATCTTCGCAGAGTATTTCACTAATGTAATCAATACTTTATTATTTATTCTTATTGACATTCCTCGGTGACGGATGTTGATGCTTGTGAATTCTTGCAAACTTCGTAAGATATGAATGATGTTTTCTCGAAAGCTTCAAGTATATCTAAGTGTAAAATCAAACATGTAATTGAATAATACACTTAGTTTATTATGAAACGGAATTAATGGAGTTGAAACAGAGGTCGTAGTTAATGATGGTTAAGTTGTTAAGGAAGGATGTACATCATATCATATTAGTAATATGAATTTAACCGAGTAGTATCTACCCTTATTTAATTTATACATAATAGCTTAGTACGAAAAGATATATTTTGATCTCAAAATTCATATATATATATATATATATATATATATATATATATATATATATATATATATATATATATATATATATATATATATATATATATATATATATATATATATATATATATATATATATATATATATATATATATATATAATATACATATAATTTCTTCAGGGGGAATGAGTTAATACTTCATAACTCATTGACACAATAAACGCGTTGTTGATTTGTGATGATGTTGATGATTATGGAATTGGCGGAGCTCGTAGTGCTACAGGTTTTGCCGGTGTTGGTGATACTGATGGTGATGCTGGTGGTACTACCGGTGGTGCTTGTATAACAAGTCTAGCTTGTAAACCACGCACCATTCTTGTCAGGTTTTCTACTCTTCCTTCTATCATTTTGGTCCACTCATCTGATTTATGGTTAAGGCTAGAATAGATAATCTCTAAGACTTTAGAGATTACATAATCACCGCAGAATGTTTCTCCAATGAAGTTATGAATCAATACTTCATCGGTTATTGTTGTTGGTACTCCTTGGTCTCTACGGTGCGTATGACGTTGATGCTCGAGGTATAGATTGTGACGTTGAGGTGTGGGATGTGGATGTTGTTGTTGATGGTGGTAATGGTACTGTTGATGTTGCTGATGGTGGTACTGTTGATGCCGGTGATGCTGCTGATGCTTGTAACCTTTGCACCATATTCTCCAAAGCCACTACCCGAGCTCGAAGCTCGTTGATTTCTTCTATTACGTCGGGGTGATTGTTGGCTCGGACGAGTGGATGAATAAGATCTAGAATTTGAGATAGTATGTAACCATGATGAGATACTCTGGAAAGGAGAGAGAAAATGGTATTACGAACAAGTTCGCCGGTAAGTGCTTCAGGTTCTTTGCCAAGAGGGGAATGTGGTGGATGGAAGGGATCACCTTCTTCTTTTCTCAAATGATTAAGTAGGCTACGAACCCATCCCCAATTCATCCAGAATAGATAATGGCGAATTGGTTGATCCATTCCAGTAACACTATTTTCAGAGCTCGAGCGAAACTCCATATCGGAATCCGAGGGGATTGAACTAGTGGCGAGTTCCATTTCGTACCATTGAATAAAGGATTTTTTTTTTGATATGAAATGATTTCTGGCTATCGGATGGTATTCTAATTACATAGAATATATATATATATATATATATATATATATATATATATATATATATATATATATATATATATATATATATATATATATATATATATATATATATATATATATATATATAGAACAAAAGATTTTGTAGATTACGATGGAATTTACGGAATATGTCAGGCAAAGTTTATAGTAACAGATACGCTAAGATATGAATTAGCAGATACATTAAGATATGAATTTTGTCTATACACTATTCATGCAATCAATATAGTAAGATGTGTCTAGACTAAGAATAATAAACATGTAATTTCCAAAGGATGATAAGCAGATAATTACCGACTAGAAATGATAAGCAAAACTTTTGACATGTAGACATGGCCGAAGTCCAGACTTACTAATGCATCCTAACAACTATCAGTTAGACACACTAATGCAATACCTGGTTCGCTAAGACCACCGCTCTGATACCAACTGAAACGACTCGTCCATATTACTATAAACATGGTACGTTTTTCATTGGTCCCATAGCGAGGTATTTGACCTCTATATGATACGTTTTAGAAAATATTGCATTCGTTTCATAAAAAGCACACTATTATTATACATAATGCATGTTTTAAACAATTGGGCGATTATTTAAGGAATAATCCCCATAATACATCGGTTTTCAAATACTACACACGTGACATAACAGTCAAATATAATACATGACATAGGTTTTATTGAATGCAACACTTTATTTAATTAAAAGCATGAGACTCCATGCACAGCTTGCTCAGATAATGCAACAGCGGAAGACTTTCTTAAGGACCTGAGAATAAACATGCTCAAACAGTCAACACAAAGGTTGGTGAGATATATAGGTTTAGAATCGATATAAATATAGACCACAAGATTTCATAGTTATAAATATATGTACACTCGTAAGTGTATAAAAGTATTCTATAAGTTGTTGAGCGCTTCGGTAACCATACTTAACCATTAATGTGGCATATTCCCTTTATTATGAAATCTCCTTACACTGTACCAAGTGTAGTAAAAATGAAGTACTATGCAACCGTTTACGATACTAGAGCGACTAGCCCAGTTGGGGTTATCAAACCCGATAGATCTATCAATAGGATTCGCGCTTACATGTTCTTACAACATGTAAATATTAGTTACCAAGCTATTAGGGAAGATATGCAATATGGTACAACTCAACGTAGAATATATTTTAAGTACTTGTGTCCATGGCGTAAAACATAAAATGCATGTATTCTCATCCCAAAATATTTTTAGAGTTTAAAAATGGGACTATATACTCACGGTAGTAAAAGTATATTAATAATAATTTTTCAACTTATTAAAAATATGGCCGTCGTTCTTGGATTCACGAACCTGTAACAAATATATATATATATATATATATATATATATATATATATATATATATATATATATATATATATATATATATATATATATACACACACACACACATCAAAATGTAATACAACTATTATTCATATCATATCTTTAATCACATGTGATTGTTTAAGTTTATATTTTCAATCACGTGTGATTGTTTAAGTTTATATTTTTAATCACGTGTAATTGTTTAAGTTTATATTTTCAATCACGTGTGATTGTTTAAGTTTATATTTTCAATCACGTGTGATTGTTTAAGTTTAAGTTGTCAAGTTAGCAGTCCAACGTTAGTAGTCCACAATTAGTAGTCTACAGTTAGTAGTCCACAGTTAGTAGTCCATAATTAGTAGTACATAGTATACACGTGTTGTATAAGACTCAATCATGACCCATAATACCGCTATTGTAGTTACACGTATTGTGTATGTGGTGTCTTTTGATTTATCCGACGTATTGTGTAACCATGACATGTTAGAATACATGTATAATACAAGAAAAGTTATCTAGGATATGGTTAGTATAGATTTTAATGAATTAATCCCGTATTCAAATTATCCATTTCTAACTAATATTGTTTTGCCCATAATTTCTTCGTTACAAATCAGTTTTGAGTGAATCAAATTGCTATGGTTTTATAACGAACTGTTATTTATGAAACTAAACTGAAAAAGTGGTGGTTTATAGTCGGAGTTACAATTTATAATCCATATTTGAAAGAGGTAGTCATTTCCGTCGAAAGAACGACATCTTGATGACCATTTTGAAAAACATACTTCAATTTTGAGTTTAACCATGATTTTTGGATATAGTATCATGTTCATATGAAATATCATTTTCCCAGAAGAACAACTTTTAAATCAAATATTATGATAGTTTTTAATTATCCAACCCAAAACAGCCCCCGATTTTACTACGGCGTATGTCCAGTTTTACGGTGTTCTTCGTGTTTCCAAGTTTTAAATCATTAAGTTAGTATATCATATAGATATAAAACATGTGTTAAGTTATTTTTAAATGTCAAGTTAGAAGTATTAACTTTGTTTGCGAACAAGTTTAGAATTAACTAAACTATATTCTTGTTTATAGACTCTTATATAGATAGTTATAAACATATGAATTGAACAAGAGTTGAAGTAGAGTTTTTACCTCAAGTTTAGAATGTAGAGTTACTGGAAAGAAGTAGTAGAATAAAACTTGAGAGATTTCTTGCAAGTGTGTGTGAAAATTGGAAGTAGAATTTGGAAAATGAATGTGTAAAAATGAGTTAGGAATGGTGCTTATTTATAGGCTTGGAAATTTGGTTTTTAGTGAAAATATCTAAGATAAGTTAAAATGTATCAAGTCATGAATGACATATTAAATTGATTAGATCATGGATGACATATTAAATAAATAATTGCAGATTTCTATTAGTATATACTAATAGTAAATACTTCTAGAAGCTGTGTATAATACGGGTAAAAATAACGTATGAATATGAGTAGAATTCTTGAGGAAATTGAACGGAAATATGAGTATAGCTATCCTTTATATGTATTTGTAAATTAGAAAGTGTATTCAATACTTGTAAGAATGTATTTACACTCGTAATACATTGTATGTAAATACATTTTAACATAAGTTAATTATGCCGTTTAAATAGTAACATATATATTGTTAAAAAAAACTCTTTAAATTAGTAGTATGAAAATATATATATAATACTTTGTTAATATACTTAATGAGATATTTAATTATCATTTTTCAGGTTAAATCTATACACACACACACACACACACACATACACACACACACATATATATATAATTAATACAAGTTATGGTGTTCGTGAATCGTAGGAATAAAAGGGTGACTAAAAGCTTGTGTAAAACTCTTTCCAGAGGTTCAAGACTTATTAAAATTCATTGCTTATCAAGTCAGAATTATTAAAACATGTAAATAGTATAACCAAGTAGTCGGAAAAATCTGGGTCGTTACAAAACGTCTGTCTGAAGATTTGCCTTGGAGGTTTGGCGCGGCCTCATATGGCGCGATGCGGCTTATCTGACGGGAGAATTTCCATATTGACATATTTCTTGTTCTCCAAGGTGTTTCCTTGTTGTTTTTGGCTTATATAAGCATCCTATTGTAACCTTCGGTCGTATCTACGAATTATATCAATAAAATCTCCTTAGTTGGTCTGTGGATTAAAGTAATTGACATTCGATTACATATAACCAAGTTAAATCTCGCGTTTTTAATTCTTTTATTATTGTTCTTTCGTTTGTCGATTATGGAAGAGTAATTGTAACGACCCGGCTTTTTCGACTTGCTTTTGTGCTTTGTACTTTCACGAAACTGTGTATATGTGCGTACTGAGCTAGTTTATGCTCTGTGATCTTATTTAATAATTAATTACTTTCATTAATACCTTACAACGTGCTATTAAGTGTGTAATCACTTAACTTGATCCCCGAATGCTTTTACGACAGTTGGTGTCACTTGACGGTAGAGTTGTGAAGTGGTGAGGATATTTCTGCTTCATTTGATCCTCTCGCTCCCAAGTAAACTCGGGTCCTCATTTTGCATTCCATCGGACTCGGACGATCGGAATCTTGTTGCGTTTCAAGGTTTTGACATCACGGTCCATAATTTCAACAGGTTCTTCCACGAAGTGGAGTTTGTCATCAATCGTAAGCTCCTCAAGAGGTATGATGAGTTCCGGTTTAGCAAGACATTTCTTCAGATTCGACACGTGGAATGTGGAATGAACTGCGCTCAGCTGAGTCGGGAGATCCAAACGGTAAGCAACGGGTCCAACACGCTCCAAAACTTCAAAATGACCAATGTATCATGGATTTAGCTTCCTACGCTTTCTGAAACGGATTACACCTTTCTAAGGTGCGACTTTCAACATAACGCGGTCACCGACTTGAAATTCGCGATCTTCACGTTTAAGGTCATCATAGCTCTTTTGATGATCACGGGCAGTCTTGAGTCTCGCTTGAATTTGGACAATCTTCTCGGTTATCTCGTGGACGAGTTCGGGTCCGGTGAGTTGCTTTTCACCTACTTCGGCCCAACAGATAGGAGAACGACATCTGCAGCCATACAAGGCTTCGAAAGGTGCGGCCTTAATGCTTGCATAATCGCTATTGTTGTAAGAGAATTCAGCTAAAGGCAAATGCTTCTCCCAAGCCTTTCCGAAATCAATTACACAAGCACGCAAGATGTCCTACATGGTTTGAATCATGCATTTGCTCTGTCCATCAGTTTGCGGGTGATACGCCGCCGTACTCATATCTAAACGTGTTCCCAACGCTTCTTGCAAGGAACGTCAAAATCTCGAAGCGAAACGATCGTCTCAGTATGAAATAATCGACAAGGGTACACCGTGGCGAGATACAACTTCCTTTATGTATAGCTGCACCAGTCTCTCCATCGTATCAGTTTCCTTCATGGCTAGGAAGTGTGCAGATTTGGTAAGACGGTCAACGATAACCCAGATGGTATCATAACCGCCTACCGTCTTCGGTAGCTTCGTGATGAAGTCCATGGTTATTCCTTCCCACTTCCACTGCGGGATTTCGGGCTGCTGAAGTAATCCAGATGGCCTCTGATGTTCGGCTTTGATCTTGGAACATGTTAAACACTTTCCAACGTAAGTCGCAACATCCTTCTTAAGGTTTGGCCACCAATACTGCTCCTTGAGATCGTGGTACATCTTACCAGCTCCTGGATGAATCGAATACCTTAACTTATGGGCTTCGTCTAGAATAAGGCTTCGTAAATCCCCATATCTAGGCACCCAGATTCTTTCGGTAAAGTATCGAAGTCCAGTCTCCTTAACCTCGAATCGAGAGACGAGAATGTTCAAGTGCTCATGAGAAATATTCTCCTTTTTGAGAGCCTCCTCTTGAACTACACGGATTTGGCTGTTGAGATTTGTGTGAATGGTGATGTTCAAGGATCGAACATGAAGAGGCACCGTTCTCTCCTTTCGGCTCAAGGCGTCAGCTACCACATTTGCCTTGCCAGGATGGTAACGAAGTTCACAATCGAAGTCGTTCAGTGTCTCGATCCATCGATGATGTCTCATGTTCAGCTGCTTCTGATCAAAGATGTGTTGGAGGCTTTTGTGATCGGTGAAGATAGTACTCTTGGTTCCATAAAGATAATGTCTCCACAGTTTGAACGCAAAGACGACAGCTCCAAGCTCGAGATCGTGCGTCGTTTAGTTCTGCTCGTGAATCTTTAGTTGTCGGGAGGCGTAAGCAATAACCTTCTTCCATTGCATCAATACACACCCAAAGCCTTATCGGGAGGCATCGCAATACACAACGAAGTCATCACTACCTTCAGGAAGGGATATAATAGGTGCGGTGGTTAACTTTTGCTTCAGGGTTTTGAATGCTGACTCTTGCTTGGGTTCCCAGACGAACTTCTTCCCCTTATGAGTTAACGCAGTCAATGGACGCGCAATCAAAGAGAAACCTTCGATGAATCTTCGGTAATAACTGGCGGATATGAGTAGGAGTAGTGGGGGTTTCCCACTTGCTGATGGCTTCGATCTTCTCGGGATCGACTTTGATACCCTGATCGCTCACAATATGACCAAGAAATTGAACTTCCTTCAACCAAAATTCACACTTAGCGAATTTGGCATAAAGTTGCTCTTGTCTCAAGAGTTCTAACACTAGTCGAAGATGTTGCTCATGTTCTGCTTCACTTCTGTAGTAAACGAGGATATCATCTATGAAGACGATAACGAACTTGTCCAAGTATGGCTTGCATACGCGATTCATGAGATCCATAAACACGGCAGGTGCCTTAGTTAAACCGAATGGCATCACTAGAAACACATAGTGACCATAACGGGTTCTGAACACAGTCTTCATCACATCGCTCTCCTTCACCCTCAACTGGTGATAACCTGATCGCAAATCGATCTTGGAATAAACGCTGGATCCTTGCAGCTGATCGAATAGATCGTCAATCCTGGGAAGGGGATACCGATTCTTAATCGTCAATTTGTTCAGCTCACAATAATCGATACACATGCAGAAAGATCCGTCCTTCTTCTTCACGAACAAAAAAGGTTCGCCCTAAGGCGATGAACTCGGTCGGATAAAGCCACGGTCTAGCAGTTCCTGCAATTGACTCTGCAACTGTTGCAGTTCGGAAGGTGCTAGTCGATAAGGTGCGCGAGCTACAGGTGCAGCTCCCAACACTAGATCGATCTGGAACTCCACTGATCTCGGCGGTGGTAATCCAGGCAATTCTTCTGGAAAGACGTCGGGAAATTCATTCACAATTCGTACATCATCCACACTCTTCTCCTCAGTTTCTAGCTTCTTCACATGCGCCAGAATAGTAAAATGCCCCTTCTTCATAACCTTTTGTGCCTTCATGCAACTAATAAGGTTTAGCTTCAGGCTACATCTCTCTCCATAGACGATCAGTGGTTCTCTATCTTCGCGAGGTATCCGAAGAATCTTCTCTCCACAGATTACTTCGGCTCTTACCTTGGATAACCAGTCCATACCGACGATCACATCAAAGTTTCCTAACTTGATGGGTATCAAATCAATCTCAAAATCTACTCCAGCTAAGTTAATAATACCTCCTCGGACAACTTAGCCAACTTTCTCAAGTTTTCCATTGGCTACCTTGTAGTGACCCGAACTTTTCCATGTTTATATATATTAAATGAAATTGATATTTAAATGATTAAGTGTTTCCAACATTTAAGCAATCAAACTTGTTAAGACTTGATTAATTAAAATAGGTTTCATATAGACAATTGACCACCCAAGTTGACCGGTGATTCACGAACGTTAAAAACTGTAAAAACTATATGATGACATATATATGGTTATATATATAGTTAACATGATATTATGATAAGTATGTATCTCATTAGGTATTTTAACAATGAGTTATATACACAATAATGAGATTATTGAATTAAGAAACTCGAAAACGATATATATAACGACTATCGTTATAACAACGTCTTACTATATACATATGAATCATATTAAGATATTGATACACTATGTTTAATCATGATAAATGATAAGTAAACATATCATTAAGTGTATTAACAATGAATTACATATGTAAAAACAAGACTACTAACTTAATGATTTCGAAACGAGACATATATGTAACGATTATCGTTGTAACAACATTTAACTGTATATATATCTTACTAAGATATATTAATATATCATAATATCATGATAATGTAATAATTTAACATCTCATTAAATATAATAAACAATGGGTTAACAACATTAAATGAGATCGTTAACTTAAAGGTTTCAAAACAACACTTACATGTAACGACTAACGATGACTTAACGACTCAGTTAAAATGTATATACATGTAGTGTATTTAGATGTATTAGTACACTTTTGAAAGACTTAAAGACACATATCAAAGTACTTCTACTTAACAAAAATGCTTACAATTGCTTTCTCATTCATTTTCATCAACAATTCTACTCGTATGTAACCGTATTCGTACTCGTACAATACCCAGCTCCTAGACGTATATACTATTGGTATATACACATAATAATTCAGCTCTTAGCAGCCCTAGGTAGTCAACAAATATTTGGAACCAACAATTAGACAACTAGCATGACTTATGAGCAAGGAAACAAAAACAAGAACTCCTTTTAACCCCACTCACCTTCACCACTCACCACCTACTCCATTTCACTTCCAATTTTCTTCCCAATTCTCTCTCAAAACACACATACACTTCCATGAACGTCTAAGTTACTATTTTTACAGCAAAAATTATCAAATACAAGCTTTGGTTATTACCTATAATCATCATAAAAACAATTACTCAAGAACACATCAAGAACACTTCTAAGTTTACAAGTTTACTTCCAAGTTTCCTAATCTATTCCAAGAAATCATCTAAGATCAAGAAACCTTTGTTATTTACAGTAGGTTATCTTTCTAAATCAAGGTAATATTCATATTCAAGATTTGATTCAATTTCTATAACTATAACTATCTTAATTCGAGTAATAATCTTACTTGAACTTGTTTTTGTGTCATGATTCTATTTCAAGAACTTCCAAGCCATCAAAGATCCTTTGAAGCTCAAGTTATTTTTTCATCATTTTCAGTAGGTTTACCTACTAAACATGAGGTAGTAATGATGTTCATAACATCATTCAATTCATATATGTATAACTATCTTATTCGAAGATTTGAACATGTAATCACTAGAACATAGTTTAGTTAATTCTAAACTTGTTCGCAAACAAAGTTAATCCTTCTAACTTGACTTTTAAAATCAACTAAACACATGTTCTATATCTATATGATATGCTAACTTAATGATTTAAAACCTGGAAACACGAAAAACACCGTAAAACCGGACATACACCGTCGTAGTAACACCGCGGGCTGTTTTGGGTTAGTTAATTAAAAACTATGATAAACTTTGATTTAAAAGTTGTTATTATTGGAAAAGGATTTTTCTTATGAACATAAAACTATATCCAAAATTCATGGTTAAACTCAAAGTGGAAGTATGTTTTCCAAAATGGTCATCTAGACGTCGTTCTTTCGACTGAAATGACTACCTTTACAAAAATGACTTGTAACCTGTATTTCTGACTATAAACTTATACTTTTTCTGTTTGGATCATAAACTTAAGTTCAATATGAAACCATAGCAACTTGAATCACTCAAAACGGATTTAAAACGAAGAAGTTATGGGTAAAACAAGATTGGATATTTTTTTGCTTGTTGTAACTACGTGAAAATTGGTAACAAATCTATATTAATCATATCCTAGCTAACTCATATTGTATTATACATGTATTCTAATATATTATGTAATCTTGGGATACCATAGACACGTATGCAAATGTTTTGACATATCATATCGACCCATGTATATATATTATTTGGAACAACCATAGACACTCTATATGTAGTAATGTTGGAATTAGCTATACAGGGTTGAGGTTGATTCCAAAAATATATATACTTTAAGTTGAAATCTAGCCTGAGACGTGTATACACTGGGTCATGGATTGATTCAAGTTAATATATATCGATTTATTTTCTGTACATCTAACTGTGGACAACTAGTTGTAGGTTACTAACGAGGACAGCTGACTTAATAAACTTAAAACAGTAAAACGTATTAAAAATGTTGTAAATATATTTTGAACATGCTTTGATATATATGTACATATTTGTTATAGGTTCGTGAATCAACCAGTGGTCAAGTCTTACTTCCCGACAAAGTAAAAATCTGTGAAAGTGAGTTATAGTTCCACTTTTAAAATCTAATATTTTGGGATGAGAATACATGCAGTTTTGAAAATGATTTACAAAATAGACACAAGTATTGAAACTACATTCTATGTTGAATCGTTATACCGGATATCGCCCTTGTTGAACTTGGTAGCCTAAGAATTGGTGTTTATTATAATTGCCACCAATTGACACAAATCCTAAAGATAGATCTATGGGCTTTGACATGCCCCAGTCATAGAATTTGAACTGCTTTAGTAATATGATATTTATATATGGGGATATTCTAGATGCATTTGTTAATGTCGGTTACCAGGTGTTCTACCATGTTATTGAAAGATGAAATCTTGTGGTCTATTATTACAATTTGATATATAGGTTAAACCTATAACTCATCAACATTTTTGTTGACGTTTAAAGCATGTTTATTCTCAGGAGATTATTAAGAGCTTCCGTTGTTGCATGCTAATTTATGGACAAGAGTTGGAGTCAGTATGCTTGTATAATATTGTTTAAAAACTGCATTCGAAGACATATATATTGTTGTGTAATATTATTGTAAACCATTATGTAATGGTCGTGTGAAAACGCTATATTTTAGATTATCATTATTTGATAATCGTCGTAATATTTTAAAGGTTATGGTTTGTTTTAAAAATCGAATGCAGTCTTTGAAAAACGTCTCATATAGAGGTCAAAACCTCTCAACGAAATCAATTAATATGGAACGTTTATAATCGATATGAACGGGACATTTCATACCTCAACAAGAATACTCCCCTCCAAAGGAACTAACGACCAATCTATCTTAGAGCAAAAGTATCTACAAACATAACTCCTATCGGCACCAGTATCAAACAGGACAGAAGCTAATAGATTGTTGATAGTGAATGTACCTATGACCAAGTCAGGATCTTCGCGGGCATCTCTTGTGTTCATGTTGAAGACTCTTCCACATGCTGGCCCGCCATCCTTCTTCTTGTTGGGACATTCATTCCTGAATTGGCCCTGCTGACCGCACTCATAGCACTTCTTTGGTCCACTTGGGTTTGTCCTCACAGCTAGGGCGGTGCTCTTACAATCTCTGCCGATGTGTCCAATCCTTTTGCACTTCTCACACACTACGTTTCATTGTCTAGTATGATACTTGTAGCATCTCCTCCCGTCGTTGTTTCCTTTAAAATTCTCATTCCTCTTAGCTGGGTTCTGGTCAAAACTTCTTCCCTTGTTGCCGTCCCACTTACGTTTCCCATTACTAGCTCCCGATTCTGATTTCACCTTCTCTGGTTCCTGGCGGGTAATTTGATTCATCAGGGTGTGTGCCATGCGCATAGCTTCCGGGACATTTGCTGGTTTCGAAGAAGTGACATTTCCTTGAATGTCCTTGGGAAGTCCCCACAGATACTGTTCTATTCACTTGTACTCAGCCATAACCATCGTGGGGCACATCAACGCCAACTCCAAGTACCTTCGGTTATAGCCATGAAGGTCAGTTCCTACAACCTTCAGTTCTCAAAACTCTGCTTCCATTTTCTGAATTTCGGTTCTGGGGCAGTATTCCTCGATCATAACCCTCTTAAACTCCTCTCATGGTGTAGCGTAAGCTTCCTCGATTCCCTGAGCCTGGGCGAACGTATTCCACCAAGTCAAAGCGCCATCCGATAGTGTGCAGGATGCAAACTTGGTCATATTCCCTTCGGAGCAGTTACTCACACAAAATACAGATTCTAACTTCTCAAACCATCTCGTCAGCGCAACTGGCCCTTCTGTTCCGCTGAAATTGTGAGGTTTGCAACTCTGAAATTCCTTATAAGTACACCCGTTCTGAACAGCTGGGTTAGCCGGTGGAGCTGGAACAGGGTTGGCATTCGCTATAGCTGCGGCTACTCGAGTAGCTATCATCTCCTCGATCTGAGCTGCGATGGGGATTTCTCGCGGACCTCTTCCATTAGCCATCGATCTTCCAAACAATATTTCGACTTAAGTCAAAATCCCTCAATCAATAAGCGAGAGCGTCATAGCATAAGGCAAACAAAACGGAAACAACACAGTACACGATAACTAAGCATGGCAAACAGCAGCAGATAGCACAAAAGCCAACATGCAATAACTTAAAGTAAATATTGCATAATGAACAAACAACGGAAATTCCCTTCATAAAGAGATAATTACATACGACGGCATGAGGTTCGTACAATACATAAATGAAAAACAGGAAACTACCAATGGGATACATAAAGAAATCTAATACAACAGTCCTATGGTGAGGGTGGGTAAATGATGTCCATCAGGTGGGATACCTGGTCCTCGAGCTCAGTTACCCGAGCACGGAGGGCATGCACTTCCCTCGTCAGTTCCTCAACGACGGGGGGATGCTGGTGGTGTAGGCGGGGCAGGTGGTGGAGATGTAGACGGCACAGTACGGGCAGCCTTACGCACGAATGGATCGGCAGGATACCGTACAACCCGCTTACGGGCTGTGACCCTGACCAACTGTCCATGTGCGTCTACGAACGGCCTACCTCTATTAACCCCTGGAATAATAGTACCATCTAAACGGTATCGCTTCTTTGGTGGGGTAGAGGATGGCTGCACGGGCTCCTCCTTAGGGTCCTCCTCAGAATCCTCCTCGGGATCCTCCTCACTGGTGTCATCGGATGATGAATCATCTGAATCGTCTGAATCGTCGGAAGGTAGTGCAGGTACGTTACGGGCAGGAGAAAGCGTCTAACCGGTGGTCATAAGTCGATATCTGCCAGGTGTAATCAGTACGACTCGTCAATCAGCGGTGCGTCTAGCCCAATGTCCATGCTCATTACGGAAAGGACCGTCTCCGTTTCCCCCAGGGATCACAGTACCATCGAAATGATGCTGTGGCCCTGGGAGTCTAGGGCTGGGTGGAGCTGAAATCTCCTCTGGATCCTCGTCTCCGTCTGAGATGTCCATCAGGTCAAGCGCGTGTCTACTATCTCCGGATGAAGAATCGTCGGAGTCGCCGGAGGGTATCGGTGAGTCAGCAACAATAGCGGACGAGGTAGCAGAAGTATCTGAGTCACTCTCAAAGTCAAAGGTCATGGGCGGCATGTCTGAAATTTGAACAAGAAAAAATAACTTTTTCCATGTCAGTAAGACATATAGCAAGCACGTAATCAGGCACTACAGCAACCTAGATCATCTACAGCATGACAATATTTGTGACGACCCAAAAAATTTCGACCAATTTAAACTTAATCTTTATATGTTTCCAACACGATAAGCAAAGTCTGTAATGTTGAGTCTCGAAAACTTTGGAACATTTTACATGAATGCATTTGCCCTTTTGACCATTCCCGACGATTCACGAACAATTGTTTGTAAATAAATATATATATATATACATATATATGTAAGGTATATTGAATGTATATTTACATGGCTTTGAATTTATTTAGTAAACGGTAATAGCACACGTTTGTCAGTCAATCGATATTACACAAGTTAAATTCAAACTTATATTATTTTAAAATAAACAGTGATCCGAAAATGAGTTATATAAATTGTATGCTTATTTAAAATATATTTAGAAACAATTTGTTGAATTTTAAAACTTTTTATATTTTACTTATGGTTGGGAGTGAATAATTAATGTAATTTTATTTAATAGTTAGAGACTAAATTCTATATCATAGTGACCAAAATAATTAAAGATATTTAATTTAAAAATTTGTGATTTTTCTGAAAGACTTTTATTCGCCACTAATTATCAACGGGATACGAAATAGTAGTCCGAGAAAACTGTCGGTAGATATTTTCATATTACTATTGATTAATCACGTTTTAAAATTTATATAGACATGTTATATACTATAATGCTTCTTTACTTTTGGAATTGCATATACAAGTTGGATACCTATTTGATCCATGAATTGAGATTTATGAAATTGTTTAATACCGTGTTACTATTGCTATCTATCAATCTCTTATATATCTCTTATATATACAGAGGAGTTATATATCAACCATCTTCATTTATCTCCCTCACACACTCTTGCACATCCGGCGACACTCTAACCCAACCACCATCATACAATCACCTCACCACCATTCGAACCACCATCGTGAAACTTATCACAACCACCTTTGAACATCATCAACCGAAGTCATGTACTGCTGTGTTTTGTTATCAACCAAGGACACCACCACCTTCTTGAACTTTTGCTCGAAAACTATCATCACTACACCACCATTCAACCGAGACTCAACCATCATCACCTCAAACCACAACTGCTCGCATATTACATTTTTTAACCAAAACCCAAAAAGGACCACCTTGGAAAAAGAAAGTCACCACTACTTCCATGATTAATCAAAGAAGGCTGCTGCACTTGAGTTCTGCTTCTGTCACTTCTGAACGATACCAAACCACTTGAAGTCGTTAAAACTACCTAGCCTTTATGTATTTTTTTATTGATCGTGACCCACTACCATGTGCCACCCTAACATCTATTTATGATGTCTTCTTACTGTTACAAGCCGTAACCATAACCACCACCATCAAACTTTTGGTTACAGCTATATTTCTGTTTTACAATCAACAACCTCGAACCAACTTGCAACCATCATTAATTACTGCCACTGCAACTGTAAGATACCTTGTTCCTGCTGCATAATCTCTTTCTGTCTTAATCATAACCAACACACCACCATCACGAACTGCATACTCGCTGCTGTACAATTACACGCGTGACTATTAATTTTTTTTCTCAAAGTTGTTGCCTGCAACTGATGTATCAATTAGCTCTATTCGATTTTAAAAACCCACAAATAAAGGAAACTTTAAACGATTAAAGGAGATGGTGACAAGATGATTAGGTGAGGTCCATGATGAAGTTAGTGTTAATAATATATACAATGTATTCCCTTTATGTCGATATCCAAGAGCCCCAAATTCCACCGAACACCCACTTGTTTTTGGAGATGTATATCAAATAACAACCGTATTCTTTTTACTTTTCCAAACTACCAACTCTATTGGATCGTACTTGGGCTGTGAAGCTAGGTTCTTAATCCACGAAAATAAGCTAATGGGCTGTTAGGCTGCCATGTTTTTATTGAGTTGTGTTCCTATTAATGTAATCGGGCCGCCTGCGATTGGACTGCTAATATTACTACGCGTGATTTTTTTTCTGGCGATACATTATAAAGGATTAATGAGGCAAGGGGTAATGACAATATGGGATGATGATAATGACAAGTGTGTTAGATAATAACGATAACGAACGAATATTATGTTGTTGAAACACGAGTAAACGAAGATGATGATGATAATTATAGAATATAATTATGAGTTATGATTATGGTCATGATTCATGAACTATGATTTATGATTAGGATTACGAGTATATTGATGAAGATAGGATGATATTATTACGATGAACCCGTGAACGACATAGATGATTATGATGATGACTAATTATGATGTTACGGGAAGGATGAAATTGATGATGATGTTAGAAGAATTACGTATAATGATGTTATGGTGATAATGCAGAGATGATATTATGATCATGATGTTATTAGATGATGATGATTATGAAAACAATTAAGTATGGGTATGATGATGATATGAGTTATAAGATTTTAATTCGGAATTAAAATAGAAAACAGTAATCGGAGCAGATGGTTAAGGTGTGGGTTGTTAAGTGAGAGGTCACGGGTTCGAGTCCTGTCCCGGGCAGTTTATTTCTTTTAATACTCCTAAGGTATTATTTGATATTATTAAGATTATTATTAAGTATTGTTATTATTATTAATATTATTATTAATTCTATTGTTATTATGGTTAAGATTAATTATATAAGATAATATATATGTATGATTATTATTGTTATTATTAAAACCGTAGTAATTATTATTATTATTATTTTTTATCATTATTAAAATTATTAAAAATTATCATTTTATTAATTATCATTTTTATTATTATTAAAAACTATCATCATTATTATCATTACTAATATTATCATTTTTTTTATCATTATTACTATTATTAAGATTATTATTAAGTATTATCATTATTACTACAAGTATTATTATTATCATTATCGTTATAAAATATGACTCTTTTATTATTATTAACTCTATTTTTATACATACAACTTATATATATATATATATATATATACTTCTTTATAAAATATTTATATTCATAATACATTTCACACACACACACACACACACACACACATATATATATATATATATATATATATATATATATATATATATATATATGTGTGTGTGTGTGTATGTGTGTGTGTGTGTGTGTATATATATATATATATATATATATATGTGTGTGTGTGTGTGTGTGTGAAATGTATTATGAATATAAATATTTTATAAAGAAGTATATATATATATATATATATATATATATATATATATATATATATATATATATATATATATATATGAAAAATATTATTATAAAAATATTATAAAGATATAAATCTTATTACATTATAAAATATATATACTGTTCGCTATTATTATATATGTGTTAATATTATTTGATATATATACAAATTAAATATATAAGATATATAATCTAAGATATAATATATAAATTTATTTGGTTACGATTATATGTGTTAATATATATATATATATATATATATATATATATATATATATATATATATATATATATATATATATATATATATATATATATATATATATATATATATATATATATATGATATAGGTTCTTGAATTCGAGGCCAACCATGCATTATTCAGTATCGTCGTATGAATATTTTTACTACAAAATATTGTAGAGTGAGTTTCATTTGCTCCCTTTTTAAATGCTTTTGCAATATATATTTTTGGGACTGAGAATACATGCGCTTTTATAAATGTTTTATGAAATAGACACAAGTAATTAAAACTACATTATTTGGTTGAATGGATCAAAGCTGAATATGCCCCTTTTAGCTTGGTAGCCTAAGAATTAGGGAACTGACCCCTAATTGACGCGAATCCTAAAGATAGATCTATGGGCCTAACAAAAACCCATTCTGGAATTTGGAATGCTTTAGTACTTCGAAATTATCATGTCCGATGGGTGTCCCGGAATGATGGGGATATTCTATATGCATCTTGTTAATATCGGTTACCAGGTATTCAATCCATATGAATGATTTTTATGCATGATGTTTATGACAAATGGAAATATGAAATCTTGTGGTCCATAAAAATGATGAAAATGATCGATTATGATAAACTAATGAACTCACCAACCTTTTGGTTGACACTTTAAAGCATGTTTATTCTCAGGTATGAAAGAAATCTTCCGCTGTGCGTTTGCTCATTTTAGAGATATTACTTGGAGTCATTCATGACATATTTCAAAAGACGTTGCATTCGAGTTGTTGAGTTCATCAAGAGTATTATTAAGTCAATTATAGTTGGATATATTATGAAATGGTATGCATGCCGTCAACTTTCGATGAAATGAAAGTTTGTCTTTTAAAAACGAATGCAATGTTTGTAAAATGTATCAAATAGAGGTTAAGTACCTCGCAATGTAATCATATGTTATTGTATTCGTCCTTATGGATTAGGACGGGTCGTCTCATGTGGTATCAGAGCGGTGGTCTTAGCGAACCAGGTCTGCATTAGTGTGTCTAACTGATAGTCGTTAGGATACATTAGTGAGTCTGGACTTCGACCGTGTCTGCATGTCAAAAGTTTTGCTTATCATTTCGTGTAGAAAATTATCTACTTCTCATCCTTAGAAAATTACCTGCTTATCATTCCTAGTCTAGAAACATCTTACTGCATTGATTGCATGAATAGTGTATAGACAAAATTCATTTCTTAGCGTATCTGTTAATCTATATCTTAGTGTATCTGTTACTATAAACTTTGCCTGTCAGTTCTGAAAAATCCTCCGTAACTTATGAGATTTTGGAATATCAAACTAAGTCCTATAATCTATTGCATATCGAAAATCAATTTCCTGATTGCACCAGATGGATCCCTCAACCAGTTCGAGTCCTTCAGATTTTGATAAGCTATTCCGATAGTCATTCCGACCGCTATTCTGATATGGATATTCACCTAAGCTCCGAAAGCAGCATAACTAGAATTGATCAACCAATTAGCCATCACCTATTTTGGACGAAATGTGGATGGGTTCGTAGTCGACTTAATCAATGGAGACGAGAAACAGGCGATCATTTCCATCAACCAAATTCACCTCTTAGCGAAGAAACTGAAGCACTTACCGGCGAACCAGTCCGAAACACCATTTTCACCATCATTTCCTGAATATCTCACCATGATTATATACTATCTCAAAATTCAAAACCATTCATCTGCTCGTTCCGACCGACAATCATCCCGGAGTAATACAAGAAGTCAACGAACTTCGCGCTCGAGTAATCAATTTGGAGAATATGGTGCAAAACGTACCAGCTTCAGCAACATCACCGGCATCAACAGTACCACCAACAACACAAGTTTCAACATCACATGCCCCAATATCTCATTATGTACCTCGAGCATAATCATCATTCTACGAATCATTCTACATTATTTATCTTCGTTCGACATGGTGATTATATAATCTTTAATGTTTTAGAGATTATATATTCTTATTCTAACGGTAAATCAAATGAGTCTAATATCATATTGACTCATTAAATTCATGATTACATCTGAAAAAAATATATATGTAAGTATATTTTCATAAAGATTGTAATTAAAATTCTTTTGTACAAACCGTTAATGGTGAAAATATTTTAACGGGTAGGTAATACCCGAGGAATATTTAGATTTCACATTAATAAGTTACACTGTACCTTCTTCGAATCTGATTCAACAGTCATATACTATCCTACTTACATCCACAGATATACGTATCCATTCACCGCAGAATAACCATTTTCATTCAATTTCATATTTGGATTTTGACTTATCAGAATCCAACAAGTGGCATAAAGAAGAAAACATTGGACAAAATAAAATTTGCTAGAAACCAACAAATTAACTATGAGAAATTTTGTTAAGAATTCATGCTAACAAAATCCTAGCTAACTGTTAATTCCTTATTACATTTTATTTATCGCAATTTAATTATCGAAATTTATTTATCGCAATTTTAATTCTCGCAATTTTATTTATCGTCATTTAATTTCTGTTATTTATTTTACGCACTTTAATCGGGACACGTATACAAGATTTTGACATATCATATCGACGCATCTATATATATTATTTGGAATAACCATAGACGCTCTATATGCAGTAATGCTTGAGTTAGCTATACATGGTTGAGGTTGATTCTTAAATAATATATATATACTTTAAGTTGTGATCGAGTCTGAGACATGTATATAACGGGTCACGATACGTATTAATTAATTCGAATATTATATATTAAACTACATATGAATTATTAAATTGCTAATTGTGGACTATCAATTGAGGACTACCAACATTGGACAATTAAAATGAATTAAAATATTGATTATAACATATGAAACTAAACATTTCTTCAAGTTTGCCACTTGATTTTATCTTAAACCTCATTTGTATCATGATGATTACAATCTGCGGTCAAACATTTCATGATTCTTGAAAAAACTTCAATCGAGAAGATGAACCAACTGCACTTCATCTACAGAAGAAAAGATTGATGCATATAGTTATGCACTTGAAAACACTCAAAACCCGAGTAAACATTTAACATGTAGCTGTGCTAGCTCCTTTGATGTTGTTATTACCGAAAATAGCTGTACAATCCCTTTCCAAATTAGCCAATTTTGTCACAGCTCCAGCAAATCAACTTCAACCTTCATTTGGATTAGCCTTATTATAACTTTGATATATACGTTTACTCTTCGCTAACGTTACCAGGGAACCATTTATGTTCCATCACATCAGCAATAAACGTACCAACAACTTCACTGATCTTTGATTTTCCAAAAAATCATTATATTTGTTCATTAAAACCCTATCATATACTCATTCGTATCTTGTAACGAGAATTACCATACCAATTACAGAGAATCAGCAATCAGTATTTTGAATCTCGCAGCGTTTCTACGTCAAAAGTTATATATACATATAACATTTATCTCTTAGAATTATGATCTCACATTCTGAAACTTTGAACAGTACTCTAGTTTATGAATCAGTTCTTTGAATTTTGAGAAAACTGATGAAGTAGTGAAATCTGAAGACTGCCTTAACAGTCAGAAGTTCGATAATAAAGAGTAGTATGTTGGCAAAGCTCAGAAAGATTTGGAACCAGAAAATGGATTGAGCCAACCATGAAGGAGGCTGTGGACAAATCACAAAGACTAAACCTGCCTTCAAAGAATCCAAATGATTCAGTATCTGCTGAGGTCATTAACGAATACTTTACTCCTGACTCTAAACCTTTACGGACAAATCTTCTCTGAAATCATTTATCTCTTCGCGCTATCAGTGTTACATCATATAAGAAACTGTTAGTTTCTATATTCTGTAAACTTTCGAGTTTAAACTATGAATGTTTTTGAAGTAGTGTTGGAAATTGATGCATGAGTTAGTATAATATAATGACACTTGATCAACGTGATTATATTACAGTAAGTCATGCTGAGTTTCTAATGGAAAGTGATGATTCACAGATTATAACGTCATCATGTACTATGTTATACGACTCTTACATTCTATCTAATCTATAAACATATCAAGAACATATTTTCTTGATAGTTCTATCTTTTCTCTTGAATTCTGATAATTTAACCGATCAAGATCGTGCTATTACAATCTCTGTCTTAGAACATGTTCATTCGAAACTCCATACCTACGAATTCTGGATCATTATTCATTTGACTTAAAGTTGAGAAAAGAAAACAAAAATTTGAATTGAGGGAGAAGGAATAGAAGGTGTGAACTATGAAAATAAGAAAGCGAAGGGAATGAATTTATAGTGAAATATCTGACAGAGCAATCGAGACTGGTTAACGCATTTAATCAAAGAAGATCCTAATCTCCTTAATTTCTGAAGAACCAAATCTTATTACAAAGATTTTCTCTAAATCCCTTGAATTCCGGAAATCAACCGTGACTACGTCACCGGTTAAGACGAACCTGCATTTACTCATTTCACTCTTTTGTGATAACTTCACTCGCACCCTTCACATAAAGGAATTGTTTGATATATATTTTTCACTGATGATAAAAACTCTAATTTCTAGCTCGTATGCGTTATGAAAACATACTTATTGTTAGCCATGACCATCCCAATCAAATTTCGGGACGAAATTTCTTTAACGGGTAGGTACTGTGACGACCCAAAAATTTTTGACCAAATTTAAACTTAATCTTTATATGTTTCCAACACGATAAGCAAAGTCTGTAATGTTGAGTCTCGAAAACTTTGGAACAGTTTACATGAATGCATTTGCCCTTTTGACTATTCCCAACGATTCACGAACAATTGTTTATAAATAAATATATATATACATATATATGTAAGGTATATTGAATGTATATTTACATGGTTTTGAATTTATTTAGTAAACGGTAATAGCACTTGTTTGTCAGTCAATCGATATTACACAAGTTAATTTCAAACTTATATTATTTTAAAATAAACGGTGATCCGAAAATGAGTTATATAAATTGTATGCTTATTTAAAATATATTTAGAAACAATTTGTTGAATTTTAAAACTTTTTATATTTTACTTAGGGTTGGGAGTGAATAATTAATGTAATTTTATTTAATAGTTAGAGACTATAAATTCTATATCATAGTGACCAAAATAATTAAAGATAGTTAATTTAAAATTTTGGGATTTTTCTGAAAGACTTTTATTCGCCACTAATTATCAACGGGATACGAAATAGTAGTCCGAGAAAACTGTCGGTAGATATTTTTAGATTACTATTGATTAATCACGTTTTAAAATTTATATAGACATATTATATATTATAATGCTTCTTTACTTTTGGAATTGCATATACAAGTTGGATACCTATTTGATCCATGAATTGAGATTTATGAAATTATGTAATACCGTGTTACTATTGCTATCTATCTATCTCTTATATATCTCTTTATATATACAGAGGAGTTATATATCAACCTTCTTCATTTATCTCCCTCACACTCTCTTGCACATCCGGCAACACTCTAAACCAACCACCATCATACAATCACCTCACCACCATTCGAACCACCATCGTGAAACTTATCACAACTACCTTTGAACATCATCAATCGAAGTCATGTGCTGCTGTGTTTTGTTATCAACCAAGGACACCACCACCTTCTTGAACTTTTGCTCGACAACTATCATCACTACGCCACCATTCAACCGAGACTCAACCATCATCACCTCAAACCACAACTGCTCGCATATTACATTTTTTAACCAAAACCCAAAAAGGGCCACCTTGGAAAAAGAAAGTCACCACTACTTCCATGATTAATCAAAGAAGGCTACTGCACATGAGTTCTGCTTCTGTCACTTCTGAACGATACCAAACCACTTGAAGCCGTCAAAACCACCTAGCCTTTATGTATTTTTTTTGTTGATCCTGACCCACTACCATGTGCCACCCTAACATCTATTTATGATGTCTTCTTGCTGTTACAAGCCGTAACCATAACCACCACCATCAAACTTTTGGTTACAGCTAGATTTCTGTTTTACAATCAACAACCTCGAACCAACTTGCAACCATCATTAATTACTGCCACTGCAACTGTAAGATACCTTGTTCCTGCTGCATAATCTCTTTCTGTCTTAATCATAACCAACACACCACCATCACTGTAAGACCCAAATATTTATATTACATACTTATGTACTTATAACATTCGAGTTCTGGTTGCATTGGCTATTTGTATTAGTTAAAAAGCAAAAGAAGCTGGAACAGGCATGTTGCACGTCGCGCGGTCCTGGTGCGCGCCGCGCAGAATCGAGCTGGCAGACCCCTTTTTCTTTTAAGTGTTTTAAAAAGGGTAAAATGGGTATTTCACTTGGTGGCCGGGTTTTGAGCCACAAAACTGATCCATGGGCAATCTTATCTTCATTTTCACCTCTTTCACTCACACACTTACATCTAGAGAGAGAGAAGGGAGTTTAGAGAGAGAGAGCTTGATTGGGGAAGAAGGAGTGGATTTCTCGCAAAAGCTCGGGTTTTAAAGTTGTTCCTTTCGTTCTCGGCTACGCGGTGATAGTATTGGTAAGCTCAAACTCCGAATTTCATTTATTTAATTTGATATTCAAGTTAGGGTTTTGAGTTAATTAGTTGTAAAACCCTTTTAAGTGATGAAATGGGTTAAGTGAAGCTAGTAATCGGATCTTATAGTTATTGTTGGTGGGTTTTGGGTTGGTTGGCGGTTTGGCCTTGATTAGGCTTTGATTATGAGTTTAATCACTTGGATTAGTGATTATGGAAGTATTGGAAACCATTTTAGGGTATTTGGGTGACTAATTGTGACTTTGGGTCAAATTAGGGTTTGGTGGTAATTATGACCCGATTGGCGAATTAATGAGGTTTATAAACTTAAAATGGATTAAGTTGAAGTATAAGACCGAGTTAAATGTGTTTTGGTGGCAAAACTTGTAAAGGATGAGATTTTGACCTTTATGGGTCAAAATTAGGGTTTAAGTGTCAAAATGGGTATGACACGTGTTTAACACTTGAGTTCGAGTTTAATTGGCATATTAGGACCATTCTCACTTGTGTTAGTGATTATTGGTTAGTTTGGGTACGGTTTGTGCTTGGAAGTGCATTTGGGTCGAAATGGCACTAAGTGACGAATTGGGTTAATTTGTGAATCCAATCTAATTGTGTTGTGGTATTTGTGATAATGGAATAGGTATTTTCCATCGGCGAGTTGCGGTTTACTTGGAAGCTTTCTTCAAGACTTCAAGGTGAGTGATAATATCCTATATGCATATGTATGTGTAGGATGGGTGCGGGTCGGGTGAGGTGATTCTCGGTTATAGAGCTCACTTCACATATAGGTGGATTTGAAGGACTTGTGTATGAGTCCAATTGGCACGTTTGTGCGTCTTGGTTGACCATCTTTGGCGAAGTACACGTTTTTGTGCACGTTATCACACTTGGTTGTGATTTGGTTGTTATAACCCTAATGGCGAAGGGTTGATATGGTTGTGTGGTGGATTTTATAATCCCGTGACCGTGGGTTTTAGTATTGTGAAATGAATCTCGGGTAGTGCGGATTCATGGTGACTCGGGTTGTTCGGTCACCTTATTGGAGGTAATGAATCTCGGGTAGTGCGGGTTCATGATGACTCGGGTTGTTCGGTCATCTTATGGTTGAGAAGTGAATTTCGGGTTGTGCGAATTCACAAGGCTCGGGTTGTTCGGCCAATGTTCGTGTGTTTGAGGTTAAGGGGTTAACCTTGTTCGTTTATATTGTTATATATATATATTAATGTGTTGTTGTGTTGTAGCTAACCCTCCGGGTGTAGCTATTTGGCGATGTTTACTTTGTCGTTGATGGACTATCTTTTGTGTTGTATCTTTAGCTCGTTGCTTAGATCGTACGGTATGCTTAGTGTAGACGCTTTATACTTGGATGCTTCGGTATGCGGTATTTGTTTTGTGTGGCGTATTCATTTTATACATATATATGTATGTAGTATATTATCATTCACTAAGCATTAGCTTACCCTCTCGTTGTTGACTCTTTTTATAGATCGCATGTGGATTGGTGGCTCGGGTAAGCGCGAGGACTAGAAGACGTGTATAGTTGCTTTAGTGACTTACTTTTGGATCATTTAGGATTGGGTAGCGTATTCCCAATCGCCATGCTCGGCTTTGTTGTATTAAAAGTCTTTTGGTCAAATATTGTATTTCGGTACTTAAGGTGGTAAAATGGGTCGTTGTGGGACCCGCTTCGTAAACTCAATTTTATTAATTAAACGTGCTAGTTTTATATATATGAATTTATGGTTAAAAGCGTTTTGGCTAAAAATGTCGGGAACTAGTCAAACATTTTCGTTAAATTGACTTCCGGGGACAGCGGGCTGTCCAGGTGGTTTGGCGCGCCGCGCATCCACCTGGCGCGCCGCGCGAATGAACTGCACCAGAATTTTTTTTTTATGTAGTGAAATTTAACGGGAATTGTCGTGGTTTGGTTTGGGTTGTTACAAGTGGTATCAGAGCATGGTCTAAGGGATTTAGGTGACTTGAGATAAGTGCCTAGACTTAGACTTTTGTGTGCGCGTAATTTGTTGCGGGACTTGTAGGATTACGGGTCAGGAACGGGTTTAGTTAGTGCCTTGTTTATAGGTTGACTAACGTTTATATTAGTAATGCGGATATTATTAATATATTATTTGTGTTGTGGGGTAATTCTCGCGTGTGCTTCTATCGCGTAGAATTTTGTTTGTGTTTGTTTATAGCATCGAGCGAGGCGGTCGTTGTACTAACGAGTCGATGCGGCGTGCGTGCGTAATAAGAACTTGCAGACCTTATTACGGGTGCAAATCGTGTCTAACAAGTGATGTACGACGAGTGTTTAGCAAGATGGGGTGGTGTTGTGCGTGTCGTTTTATACGTGCGTGGACTAATCGTTTTGCATTCTTTAGAATGACGACGCGAAACGAGACCGAGACGAATGACACGGAATTTAACGCTAGAGTTGCGGCCGCCGTTGCGGAGCAAATGAGAGCGTTTCGAGAAGAAATGGATGGGAAGTATTCCGAATTCCAAAATAGGGGTGAAATGGAGCGTTGTCTTAAGAGCTTCATGAGGACTAGACCCCCGATGTATGATGGGAAACCGGATCCTTTGGTGAGTACGACTTGGGTTTCGGATGTCGAAGGGTGTTTTCGTACTATGGAATGCCCTCCCGAGAAAAAGACGAGACTCGCTACTAGTTTGTTGCGGGGTAGGGCGAAGGATTGGTTGGATGGCAAGATTGATCTTGTCGGTGGTGAAACGTTTATGACGTTATCTTGGGACGAATTTAAGGAGGAATTCTTCGAGGAGTTCCGAACTTCAGCCGATTTATCGGAATTGCGTTGTGAGTTGCGAAATTTGCAACAGGGTTCTATGGACTTGAATACTTTAAAGACGACTTTTATGTCGAAGGCTCGTTTTTGCCCGGAATATTTGGGGAACGATCGTTTGTTGATGGAGGATTTCTATCGAACTTTGAGCGATGACTTGAAAAGCAAAATTAGCCGGGGTTACGCGAAGTCGTTTGCGGAGTTATTTGCGGTGGCTAGAGGTTTCGAGTCTTATACGCGATCGAAAAAGGGCGAACCTTCAATTGAGAGAAGGGTTGTTTCTTATGGTGCTCCGAGTAAGAGGACTAAGGGTCCGAGTGCGAGTACGAGTAAAGTGGTAAAGGGCGCGGTGGAATCTCGTGCGCCTAGATGTTTCAATTGTGGCGTTAGGGGTCACAAGTTGTGGGAATGCACGATGCCGAGAAGTGAAGGCGGAATGTGCTACTATTGTCATAAAGAGGGACATCGCAAGCCGGATTGTCCCGAGTTAGCGGCGGCGAATGCCGCAAGGAGACGTTGAGGTACGTTTCGTTTTGATAAATATGTCTTTGAATATTTATTTATGTGGCGTTTATGTTCGGACTTGTTAATTGCATAGTGATTTGCATGTTATGGTTAAGGGTGACGTTCCTAACGGAAGTACCCTATGGTGATGTTTGGTTGTTGGACGAAGGGCGTAAGACTTGGTGTAACCAAGCATTCCTTAGTATTTGGGGAATGTTTCTACAAGCCACGGAAATGGTTTTGGTGTTCGATTGTTAAGCGCGTGTTCGCTTTTGGTGTTGAAGTGATGAACCATGAGGTTCGCCGGGTGATTGGAACCTTTGAGATCGAGTGTTTAAAATCTCGATGTGTGTTGGTAATGGAGTCTTTATGACGCGACATTAGGTGCCTCTTTTATACCTACTAGCGTGGTGTCGACTCCGATTGTGTTGTGGTTACATTGTACTTAGGGTCCCGGGAGAAACCCGTAGGTACATGAGTGACTAGGTGAAACTTGACAAACTAAAGCAATTGGATAATTGCGAGGGTATGGTTGTGTAATCGTGGTACACTTTTCGTTCGAAGTGTTTAAGGATTGATTGAAATCCTTTGTGTGCTCAAGGTTAGAGCAAGGTGTGGTGATGGGTCGTGTGTACCCAGTTGTTGGTAAAGTCTACCCTTGGTAGCATCGTACGGGTGTACGAGTTGTGATATAGGAACGTGTTTCCAAGTGGGGGAGTCGTACTCCTGCGCGAGGAAAGTGTTAGTGTGATATTTCGGATGATGCTTTTGGTAGATCCGGACACTTTGTCGAGACCTAGTTTTGGTCGATTTGTGGTAGAGTACGATTTCGGATAAATTGTACTTATGGTTTAGATTGGAATTACCACCGAGGTGGTAATGTGGTAAACCTCGCTGAGAGATAATGGTCGTGTTTGGTGAGCAAGGTGAAATCCTTCGGTTAAGGAAGGTGTGTGTCGGGTTCTCTTTTGGAGAATTCTTGTTCGGTACCTATGTTTGATATAGGTGGTTCTTGCTCGATTATGGTATGTGGTTGATGAAGCATGACCTTCGGGGTCCGCTGACTTCATCGTAGTATTGTGGATTAATGAAGCATGACTTTCGGGTCCGCTGACTTCATTACAGTATGGTTACGTGATGGAGCATGATCTTTAGGGTCCGCTGACTTCATCATGGGAGTACGTGATTGATGGAGCATGATCTTTAGGGTCCGCTGACTTCGTCATGAGCGTGGTGTTGAGATCGGTGAAGCATGATCTTCGGGTCCGCTGACTTCATCCGGTATTGAGATTGGTGGAGCATGACCTTCGGGGTCCGCTGACTTCATCAAGAGAGTTGTGTTGTGGGACGTGAATATCGGGTTGTTCGTATTCACAATATTTCGGGTAGTACGAATGTCCCTGTTGGTTAGGCTCATAGTTTGAGGTAGTGAATGTCGGGTAGTTCGGATTCACTAAGGCTCGGGTTGTACGGCCATCCTCGGTTATACTATGTGGCGGTGGTAGTGAATATCGGTTTGCGCGTATTCACGATGACTCGGGTTGTGCGGTCATTTCGTTGTGAGATATATGGATTGGGTTGGTGGATTTCGGGTTGTGCGAATTCACTAAGGTTCGGGTTGTTTCGACCATCCTCCATATGTGTTTTGGCTCGGGTTGTTTCGGCCATGTTGAGTTGTAATCTATTGGTTGTTTGATACACCAATGGTGGGGTCGTAAGGACCATGTTGTGGGAACTATCGGTCGTTTTATGCGTCGATGGTGGGGTCGTGAGGACCATGTGGTATGATTAGTGATGCGATAGCCGTGTTTCGCTCACATGTTTGTTACGGGTGTGACGATGGATGATTTCGTACACCTTGGGATTTGTGTTCCCATAGCCGCTTTGGGCGCTATCGGTTTCTAACCGTGGATTGTGTTGTTACGGTAGTTGCGTATGGGTCGTATTGCGCACTACAATGGATGATTCGTGATTGGTGGTATCCGTAAGGATTCTTTTGGTTCGGTCTTCATTGTTTCGGGTCGTTGACCTTAGGTTGAGACTTGGTTGCTTTTAGAGTTGTACTCGGTATTAGTATGCTAAGGGATTGACATCCCGGTACGAGATTAGTTGAGTTTTCCTCGATGTTGGGGAATGAGCATGGTTTAGTGCTCGGGTTGTGAACTTGAGAAATCGCGGGTGACGATTAAGTTGTAGAAGGCGATTCGTTGGAAAGAAATGCTTAGGAAAGTCGGTTTGGGACTTACGTCGAGGACCGTGAGGTGAGGTCCGTTGGGTTAAGTGACGAGGATCACGAGGACGTGATCGAGTCTAAGTGGGGGAGAGTTGTAAGACCCAAATATTTATATTACATACTTATGTACTTATAACATTCGAGTTCTGGTTGCATTGGCTATTTGTATTAGTTAAAAAGCAAAAGAAGCTGGAACAGGCATGTTGCGCGCCGCGCGGTCCTGGTGCGCGCCGCGCAGAATCGAGCTGGCAGACCCCTTTTTCTTTTAAGTGTTTTAAAAAGGGTAAAATGGGTATTTCACTTGGTGGCCGGGTTTTGAGCCACAAAACTGATCCATGGGCAATCTTATCTTCATTTTCACCTCTTTCACTCACACACTTACATCTAGAGAGAGAGAAGGGAGTTTAGAGAGAGAGAGCTTGATTGGGGAAGAAGGAGTGGATTTCTCGCAAAAGCTCGGGTTTTAAAGTTGTTCCTTTCGTTCTCGGCTACGCGGTGATAGTATTGGTAAGCTCAAACTCCGAATTTCATTTATTTAATTTGATATTCAAGTTAGGGTTTTGAGTTAATTAGTTGTAAAACCCTTTTAAGTGATGAAATGGGTTAAGTGAAGCTAGTAATCGGATCTTATAGTTATTGTTGGTGGGTTTTGGGTTGGTTGGCGGTTTGGCCTTGATTAGGCTTTGATTATGAGTTTAATCACTTGGATTAGTGATTATGGAAGTATTGGAAACCATTTTAGGGTATTTGGGTGACTAATTGTGACTTTGGGTCAAATTAGGGTTTGGTGGTAATTATGACCCGATTGGCGAATTAATGAGGTTTATAAACTTAAAATGGATTAAGTTGAAGTATAAGACCGAGTTAAATGTGTTTTGGTGGCAAAACTTGTAAAGGATGAGATTTTGACCTTTATGGGTCAAAATTAGGGTTTAAGTGTCAAAATGGGTATGACACGTGTTTAACACTTGAGTTCGAGTTTAATTGGCATATTAGGACCATTCTCACTTGTGTTAGTGATTATTGGTTAGTTTGGGTACGGTTTGTGCTTGGAAGTGCATTTGGGTCGAAATGGCACTAAGTGACGAATTGGGTTAATTTGTGAATCCAATCTAATTGTGTTGTGGTATTTGTGATAATGGAATAGGTATTTTCCATCGGCGAGTTGCGGTTTACTTGGAAGCTTTCTTCAAGACTTCAAGGTGAGTGATAATATCCTATATGCATATGTATGTGTAGGATGGGTGCGGGTCGGGTGAGGTGATTCTCGGTTATAGAGCTCACTTCACATATAGGTGGATTTGAAGGACTTGTGTATGAGTCCAATTGGCACGTTTGTGCGTCTTGGTTGACCATCTTTGGCGAAGTACACGTTTGTGTGCACGTTATCACACTTGGTTGTGATTTGGTTGTTATAACCCTAATGGCGAAGGGTTGATATGGTTGTGTGGTGGATTTTATAATCCCGTGACCGTGGGTTTTAGTATTGTGAAATGAATCTCGGGTAGTGCGGATTCATGGTGACTCGGGTTGTTCGGTCACCTTATTGGAGGTAATGAATCTCGGGTAGTGCGGGTTCATGATGACTCGGGTTGTTCGGTCATCTTATGGTTGAGAAGTGAATTTCGGGTTGTGCGAATTCACAAGGCTCGGGTTGTTCGGCCAATGTTCGTGTGTTTGAGGTTAAGGGGTTAACCTTGTTCGTTTATATTGTTATATATATATATTAATGTGTTGTTGTGTTGTAGCTAACCCTCCGGGTGTAGCTATTTGGCGATGTTTACTTTGTCGTTGATGGACTATCTTTTGTGTTGTATCTTTAGCTCGTTGCTTAGATCGTACGGTATGCTTAGTGTAGACGCTTTATACTTGGATGCTTCGGTATGCGGTATTTGTTTTGTGTGGCGTATTCATTTTATACATATATATGTATGTAGTATATTATCATTCACTAAGCATTAGCTTACCCTCTCGTTGTTGACTCTTTTTATAGATCGCATGTGGATTGGTGGCTCGGGTAAGCGCGAGGACTAGAAGACGTGTATAGTTGCTTTAGTGACTTACTTTTGGATCATTTAGGATTGGGTAGCGTATTCCCAATCGCCATGCTCGGCTTTGTTGTATTAAAAGTCTTTTGGTCAAATATTGTATTTCGGTACTTAAGGTGGTAAAATGGGTCGTTGTGGGACCCGCTTCGTAAACTCAATTTTATTAATTAAACGTGCTAGTTTTATATATATGAATTTATGGTTAAAAGCGTTTTGGCTAAAAATGTCGGGAACTAGTCAAACATTTTCGTTAAATTGACTTCCGGGGACAGCGGGCTGTCCAGGTGGTTTGGCGCGCCGCGCATCCACCTGGCGCGCCGCGCGAATGAACTGCACCAGAATTTTTTTTTTATGTTGTGAAATTTAACGGGAATTGTCGTGGTTTGGTTTGGGTTGTTACAATCACGAACTGCATACTCGCTGCTGTAAAATTACACGCGTGACTATTAATTTTTTTTCTCAAAGTTGTTGCCTGCAACTGATGTATCAATCAGCTCTATTCGATTTTAAAAACCCACAAATAAAGGAAGCTTTAAACGATTAAAGGAGATGGTGACAAGATGATTAGGTGAGTTCCATGATGAAGTTAGTGTTAATAATATATACAATGTATTCCCTTTATGCCGATATCCAAGAGCCCCACATTCCACCGAACACCCACTTGTTTTTGGAGATGTATATCAAATAACAACCGTATTCTTTTTACTTTTCCAAACTGCCAACTTTATTGGATCGTACTTGAGCTGTTAAGCTAGGTTCTTAATCCACGAAAAACAAGCTAATGGGCTGTTGGGCTGCCATGTTTTTATTGAGTTGTGTTCCTATTACTTCCTATTACTGTAATCGGGTCGCCTGCGCTTGGACTGCTAATATTACTACGCGTGATTTGTTTTTTCTGGCGATACATTATAAAGGATCAATGAGGCAAAGGGTAATGACAATATGAGATGATGATAATGACGAGTGTGTTAGATAATAATGATAACGAACGAATATTATGTTGACGAAACACGAGTAAACGAAGATGATGATGATAATTATGGAATATAATTATGAGTTATGATTATGGTCATGATTCATGAACTATGATTTATGATTAGGATTACGAGTATATTGATGACGATAGGATGATATTATTACGATGATCCCGTGAACGATATAGATGATGATGATGATGAATAATTATGATGTTACGGGAAGGATGAAATTGATGATGATGTTAGAAGAATTACGTATGATGATGTTATGGTGATAATGCAGAGATGATATTATGATCATGATGTTATTAGATGATGATGATTATGAAAACAATTAATATAACACCCCACCAAATTTCCATCTGACGGTGCGTTAATCCAGGTACCACAGTTAACAGTCACGCCCTCTATATGAGACGTTTAAAGCGATCGCATTTAATTTTATTAAAAGTTGACTTTCAAAAACATAAGTCAATAATCCCAAAACAGAAACACTGTTGTGATCGTAACCACAAGCCAACAGTATTTAAACAGTTATAAAAGTTTTAAATGCAAAAGTAAATAATGTTCATTAAATCAAATGCTGACTCCACGGCCAGACATGCAGCAAACACAGCGGAAGCCTACCTCTTAAGGACATGAGAATAAAAACACGCAAAAACAGATCAACAATAATGTTGGTGAATCTACAGGTTTAAAGTAATGTAGCAGTATCTGAAAAACAGTTATCAGAAAAATAGTTTAGTTTCTTTGACCATGAGATTTTAACGTTTGCATAATCTGAGCACCTGAATACTAGCAATGACCCGAGTATAGAAGCCACTATACCCGCCTTTACCTCCTAAAATGTTATACACTTGTTCGAGCGTATCTAATGTTCAAAATAAATGCACCACAGTTTTTATAGCGGGTGAGGTTGTCAACCTAACGGATCCGTCCATCTAAATTGTGCTTACACCGATGGTATTAAAAGTATTCAAGCTAGAGGCTTTGTGAACAAACTCAGTACGCATATATATAGTACTCGTGTCAATACAAAATCATTTAATAAAGTAAGTATAACAGCGTATATTTTCATCCCTGAAAACATGTAAAAAGCGGGACTGTAGACTCACCTTTGAATAAGCTTGGATGACTGACAAAAACTTGTACGGTTTACAGCTGAAAAATGCAACCTAAGTATACGTATTTAGGTTGGTCAATATATGTATCTTAAATAAGGGTGGTTTCATAGTATAAGTTGTCTTATTGATCGACTCGATGCGTTTCAAAGTAAAAGTCAACATATAGTCAAGTAATTCATGCAAGTCAAACAAAGTCAACCGAAAGTCAAACTTGGTCAAAGTAGTCAACTAAAGTCAACATCAGTAGGTTCATGTCAAATGTTTGTCAACATGTCAAACCTAAGTCAAACAATATGTTTCAGGTCACGAATAATCATTTTCACAATTTCAGTTTATCATTGTGCACAAAGTTCATGAACACGTAACATACTTAGCACATTATCTCATAGTAAAAAATTCAAGTAAACATGGAAAACTTCAGATCATAAATATACTTCAAATAGATTCCAAAAAGTCCGGCCAGGGGCTCATACGATAATTAAAAGTCAGGAATCCGAAGGGGTACATTTGGGGTTTGCCCAGTCAGTTTCTGACCGCGCACTGATTTCGTTTTGGCTATAACCGGAGTTAGGAACATGCAATTGATACAAGACCAGTGGATATAGTTCAAAGACAAGTAAAAGTAACACATATAAAAAATCTAGCAACTTTTATTTAGCCAATTTGTACAGTTTATTCGTGCAAGTTGAATATTCAGTTTTCAGCTCAAATCAGAATTTACATAAAGTATGGCTCTATTGTGCCCAATGCATAAGGTTTTAGAGATTGACATAAACTAAAAATAAGTCATATATCATGTTAATTTTCATTTTACTAAAGCATACATGCTCATGAAATAAACACAATCTACAGAGTACAAAACAGTGAGCAAGTTACAGATTCGATTCCCATTTAGTTAGTCACATTCGCACGCGATTATCCAAAGATCTAGATACAATTAGCCTATGATATCTACATGAAAAGTGAAGTAATTTTTGTCTAAATTTCAAATATGCAATGATTTAATCACATAAGTTAATACATTTTATCATACAGGGTTATTTTCATGCAAGTGCTGTATAAAACTACTTTTACACTAATTCAAGCATATCTCGGGCTATACATAAGCAAATGACATGATATCCTAGTTTAAATTGAGTGTTTTTAAATTATATTTCCAGTGGTATAAGTTTCAAATGCCAATTCGTTGTCTTTCAATACCAGATTTCTGATCAAGCAACAAAAACACAACGATAATTCAAATTGACATAACTTAATCATACGGAAATGAAATCAAGCGAATCCAAAGCCTAAACTCAATAGTTTTTCGCAAGGAATCTGAATATAATATAATAATCAACATTTGAAAAACTTAATTTTACTGATCAAACAAAAACAAATTCGTTTTTAAACCCTAGCGCATCAAACAATCAAAATAACGATAACAATTAACACGTACGCGTATAGACTTGAGCAATTGACAACATAACTATGAAACACTAATAAAAATAAGATTTTTAGGATTAGGGTTTAGCTAAATATACCTTAGATTGCTAAAAGAATTATACCAACGCGTAGAGGAGATCGAGAATTGCAACTTTCGTGTTCAAGGTTTTATCAAAAAATTAAAATTGAGTGTGTGTGTGTGTGTGTGTGTGTGTGGTGGTCGATGGAAGCAAGGAGGGAGGAGGGAGCCAAAAAGTCGACTAAAAAAATAATGGAGAAGATTACACAGTTTAGGTTTACACATCCCCTTATATATTTAGCCCTAAATCTCCTAAATTGCACATAAGTTCTCCTAGTTATCAAAATTAGACACAAAAAGGGTGGGGAGGGGGGTAGTCGGCCGAATGGACTATGTGGGGTATCCCTGGGCTCGTGTTTTGTAATTTCGTGTAATCGTGGTCCGTTTTAAGTGTCGTTTAGTCGTACCGAGGGCCCGGAACGCTAACCCGATCGTTAAACGCAACCGATCGTTTAATTTATTAAAAACCCAATAAATTAAATATTTTAAATAGTTAATAATCAATAAAATTAGTTATTAAAATAAACCCGAGCGTTTCGTTGCTCAAAAGGTAGTTATCAAAAGCGTATCGTTTTTATCGTATTTCATTATCCGAAATATTTATTTGAATTAATATCCACCCATATTAATTATTATAACCCTCCAAAGATCAAGTACGCATTTATTACACGTAAACGCACAAAAGTTAAATAATCGACGTTAAATAAACTAACGGAAGGTTAACGGAAGTAACGAAAAAAGCAGGGTTGTTACATTACCCACCTGTTATTAAAAATTTTGTCCCAAAATTTTAGTGATCGTCCTCTGAAGTAGTTTCCTCGGGAATCAGTTGAGGGTATTTCAGCCTCATTTGGTCTTCACGCTCCCACGTAAACTCTGGTCCTCTTCTAGCGTTCCACCGAACTTTAACGATAGGAATTCTGCTTTGTTTCAATTGTTTGACCTCACGGCCCAAAATTTTGACAGGTTCCTCAATGAAATGAAGTTTTTCGTCGATACGTAGTTCCTCTAAAGGAATAATCAAATTCTCCTCTTCTAGGCACTTCTTTAGATTGGATACCTGAAAAACGTCGTGTATACCACTGAGAGCTTGTGGCAGTTCCAATCTGTAAGCTACCGGTCCAACTCTTTCAGTTATCTCAAACGGTCAAACATATCTAGGACTCAGTTTACCTCGTTTCCCAAATCGTACAATACCCTTCCAAGGTGATACTTTAAGCATAACTTTGTCACCAACTTAGAATTCTATGTCCTTTCATCTAACATCTACGTAACTCTTTTGACGACTTCGAGCCGTTCTTAATCGTTCCTGAATCTGTAGAACATTCTCAGTTGTCTCCTGAATAATTTCAGGGCCTGTCAACTGACTATCTCCCAATTCGCTCCAACAAACGGGAGATCTACACTTCCTTCCGTACAGTACTTCGAAAGGTGCAGCCTTAATGCTCGCATGGTAGCTGTTATTGTATGAGAACTCAGCTAGTGGTAAATACTTATCCCATCCATTTTCGAAATCAATGACACATGCCTTCAACATGTCCTCAAAAGTCTGAATAGTTCGTTCACTCTGGCCATCTGTCTGGGGGTGATATGATGTACTCATATCTAAACGAGTCCCCATTGCTTTCTGTAGTGACTGCCAAAATCTGGAAGTGAATCTGCTGTCACGATCAGATATAATAGATATAGGCACTCCATGTCTAGAGACGACTTCCTTAATGTAGATCTGAGCCAACTTCTCCATTTTATCAGTTTCGCTTATCGGTAGAAACCGTGCAGACTTAGTGAGACGATCCACGATAACCCAAATAGTATCGTGACCTCCCGTTCTCGGCAGTTTCGTGATGAAGTCCATGGTAATACCTTTCCACTTCCACTGGGAATCTCTGGTTGAGTTAATAATCATGATGGCTTCTGATGCTCAGCCTTGACTTTAGCGCAAGTCAAGCACTTACCGACATAGGTAGCAATATCATATTTCAAATTTGGCCACCAATAAAATGCTTTCAAATCTTGGTACATTTTATCTGATCCTAGATGAATTGAGTACCTTGACTAGTGTGCTTCCTCCAACACTAGTTCTCTCAATCCACCAAATTTCGGTACCCAGATTCGATTAGCAAAGTACCGTGTTCCATCCTCCTTGATGTCAAATTTCTTATCCATTCCTCTGAGAAATTCAACGTCGACATTTTCTTGTTTCACTACTTCTTGTTGTGCTTCGCGGATTTGTGATGTGAGATTCGTACGGACAACTATGTTAAGAGCTTTAACCCTAAGAGGTCTCTCTCGCTCTTTTCTGCTTAAAGCATCCACCACAACATTCGCCTTGCCCGGATGGTATTGAAGTTCGCAGTTATAATCGTTAAGTAGTTCCATCCAACGTTGTTGTCGCATGTTGAGTTGTTTCTGATTGAATATGTGCTGTAAACTCTTATGGTCAGTGAAGATAGTAAATTTGGTTCCATACAGGTAGTGTCTCCACATTTTAAGTGCAAAGACAACAGCTCCTAGTTCTAGGTCATGCGTAGTGTAGTTCTGCTCGTGAATCTTTAACTGTCGCGATCCATAAGCAATAACTTTATTTTGTTGCATAAGCACGCAACCCATTCCTTGACGTGAGGCATCACAATAAAAAATAAAATCTTCACTTCCCTCGGGTAGAGACAATACTGGTGCAGTTGTTAGCTTCTCTTTCAGTAACTGAAATGCGGACTCTTGCGGTTCTGACCACTCATACTTCTTACCCTTATGAGTCAACGTGGTCAATGGTCGGGCGATCTTTCTTAGAGAATCCTTCGATGAATCTCCGGTAGTAACCAGCTAGACCCAAAAATTGCCTAACCTGAGTTGGCGTCTTTGGAGTTTCCCAATTCTTAACCGACTCAATCTTTGCTGGATCGACCTGTATTCCGTTGGCCCCTACAACATGGCCAAGAAATTGTACTTCTGGTAACCAAAAGTCACACTTAGAGAACTTTGCATACAACTGCTCATCTCTAAGCATAGCCAAAATCGAACGTAAATGTTGTTCGTGCTCTTCTTTGTTCTTGGAGTACACTAATATATCATCAATAAACACGATGACGAATTTATCTAGGTATGGCTTACACACACGGTTCATGAGATCCATGAACACTGCTAGTGCGTTCGTCAAACCAAACGGTATCATTGTAAACTCATAATATCCATAACGTGTTCTAAACACTATCTTCGGAACATCAGCTTCTTTGACTCTCAATTGGTGATACCCGGATCGCAAATCAATCTTCGAATAACAACTAGATCCTTGAAGTTGATCAAATAAGTCATCAATCCTCGATAGCGGACACCGATTCTTAATTGTCAACTTGTTCAATTCTCTGTAATCGATACACAATCTCATCGACCCATCTTTCTTTTTAACAAACAAGACTGGAGCTCCCCAAGGTGAAGAACTCGGTCGAATAAATCCCTTGTCTAACAACTCTTGCAATTGACTAGACAACTCTTGAAGTTTTGGGGTGCAAGTCTGTACGGTGCGCGAGCCACCGGTGCCGCTCCTGGCACTAAGTCTATCTGAAACTCAACTTCTCGATGCGGTGGGAGACCAGGTAATTCCTCCGGAAAAACTTCAAGAAATTCCTTAACTACAGGAACGTCTTCGGGTCTCCTTTCTTCAGGTACAATCTGGCTTACGTGAGCCATAAATGCGATACATCCCTTTCTCACATACTTCTGGACTTTCAAGCAGTTAATGAGATGTAATTGCGAGCCATTCTTTTCACCATAAATCATCATAGGTTCACTGTCAGCAATAGGAATATGAATAGCCTTTAGGTCACAGACCACCTCAGCTTTATTATCAGCTAACCAGTCCATTCCAACCACAAGGTCAAAACTTCCCAGTTTAATAGGTATCACATCAATGCTAAAAGGCTTACTTTTTAACGTAAAAGTACAACCATGATAAATCTTATCGGCTCTCATCAAATTACCATTCCCTAGTTCTATGGAATACACATTATCTAAGGAAGAAACAGGTTTCTTAACATTATGACAAATATCCTTAGATATAAAACTTCTATCAGCGCCAGTATCAAACAAAACATAAACATTAAGATAGCTGGGTGAAAATGTACCTTTAACTGAGTTAAGGTCATTGCATGTCTCACTGGGTGATGGATGGTTGCAGTTCCCTGAGTGGATCCATCTTTCCTCCTTTTTGGGCAGTCCTTCGCGTAATGGCCTGCTTCGCCATACATAAAACACTTATTCTTCTCAGTATTGACCTTACAATCTTGGACCAGGTGACCCTTCCTTTGACACTTGGTGCAAATCAGCATTTTGCATCCCCCACGATGGTGCTTTCCGCAATTTCCACACAAGGGTAGTTTTCCTTTGTAGTTCATGTTGGATGAAGATCCTCTCTCGAAGTTACGGGGCATCCCTTGTTTCGCACCTCGGTCCTGTGTGAGATTTCCAACATAATCCTCACACCGTTTCTGTTTCCCATTAACTTCCTTTCCTTTAGCAGGTATCTCTTTTCCTTCCATTCGGCTAACTTGTTTCATCCTGTTAATCGCCATGTTGATAACTCCGAGTATTGTCTTTGGTTGATGGGAAAGGACAAAACCAAACACCTCCATCGGAAATCTCGACATGTACCTCTCGATTGCTCTATCCGCTGATGGGACTAAATGTGAGCAAAGCAAAGATAGGTCCCAGAACCGGTTAGTGTAAGTAGCAATGTCAGTTCCAATGACCCTTAAGTTCAGAAGTTCAGTTTCTCACCTTATCCGCTCTCGTCTGGGACAGTATTTCTCAATCGTACAATTAAAACCTGCAGCTATAAGAGCTTCCATCACACGTTGGGTAACGAGTTCTTCAACTTGAGCCTCGAGCATTTCTGAAGTAAATATGGTCTCCTTCTACACAAATGATACATCGAAGTAAGATCAATGAAAAATAGAGTTATTAAAAATATACTAGCAACGAGTGTTGAAGACTAGTAAATAATAGTACGAAAAGATTCGCTAGTATTGAGAAGTAGTGTAAGTAGTATTAGTAGTGATAGTAGTGTTAGTAGTGACGCTAGTGATAGTCGTGGTAGTAGCACTAAGTAGTAACAATAATGGCAATAGTAGTAGTATAACATAACACAAGTATTATGGTCATACAAAGTTACTAAATATAGAATATTACCGCATGCAATAAAAGATAATAGTTATTAATAGCATAAACCACCATTATTATAAATAAAATCCATAAGTGATAAACTAAATTCCAAAAGTATTAACCCAAACAATAAACATAATGTGCTAGTAGCCCGGTTTATAATACCCGGTAAGTCTTATATAACCAATTAAAGAAAGAATGGTGGGTGGAAAAGAAGTTCATGGTCAATGAACCTTCACTTCCTCTTCTGTCGAGTACGGGAGGCAGGTCCATCATTCCTCGACCTATCACGTTCTGCCTCCAACGCGGCAATCCTGGCAGTCAAGGCTGCTATCAATCTCGTCATCGCAATGAACCTCGCTTCAGCCTCATACGTTTAAGTATTTATACCTGTGACCCTTTCGTCCAACCTATCAAGATCATCGGGGTGCGGGTATGTCCTAGCCATATCACTCAAAGCGTTAACACGATCAACTACATCCCTGTTGCGGTTAGTATGAATCAAATCCAATGCATAAAGGTTCACGGGATGATTGGATATCTGATGCGGAGCAGGTGCTGGTGCTGGGGCAGGAGCAGGTGCATTTACCTCAGCCACACTCGAGTCGTTGCTACTGTTTCCTGAATCCTGTGACATCTAGCTCACAATACAAGAACACAAACGAACAGATTAGCCAAGTAAATAACGTTAGTCACAAAGTACTCATGTAATGACTAAGTCCTGATCGTATTCTAGACTCATCAAGGTGTCCTAATGACCATATCAGACACTCTAAGGCAAGTCCTAGTTTCCCTACGAACCGTTAGCTCTGATACCAACTATAACACCCCGCCAAATTTCCATCTGACGGCGCGTTAATCCAGGTTCCACAGTTAACAATCACGCCCTCTATATGAGACGTTTAAAGCAATCGCATTTAATTTTATTAAAAGTTGACTTTCAAAAACATAAGTCAATAATCCCAAAATAGAAACACTGTTGTGATCGTAACCACAAGCCAACAGTATTTAAATAGTTATAAAAGTTTTAAATGCGAAAGTAAATAATGTTCATTAAATCAAATGCTGACTCCACGGCCAGACATGCAGCAAACACAGCGGAAACCTACCTCTTAAGGACCTGAGAATAAAAACACGCAAAAACAGGTCAACAATAATGTTGGTGAATCTACAGGTTTAAAGTAATGTAGCAGTATCTGAAAAACAGTTATTAGAAAAATAGTTTAGTTTCCTTGACTAAGAGATTTTAACGTTTGCATAATCTGAGCACCTGAATACTAGCAATGACCCGAGTATAGAAGCCACTATACCCGCCTTTACCTCCTAAAATGTTATACACTTGTTCGAGCATATCTAATGTTCAAAATAAATGCACCACAGTTTTTATAGCGGGTGAGGTTGTCAACCTAACGGATCCTTCCATCTAAAGTGTGCTTACACCGATGGTATTAAAATTATTCAAGCTAGAGGCTTTGTGAACAAACTCAGTACGCATATATATAGTACTCATGTCAATAAAAAAGCATTTAATAAAGTAAGTATAACAGCGTGTATTCTCATCCCTGAAAACATGTATAAAGTGGGACTGTAGACTCACCTTTGAATAAGCTTGGATGACTGACAAAAACTTGTATGGTTTACAGCTGAATAATGCAACCTAAGTATACGTATTTAGGTTGGTCAATATATGTATCTTAAATAAGGGTGGTTTCATAGTATAAGTTTACTTATTGCTCGACTAAACGCGTTTCAAAGTAAAAGTCAACATATAGTCAAGTAATTCATGCAAGTCAAACAAAGTCAACCGAAGTCAAACCGAAAGTCAAACTTGGTCAAAGTAGTCAACTAAAGTCAACATCATTGTATTCAGGTCAAATGTTGGTCAACATGTCAAACCTAAGTCAAACAATACGTTTCAGGTCACGAATAATCATTTTCACAATTTCAGTTTATTGTTGTGCACAAATTCATGAACACGTAGCATACTTAGCACATTATCTCATAGTACAAAATTCAAGTAAACATAGAAAACTCCAGATCATAAATATACTTAAAATCAATTCCAAAAAGCCCGGCCAGGGGCTCATATGATAATTAAATTCAGGAATCGGAAGGGGTACATTTGGGGTTTGCCCAGTCAGTTTCTGACCGCGTATTGATTTCGTTTTGGGTATAACCGGAGTTAGGAACATGCAATTGATACAATACCAGTGGATATAGTTCAAAGACAAGTCAAAGTAACACATATCAAAAATCTAGCAACTTTGGTTTAGCCAATTTGTACAGTTTATTCGTGCATGTTGAATATTCAGTTTTCAGCTCAAATCAGAATTTACATAAAGTATGGCTCTATTATTCCCAATGCATAAGGTTTCAGAGATTGACATAAACTAACAATAAGTCATATAGCATGTTAAGTTTCATTTTCCATAAGAATACATTCTCATGCAATAAACACAATCCACAGAGTACAAAACAGTGAGCAAGTTACAGATTCGATTACCATTTCGTTAGTCACATTCGAACACGATTATCCGAAGATCAAGATACAATTAGCCTATGATATCTACATGAAAAGTGAATTACTTTTTGTCTACATTTCAAATATGCAAAGCTTTAATCACATAAGTTAACACATTTTATCACACAAGGTTATTTTCATGCAAGTGCTGTATAAAACTACTTTTACTCTAATTCAAGCATATCTCGGGCAATACATAAGCAAATGACATGATATCCTAGTCTAAATTGAGTGTTTTTAAATTATATTTCTAGTGGTATAAGTTTCACATGCCAATTAATTATCTATCAATACCAGATTTCTGATCAAGCAACAAAAACACAACGATAATTCAAATTGACATAACTTAATCATACGGAAACGAAATCGAGCGAATCCAAAGCCTAAAATCAATAGTTTTTCACAAGGAATCTGAATATAATATAATAATCAACATTTGAAAAACTTAATTTTACTGATCAAACAAAAACAAATTCATTTTTAAACCCTAGCGCATCAGACAATCAAAATAACGATAACAATTAACACGTACGCGTATAGACTTGAGCAATTGACAACATAACTATGAAACTCTAATAAAAATCAGATTTTTTGTATTAGGTTTTAGCCAAATATACCTTAGATCGCTAAAAGAATTATACCAACGCGTAGAGGAGATCGAGAATTGCAACTTTCGTGTTCAAGGTTTTATCAAAAAATTAAAATTGAGTGTGTGTGGGTGTGTGGTGGTCGACGACAGCAAGGAGGGAGGAGGGAGCCAAAAAATCGACTAAAAAATTAATGGGGAAGATTACACAGTTTAGGTTTACACATCCCCTTATATATTTAGCCCTAAATCTCCTAAATTACACATAAGTCCTCCTAGTTATCAAAATTAGACACAAAAAGGGTGGGGAGGGGGGTGGTCGGCCGAATGGCCCATGTGGGGTATCCCCGGGCTCGTGTTTTGTAATTCCGTGTAATCGTGGTCCGTTTTAAGTGTCGTTTAGTCGTACCGAGGGCCCGGAAAGCTAACCCGATCGTTAAACGTAACCAATCATTTAATTTATTAAACACCCAATAAATTAAATATTTTAAAAAGTTAATAATCAATAAAATTAATTATTAAAACAAACCCGAGCGTTTCGTTGCTCAAAGGGTAGTTATCAAAAGCGTATCATTTTTATCGTATTTCATTATCCAAAATATTTATTTGAATTAATATCCACCCATATTAATTATTATAACCCTCCTAAGATCAAGTACGTATTTATTACACTTAAACGTATAAAAGTTAAATAATCGTCGTTAAATAAACTAACGGAAGGTTAACGGAAGTAACGGAAAAAGCAGGGTTGTTACAATTAAGTATGGGTATGATGATGATATGAGTTATAAGATTTTAATTCGGAATTAAAATAGAAAATAGTAATCAGAGCAGATGGTTAAGGTGTGGGTTGTTAAGTGAGAGGTCACGGGTTCGAGTCCTGTCCCGAACAGTTTATTTCTTTTTAATACTCCTAAGGTATTATTTGATATTATTAAGATTATTATTGAGTATTGTTATTATTATTATTATCTTTATTATTATTATTAATATTATTATTAATTCTATTGTTATTATGGTTAAGATTAATTATATAAGATAATATATATGTATGCTTATTATTGTTATTATTAAAACCGTAGTAATTATTATTATTATTATTATTATTATTATTATTATTATTATTATTATTATTATTATTATTATTATTATTATTATTATTATTATTATTATTTATCATTATTAAAATTATTAAAAATTATCATTTTATTAATTATCATTTTTATTATTATTAAAAACTATCATCATTATTATCATTACTAATATTATCATATTTTTTTTATCATTATTACTATTATTAAGATTATTATTAAGTATTATCATTATTACTACAAGTATTATTATTATTATCATTATCGTTATAAAATATGACTCTTTTATTATTATTAACTCTATTATTATACATACAACTTATATATATATATATATATATATATATATGAAAAATATTATTATAAATATATTATAAAGATATAAATCTTATTACATTATAAAATATATATATATTGTTCGCTATTATTATATATGTGTTAATATTATTGATATTTATACAAATTAAATATATAAGATATATAATCTAAGATATAATATATAAATTTATTTAGTTACGATTATATGTGTTAATATATATATAAATAATATAGGTTCGTGAATCCGAGGCCAACCCTGCATTGTTCAGTATCATCGTATGAATATTTTTACTACAAAATATTGTAGAGTGATTTTCATTTGCTCCCTTTTTAAATGCTTTTGCAATATATATTTTTGGGACTGAGAATACATGCGCTTTTATAAATGTTTTACGAAATAGACACAAGTAATCAAAACTACATTATATGGTTGAATGGATCAAAGCCGAATATGCCCCTTTTAGCTTGATAGCCTAAGAATTAGGGAACTGGCTCATAATTGACGCGAATCTCAAAGATAGATCTATGGGCCTAACAAACCCCATTATGAAATTTGGAATGCTTTAGTACTTCAAAATTATCATGTCCGATGGGTGTCCCGGAATGATGGGGATATTCTATATGCATCTTGTTAATGTCGGTTACCAGGTATTCAATCCATATGAATAATTTTTATGCATGATGTTTATGAGAAATGGAAATATGAAATCTTGTGGTCTATTAAAATGATGAAAATGATCGATTATGATAAACTAATGAACTCACCAACCTTTTGGTTGACACTTTAAAGCATGTTTATTCTCAGGTATGAAAGAAATCTTCTGCTGTGCATTTGCTCATTTTAGAGATATTACTTGGAGTCATTCATGACATATTTCAAAAGACGTTGCATTCGTGTGTTGAGTTCATCAAGATTATTATTAAGTTAATTATAGTTGGATATATTATGAAATGGTATGCATGCCATCAAATTTTGATGAAATGAAAGTTTGTCTTTTAAAAACGAATGCAATGTTTGTAAAATGTATCATATAAAGGTTAAGTACCTCGCAATGTAATCATATGTTATTGTATTCATCCTTATGGATTAGGACGGGTCGTCTCAATATTAACAGTACTAAACAGAAGTAACATGCAATCAAAAGCAGATAGTAACATGCAGTAGCGAGAATAAGCAATAGCATACAGCAAGATCATATAACAGTAAAAGTAAGCAGTACCATGCAACAAGATCATATGGCAGTATAGGTAAGCAGTAGCATGTAGCAGCTTTGTAAAAACAAGTAAACGAGCAAGCTGTAGATTGTCCTATTAGTGAATCCTACTCGTCCTGGTCTAGACTCACTAATGCAACCTAATTCCCTACAACCAATGCTCTGATACCAAATGTGACGCCCCGTACAAAATCATCGTGTACGGATCATCAACAACAGAATTATTACAAGGTCAAACACTACATGCTGTTTAAAAACCAGTTTTACATTCATGAAAAGATAGCGTTTTACAAAAGGTAACGTGCTTCCTATGAGTAGAAGCACTAACATAAGTATGTGACACAAAGGTCGTTACAAAGCCATTGTTTGAAAATAACATAAGTTACAAATGCAAAATAAAAGTTCCATGATTGAGACATCTCTAAGTAATGCAGCAGAAGTTTAACACAGCAAGTCTGTAACTGCAAGTCTATAACACCAAGACAGCAATCTAATAGCAAAAGCAATAATGTCTAAGCACCTGAGAAATACACGCTTAAAAGTCAACACGAATGTTGGTGAGCTATAGTTTATTCGTAATCAGTAAAGTAATGTAGACTACGAGATTTCAGTGTTTCAAAATAGTATGAAGAGTATATGCTTAACCGTGGGCACCCGAGAACTAAACTTAACAAGTAGTATATCACCCCCTAAAAGTGCACTTGGCGAGTGCGTTTGTCCTCGAAGTATTAAACACCCGTTGAATGCTAGCGCGACTAGCCCAAGTGGGGATGTCAAACCCTATGGATCCATATCTATGATTCGCCTTCACCGGTTCATAAACGTTACCGAGCTAAGGGGAAAATTTGTGCCGTTATGTCACCCACACATATATAAAGTTAAAGTACTCGTGTCTCGTATGTTAAAACATAAAAAGCGCATGTATTCTCAGTCCCAAAAATAGTTAAAGTAAAAAGGGAGCTATAACTCACAGTGAATAAGCAGTAAAAGTCGATATGAAAGGTATGCAAGTAGTAAGTCAGTCCGAAAGGTCGGCAACCTAAGTCAAAGGTTACTAAGTCAGTATATTGTCCCCAAAAGTTTAAAAGTGAATAAATTAAGTCTTAAGTGTCATCATCATCATCATCATCAATCGTAAAAGATAAAGTAAGTTTAACAAGAATAGAGATCGAAACAATAGGCTGAATTTGGACCGCTGTTACGACTTCTATACAAATCAAAACAATGCGTAGTCAGTGGCCAAGGCTCCGTATGTGAGTTCTCTAACCGCTATCCAATTTTCAGATCCTAAATCGATGTTGTTTGACCGTGGCGACGGTGCAAGCATGAGTAGGTAAGAATTTTCAGCACGACGTTACAAAGGCGTAGTAATTTTCGGAAGGCTATAAATCCTAAACCGTATATCGGATTTAGGTGAGTCTTAAACGAAAAATCATCTACTCGAAACGAACTATCTGAAAATCAACTTTTCAAGAAGCTCGGTAGTCTGATCAGACCCCGAAAAATAGTAAACAAGTGCTCCAGTGGGATTCTTGGTACTTGATGCTCATCACGGTTCCCATCCTTGATGCTTGTAGCTTCAAGTGTACAACTCATTGATGTGTTAGCATCACTTTGACCAAGATTCAACCATCAACACATAAGATGTTAAGACTAAGTAAGAATACAACTCACTTAAGAGTTTTAGAAGGATGATGAACCAAGGTTACATCATATTTTCCTAGTCTTAACACAAACACAAATTCTATCTACAACAAAAGCTACAAACTTTCATTCAACCAAACAAACAAGACATAAATTTGATCAAACAAAGTAATGGAACCCTAAGCTAGAGAGCTTGGATCCTTTTCACAAAAGTTATGAGATTACAAAGATAGAAAGCTTGAATCTTGATTGTTCTTGAAGATCCTTGAAGCATGAAGCTAGATCTTCAAGTTACATGAAGCATGAAGCTAGATCATCAAGTTACATGAAGACCATAAACACAAGTTTTGATCTTTATAACAAAATAAAGATATCATAAGTTAGAAAACTTAGATCCAATAAAAGTAATGAAGATTCAAAGCTAGAAAGCTTGAATCTTGATTGTTCTTGAAGATCCTTGAAGCATGAAGCTAGATCTTCAAGTTACATAAAGATCGTAAACACAAGTTTTGATCTTTATAACAAAATAAAGATATCATAAGCTAGAAAACTTAGATCTAATAAAGTAAGTGAAGATTCAAAGCTAGAAAGCTTGAATCTTCCATGTTCTTGAAGGATTCAAATCAAAGTTTGAATCTACAAGATATAACAAGATCAAGAAGCTAAAAAGCTTGATCTTCACATGATGATGATGATGTCATGGCAAGGAGAAGAAGAAGAAGAGAAAGAAAATTCAAAAATTACACTTTTAGAGTGAGAAAGACTAGAGAGAAAATAAGAGAGTAAGTGCGTGTAAATTGTGAATGAGATCAAGTGTAAAATGGTAGGAAATAGCTTGGTATTTATAATGGTTTTAGGTAGTGGTGGTCGTGGGTTATGGGGGGGACAAGGGGGACATCTTTTTGCTTTTTAGTTAGTGGTGGTCTAAAGTTTGTGCTTATGTTGGGATCCCATGCAACATTAGTGATAATGGTTAACAAAAATGCTAGTATGTTGGCTCTTATAAATGGGCATTTTTCTTACATATAAATGGGTCATAATCCATTAATAATTGGGCTAATTAAATATTCCACTAGCTAGAGTATGGTGGGCTAAAGTCCAACAAGGTAGAAAGTCCAACAAGACTAACTAGTAAGCATAAGTAAATTACTAAGCGTAATTAAGCATCCAAAAACCCAAGTAATTGTCATTATAAAATAACAATTAGTGTTTCGTAGTCATAATATTCTGATTATGACTAAAGTCAAACGTGTACCGACAAACATAGCTCGTTCTCAACGTCAAGTGACACTAACGGTCATAAAAGCATTCGGGGATCAAGTTAAGTAACCTACGTGCTTAATAACACATTTTAATATATAAACGAAAGCAACCAACATGTAGTAAGATCCCAGAATATAATATTGCTCAGTACGCACAAATACGCAGTTTCGTGAAAGCATAAAGCACAAAAGCAGGTCGAAAAATCCGGGTCGTTACAGTTATGTATTGTAGTGTAGCATATTATATTGTTCGAGTTATATATGCTATTGTTTGTGCTATCCTGTGGTCTTGAAGATTTAGCGTTATACTTGCAATGGTATGCTATATAAATTGCTAGCACGTATGAGGTAATTGTGTAAGTGTTTGCAAGTAAGTAGATTATATATGTATATGTATAATTATTGCATTCACTAAGCTTTATGCTTACCCCTCTCGTTGTTTACCTTTTTACAGGCAATGTGAATATGAAGCTTGCTAGTTGTTAGACTAGATGCGTAGGAGCGCTTGGTCTCGATGTGGTAGCTTTTGGATATTTGGACGCGGATGGGAGATTTGATAGTTCCCGGGATAATGCTCTTGGTATTGGGTTGGTTTATTGAGTCTTAACCTGTAATCGTGGTGTAAACACTTTTATTTAACGTTTTGTGATGTAAAACTTGATTGGGTTGTTACAAATCGTTTTGGTAGTATTTTGAAGTGTTTAATGTAATTTGACAAGTTTTGGGACTGATCAGGTACTCTGGACGCCGTCTAAATGGGTTGGACGCCATCCAGTATAATGTGGGTTGAGATTTTCTGGCATAGAACATTTTAGTTCAATTGGACGCCATCCAATGTTTGGGACGACGTCCTGTCTTTTGTAACTGGATGCCGTCCAGAAGCCTGTATGCCGTCCAGATGGTCTGGTATAAAAAAAAGTTTGTCGTGTTTTTGGTAAAACGAAGTTAGGTCGTTACAAGCTTCGGTTTTGCGAACCATGTAATTATGGGAAGCAAAAGAAGGTAACTTTTGTTAAATCAGGGAATTCACCAAAGTTAAAGAAATTGGAGCTAGTTCATACGGACGTTTTTGGACCAACGAATGTAGAATCACATGGAGGTTCTTGTTATTATGTCACCTTCATTGACGAATCCAATCGAAAGGTATGGGTTTACTTTCTTAAAGCTAAATCCGAAGTTTTTGGTACTTTTGTGAAGTAGAAAGCTATGGTTGAGAATGAGATAAATTTAAAGGTCAAGTGCTTAAAGTCGAACAATAGAGGAGAATATGGTAGTCTTGAGTTTAAAGACCATTGTGCAAAGCTCGGTATTAGAATGTTGAAAATGGTACCGGAGACACCGCAACACAATGGGCTCACTGAACGTATGAATCGTACGTTGAATGAAAGGGCTAGGAGTATGAGACTACATGCCGGTTTGCCTAAGATGTTTTGGGCGGATGCGGTTAACACGGCGGCTTATTTGATTAATAGGGGACCCTCAACACCATTGGGTTTTCGAATTCTCGAGGAAGAATGGCTAGGTAAAAAGGCTAGTCATGATCATCTTAGAATCTTTAGGTGTAATGTTTATGTGAAAACCAAAGATATTGATAAAGATAAACTTGAAGCTAAATCAAAGAAGTGTACGTTCATTGGTTATGGTTCGGATGAGATGGGCTATCATTGTTGGGATAATGAAGCTAGAAAATTTATTCGATCGCGTGATGTTACCTTTGATGAAGATTCGGTCTATGGCAAACTGGAAACGGGGAGTCAAAAATCGGATCAAGTTATTCTTGATGATGTTTCTCTTGATGATCTTGCGGGTTCTAGTGGGAGTTTGTGGAATAATGAATTGCCAATTAATGGTGATGGGTCGGATCTTGACAATGATGGGGATGGTTCAGATAGCGGTGATAATTCCGAACATAGTGCGAGTTCTAGTGATGAGGAGGCTACTAATGAAACCTGTCCAACCATACCGGTTGCTCCTATACTTAGACGCTCGACTAGAGTGCACAAAACTAATCCTAGATATTCTCCATCAACAAACTACTTGCTCTATACCGAGAATGGTGAACTCGAAAACTACTTTGAAGCAAGAAAGTCCAAAGAATCCATACAATGGGAGCTTGCTATGAAAGAAGAGATGGGGTCACTTGAGAAGAATAAGACTTAGTCACTAGTGAAATTACCTCATGATAAAAAGGTGTTGCAAAATAAATAGGTGTATAGAATAAAGAATGAGGTGGATGGCAAGAAAAGGTACAAAGCACGGTAGTGGTTAAAGGGTCTCAACAAAGGAAAGGGGTTGATTACCAAGAGATATTTTCACCGGTGGTGAAGATGACTACTATTCGTTTGGTGCTTTCGTTGGTCGCATCCGAGGACTTACATCTACAACAACTAGATGTGAAGACCGCATTCTTACACGGGGATCTTGATGAGGAGATCTATATGAGGCAACCCGAGGGCTTTGAGGTAAAGGGTAAAGAGAAGTGGGTTTGTATGTTAAAGAAAAGTTTGTATGTATTGAAGCAAGCACCTCAGCAATGGTACTTGAGATTTGATGAGTTTATGAAGAAGGTTGGTTTTGTAAAATGTGAAGTGGACCATTGTTATTACTTGAAGAAATTCAAGTCTTCTTACTTAATCTTATTGTTATACGTTGATGACATGTTGCTAGCGGGTTCCGACATGTCCGAGATCAATAAGTTGAAAGGTATGCTTTCAAAAGAGTTCGAGATGAAGGATCTTGGTAGTGCTAAGCAAATACTTGGAATGAGTATTATGAGTGATCGTGCTAAAGGTGTTCTATACTTGTCTCAATCCAAGTATATTGAGAAAGTAGTAGAAAAGTTTAATGTTGATAAAGGAAAGGCTCGTTCTATGCCTATGGGTAGTGCGATGAAGTTATCAAAGAATCAATCACCTAAAACGAAGAAGACAAAGCGGAGATGGAAAAGGTTCCGTAAAGATCGGCCGTGGGAAGTATCATGAATGCCATGGTTTGTACGAGACCGGATATAGCTCATGAATTGGGAGTTGTAAGCTGTTATATGTCTAATCCGGGGAAGGAGCATTGGGAAGCAGTCAAATGGTTGCTTCATTATTTGAAAGGTACTTCTAGTATGGGATTGTGTTTCACTAAGGGCAATGTTATACTTAGAGGTTATGCGGATGCAAATTTGGGTGGATTTGGTGATTCGGGTGTAAGACCCGAATATTTATTGTACATAATGTATTTAAGGTGTACATAAAGTGGGTAAAGCGTGGTGTAAATTTAAAGGTGACTGACTGATCAGAGCTTCGTGCGCGCTGCACACAATTGTGGGCGCGCGCCGCGCACTGTCCCTGCGACAGAATTCTGCTTTTTCTATTTTGAGTTAAATGAAGGGTAGTTTGGTCTTTTCACTTGTTGGACGGTTTGAGGCCACAAAACCTGATCCAATCTCATTTGGATCTCATTATTCATCTCTTCCACACACTTTCATCTTTAAGAGAGAAAAGAGTTTAGAGAGAGAACTTCATTTGGTGAAGAAGAAACTTGAATTGATCAAAAGCCCAAGTGTTAAAGTTGTTCATCTCGTTCACGGCTACGTTGTGGTAGTATTGGTCAGTTCTAACTCCGAATTTCATTGTTTGATTTCATATTCAAAGTTAGCGTTTGAACTTGATTTATAGAGAAACCCATTTAAACTCTTGAAGTGAGTTTATTGATACTAGTAATCGGGTTTTATGTTGTTGTGGGTGGATTTTGAGTTGGATGATGAAATTGATTAGCTAATAATCATGTTTGGGTTCTAATATCATTAGTAACCTAGGTTATAAGTGATTAATGGCGTAAACTTGCAAAATGGGTGTTTTGACTTGAGATTTGGTCAAAGTGGGTTTTGTGTCAAAATGATGCAAGTAAGTGTTTTGATGTTAAAACATTGAGTAAAATATCGTGTTAGAACATAATCGCTAGTTAATTGAGATTATGAGTGATTTGGGCGAGTTTTGACTTAGTCAAAGTGAGTATGCGCATATGGGACGAAATTGCACTTATGGTGCTTTGGGCATAAGCTAGAGTGTTTAGCTTATATGTTTGTGAATTATCTAGGTAATTCACATTTGGACGATTAGGAGCTCAAGCGGGAGTTGCCTCTCTGGTAATCTAGGTGAGTGGAATATTTATACATATATGTATGTAGTTTATTTACTCGTACGCGATGTGGGTCTTCGGTGCCACATCGTGAGTATTAGGCGTTATGTCACGAGATGGTGACTTATTGAGGTTATGGGTGAAGAGAACTACGGGTCGGTAGTGTCTCGTTAGGTGACTCACAAGTCGGTGACACCTCATGGTGGTTCACGAGGCAGTGATCCCTTTTGTATCTCGTTAGGTGACTCACAAGTCGGTGACACCTCTTGGAGGTTCACAACTCGGTGACCTCGTATGTATTGGCGGGTGATTCGGAAGTCGGTGACACCCTATAGTGCTTCACAAGTCGGTGACACTTATTGGTGGTTCTTCACAAGTCGGTTATGCCACATGGCGTTCACAAGTTGGTGACCCATACGTATTAGTGGGTGGTTCGCAAGTCGGTGACATCCTTTGGTGACTCACAAGTCGGTGACACCTTATGATGATTCACAAGTCGGTGACATCATACGAGTGAGACTCGACGTTATTGGTCGTCTACAAGTCGGTAGTGCCATAGCGGGGAACGGTTTGTTATGTTTATGCATTGTTATGATTTAGTATATTGTTGCGGCGATTTATATACTAACGTTGTTGCTAGTTGTATGTTTGGTGATTCTAGCTCATTTATGCATTTGTTTGCATGGTAATTGTAAGTGGATGCGCGTAAGTAAGCTATATATGTATATGTGTAAGTATTGCATTTACTAAGCGTTAGCTTACCCTCTCGTTGTTTACATTTTTAGGTGCGGAAGCGGTTTTGGCAAGGGTATGCTCGGGACTAGATGATTTTCCCTTTTGATGCTTGCATGGATTACTTTTGGATTCGACCTAGGATTGGGTAGTTTATCCCAAACATCATGCTCGTAGTTTTTTTTGAAACTTAAACTCTTGTGGTCGAACTTGTATTTTGTACTTAAAGGGTAATTTGGGCATATGTGGGCCCGGTGTCGTGAAACTTGTTTTATTATTGAATCGCGTTAGTTTTACTTATATTAATGTGTTGTGAAAAGTGTTTCATCTAAATGTGTCGGGAAGTGGGAGATCTTTAAACGAAAATTGGAAAATTTGGACAGCGGGCTGTCAGGCTATGTGCGCGCCGCGCACATATGGGGCTGCCCGCCACGCACCCTATCTGTATCAAAAAAAAAAAATTGCGTATTCGGTTGGATAACGGGTTGGGTCATTACAAGTGGTATCAGAGCAAGGTCTAAAGGGATTAGGTGACTTGAGATAGGCGCCTAGACTTAGACTTTTTGTGTGTGCTATTATGCGGGACTTGTAGGATTACGGGTCGGTTCGGGTTTTTGGTTAATGCCTTGGAGAATAGGTGAACTAGCTATGTTTTGATTATGTTGTTACTAATCATGTTGTTTTGTGTTGAACATCTAGCGAGATGGTTGTTGTATTCATGAGCTCGGCATGGCGTGTGAGCGTAATAATACTTCGCGACCATTATTACGGTTGCAAGCCAAGTCAAGCAAGTGATGTACAATAAGTATTTAACTAGATGGGATGTACGAACGGTGGCATATTTATATGATTGTGAATATTGATCTTGGTGTTGTACATAATTTACTAGTGTTGCGTTCCTAACCGAGTTCGTTTTATAGTATGAAGACGAGAAACGGACCCGATAACAATGACGGAGGTACGAGAGATGACTCCGAGTTCACGGCCAAGGTAGAGGCCATCTTGAAGAGGCATCATGTGGCCTTTCTAGTGGACGTTAGAAAGATGTTCCTAGATTCGATTAATGAGGAAGTAGTCGATCTAGTCAAAGAACAAGTGAATATTGTTCTTCACGAGGATAATGTGGGAAGGCGAGACTTCTACTACAAAAATTTCAAGGATGCTCAACCTCCCACTTTTGATGGTGAACAAGATCCGCTAAAGAGCAATCGTTGGATCTCCGATATGGAGGGGGCCTTTCGTACTAGTGAGTGCCCTCTCGATAAGAAGACGAGGTATGGTAGTAGTATGTTAAGGGGTGACGCCAAGTTGTGGTGGGATGCGAAAATCCAACTCTATGGTGAGGAACAATGTATGGAGTTCACATGGGACGAGTTCAAAGCGGAATTTTTCAAGGAGTGCCGAACTTCGGCCGATCTTTCTAAGCTTAAGGACGAGTTACGTGTTTTGAGGCAAGGGTCAATGGATTTGAACACTCTCAAATCCATTTTCTTATCGAAGACCCAATTTTGCCCGGAGTATGTCGGGAATGACCACATGTTGAAGGAAGACTTTTACCGAACCTTGAACGATCATTACCAAGAAAATTTTAGTAGGAACTCGGTGAAAACTTTTGACGAGTTATTTGACATGGCGAAGGGTTTTGAGACATTTTTTTGAAGGAAAGTGTTTCCAATGTTAGTAAGCGGAAGTTCGAAGCGACGATGTTTTCAAACAAGAAAATTAAAAGTGCTACCGAAGGTGTCGGAAGCGTAAAGATGAGTGGCACGGGTGGTTCTAAATTCGCGTGTTATAATTGTGGGCAAACGGGACATAAGTCTCGTGATTGTCCGTCGGGTAAGGTCACATGTTTTAAGTGCCGGAAGGAGGGACACTGGAAGTCGGAATGTCCCAAGTGGAATAGTGATGGAGCGCGAAGATCTAGCGACGCTTGATTCAGGTACTATTCGATATTGACACTATTTTTATATGGGTGACTGTTGGGTAATGAATGAGTTTATCCATGTGATGTAGTGACTAGCTAGGTCGAGTTGGTCCATTGCAGTTTGATTAGCCATGTAGGTTTAACCAATAGGACGATAGGTGTTGACCAGGGTAGGTTGACCAGGTACGTTTTGACTAACCAAGTCGGGTTAATCAATGGTCGTTAGGGGTTTGACCGAGTCGGGTTGACCAGGTGAATTTAACTAACTGGATCGGGTTAATCAATTAGATGTTAGGTGTTGACCGAGTCGGGTTGACCAGGTGAATTTGACTAACCGGGTCGGGTTAATCAATTAGATGTTAGGTGTTGACCGAGTCGGGTTGACCAGGTGAGTTTGACTAACCGAGTCGGGTTAATCAATTATTGTTAGGGGTTTGACCGAGGCGGTTTGACCTAGTGTATTTGACTTAACCGAGTCGGGTTAATCAATTAGATGTTAGGTGTTGACCAGGGCGGGTTGACCAAGTGAGTTTGACTAACCGAGTCGGGTTAATCAATTGTTGTTAGGGGTTTGACCGAGGCGGGTTGACCTAGTGTATTTGACTTAACCGAGTCGGGTTAATCAATTAGATGATAGGTGTTGACCGAGGTAGGTTGATCGAGCGTGTTTGACTAACCGAGTCGGGTTAATCAATACTTGTTAAGGGTTGGCCGAGGCAGGTTGACCGGGCGTATCTGACTAACCAAGTCGGGTTAATCGTTTTGGTGTTGGAGGCTTAACCAAGTCGGGTGTAATGTGATTTGATTAGAGGGTTACTTGTATTGCTCTCCATAAGGGTAAGCGTAGTAATGGTATGCCGTTCGAGAGGCGTTTACGTTGACCATGTATGTATGCGAGTAGAGTCACGGTTGTTGACTATTTTTGATTGTATGTAAGTAACCGTGTTAACGATTGAGACGGTGCGAGTTAGGGTGTAAGTCTTGGTGACCCCAAGCATCGCCATTGTAAGTGGAAGGTTGCTAGGCTCGCTTTGCGGCCTAAGTAGATCGCGACTAGCAGTTGATTGCTAGGGAGTTGTGGGCGTTGAGCTGTAATGTTCATGGGAATTATGTGACTTCGAGTAGTCAAGTGACGTATGACACCGAGGATGGACCCGTAAGGGTCAAGCTATTGAGACTCGGTGGTAGTTGTGACGCCCTGTACAAAATCAACGTGTACGGATCATCAACAACAGGATCATTACACGGTTACAACACTATATGCTGTTTTAAAACAAGTTTGCAATCATGAAAAGATGACGTTTTACAAAAGATAATGTGCTTCTACGAATAGAAAGCGTAAACATAAGTACGTGACACAAAGGTCATTACAAAGCCATAAGTTTGAAAATAAGTTGCGAACGCAAAATAACAAGTTCCATGATTGATACATCTCTAAGTAATGCAGCGGAAGTCTAACACAGCAGATCTACAACAGCGAGACTAATACAGCGGAAGCAACATACGTCTAAGCACATGAGAAACGACATGCTTTAAAATGTCAACACGAATGTTGGTGAGCTATAGTTTAATTGTAACAATAATGTAATGTAGGCCACGGGATTTCGTATTCAAAACAGTATGAAAAGTATATGCTTAACCATGGGCACTTGGTAACTAACTTAACGTAAAATAATATATCACCCCCTAAAAGTACACTTGGCGAGTGCTTATGTTCTTGAAGTATTAAACATGCATTAAATGCTAGCACGACTAGCCCGAGTTGGGATGTCAAACCCTATGGATCCAAATCTAAGATTCGCGTTCACCGGTTCAAAAACCAATGACTAAATGTTACCGAGCTAAGGGGAAAGTTTATGCCGTTATATCACCCACACATATATAAAGTTTAAGTACTCGTGCCTAGTAAGAAAAACATAAAAAGCGCATGTATTCTCAGTCCCAAAAATAGTTGAAGTAAAAAAGGGAGCTATAACTCACAGTGATAAATGCGGTAAAAGTCGATACGAGATAAGTAAACAAGTAAGTCGGTCCGAAAGGTCCTCATCCTATGTCAAAAGTTACTAAGTCAGTAAATCGTTCCAAAGGGTTTAAAAGTACGTAAGTTAAATCTTAAGTGTCATCATCATCGTCATCGTACGTAAAAAGTAAAGTAAGTTCTCAATCAAGAATAGAGATCGAAACAAAATCTGACTTTGTTCAGCTGCTACGACCTCTATACAAACTGAAATGATGCGAGACCAGTGTCCAAGGCTCCGTATATGAGTCCTCTAACTGCTGTCAAATTTTCAGGTCCTAACTCGATGTCGTTTGACCGTGGCGACGGTTCAAGCGCGAGTAGGTCAGAATTTTTCAGCACGTCGTTACAAAGGCGTAGTGACTTTCGGGAGGCTATAAATCCTAAACCGTATATCGGATTTAGGCGAGTCTTAAATGAAAAGTCATCTACTCGAACCGAAATATCTGGAAATCAACTTTTCCAGAAGCCCAGGGGTCTGATCAGACCCTGAAAAACAGAAAATAGTGCTCGGGTGGGTTCCTTGGTGTTTGATGCTCATCACGGTTCTCATCCTTGATGCGTATAAGCCTCAAGTGTACAACTATTGATGTTTTAGCATCATTTTAACCAAGGTTTAACCATAAACACACAAAGTCAAGACTAAGAATTAAAACACAACTCATGTGAGAGTTTGAGCAAGGTGATGAACCAAAGTTACATCAATTTCTTAGTTTCAACACAAGTACAAGTTCTATTAATCTATAAATTTTGAATCAAACTAAGTAAGCAAGATCTTAAGTTATGGAACTTAGATCTTAGCTAAGTATTAAAGACCTTAGACTAAAAAGTCTAGATCTCATGTTCTTGGTGAAACCATAAGTCATAACACTTAGACTTTCAACTTTTACACAACCATAAGTTATGGAACGTAGATCTTGTAAAGTAAAGTGAACATAAGCTAATGAGTTTTTGTTTAAACAAAGTAGAAGACCATAAGTTACACAACTTAGATCAAACACAAAAATGAAACCCTAAGCTAAAGAGCTTGGATTACTAACAATACTTATGAGATCTCAAGCTAGTAAGCTTGTATCTTTTGTTTAATGAAAACACAAGTCACAAATCTAAAGTACAACAAACTAAAGAAGATCATAAGTTAATAAAACTTTGATCTTAACTAACTTTTTGTAGAAACCTCAAGCTAGTAAGCTTGTATTTCAAACTTTCTTGAAGATCCATAAAGCAAATAGTTGGATCTACAAGTTACATGAAGATCATAAACATGAGTTTTGATCCTTCAACATAATTAAAGAGATCTTAAGTTAATAACTTAGATCTAACAAGATTATGAAGATTCAAAGTTAAAAAGCTTGAATCCTTCATGTTCTTGAAGACTTTTCAAAACAAGGTTTGAATCTTACAAGAGTTATGAAACTTGAATCTTTGATTATGATGATGAATTCAAGTTTAAAAGAAAAGAAAGAAAAGAAGTAAGTTTCAAACTTACAATTTGAGAGAGAATTCTAGAATGAGATTGTAGAGAGAAGTGTGTGTTTGAGCAAATGAAGTGAAGTGTGTGCATTTAACAAAGAAAGAAAAAGAAAAAATAAATAAATAATGGTGATGGTGGAGGGTGGCCGATGGTTTGGATGGGGTGGGGGAGGGGACCATTTGCTTTTCATGGTGGTGGTACAATGGTGATGTTGATATGTTGGGTGGCATGGCATGTGAGGTTAAATGTTGTAAGTATAGTACATAAGCGTGCATGAGGGATTTGTCTTAATACTTACATGGTTTAGTCATTAATTAAATGGGCTAACTAATCCACTAATTAGTCCACTAAACTAGTCCATTACTTGAGTAGGTTGGGCCATGGAAGTCCATTAAGGTATAAGTCCATTAAGACTAACAAGTGCATTAGTAAAACACTAAGCGTAATTAATAAATCATCAAGCCAAGTAATTGTCATAATAAATAACAATTAAGTTTACGTAGTCATAATATTCCAATTATGACAAAAGTTTAACGTGTACTAAGTAGCTCGTTTTGAACAATAAGTGACACTAACGGTCATAAATGCAATCAAGGATCATGTTAAGTGTAACACCCCATTTTCTTCATGCGTGTCTTAAGGTACATATTAAATTGTTAGTGCATTTATAACTCATTTGTTATGTGATGAAATGAAATTAAAGTGTTAGTTGATGTGTTAATATGTGTGTGTGTGTGTGTGTGTGTATATATATATATATATATATATATATATATATATATATATATATATATATATATCTGAGAACGTATGCATGTATAAGCATAAGCATGAGCTTTTGATGGTGTTAAGTCATATGAGGCTTAAAGACGAAGTTTAGACGTATATAGGAAGCGTGAACGAGGTGTACGAGTCGTATAGTTTACATTTGATTTAAAATAGTCGAGATGGTCAGCTGCAGCCTTTTGTCGCGCCGCGATAAGGCTCAGCGCGCCGCGATGTTACACGCGAACCAAATTTAGGAGGCATGTTCTTCAAGCCAAAATTCATTTGCATTGTCGCGCCGCGGGGAAGTGGGTCGTGCCGCGACATTCCTGTGCAACTGGTTCCGAATTTAGATTTTAAAAGGTGTGGTTCAAGGGTAATTTCATCCTTTTGCGTGTAGATCTGATTGATACTTTAAGTCCCAGCCACTTATCTCATTTAATTCATTTATTTTCTCTTTTCTTTCTCTATTTCCTCTCAAAACATAAAACCCAATTGAATTCAAAGTGAGATTTGAGAGTGAAGACTTGAGATTTGATCTTTGGAGCAAGAAGTAAAGTTGCTCTCCTCGTTCTTAGCTTCGAGTGGATAGTGTTGGTAAGTATTAACTCCGTATTTTGAGTTTTAGTTAATTTATGGCTAGGGTTTGGCCATTTGAGTCTTGTAAGACCCATTTGGGGACTTAATGGGTGGATTTGGGTTAATATGATGCAAGAAAACCCAAAAGGTGTTAGTCTAGGGTTTTGGTCATATGGATTGAGGTTGTAAGTGTTAAATGGTGTTGTTAGTCACTATTACACTTGTAAATGATGAAAAATTTGTAAATATGTCAAGTTTGACTAAAATTGTAAGTCTAAGTATCAAAATGGGTTAAATAGGTAATTGTTGACCTAGTTGGGTGAAATGGGTATGAATTACCCATAAATTGTGTTAGTTGGTAATAGTAGACTCTAATCACTAGCTTTTAGTGATTTATGACGAGTCATGGCCATTAATGGGCGGTTTTGGTGGATGTGAGTTATTTAATGCATTTGGGTCATTAAGTGCTCAAAGGTAAGTATTGTGGTTAGTTCCATAAGTTGTGTATTGAATGTGTACTTAATGTATTAGGTACTTTGTTTTGAAGCATACGGAAGTGTTTAATCACCAACGACGTGTTAAGATGAGTGGAATAATTATGTGTGTACGTATATAATATATTTATTTGTGTAGTGTGGAATGTAGAATTGTCGCGGTGTTTAAGACACCACATTCTATGTAACGAGTGGGATTATCGCGGTGTTCAAGACACCACTCATTGGTTGATTGACATGTGGAATAGTCGCGGTGTTCAAGACACCACATTATCATGGGAGTGGGATTGTCGCGGTGTTCAAGACACCATTCACGGGTTTGATTGACATGTGGGATATTCGCGGTGTTAAAGACACCACATTGTCATGGGGGTGAGTTAGTCGCGGTGTTTAAGACATCACCTGGGGGATTAGTGATTATGCGGTGTTAAGTAACACTAATGGATGTTATGAACTCCGACGGTCTTTCAAGTACCGTTCCCTTGTTCGATTGGTAAACCATGGTTGTGTGAAAATGTGTTGGCATATTAAATTGTGAACTATATGTTATTGTCGTTTCTAGCTTATTTTGAAATGCGGATAGTAGTTATGCATGATGTTTTGCATGGTTGTTAAATTGCTAGCTCGTATGCGGTTTTGTGTAAGTGATTCCAAGTAAGTAGGTTATATATGCACATGTATAATTATTGCATTCACTAAGCGTTAGCTTACCCCTCTCGTTGTTTATCTTTTTAGATGCAGGTGCGGACAAAGGGAAGGGGGTTGTTGGATACTAGTTCCCCATGTTGGATTCGTGTATGAAGTTTTTGAAGTCGACCTAGCGTTTTGGGTAGTTTAGCCCCAAACCATGATCGGGTGTAGTTTGGATTAAAACTATCATTTTAAATGGGTCGAACTTGTATTACATTTAATTAATGGCCTTCGTGCCTATTGTAAACATTTAACTTGTGGTATTGTTTTAATGGATCGTATGGAATGGTTTACATCATTGAATGGCGCGTAAATGTTTTAATTACTTTAAAAAAAAGATTTACTCGTGTTAAATATGGGTTGGGTTGTTTCATTAAGTAACTAAGTACTTAAAAACACGTTGTAGATATTAATAAAATTAATTAACATAATTAATGATCCCAGAATATAACCTAACTCAGTATGCACAAATACGCAGTTTCGTGAAAGTAATAAATATAATTAAAAGTCGAAAAAGTCAGGTCGTTACAGTAGTAATGGGAGCTGCATAACACTGCGTCAGGTGCCTCCGTATACCTGCTAGTGGAATGCTTCACTCTGGTGGTGTGCTTAATTTGTACTTGTGTAATGACCCGAAAAATTTCGTCTTATTTTTAACTTAGATGATTTCATAAATTCAGACACGATAATCAAAGTCAGTTAAACTGAATCTCAAAATTTTTGATCTGTGTTCATAATTTTCATTTAACCTCAACTAATTCCGACGATTCATGAACAACCGGTTATAAAAAGATATGTAAATATATATGTGTGTGTATATACATCATTTACAATCATTATTATCATCAGTATTATAATTATTATTATTAATAATTATCATTATCATTAATATAATTACTAATAGTATTAATACTTAACATAAATATTAAAATAATGAAATATCATTATTATTATTATTATGATTATTACTAGAATTATTAAAAATTCTAAAATAATTTTTATTGTCATTATAAAACAACTTAACAATATTTTCATTAATATTATTATTATTAATATTAACATTATTAATAAAAATTATTATTATCATTATTATTTATATTATTATTAGTATCATTTTGATATTGTTATTATTAATATTATTATTATTGATTCTATTATTATTAAAATTATTATTATTAATTTTATTAATATTAAAAGTATTATTATTAATATATTTATATTTATTTATTATTAATATTAATTATATCAAACAAATACAAAAATTTGTTAGTTAGCCTAACTGCCTCAAAAATTTTATCTGGATCGTGATTCTAAATCTGCTTTCCATAATATTTTTTTCTGCTTTATATTTTTTATGTATCTCGTGTCTGCTTTTTATTTTTTTTCTTTCTTCCTTAATCGAAATTCTTGTTTGGGAGGTGAATACGACACCACAATTTTTATATAAATTGATCACTTGCATGTGTTAAACAATGCAGTCGATCTCACATTCATTCTGTCTTTCATATCCACTCACTGAAATTCAAGGATTAATATATATATATATATATATATATATATATATATATATATATATATATATATATATATATATATATATATATATATATATATATATATATATATATATATATATATATATATAGCTCGATATCTCTGTTTGTGCTTCATTTTTCAAAAACAATGAATTCGAATCGTATTTCAAAATCTTTAAATGTAGTTGTGTTAGTAATCGTACACTCAATCTATCTGCAAAATTACACGTTCCAATTCATTATATTGAGTACTAATTTTGGAGTCAAAGTTTCGATTTCAAAAGTCAAACTTTTTGTTCTTCGCTAAATTCAAACGTGTTTTGATGTTTACTGCTAAATTGATGATTGATAAAGATTCTAGGAAAGTTTTAAAACGTATTTCGTGTAGAAATCATGAGCTGAAATGATCCAAATTTTAAAATCAAGGTTTGAGTTCAAAAACTTTTTTTATGAAGCATACAGCTTCTTTTTCTTTTTTTTTTTTTTTTGTGTTTCTATTGATCAAGTCATAACAGAAGTACGTGTATGTTCAAGTTCAAATCGTAAATCAAGCAAATAAATTACCACTATGATTTTGTGATTTTTTTTTTCGATCGATCAGTGAGAGGAAGAAAGGGAAACAGTACAAGTCGGGTTAAATAAAATTAAGGTGTGTTTTTAATCAGAAAAACAAGAATGGTTCCATGGTTTAGAGTGTTTTCGGGTGAGCGTGAGGTCTCGGGTTCGAGCCTGGTTCGTGGCATTTTTTCTTTTTAAAGGCTTATAAGGTAGTTCTTATTATTATAGTTCTTATTATTATTATTATTATTATTATTATTATTATTATTATTATTATTATTATTATTATTATTATTATTATTATTATTGTTATTGTTATAAAAGTCAATATTGGATGCTAATTTTATTATTATTATAGATATTGTATAGTAGATTTTTTTGAGTATAAATATGTGTGTTATGAGTTCATAATTCACACACTTCAAACATATATAAAACACATACTTCTCTCATATTCTCTCTATATACTTATTAGTCTACAGTCAAGAACCAGGCCATTAAAGGTAGTTATAAGCCTACTGAATTATAACACATTATCAGCACGAAGTGCTCCGTATAATCAAGGTTTATCTAAGCAAGCACACGTCACTAATCAAGGTAAGAAATTGTTTAACTTTTATTAACTTCACTAACATTTATATTTATGTTATTTAAGTTATATATGGTCGGTTATACCACCTGAATTATATTTCTGTAATCTAACTTTTATTAACTTCACTAACATTTATATTTATGTTATTTAAGTTATATATGGTCGGTTATACCGCCTGAATTATATTTCTGTAATCTAACTTTTATTAACTTCACTAACATTTATATTTATGTTATTTAAGTTATATATGGTCGGTTATACCGCCTGAATTATATTTCTGTAATCTAACTTTTATTAACTTCACTAACATTTATATTTATGTTATTTAAGTTATATATGGTCGGTTATACCGCCTGAATTATATTTTCTGTAATCTAACTCTTATTAACTTCACTAACATTTATATTTATGTTATCTAACATTTATGATTACTTATGCAATTAATCATTATTTATTTCATGCATACTAATGTTTATTCTTAAATTTATTATTTATGCATAATATGTTTATTCTCTTAATCTTCGTATTTATACTAAACGTATTTATACTAAATGTATTTTATAGTAATCATATTTATACTAATAAAATTCTTTTATTAAAATTATTTTAATACAACGGCAACATAACGATCGTTAACATTAATTAACGACGTTATAACGGTCATATATACATAATGGTTGTTAAGGTCGATTGACGACGTTACAACGACTATATTTTTCAAATATAAATTAAACATCCCCGTTTTCACATTTTCACAAATCAATCTTCATTTTCTCAAATTACTACTCTCCAAATTTTTTTATTAAAGATGATTAACTCAAGGATGATTTTTCCTACTGTATTGGTCATAATAACTATCATCCTTGTTGCTTGTACACCACTAGATGAACCTATATTCTATCCTTCCCTTATGGTTTTATTATTTGTAATCATACCATTATTCCTTTGTTTGCTACTTATGAATCTAAACTAATTCTAATTTCATGTTGTTATTTGTCTATAAAAAAAATTTGATTATGATTATGATTATGATTTATGTTGTTCATCTTTCTGAAAATAGAAAATGTCAAACTTATCAAAGCTTGAGTTTGATGCCTTAGACGTATCGGGAATAAACTACACATCATCGGTTATGGACGTAGAAATAAATCTTGGATCATTGGGTATTCTAGAAACTTTAAAAGAAAACAATACTTGTTCCGATCAAGATAAATTAAAATCAATTGCTTTTATTCGCAAACATATTGATACCACCTTAAAACATATGTTTCTCACTATCAAAGATCCACATGTTTTATGGGAAAGTATCAAGAGTAGATTTGATAATCAAAAGGAAATATTACTCCCAGCTGCGAGGAAAGAATGGAGAAATCTAAGGTTCCAAGATTTCAAAAAGGTAAGTGAATACAGCTCGGCCATGTTCAAGATCCGTTCAAAGCTTCAATTCTGTGGTCAAGAAATAAGTGATGCTGATATGATGGAGAAAACTTTCTCCACAATGCATTCTGCAAACATAACTGTGCAAGAAAATTTAAGATTGCAGAATTATAAAACTTTTTACAAACTTCAAACTTATCTCTTAGTTGCAGAAGTTAATAAAGAATTACTGATGAAAAATCAAGAATCTCGTCCTACCGGTGCGCTAGCATTTCCTGAAGCTAATGCTATTAACAATAATAATAATAATAAAAAAAGAAATGCACATGGACGAGGGCGTGGACAAGGTAGTGGCGATATTGGCCAAAACCATCATCATGGAAATTACCATAACAATAATAAAAATCATAACTATGTTCGAAATCACCCTTACGGTAATGGTCGTGGTGGTGGTCGTGGACAAAGAAATAATAATCCACAAAATTATAAAATCCAAACACCATACAATCCCACAAATCACAATGTTGAAGAAGGCTCTTCTAAGAATGCTGAAGATTCTTGTTATCGATGTGGTAAAATTGGCCACTGGTCTAAAAACTGCCGAACAAATCAGCATTCTGTTAATAGGTATCAAGAATCCCTAAAGGGAAAATGAAAAGAAGCAAATCTTGTGGATGACCTTGATACAAAAATCACTGAGCCAACTTGTGACTACTTTAATGAATAAATTTCTAATATCTATATATATAGATATCCTATTATATGTTCCCGTTAAATAAATGGTAGTAGATTTTCAATCTACACCATATCTAGTTTACTACATATTTCCTTATTATGTGCTATCGTTTGTAACATGTTTTGAATGTAATATATTGATGAATTATGTACTCATTATTTGTTTCTCATATTATTATTTTTTTGAAGTTCATGATGTATATTGCTGGAGTAAAAAATCAGTCAAATGGTGGAGATATTTGTATTGCAGACAGTGGTGCCACTCACACCATACTCAAATTTAAAAAATATTTCACAGACTTGAAAGCAACGGAAGGAACTATATATACTATATCAGGTCCTGTGGACTTAATAAAAGGAATGGGAAAGGCAAAATTCATGTTACCAAATGGTACGAATTTTCTGATAAATAATGCCTTATTTTCTCCCATGTCAAAGAGAAATTTGTTAAGTTTCTCTGACATATACCAAAATGGATATGATTATCAGTCAGTGACAACAGAAAATGAAAATATTTAAGTATCACTGATAAGAATCGTGTAATTGAAAAACTACCAAGACTTCATTCTAGTTTACATTAAACACATATAAATGTACCTGAAGTAAATGTGATAGTTAAAGAAAAATCATGTGATCCTGTAATGATCAGTTTGTGGCATGAGAGATTAGGCCACCCAGGATCAACAATGATGAAAAGAATAATACAAAATACACATGGACATCCATTAGCAGATCAAAGGATCCCTCATGATGCACTTATCCCATGTACATCATGCTCACTTGGAAAGTTGATAATAAGACTATCACCTCTTAAGGTTGAAAAAGAATCACCAATGTTTCTTGAAAGAATTCAAGGTGATATATGTGGACCAATTCATCCACCATGTGGACCATTTAGATATTTTATGGTTCTAATAGACGCATCTAGTAGATGGTCTCATGTTTGTCTATTATCAAGTCGAAATATGGCATTTGCAAAATTTCTTGCTCAAATTATTAAATTGAGAGCACATTTGACTAGATAATGCCGGTGAGTTTACGTCTCAAGCATTTAATAACTTTTGCATGTCTATTGGGATTATTGTTGAACATCTCGTTGCCCATGTGCATACACAAAATGGTTTAGCTGAATCATTAATTAAACGATTGCAGCTAATAGCTAGACCATTGATAATGCGAACAAAACTCCCAGTATATGTATGGGTCCATGCAATTTTGCATGCTGCATCATTGATTCGCATTAGACCAAGCGCAAGTCATACATATTCTCCCTTGCAACTTGCTTTTGGCCATCAGCCAAATATTTCCCACCTTAGAACATTTGGTTGTGCGGTTTATGTCCCTATCGCACCACCACAACGCACTAAAATGGGTCCTCAAAGAAGGATGGGAATATATGTTGGATATGAAACATCTTCAATAATAAGATATATTGAACCCATGACGGGTGATGTTTTTACAGCACGTTTTGCTGATTGTCACTTTAATGAAACATTATTTCCTAGATTAGGGGGAGAAATAAAAAATAAAGAAAATGATGTTTCATGGTGTGAACCTCAATTAATGTATCTTGATCCTCGCACAAAAGAATGCGAGACCGAAGTTCAAAAAATAATGCATATGCAAGAACTTGCGAATAAATTGCCTGATGCATTTACAGATACAAAAAGAGTGACTAAATCATATATACCAGCAGCAAATGCTCCAGCTCGAATTGAAATTCCAAAAACTGGCAATAATGTCATTCTTGAGTCTTTGCCACGCCAGAAACGTGGGAGACCAATTGGTTCCAAAGATAAAAATCCTCGAAAAAGAAAATCAGCTGATAATGAGGTAAAAGAAAGTGTTCAAGAAGAACTACAAATCAATACTCCTTCTGCAGAGGAGATTGATGATGTCAATACGGAATTTTCAATCAATTATGCACATTCAAAAATATTATGGAACCGAAATGAAATGAAAAATCTTGATGAGATATTTTCATATAATGTTGCATATGACATCATGAATGATGATGATGATCCAGAACCAAAATCTTTCATGGAATGTCAAAATAGACATGATTGGGATCATTGGAAAGGAGCAATACGAGCTGAATTTGAATCGCTCAATAAAAGAAAATTTTTCGGATCTATCATTCTCACACCTAAAGATGTGAAACCTGTGGGATATAGATGGGTTTTTGTGCGAAAAAGAAATGAGAAAAATGAAGTTACAAGGTATAAAGCTAGACTTGTAGCTCAAGGTTTTTCTCAAAGACCAGGAATTGATTATGAGGAAACTTATTCTCCTGTTATGGATGCAATTACTTTTAGATACTCAATCAGCCTGGCAGTTTCTAAAAATTTAGAAATGCATCTCATGGATGTTGTGACTGCTTATCTTTATGGATCACTTGATAGTGATATATATATATATATGAAGATACCTGAAGGATTTAAGGTATCAGAAGCAACCAATGCAAAACTCAAAGAAATGTACTCAATCAAGTTACAAAGGTCTTTATATGGGTTGAAACAATCGGGTCGCATGTGGTATAAACGATTAAGTGATTACTTGATAAGCAAAGGGTATACCAATAATCTTATTTGCCCATGTGTTTTCATTAAGAAAACAACATCCGGATATGTGATCATAGCTGTTTATGTTGATGATCTTAATATCATAGGTACAAATAAAGAGATCCATGAAGCCATTCAACTTCTAAAGAAAGAATTTGAAATGAAAGATCTCGGAAAAACTAAGTATTGCCTTGGTTTACAAATTGAACATATGCCTAATGGTTTACTTGTACATCAAACAACATATACTGAAAAGATTTTAAAACGTTTTAATATGGACAAGGCAAAACCATTAAGTACTCCTATGGTTGTTAGATCACTTAATGTTGACACTGATCCATTTCGTCCCTGTGAAGATCATGAAGATATCCTGGGACCAGAAGTACCATATCTTAGTGCAATTGGAGCTCTTATGTATCTTACAAATTGTACAAGACCTGACATTTCTTTTACAGTTAATTTGTTGGCAAGGTTCAGCTCAGCTCCTACCAAAAGACACTGGAATGGGATCAAGCACATATTTCGATACCTTCGAGGAACTACTGATTTAAGATTATTTTATTCTAACGAATCGAAACAAGATTTGGTTGGTTATGCAGATGCAGGTTATTTATCTGATCCACATAAAGCTAAATCTTAAAATGGATATGTATTCCTAAATGGAGGTACTGCAATATCATGGCGTTCTCAAAAAAAAACACTTGTTGCAACATCATCAAATCATGCCGAAGTGATTGCATTACATGAAGCTACTCGGGAATGTTTTTGGTTGAGATCAATGACACAACTCATTACTGATTCTTGTGGACTAGAACGCGATAAAAGTCCAACAACTATCTATGAATATAATGTAGCTTGCATAACACAGATGAAAGAAGGGTATATCAAAAGTGACCGAACAAAACACATACCTCCTAGATTCTTCTCATACACTCAAAATCTCATTAAGGACAACCAGATTGAAATGAGATATATTCAGTCCAGCAAAAACTCTGCTGACCTTTTCACCAAAGCACTTCTAACTGCTATTTTCAGAACACACGTTCATAATATTAGCATGAGGTATGTTCAGAAGATGTAACAACTCAGGCATTACCTACTTGAGGGGGAGTCTACTCTATGCTGCACTCTTTTTCCCTTAGCTAAAGTTTTATCCCAATGGGTTTTCTTTAGCAAGGTTTTTAACAAGGCAGTACTAGTGATAATGCTAAAAACGAACATATATTTCATAGCATTATTCCTCAAGAAAGATAAGCTTTTAGTTGCAATTGTTCTATTTAAAAGTGATATTCGTTTAAATAATAAAAGGTGAAGACAAAAGACAGATTCGACGAATTGAAGACGCAAACGACCAAAAAGCTCAAAAGTACAAAAGACAATCAAAGAGGTTCCAATTATTGATAAGAAACGTCTCGAAATTACAAGAGTACAAGATTCAAAACGCAAAGTACAAGATATTAAATTGTACGCAAGGACGTTCGAAAATCCGGAACCGGGACCAGAGTCAACTCTCAACGCTCGACGCAACGGACTAAAAATTACAAGTTAACTATGTATATAAATATAATATAATATATAATTAATTATATAAATTATATATATATATTATATTTATAAAATAAATCGTCGGCAAACAAAGAGCCAAATGTGGGTGAGCTGTAAAAAACAAACTCCGCGACTCGCGGAGTTTGAAGAAGGAATGGGCCGCGAGTTGCGGAGCCCCAAAAACTGAAACTCCCTATAGAAGCAAACGAATTCTGATCGCAAAAATATATATATATCAATCTCTCTATCTATATACGTAATATTTATATTTATAATTTATATTTTAATTTTAATTTTAATTTTAAATCCTAATAATTAGGGTATGTTAGCAAATGTTGTAAGGGTGTAAGTCGAAATTCTGTCCGTGTAACGCTACGCTATTTTTAATCATTGTAAGTTATGTTCAACCTTTTTAATTTAATGTCTCGTAGCTAAGTTATTATTATGCTTATTTAATCCGAAGTAATCATGATGTTGGGCTAATTACTAAAATTGGGTAATTGGGCTTTGTACCATAATTGGGATTTGGACAAAAGAACGACACTTGTGGAAATTAGACTATGGGCTATTAATGGGATTTATATTTGTTTAACTAAATGATAGTTTGTTAATGTTAATATAAAGATTTACAATTGGGCGTCCCTATAAATTACCATATACACTCGATCGGACACGATAGGCGGGGTATTTATATGTACGAATAATCGTTCATTTTACCGGACACGGGAATGGATTAATAGCCACTAGAATAATTAAAACAGGGGTGAAATTATGTACAAGGACACTTGGTATAATTGATAACAAAATATTAAAACCTTGGGTTACACTCAGTCGACATCCTGGTGTAATTATTAAACAAAGTATTAAAATCTTGTTACAGTTTAAGTCTCCAATTAGTTGGAATATTTAACTTTGGGTATAAGGATAATTTGACGAGGACACTCGCACTTTATATTTATGACTGATGGAGTGTTATGGACAAAAACCAGACGGACATATTAAATAATCCAGGACAAAGGACAATTAACCCATGGGCATAAAACTAAAATCAACACGTCAAACATCATGGTTACGGAAGTTTAAATAAGCATAATTCTTTTATTTCATATTTAATTTCCTTTATTTTATATTTAATTGCACTTCTAATTATCGCATTTTTATTGTTATTGTATTTAATTGCACTTTTAATTATCGTACTTTTTAATAATTGCAAGTTTATTTTATCGCACTTTTATTTATCGCAATTTCATTATCGTTATTTACTTTACGCTTTAATTTAAGTCTTGTATTTATTTTTAATATATTACATTTGGTTTTAACTGCGACTAAAGTTTTAAAATCGACAAACCGGTCATTAAACGGTAAAAACCCCCCTTTATAATAATAATATTACTTATATATACATTTGTATTTTTATAAAAGTAAACTAATATAGCGTTAAGCTTTGTTTAAAGATTTTCCCTGTGGAACGAACCGGACTTACTAAAAACTACACTACTGTACGATTAGGTACACTGCCTATAAGTGTTGTAGCAAGGTTTAGGTATATCCATTCTATAAATAAATAAATATCTTGTGTAAAATTGTATCGTATTTAATAGTATTTCCTTGTAAAATTTAATAGTATTTTATACCCCTTAGCTTTGACATTAAGTATTTTTGGCGCCGCTGTCGGGGATCAATCTAGCTTAAAAGCCGGAAGCGCAACGCTACATAAAAAGAAGATTTTTATTTTTAGTTTACTTTTATTAAAATTCACTTTTGTAAAAATACGTTTTTAATTATTCGAAAATATAAAAAGAAAAACAAAAAAAAATTATATATTTTTAAGATTTTATTAAATATTTAAGTTTTATAAAGTTTCTTTATTTTTATTTTATAAAAATATAAGTTTTTATTATATAAATATTTTAGATTTTAAAACAGAAAACAGGAAAAAAAAATATAAAAAAAAAGCGTCAAATTTTGAACTGTACCTGAGTTGAAAATTGGAACCCCGCGACTCACGGAGTTTGCTGCTTGGAATACCGCAACTCGCGGAGCCACCCTGACACCGACAGAAACCCTAATCAGCATTTATTACGGGTAATTATTAATTATTATTATTAATAAACCCTAATTACTTAATTATTAATATAATTAGTTTAAGTTTTTAAATTAAATTGTATTTTAAATTTTAATTAGTTTTATTATATATAAAATTAATAGTTTTATAAAATAATATAAAAATAATATTTTTATAAAAATTGTAACTTTTACAAATTTTTGTATATTTTTATATTTTGTCTTTTTTAATTGTTTTAGCGTAATATTTGTATTTTTCGCTAGTTTTTAGTTTTAAACTTAGTTTTTGCCATAGTTATTTTTACTTCTAGATTTTTAGGCTTTGCCGTAGAATTCCTTAAGTGCTTTTTCTTTAGACTAAGATTTAGGTACTTTAGAATTTTGCGACGCCTTTTTAAGTTTTAGTTTCTTTTTAAGTTATTTCCATTTGGGATTTAGTTTTTCCTGTAAGCTTTAATATTTTTAGACGACTTTTACCTATGTATCAATTATCATTCCAATTAGTAATCTCAATTTGCGATTACAATTTTAAGTTAGTGGTAGTAATAAGGTTGGGTTAGGCAAGTGTTTTAAAGTTTTATAAGTCACTCTTTTTATTTCTTATTTTTCGACGCCTTTTATTTTTCAACCATTTTTCTTTTTCGACCTTTTTCGAAGAACTCTTTTTCTTTCTTATTTCTCGCTATTCTAGTTTTTAGGACATAGATTTTTATTCTACTTCTTATCTAAATTTCTTAAAATTACGAAAATTTATTTTAAGTGGTTAAATTGATAGACATCAAAATTTTCTGGTTCGTAGTAATAGTTGGATTTGTATGTGGACCGGGTTATTGGAGCCAAACAGTCCTCAATTATATTGAGACCAAACGAATCCTGCCCCTCTGCTGCATCTTTTGGCTATTCGAAACGTGGGCAAAATCAGAAAAGTCTATTGATTGGATAACTTATTATAATTTTTCTTTCCTTTTAAAAACTAATAGGATATTCAGTGAATGCACCGAGCAAGAAGTTCATCACCTTTTGTACGTTCACCACCTGTAACTAGATCAAGACATTTAGCAAATATTACTGCCGTTGATTTTTCTTTAGAATCGTCATCCAGTCGACCAAGTACTCCAATTCAAATTTCCAATAATCCATTTTTTGAACCCGACCTCACAATTGAGAATCCGGAGAATATTCAGGGACGATTCGTAGATCCTGAACCACTAAACTTTCCTCCAGAACCACCAATCATTCAAACAGAGATTGTTGAGGAACGAACCATTAAATCAGAATCCTCTAGTGATTCTGATTCAACAAATTCAATTATGGAAGTAACAGAACCTTTAAGTATGGAAGACCGAATGAGAGCTAAACGCACTGGCCAAGGTCACGCAATTACTCATCCAGACATTAATGCGCCAGATTATGAAATCAAAGGACAAATTCTACACATGGTGACTAATCAATGCCAATTTAGTGGTGCGCCGAAGGAAGATCCAAATGAACATTTACGTACCTTTAATAGGATCTGCACACTATTTAAAATCCGAGAAGTGGAGGATGAACAGATATATCTCATGTTATTTCCCTGGACTTTAAAGGGAGAAGCCAAAGATTGGTTGGAATCGTTACCTGAAGGGGCGATTGATACATGGGACGTTTTAGTTGAAAAATTTCTTAAACAATTCTTTCCTGCATCTAAAGCCGTAAGACTTCAAGGAGAAATTGTTACGTTCACACAGAAGCCAAATGAAACTCTATATGAGGTGTGGACAAGATTTGGAAAGTTATTAAGAGGATGTCCGCAACATGGTTTAGACACCTGTCAAATAGTACAAATATTCTACCAAGAATGCGACATCACTACAAGGAAAGACATAGATATAGCAGCTGGTGGTTCTATTATAAAGAAAACCGAAACTGATGCTTACAAAATTATTGATAACACTGCTTCCGACTCACATGAGTGGCACCAAGAAAAAGATATCGTTAGATCATCTAAAGCAGCTAGAGCCGATTCTAGCCATGACTTCGATTCCATTTCCGCAAAGATAGATGCTGTGGAGAGACGAATGGAAAAGATGACTAAAGATATTCACTCAATACGAATTAGTTGTGAGCAGTGTGGAGGACCACATTTGACAAAAGATTGTCTGAGTATTGAATTAACAATGGAACAAAGAGAGAATATTTCATACATAAACCAAAGGCCTGGAAATAATTATCAGAATAATTATCAACCGCCAAGACCGATTTACAATCAAAACCAGAATTATAACCGAAATATTCCATACAACAACCAACATGGTCCTAGCAATCAACAAGTATCCAATAATAATTACAATCGCAAAGACCTAATTTTCAAAACAAACCACCACAACAAAACGATGATAAAAGGCCGAATTTAGAAGATATGATGACGAAGTTAGTTGAAACTCAAACGCAGTTTTTCACATCTCAAAAACAAACCAATGAACAAAATGCTCAAGCATTTAGAAATCAACAAGCTTCTATTCAAAATCTGGAATAAGAAGTAAGTAACCTAGCAAGATTAATAGGTGAAAGAAAACCGGGAAGTCTACCTAGTGATACAAATGCTAACCCCCGGAATGAAACAGCTAAAGCCATTACCACAAGAAGTGGTACAACACTTAAACCACCTGAAATACCTGTAACTTCTGATGAAGCTATTCCTACTCCACAAGAACCACAACCTGATCAAGATAAGGAAAAAGAACCGGTAGTTGAGAAGGTTAATGAAGATAACAAAGTTAAGGATAAACCTTATGTTAAACCATACCAACCACCACTTCCTTACCCGAGTAAAATGAAGAAAGAGAAACTTGAAGCCGAGCAATCCAAATTCTTGGATATGTTTAAACAGATAAATGTAAATCTTCCTTTCATTGATGTGATTTCAGGAATGCCTAGATATGCTAAATTCTTGAAAGATCTGATCTCAAATAGAAAGAAAATGGAAGAACTCTCGGCGGTTACCATGAATGCTAATTGTTCAGCAGTGCTGTTGAATAAGATACCAGAAAAACTATCTGATCCAGGAAGTTTCACAATTCCATGTTTTCTGGGTAGTCTTAGTTCAATAGAAGCATTGGCAGACTTAGGTGCTAGTATAAATCTAATGCCATATTCACTATACGCTAAACTAGACCTTGGAGAATTGAAACCAACCAGAATAAGCATACAACTAGCCGATAGATCAATAAAATATCCTAGAGGGATAATGGAGAACATGCTAGTTAAAGTTGGTACTTTAGTATTTCCAGTAGATTTTGTTATTCTGGACATGGAAGAAGATTCTCAAGTTCCTCTCATATTAGGAAGACCATTCTTAAACACGGCTAAAGCAATGATAGACGTGTTCGATAAGAAATTGACCCTAAGTATAGAGGATGAGAGTGTTACCTTTTCAGTTGATAGAGCAATGCAACAACCACAATCTGCAGATGATACATGTTATTATATTCAAACTATAGATGCACATGCAGAATTATTAGAAGAATTTCTAGAATTACAAGGAACAGGAGAATGTTCTTTAGGAGAAGGTAATGAACCAATTGATGAAGTTGAAATGTTAGCTACACTTATAGCTAATGGATATGAACCAACAACAGAAGAAATTCAAATGCTAAAAGAAGAAGACAGATATCGATATAAATCATCGATAGAAGAACCACCGAAATTAGAGTTAAAGCCACTTCCAAACCATTTGGAATACGCTTATTTACATGGTGAATCTGAATTACCTATAATAATATCATCTTCTCTTACTAAAAATGAGAAATCATAACTCATTTCTGTGTTGAAAGCTCATAAACCAGCCATTGCATGGAAGATTCATGATATTAAAGGAATAAGTCCTTCGTATTGCACACATAAAATCCTTATGGAAGAAGGTCATAAAACGTATATGCAACGCCAACGAAGACTAAATCCTAATATGTAAGATGTAGTTAAGAAAGAGATTATTAAACTGCTAGATGCAGGTTTAATTTATCCAATTTCTGATAGTCCATGGGTAAGCCCAGTTCAATGCGTACCTAAGAAGGGTGGCATGACTGTCATTACAAATGAGAAAAATGAGCTTATTCCTACTAGGACTGTAACAGGATGGCATGTATGTATTGATTATAGAAAATTAAATGACGCCACCAGAAAAGATCACTTTCCCTTACCTTTCATTGATCAAATGTTGGAAAGATTAGCCGAAAATAGTTACTATTGTTTTCTAGATGGATTTTCCGGATATTTTCAAATTCCAATAGCACCCGAAGATCAAGATAAAACCACATTCACGTGCCCTTATGGTACTTTTGCTTACAAACGCATGCCATTTGGACTTTGCAACGCCCCTGCAACCTTTCAAAGGTGCATGATGGCAATTTTTCATGACATGATAGAAGAATGCATGGAAGTTTTCATGGATGACTTTTCAGTCTTCGGTGATACATTTGAATCATGTCTAGTTAATCTGGAACGAATGCTTATTAGATGCGAACAATCAAATCTAGTACTTAATTGGGAGAAATGCCATTTCATGGTTAAAGAAGGCATCGTTCTTGGACATAAAATTTCAAAAGAAGGAATTGAAGTGGATAAGGCTAAAGTAGATGTAATTGCTAAACTTCCACATCCCACCAATGTTAGAGGAGTTAGGAGTTTTCTAGGGCATGCCGGTTTTTACCGACGTTTCATAAAAGATTTTTCTAAAATTATCACTCCTATGAATAAACTCCTAGAAAAGGATGCTCCATTCATCTTTTCAGATGAGTGTATCAAATCTTTTAATATTCTTAAAGAGAAACTCACTAATGCGCCGATCATGATAACACCAAATTGGAATCTACCATTTGAACTAATGTGCGATGCAAGTGATTTTGCAATGGGAGCCGTTTTAGGACAAAGGATTGAAAAACGATTTCAACCTATATATTATGCTAGTAAGACGTTACAAGGAGCACAAACGAACTATACAACTACTGAAAAATAACTCCTTGCTATTGTCTTTGCTTTTGACAAATTTCGATCATATCTCGTTCTAGCAAAAACGGTGGTCTATACCGACCATTCTGCTCTTAGATACCTATTTTCGAAACAAGATGCTAAACCAAGATTAATCCGTTGGATCTTACTCTTACAAGAGTTCGATATTGAAATCTGAGATAAAAGAGGAGCAGAAAATCTCGCCGCTGATCATCTTTCTCCTCTTGAAAATCCCGAATTAGAAGTTCTAAATGAATCGGCCATACAAGACAACTTTTCTGATGAATATCTATTGAAGATAGATTATAAAGAAATTCCATGGTTTGCAGACTATGCAAACTACTTAGTTTGTGGATTCCTTGAAAAAGGATTATCGTACCAAAAACGAAAGAAATTCTTCAGTGATATAAAACACTATTTTTGGGAAGATCCACATTTGTTTAAAAGTTGTCCAGATGGAATAATACGCCGATGTGTATTCGGAGATGAAGCCAGTAAAATATTAAACCATTGTCACACAGGACCAACAGGAGGGCATTATGGGCCTCAACTAACAGCAAGAAAAGTTTATGATGCTGGATTCTATTGGCCTACAATTTACAAAGACTCACACCTTCTTTGCAAATCCTGTGATGCTTGTCAAAGGGCCGGAAAAATAAGTCAACGTGATGAAATGCCACAAAATGTCATCCAAGTATGTGAAGTATTTGACATTTGGGGTATTGACTTTATGGGTCCATTTCCAAAATCTCATAATAATCTATATATACTCGTAGCCATTGATTATGTATCTAAATGGGCGGAAGCATAAGCTCTCCCAACTAACGATGCACGAGTTGTAGTCAACTTTTTAAAATGTCTTTTTGCAAGGTTTGGAACACCGAAAGCTTTAATAAGTGATCGAGGTACTCATTTCTGTAATAATCAACTTGAGAAAGTTCTTAAAAGATATGGAGTAACTCATAAAATCTCCACCGCATATTATCCACAAATAAGTGGACAAGTTGAAAATACCAACCGAGCTTTAAAACGTATTCTAGAGAAAACCGTAGGATCAAATCCGAAGGAATGGTCCATTAAATTGGAGGATGCACTCTGGGCTTTTAGAACAGCCTACAAAACTCCAATTGGAACCACACCTTTTAGACTTGTTTATGGAAAAGCATGTCATCTTCCAGTAGAAATTGAACACAAAGCATTTTGGGCTTTGAAGACATGTAATCTTGATTTACATGAAGCCGGACGTCTACGATTAAGTCAACTAAACGAATTAGAAGAATTAAGACATGAAGCATACGAAAATTCGTTAATCTATAAAGAAAGAACGAAGAAATGGCATGATAAAAGAATCAGAAGTTCAAAAGAATTTAAAGAAGGAGACAGAGTTCTTCTTTTCAATTCACGATTCAAGCTATTTCCTGGAAAATTGAAATCAAGATGGTCTGGACCATTCATAGTCAAAAGAGTTTTCCCATACGAAAAGATAGAATTAATAAATTAAAATGGGATTGAATTTAAAGTTAATGGTCACAGAGTTAAACATTACATACATGGTCCGATGGAAGAAGACAATGAAGTTAATCACAATTTCGATACCACAGCTAACTAAGTATAGGGGGTTTATGTATTTCTGTTAGAGTTAGATTGTCTGTTTTCGTGTAGTTCTCGAAAATGGAACCCGAACGGTCTTTCCCTAGCAGACCCTAAAGAACTAGTCTTCTCCCCCCATTCTGAATTTTTATTTTTTTTTAGGAAATGAAGACTGCCTGTGAACTAAACCATGGTCTAATGCTACACGCTTTGATCACTAAACGTAATAATGACACACTTCCAAGTGAAATAGTATCAGTAATCAGAGAAAGATTGGACGGAGTTAGAAAAGAATCCAGATGCGAAGATAATAAGTTACAATTTGGTAAAGGAAAATCAAAATCCGCAGCGAAAAGAAGAGCACGACACCTAGAAAGATGTCACAAATGCGGAAAATGGTCAAATGGAGGTAAATGTTCAAATAATCAAACCTATTCAAACACCGAATTTGTTACTTTATGCAGAGACGGACCGTTCATATGTTTAGAAGAAAAGACACTGAATGCTCGAGGTTACGCCTATGTAGCTATGGAAAACCAATTAAACCGACTATCTTATGAATGGGATAGATCATATAACTAAGAATACTATCTCACAGGTAAGTCTGTATAGTTTTTTATTTTTATTTTTAACCTTTTGATAATAAACGCTAATTTGTTCGCTATAAAGTATTAAATTGGTATTGAATAAAATTAGGTTTGGCGACTGAAATTATTGATATCATACAAAAATTTATTACATCACTGCGAAATTTAACGTTTATTCTTAAGGTATAAATATCTTTAATCAATCAACCCAAAATATTTCAAAAAATTCGTCATGAGTTAAATTAGGTCTTTGAACCGAAATTACTTTACCGAAAAGAGAGGCGCATATTTTTGATAATATTTGATTGATTAAAGTGGGATAAAAAGCCAAAAAGATTTTTAATTTTATTTTTACCATGTTTTTAAAATTAATATATAAATCTTAAATTAATATTGTAAACTTTGTAAAATCAATATATTTAAAATTGTAAATATTTGAAAAATTAATATAAGTTTGGTGTGAATTTATAATATGTATTTTTAATATAAGTTTGGTGTGAATTTATAATATGAATTTTTAAATTAAGTTTGGTGTGAATTTTTAATTTTTAAAATATGAATTTTTAATTTTATGCATTTCAAATTTTAAGTTTGGTGTGAATTTTTAATATTAATTTTGAATTTTATATTTAAGTTGTGTGAATTTAAAAACAAAAATTTACTTTATCTCATTAAGTTAAAAATATGATTTTTAAAATTCGTCGTAAATTGAAGACTAGGTCTTTGAACCGAAATTGCTTTACCCAAGGGAGGGACGAGAACTTTTATTATCATTATTTTTAATCATATTGAATTAAAGTATGCCAAAAACATTAAAAAAAACTAAAAAAATCTAAGCTTTTAAAACAATCGCTTGAAAAAGACAAATTTTAAAATTTTGTCGTAGGACGGACTAGGACATCGATCCGAAACGACCTCGTCCTAAAACAAAGGAAAACAAAATTTTAAATTTATTTTATATTTGTTTTACAAGTTAAGGATTGTTTAAAAAAAAAAAAAAACACTCCGCGACTCGCGGATTTTGAAGGTTCAAACACCGCGACTCGCGGAGGGACCGAAATACAGAAAAAAAATAAAACGCAAAAAACTGATCAGTTGAACACCACAACACACAAAACACTGCGATAAAACCCGCAAAAACCCGAAAAAACACCCCCAAATTCACAATTTTTGACCGTTAATCATCAAATCTTTTACTAAAATCATTTTGAGAAGGATGCTATCAAGGAATTACTCAAGAAAAACGGTAAATTTCTACACCTAAACACCATTTAATCCGAAAATTAGTGTTCTTGAGCAATTTTTTCCCCAATTTAATTTTGATGCTTTTTAGTGTAATTATGCTTAAATTGCTTATGTATTATGCTTGTATAACCTAGATTGATGCTATTTAACATGATTAGAAGCCTTAAACTTCAAATTTTGAGTAATCTAGGGTTTGTGTTCTTGAGCAATTTGGGGCTTTTTGATATAAACAGGTTATGGCCGATTTTTGTCATGAATTGTTGCTAAATTAAGTAGTGTAACATGTTTAGGTAGTTAAATGATCCGAACTTTGAGCCTAAACATGATTTTGAGAATTAAAGTGGACTTATTCAAGTCTAAAATTCATGAACTTGATTTTTGAGAGATAATGCCATTTGAAACTTGTTTAATTGCTAGTAATGATTATTTTGACATGTTATTTGAGTTGAATGCTTATGAACTTGGCGAACATTTTCGTATATGCTTATTTGAAAAAGTGTAGATTTGATAAAAATATGAAAATGAGCTTAAGTTTGATATAAATTGATCATGTCATTATAATTATTTTGATTGATGATTTTGCTGACACTAATGCATATTTGGATGCACAAAAATTGTGTTTGATGTGTTTTGCAGACTGAAAGGGGTGAATCTCCATCCCAAGCTCGCAATGCTCCTGCTGAGAATGCGGAACAACAGGAGGTGGATAACTACTACAAACAAGATATACCTCATCCAGTCATGACATTTTCTGATATGCACTTGAAAGATTTGCACCCGAACCTGAGATTTGACAGACTTTGGATAGATTATCCAAAATACCAAAGGGGTTTGCATACTCTTCATTCTAAAGTTGTTGAGGTACCTAGGGTCATAGAATGGGGACCATTAGAAGCTGTAGAATTGGCCGGGCCAATTAGGGAATTACTTGCACAGAGGTATGGTAATTCTACTTTTAACGACTGGGTACGTTTATTCACCATGCGTAGACCTGTATATAAAGTATGGTGTGAAGAATTGTTGTGTAGTATAGAATTAAATGATCGGGTAGCTAGTTTAACCGATCGATCTTTTATTAGATTTTTGTTAGGAGGTTCGATGCGCCACATGTCTTTACTAGACATGGCTCAGGCTTTACGTATATATACGCCTGAGGAGTTAGCATCTGCCGATTGTAGAGGGTTGATACTAAATGGTAGAAAGATAGATGAAAATTTTGATACACATGGTGTATGGAGTCAAATGACAAGCCATCACCGATTCAAAGGGGGAAATTACTCTTATTTGGATATAGATAGAGCTGAATTAAGAGTAATTCATAGGTTTTTAGCTAATTCGATTACACAAAGAGGTAAGAACAAGGAAAAGGTAAATGAACAGGATTTTTTTTACCATATGTGTATTCGAGACCCACAAAGCGCTGTAAGTATACCTTATTGTGTGGGTTATTATTTATCAGCTATGGTTAGGGGGATGAGACCGCATAGCATAATAGGAGGTGGTATATTTATTACTTTGATTGCTGAATATCTCGGTGTGGATATAAGTCGGGGGGGATTATTAGTCGAAGAACCAGAACCCCGCGATACAATAGGTTTAAATGTATACCATGGTGCGAAAGTTTTGAAGAGGCGAAATAACGCCGCAGTACAATACCATGGTAGACATCCACAGGTTGAGAGAAACCAACAGCAAGGTAATGTAGGAGGGGGAAATGAAATGCAAGAAATGCAAAGGTTTATAGCTTCACAGGAGTACGAAAATGCTAGACATAGAGCATTTGAAGATTGGCAAGTTCATCAAAACCAAATCATAGCTTATTACCAACATATAGGTAGAAACTATATTCCTACTCCAAAGCCCATATTCCCTCCCTGGTCTATAGAGATTCAACCACCGTATCCTGCGTATAACCCAGCCGAAGCATTTTATAGCACCTATGGTTATGCATGGAACCCCTACTGTATCAGTATCATCCCTAGTCTACTTAGTTTTATTTATTTTGTAATTTGTAATGTTGATACGTTTAATACTTATGTTAATATTGTAATAGTTTTTATAATTTTCTAACTTTTATTCTTAGATTTTAATAATTTTTGAATGTGGGGTAATATACCAAACTTCAAAAATATGTATATATGTTTGCAGTTTATCTTATGTACACAACAGGGTAAAATAACGCATTTTCAAAGACTGGCATTAAGTTCAGCAAAAGCAACTAATTTTGACGACAAGATGCAAAATATATGTGAAATAACAACAAGACGGAATGAACAAATGATATGCACCATTTATCATTCAGCAAGCAAACACAAATATGTTTGGAAACTTTGGTAAAATTTAATCATTTTCACACAAATCACCCTCAATAATTTAAATTGTTACTGATTTCTTGCAAATGAGGGCATTGCAAGATCTTAAGTGTGGGAAGGGGTTAAATTCTTTCGGATTTTTAAAAATTTTTATCATAAACACTTGGTTACCATTAAAAATACTAGTAAAGCAGTAGTGTATTAGAATCTAGTGCTCTCTAATAATAAAGAACAGCCCTAGTCTTATATACTGACTACCCAATTCTAGTAAAATTTTTCAAAATATTCAATTAAATGAACTCAAAATCATGTTTATACATATTTATGAACGATAAAACTAGGTTTTAACACCGAAATTATTGTTACCTCGAAAAGGACATAAATTGAGAAACAAACCAAAATGTTAAAATTCATTTAAAATGGAATAGAGGACAATAAAAAGGAAAATAAAAGTCAAGTGTGGGAAAATTCTCCAAGTTATTCAAAACATATGTCACATATTTTTGTACAAATAACTGAAAATACTTTTGCTTTGGACTAAACTAAAATTTTTTTACCTGATTTACTGTAAGAAAGATGGATCTACACGATGAATCAATTCCATCATTAAAAGGAAGTAAAGTCTTCCGAAAAAGACACGCGCTTCTTGATTTAGGTCAATAAGTTGTCGTCCAGACCAGCTGTAGGTTGACGAAAAATCTAGAAAAGTCATCACTAAAATCAGCAGGAAATCCACGGACCTCAGCATTAAACAGGGTCGCCAAGTGGTCAGATTTATCCTAACCATGAGAAGGATTTATCTCGTACAATGGGGGGCACCGTGCAAATTAGCTGGATAAGACTAATGAATCAAATCCTCAGAAAGGATAATCTCCTTAAAAGATCAAAAATCAGCTTTTAAGCCTGATATTACTCAATCCTAGAGATTGACCTTAAAGATTGAGAATTCAAACTCATGGAATTCAATGATATCTAAACTCGAGCTTGAACGAGAAAATATTTTAATAAAATTACAAACCGATTTGTTTTCTAAAAACCCATTTTCAATGCGTTCATTACCATTGAACGTAAAATCCTAGGAATTCACCTGGAATTCATTAGGTCACCTGAACCAAATCGGGTGTCAACCGTAAGAACGGTGGTTGCATAGTGGTCAAAGACAGGACCTTGTGCCAAACCTACAAATTATAAGGGTGAGCTTTACTATTGCTCCTACCAAGGATAGTAATTGCGTCTGACACGTTATAGACCATAATTAAAAGCATGTCAGGGGACATTGCCTTAACAGTTGCTTGTTCAACGCTTTCCTTTACAACCGGACGGTAGTTTACCGAAAGGTAATATACGGGACAAGTAAACTGGACGTGTTGCTTTCCAAATACAAGGTTAGCAAGTGGGTAACACAAAACCATAAGTTTTGAGCTAAAATTTTCAAATCTGAAACCCACCAAACCCACAAAAATATTTTGCAAACACCGGTGAAGGGTTATTCCGGAAAACTTATCTAGGGTAAAAACTAGATTTAATTTTCAAAAGATCAAATGTTTTCATAAAGATCCAATTTCCTTAATGGATCTAAATTTTTATAGTCATGTGGGACTGTAAACCATATCGTTACTACCATTGTTTATACCGCCGTATAGAAATCACTGATGTACAAAGTGTGAAGAATAAAGAAGTGATTCTAGTATTTCAAGACGATATTGCTTGAGGACAAGCAACGCTCAAGTGTGGGAATATTTGATAATGCTAAAAACGAACATATATTTCATAGCATTATTCCTCAAGAAAGACAAGCTTTTAGTTGCAATTGTTCTATTTAAAAGTGATATTCGTTTAAATAATAAAAGGTGAAGACAAAAGACAGATTCGACGAATTGAAGACGCAAACGACCAAAAAGCTCAAAAGTACAAAAGACAATCAAAGAGGTTCCAATTATTGATAAGAAACGTCTCGAAATTACAAGAGTACAAGATTCAAAACGCAAAGTACAAGATATTAAATTGTACGCAAGGACGTTCGAAAATCCGGAACCGGGACCAGAGTCAACTCTCAACGCTCGACGCAACGGACTAAAAATTACAAGTTAACTATGTATATAAATATAATATAATATATAATTAATTATATAAATTATATATATATTATATTTATAAAATAAATCATCGGAAAACAAAGAGCCAAATGTGGGTGAGCTGTAAAAAACAAACTCCGCGACTCGCGGAGTTTGAAGAAGGAATGGGCCGCGAGTCGCGGAGCCCAAAAACTGAAACTCCCTATAAAAGCAAACGAATTCTGATCGCAAAAATATATATATCAATCTCTCTATCTATATACGTTATATTTATATTTATAATTTATATTTTAATTTTAATTTTAATTTTAAATCCTAATAATAAGGGTATGTTAGCAAATGTTGTAAGGGTGTAAGTCGAAATTCTGTCCGTGTAACGCTACGCTATTTTTAATCATTGTAAGTTATGTTCAACCTTTTTAATTTAATGTCTCGTAGCTAAGTTATTATTATGCTTATTTAATCCGAAGTAATCATGATGTTGGGCTAATTACTAAAATTGGGTAATTGGGCTTTGTACCATAATTGGGATTTGGACAAAAGAACGACACTTGTGGAAATTAGACTGTGGGCTATTAATGGGCTTTATATTTGTTTAACTAAATGATAGTTTGTTAATGTTAATATAAAGATTTACAATTGGGCGTCCCTATAAATTACCATATACACTCGATCGGACACGATAGGCGGGGTATTTATATGTACGAATAATCGTTCATTTTACCGGACACGGGAATGGATTAATAGCCACTAGAATAATTAAAACAGGGGTGAAATTATGTACAAGGACACTTGGTATAATTGATAACAAAATATTAAAACCTTGGGTTACACTCAGTCGACTTCCTGGTGTAATTATTAAACAAAGTATTAAAATCTTGTTACAGTTTAAGTCCCCAATTAGTTGGAATATTTAACTTCGGGTATAAGGATAATTTGACGAGGACACTCGCACTTTATATTTATGACTGATGGACTGTTATGGACAAAAATCAGATGGACATATTAAATAATCCAGGACAAAGGACAATTAACCCATGGGCATAAAACTAAAATCAACACGTCAAACATCATGGTTACGGAAGTTTAAATAAGCATAATTCTTTTATTTCATATTTAATTTCCTTTATTTTATATTTAATTGCACTTCTAATTATCGCATTTTTATTGTTATTGTATTTAATTGCACTTTTAATTATTGTACTTTTTAATAATCGCAAGTTTATTTTATCGCACTTTTATTTATCGCAATTTCATTATCGTTATTTACTTTACGCTTTAATTTAAGTCTTGTATTTATTTTTAATATATTACATTTGGTTTTAACTGCGACTAAAGTTTTAAAATTGACAAACCGGTCATTAAACGGTAAAAACCCCCCTTTATAATAATAATATTACTTATATATACATTTGTATTTTTATAAAAGTAAACTAATATAGCGTTAAGCTTTGTTTAAAGATTTTCCCTGTGGAACGAACCGGACTTACTAAAAACTACACTACTGTACGATTAGGTACACTGCCTATAAGTGTTGTAGCAAGGTTTAAGTATATCCATTCTATAAATAAATAAATATCTTGTGTAAAATTGTATCGTATTTAATAGTATTTTCTTGTAAAATTTAATAGTATTTTATACCCCTTAGCTTTGACATCAACTAGTTATTCTCTAATAAAATTGTCATCCAAGGGGGAGTGTTATAAAAGTCAATATTGGATGCTAATTTTATTATTATTATAGATATTGTATAGTAGATTTTTTTGAGTATAAATATGTGTGTTATGAGTTCATAATTCACACACTTCAAACATATATAAAACACATACTTCTCTCATACTCTCTCTATATACTTATTAGTCTACAGTCAAGAACCAGGCCGCTAAAGGTAGTTATAAGCCTACTGAATTATAACAGTTATTATCATTATTGTTATTGTTATTATTATTATTATTATTGTTATTATTATTATTGTTATTTTTATTATTAAGTATTAGTATTATTATTAGTATTAGTATTATTACTATTATTATTATTACAAAGTATTATAATTATTATTATTGAAAAAGTATTAGTTATCATTTATTATAATTATATTTACAAGTAATATTATTATTATTGTTGTTATTACTGAATATTATTATCATTACTAGTATTATTAACAAAATTGACATAAGTATAATTATTATTAGTAGTATTATATTCATTATTAATAAAACTATCATTTTAATGGAATTAACATTATTATTATTATTATTTTATCATTAATATTATTCAAAAATTATCATTTGGATTATTATTATTATCATAATTATTATAGTTATTATTATTATTATTACTGGTATCAACTATTATTATCAAAAATTATTATTTTCATTGTCATTTTATTATTAATATAAGTATTTTTATTATTATTAAGAACTATTGTTATTATCATTTTCATTAAAAACTACTGTTATTATAATTATTATTATTATTATTATTATTATTTTTACTACTAATATTATTATTATTATTACAAAATAATACAACTCTTTATTTATTATAGTTATTAATATTATTTTATCAAATAAATACTTATATATATATATATATACATATATATATATATATAGAAATATATAACAATTGAATTATATATATAAACTTGTTCGATTACTAGTATATGTGTTAATATATATATATACTTGATATAGGTTCATGAATCCGAGGTCAACTCTGCACGTGTCCAATGCCATCATATGCATATTTGCTACGAAATACAGTATCGTGAGTTTTTCATAGCTCCCTTTATATATATATATATATATATATATATATATATATATATATATATATATATATATATATATATATATATATATATATATATATATATATTTTTGGGCTGAGAATACATGCAATGTTTTATAACTGTTTTACAAAATAGATACAAGTATTAAACTTAATTCTACATGGGTTAGAATCACAAATATTCCCCTAGCTTGGTAACGTAATCTATTGGTCTCTGTACCGTAGGCGCGAATCCTATTAATAGATCTATCGGGTTTGACAACCCCATCCGGGCTAGTCGCGCTAGCAGTCAACGGATGTTTAGTACTTCGAGGGTATTTACCGCACTTGATTCGGTGCTCTATAGACATCAGGGGTATTCATTATTATAATATTATCGTTAAGGCTGTTACCAGGTGCCCATGGTTGTAGAATCTTTTTATTACACTGCGGTGTAAGGATATTTATGGAAACTAAAATCTTGTGATCTATTACTATCATCAAAATCATTAATTATGACAAACCTATGAACTCACTCAACCTCGTGTTGAATTTTTAAGCATGTTTATTCTCAGGTACTTTTTGCTTCCGCTGTAAAACTTTGCTGTTACATAGAAGTCAATCCAAGCACTGGGACCAGAGTTAACATCGCCGTTAATGGTTTTTGACGGGGTGTTAAAGTTGGTATCAGAGCGTTGGTCTTAGCGAACTAGAATTTGCATTAGTGTGTCTAACCGGTAGTTGTTTGGATGCATTAGTGAGTCTGGACTTTGATCGTACGTGTTTATTTTAAATTTTACTTATCATTTCTTGCCGGAAAATTTCAACTTATTTTTAAGTGAATTCTCTATATGATTGAATGCTTTTGACTCGATAAGCAAACTTGTTATTATGAATCTCAAAATTTTGAAAGGTTTTATGAAGTCATTCTATGTGACTAAATTATATTCTAATATTCCTATATTATTTATTAAATAAAAAGGTGTGACTATGTGTTTGTACGTTCCTACGTATAACGTTTTTATTCGATGAATCATCTCGGTTTCCAAACCAACGATTAGACTTTCGAGATTTCCAAATCTGAATTATTTTAATACGATATTCCGATGTCGTATGAGTTAATAAAATATTCCTATGTTTTATTTCTTGAATTATTATTCTTCTCGCGTATTTAATTTGCGTAGCGGTATTTTTCTCGGATCGCGCTCATTTAATTGTTCGGGCCAATTTATAAAAATCAAATTTTGATGAGTGGGCCATCTAGGCCATGTTGGCTAAAATTCTTATGGATAACCCAGATTTATAGGGTGCATTAAAGTCTAGTCTACAGCCTGACCTATAGCTTTAGAACATTATTATTTGCATCATACATATGAATATCTTTTATTCTGTCACTCCGGGAGGAACTCCCATTGTGATTCACAATATACTATGACTCACGCGCATTATCTTTATAAGATCACCTCGGTTGGTGAAACCGAGGGATGTCACTCATAATTTCTGAAATTCTTGACATTCCTATGTCATCTATCCTGGTTTTGTATATTACGTATGTATTACGTGAAATGTTATCCATGATTTTTGAAATTTCTATGTTTGTTACTACTCATACTCAAACGGATATAACTCCCTGCTATATCATGTACCTATGTGTCTTATGCCTTTGTGCATTGGTTTGCAAATCGGGAAATGTCATTATTGACTCATAAAGATTCTCGATAACTCAAAGACATTATAATGTCATCACTATTCATATTCGTTACTTTTAAAATCTTTGCTTTCTCGTTATTTTTGAACATTGAACTTTCTTGATGGGTGGCGTCTACGAAACTCTAGAATGGAAGGGTTTGGATTACCGATTTAAAGGATCCTATAGCTCAAGCCCCTAGACCTGAATAGGCCATTACGAATTGAAAGTCTTTAATCGAAAGTTTATCTGATTACATACTTATTATTTTTAATCTAGACACGTCATACTGCAATTATTGCATAAATGGAGTATAGACAAATCATATCTTATCATATCTATCACAATAGACTTTGTCTAACACTTTTTCTAAATTTCCTCCGTAAATTACGGAAATCTTTTTGCTATATATACGTATTCAAGGAAACGAATATATCATTTAGTATCCAACACCCCATCTCATATCGAAACCCTTTATTCGATCATATAATATGGATTTCTCACTTGATTCCTCGAACTCCTCGAGCTCCAATGACAGCGTAACCGAAATGAACCAACCAATTAGTCATCATCTTTTCTTGATGAATTGGGGGGTGGGTTCATAGTCGACTTAATCAATGGAGAAGTGAAGAAGGTGATCCTTTTCACCCACCACATTGCCCTATTGGCGAAGAACCTGAAGCATTAACCGGCAAACCAATACGGAACACCATTTTCACCCTCATTTCCAGGATATCCCGCCACGAGTATATAATATCTAGAATTCTAGATCTTATTCATCCACTCGTCCGAACCGCCAATCATCCCGGAATAATAAAAGAAGTCAACGAGCTTCGCGCTCGAGTGGTGGCTTTGGAGAATATGGTGCAAATTTACAAGCATCATCAGCACCACCAGCATCAGCAGCACCAGCAGCATAACCAGCACCAGCAGTACCACCAATGTGAAGACCCGTCCTAATCCATCTGGACAAAGTCACCAACATCTGGTTCCATTGCGATGATCGACTCCAAAATAATGTCTTTTAAAATTAGCAAATGCACAGCGGAAGATTTCTTTCATACCTGAGAATAAACATGCTTTCAAGTGTCAACCAAAAGGTTGGTGAGTTCATTAGTTTAACATAAATAATCATTTCATAATTTTAATAGACCACAAGATTTCATATTTCCATTTCTCATAAACATACGTCCCATGCATAGAGACAAAAGTATCATTCATATGGATTGAACACCTGGTAACCGACATTCACAAAATGCATATAAGAATATCCCCATCATTCCAGGATCCTCCTTCGGACATGATATTAATTTCGAAGTACTAAAGCATCCGGTACTTTGGATGGGGCTTGTTGGGCCCGATAGATCTATCTTTAGAGTTCGCGTCAATTAGGGTGTCTGTTCCCTAATTCTTAGATTACCAGACTTAATAAAAGGGACATATTCGATTTCGATCATTCAACCATATAATGTAGTTTCGATTACTTGTATTTATTTCGTAAAATATTTATAAAAGCGCATGCATTCTCAGTCCCAAAAATATATATTACAAAAGCATTTAAAAAAAAGAAGTAATGAAACTCACGCATATAAATATTGTAAAACAGTTAATAAAGCATTTGCATGTATTCTCAGCCCAAAAATGTAATGAGTAAAAAGGGAGCAAATGAAACTCACCATACTGTATTTCGTAGTAAAAATACATATAACATCATTGAACAAGTGAACAATGCAGGGTTGGCCTCGGATTCACGAACCTATATCATTTGTGTATATATTAACATACGTAATTGTAATCGAACAAATATATATATATATATATATATATATATATATATATATTGTTATTATTAGTGATCTGGTTTTTATATTAATAATTTATATATTCCATTATTTAATTAAATAAATCCATTTTGTATATAAAAATATTAATTATAGTTAAGTTATATATATTAAATATATTTTTATATATATCATCTGTTTGTTGAATTTAATAATTATAATAGTACTAAAATAATAATTGTAATGGTAAAAATGATAATATTGATAATACTTAATATTACTAAAATAGTATGGTTAATAATTCTATTAGTGATAAAAATAATGATATTATATACCTATATCTAAAAGGTATAGGCAAAATGAATAGTACTATTTCTTTTTTCTACTTTTCGCAAACTTAACCACCTAACTTTTATTAAAATATAAATTGAACTCCCACTTTATACGTATATTTTTTTTTCAACTTTCACAAACTTAGCCCCCTAATTTTTATTAAAATACAAATGGAACACCCACTTTACTAACTTTTTTTTTTTACTAATATTCAATTTTCAAAACTTAACCCCCTAACTTTTATTAAAATACAAATCGAACTCCCACTTTATACGTAAATTTTTTTCAAATTTCACAAACTTAACCCCCTAACTTTTATTAAAATACAAATCGAACCCCCACTTTACTAACTTTTTTTTTTAAAATAAAACCCGAACGCTAAAAGAAGCAACTTTCACAAAAGGAACAACCCTTCAATGTTAGATGTCGAAAAAAATTCTTTTTTACAAAATAGATCAAGACTTTTTTTTAACTCGCATTCAAAACGGAGCCCCCGGCACGAAGCGAGGGCTCCACAACTAGTTAATAATAATAAGCGTAAAAATATTAGTTTGATAGTTATGATATTGATTTTTAGTAATTTACATAATAATAATACCCATGATAATATTAATAATAATACTTACAGTAGTATTAGTAGTAATAATAATAATCTTAATATTGATACTAATGATGGTAGTAATATTTATAATTATGGTAATGATACTCATTTTGACGATAATAATATGAAATTGCATTTTTATAGTAGTACTAATACTTAACCATAAATATAATAATTATAATTGTAACTATATTTATACTAATGATAATATTTGATAGTTAATATCTTTATTAGTAATAATATTAATATTAATAATTCTAATTCTAATAATAATCAAAATAATAATAATGATAATGATAATAATTTTTGAAATGAAAACTACCTTCAAAACAAGCTTCTAAAAAGAAATGCCCCGAACCGGGATTGAACCCAAGACCTCTCGCTCATACCCCAACACCTTAACCACCTGCTCCAACTGGTTTATTCTGTTTTAACTCCATTCCTAATCTATATAACCCGTATAAATATATATCCCCTTCATCTTCTTCACTAGTTCAACCCAATCACTACACGGCCCAAAAGAAAACATATAATTCGACCCAAGTAAGGAATACAAAGACAGCCTAATCCACTAAACACCATTCTGTGCATGCCCAATCGTTGGAATCAGAATTAGAAACCGAAAAAGGAAAATAACTGGTGGCCAACAATTTTTCGGTCTCATGAATAATTAATCCAACCATATTAATTTAATATCTAACACCATAAAGTCACGATCACTACAAATTAGAGTGGTTTAGATTTTAAACGGCTTAATCAGTAAATGAAATAAAAAAAAAACGTCTAGCTCATACCTTAAACCCCACCATAAACTTTCCATTCCACTAATACTAAAATAGTTGCCCAATAGCTGTCTACTTTTGTTTTAAAGTAGCTATATGACCACACTTTGTAATCTCATTTGTAAACAAACAATTAATCACAAAGTTATAGGTTTCAAAGGAATGAAAGACACGAACAAAGCAGCAAGTATAATTGCAGGTTGTGATGATGGTTGTTTCGATCTGCAAATCAGAGAGGAGAAAAAAAACAAAGAGGAAATAACAACGCAGCAGCAATCTTATTTCACTATTAGCAACAGAAGTTATAAAGGGGTTGTGGTGTTATGGTTGACTTGAACAGGCTTATAGCAGCGATTATCACTGAAGGAAAAAGGAAAAAAAATATGAGAGATATAAAGGAGAGAGAGGTGTTGGTTTTACACAGGAAACAAGTTGTAGCAGCAGCTTGTAAATGTGCTGTAAAGAAAATGAGTACCAGAATGTTGTGGGTTCATGAAGAAAATTACGAGAGAGAGATAGAGAGAGAAAATGGTTGTGGTTGTGTTCACGAATAAAAGAAGATCAAGAAAGAGAGATGGCGGTTATGATAGTTCTATAGGTGATGTTTATATGATGGTTGCAGGTGGATTAAGATGGTGGTAGTGGAGGTGGTGATTAGAGTGGTGAACGGGTGGTGGTTTATGTTTTGTGGTTTCATGGTGGACAAGAGTTTATATTTTTGTGTTTTATTTTGATTTCCTTTTTACGAATTGCAGTATATGAAAATATATATCATAATGGAGTACTTGTTGTAGCAGTTGAGATTGATCAAATTTGATTTATATCCAAAAGTGATTTGTCAGAGAGAATCATAAGGTACACAAACAAAATAAAAAAAAATTAAAAGCTGAAATGGATGAATACGATTTACAACTGATTTTGTTTGCATTATAGAAATTGAGATCGATCGTAACATTCAATAGACAGAAACAAAAATGTATCTGTAGCTTGAAGAGGATATGTAACAGATTCTGACTTCATATATTATATAATATATAATTTGTATAAATAAATAAATAAGTATATTGATAATAAAATTAATAATAATAGTAATTATATAAATATAAATAATAGTAATGATAATAACATCCATAATTCTAAGATAATAATTAATAATGATGCTAATAATCATAAAATGATAATTTTTATTAAGTTTATTAATAATTATATAGTAATGATAATACAAATGATAATAATATTATTAATAATGATACTAATAATAATGATAATAATAACAATGGAGATAATGGGGATAATTATATCAATAATATTAATAATATTTGTACATGTCAAATTTATCATATTTATATATATATATATATATATATATATATATATATATATATATATATATATATACATATATATATATATATATATATATATATATATATATATATATATATACATATATATATATATACATATATATATATCTTTTATATTAAAAACATTATTATCAATAATACAAATATTAATATTATCATTTATAATGAAGGTATTGTTAATACTTTTAATATAACAAGTATATTCAAACTTGTAATTAAATTTAATTAATATTATATATTATTTATTTATTATTTACACATTTTATTACATTATATATAATATTACTTATGCATAGTATTCCTATATATTATATATATATATATATATATATATATATATATATATATATATATATATAGATATATATATATATATACATATACATATATATATATATATATATATATATATATAACATCCTTTATTTATACATTCATTTTAATATTAACTTAATTATTCTGTTTATCATTTTACATTTTTAATTTCAAATTAATTTAAGTGTATTTTATTAATTTAAAATATTATATATATACTCTTATATTTATACTTACATATATATTTATTTATTTATATACTTAATTACACATAATTGTTCGTGAATCGTCGGGCACGGTCAACGGGTATTTGATTACATGAATATAGTTTCAAAACTTTTGAGATTAAACTTTACAAACTTTACTTATCATGTCGAAATCATATAGTGATTAAGTTTAAATTTGGTCGTAAATTTCCGGGTCGTCACAGTACCTACCCGTTAAAGAAATTTCGTCCTGAAATTTGAGTGAGGTGGTCATGGTTAACAATAAAAATGTTTTCATGACGAATATGAGTTGATAAATAGAGTTCTATCATCATTGAGTAATATGGATAAAACAATTCGATTATTCGAAGAGCACAAATGAAGTTATCACCAAAGAGTGAAATGAATAAATGCAGATTCGTCTTATCTGGTGACGTAGTAACGATTGATTTCCGAGATTCAATGGATTTAAAGAAAATCTTCGAAATCTAAAAGATTTGATTCTTCGGCGAGTACGAAAATTAAGATCTCTATAATTAAATATGGTGATCTGCCTCGATTTCTCTGTCTGAGATTTTCGTTATAAATTAAACTTCTTTCGTTCCATTATTTTCACCATTCCTATACTTTCTTTCTTAGTTCATACATCTCAAAAGATTGCGAAAATGCTTAATCCAGTTCTAATCCTTGATATTTTCCTAATTATCATTCTTGTCATCCTTTCGTTCCACCTTCTACCAGAGAAATCTGTTTACTATTACTATTACCTTGGGATTATACTATTCTTAATTTTACCGTGTCTTTATGTTGCTATTCGTATTAACATCCATGGTTTGTGACTTCCGTGTTGTTATTGAGCTTTATATTTTCTCTTATATTTTGGAGCTCTTTGCCTTTTTATTCTCTTCTCGACTCCAAGTCAAGCGAATGATGGTCCAGAATTCGTATGTATGGATTTTGAAATGAACATAGTTAATGTTCTAAGAAGAAAATTGAAATGGCCCGATCTTGATTTGGCAAATTACCAGAATATCCAAAAAGATAGAACTATCAATAAGATATGTTCTTAATATGCTTAGAGATTGGGTAGAATGTAAGAGTCGTGTAAATGGCACATGATGACGGTACTGTGAATCATCACGTTTCATTAGAAACTCAGTATGAATTACTGTAATACAATCACGTTGATCAAGTGTCATTATATTATACTAACTCATGCATCAGTTTCCAACACTACTTCAAAAACATTCATATTTTAAATTCGAAGGTTCGCAGAATTTAGAAACTAAAATAGTTTCCTTTTATGATATAATACGGATAACGCAGATAATTAATATCGAACAAGAATATTTATGAAGATATCTTCAGAAATATTGAGGATATTAATAAAGAGAGATACGATAATATCTTGGAATGTTAGAACCAAATCGTGATGAAGAAATTCATTCACGATGATTTAGAGCGGTTAAGGAGTAAGGTATTCGCTAAAAATTTCATCAGAACAGAATCATCAGGATTCTTTATGTACAAGTTTAGTCCTTGTAATTCGTTCAGAGTCTCCTTCATGGTTTCACATAATTCATTTTTCGGTACCAAATTTTCTATTGAGCGTTTCCAATACTCCCTTCTGTATCTTCATACTTTTGACTGTTAATGTCATCAACAGTTTTCGCTGCTTTATCAACTTTCTCAAAATTCAAAGAACTGATTCGTAGACTAGAGTGCTGTTCAGAATTTCAGAATAGGATATCATAATTCTAAGAGATAAATGTTATATGTATACATATAACTATTGATGTAGAAATGCTGCGAGATTCAAAGTACTAATTGCTGATTCCGGTAATTGGTATGGTAATTCTCGTTATAAGATATGGATGAGTATATGGTAAGGTTTTAAGGAACAACCATAATGGTTCTTCGGAGAGACTTAAGTCAATGAGTAATGAAGTTGCTGGTAAGTTTAATGCTAATGTGGTGGAATATAAACGGTTCCCCGGTAACGATGATGAAGGGGTAATCTTTATAATAGGGTTTATTCGAATGAAAAACTTGAAGTTGATTTGCTGGAGCTGTAAAAAAATTGGCTACTTTGAAAAGGGATTGTAAGGTTATTTTCGGTAATAACAACGCCAAAGGAGCTAACATAGATACGTGTTAAACGTTTACTCAGGTTCTGAGTGTTTTCAGGTGCATAACTATATGCATAATTCTTTTCTTTCGTAGATGTAGTGCGGTTGGTTCATCCTATCGATTGAGGAGTTTTCAAGAATCATGAAAAGTTTGAACGCAGATTGTAATTGTCAAAATACAAATGAGATTTAAGATGAAATCAAGTGGCAAACTTGAGGAAATATTTAACTGTAGTAGATGTAATTTATTTACGATCTTTTAAGTCGAAATGTATTGTATTTAATATTTCCTACTCTTTTAATACCTTTTAATTGTCCATGATAGTAGTCCAATAGTCTAATAGTTCAATAGTTCCACCAAAACTAGTATATTTTAAGGAAATAGTCATATAGGAACAGTTAGTTAGGAACAGTGAGCTAGGATTTGGTTAATATAGTTTTAAAGTTTTGCGTAGTTAATTAATTGGTTACTAATCAATTTTATTTTTGTTCATTATTTTCTTCATTATGCCACTTGTCAAATCTTGACTTGGATTCTGATCGGTAAAAATCCGAATATGAAATTGAACTTGGATGAAAATAGTTGTTCTTTGATGAACGGATATGTATATGTGTGAATTTAAGCAGTGTTGTTAATGACTGCTGAATCTGAATTGAAGAATGTACAGTGTAACTTATTAATGTGAAATTTAGATATTCCTCGGGTATTACCTACCCGTTAAAATATTTTCACCATTAACAGTTTGTACGAAAGAATTTTTAATCACAATCTTTATGAAAATATATATACATATATATTTTCTTCATATGTAATTATGGATTTAATGAGTGAAAATGATATTAAACTCATATGATTTTTGAATTGAGCTAGAATAAGTAATCTCTAAAACTATTAGGAACCACCTATTCTTCGCAGAATATTAATGAAGTTATGGATCAATACTTCACAGTTAATTATTAGGATCCACATATTCTTCGCAGAATATTAATGAAGTTATGGTTCAATACTTCATTGTTAATTGCTGTTGGTACTCCTTGGTATCCATGGTGCGTATGATGTTGATGTTCGTGGGACAGATTGTAAAATTGAGGCTTGGGATGCGGATGTTGTTGTTGGTGGTACTGTTGGTGCCGGTAATGTTGCTGAAGCTGGTACATTTTGCACCATACTTTTCAAATTAATTACTCGAGAGCGAAGCTCATTGTCTTCTTCAATTATTCCGGGATAATTGGTGGTTGGAACAAGCGGGTGAATAAGGTTTTGAATTTGAGATAGTATATAATCATGGCGAGATATTCGGGTATTGAGGGTGAAAATGGTGTTTCGAATTGGTTCACCGATGAGTGCTTCAGGTTCTTCGCCAAAATGTGAATTCGGTTGGTGGAAGGGATCGCCTTCTTCTTGTCTCCACTGATTGAGTAGACTACGAACCCGTCAGATGAATTGGGGATGGTTGATTGATTGATTCATTCTAGTTACGCTGCTTTCGGAGCTGGAGTGGGACTCCATATCGGAATCCGAGGGACTTGAACTAGTTGTGAGTTCCATTTCGTACGATCATATGAAGGATTTTCGATAAGAAATAGATTATAGGATGTAGATTAGTACCCTGCAATACATAATTTACATATGCATATATAATACTAAAATCCCATAAGTTACGGAGGAATCTACGGAAGCTGTCAGGCAAAGTCTACAGTAATAGATACGCGCAAATATGAATTTTTGTCTGTACACTATTCATGCAATCCAGGCAATAAGATATGTCTAGATTAAGAATGATAAGCAAGTGATTCCCTAAGAATAATAAGTAGATAATTTTTGACACGAAATGATAAGCAAAACTTTTGACATGCAGACACGGTCAAAGTCCAGACTCACTAATGCATTTAAACAACTATCAGTTAGACACACTAATGCAAGACCTGGTTCGCTAAGACCACCGCTCTGATACTAACTGTGAAGACCCGTCCTAATCCATCTGGACGAAGTCACCAACATCTGGTTCCATTGCGATGATCGACTCCAAAATAATGTCTTTTAAAATTAGCAAATGCACAGCGGAAGATTTCTTTCATACCTGAGAATAAACATGCTTTCAAGTGTCAACCAAAAGGTTGGTGAGTTCATTAGTTTAACATAAATAATCATTTCATAATTTTAATAGACCACAAGATTTCATATGTCTATTTCTCATAAACATACGTCCCATGCATAGAGACAAAAATATCATTCATATGGATTGAACACCTGGTAACTAACATTCACAAAATGCATATAAGAATATCCCCATCATTCCGGGATCCTCCTTCGGACATGATATTAATTTCGAAGTACTAAAGCATCCGATACTTTAGATGGGGCTTGTTGGGCCCGATAGATCTATCTTTAGAGTTCGCGTCAATTAGGGTGTCTGTTCCCTAATTCTTAGATTACCAGACTTAATAAAAGGGGCATATTTGATTTCAATCATTCAACCATATAATGTAGTTTCGATTACTTGTGTCTATTTCATAAAACATTTATAAAAGCGCATGCATTCTCAGTCCCAAAAATATATATTACAAAAGCATTTAAAAAAAAAAGAAGTAATGAAACTCACGCATATAAATATTGTAAAACAGTTAATAAAGCATTTGCATGTATTCTCAGCCCAAAAATGTAATGAGTAAAAAAGGAGCAAATGAAACTCACCATACTGTATTTGGTAGTAAAAATACATATAACATCATTGAACAAGTGAACAATGCAGGGTTGGCCTCGGATTCACGAACCTATATCATTTGTGTATATATTAACATACGTAATTGTAATCGAACAAATATATATATATTATTATTATTAGTGACCTGGTTTTTATATTAATAATTTATATATTTAATTATTTAATTAAATAAATCCATTTTATATATAAAAATATTAATTATAGTTAAGTTATATATATTAAATATATTTTTATATATATCATCTGTTTGTTGAATTTAATAATTATAATAGTACTAAAATAATAATTGTAATGGTAAAAATGATAATATTGATAATACTTAATATTACTAAAATATTATGGTTAATAATTCTATTAGTGATAAAAATAATGATATTAATAATAATAACCGTAAAAATATTAGTTTGATAGTTATGATATTGATTTTTAGTAATTTACATAATAATAATACCCATGATAATATTAATAATAATACTTACAGTAGTATTAGTAGTAATAATAATAATCTTAATATTGATACTAATGATGGTAGTAATATTTATAATTATGGTAATGATACTCATTTTGACGATAATAATATGAAATTGCATTTTTATAGTAGTACTAATACTTAACTTAACCATAAATATAATAATTATAATTGTAACTATATTTATACTAATGATAATATTTGATAGTTAATATCTTTATTAGTAATAATATTAATATTAATAATTCTAATTCTAATAATAATGATAATGATAATAATTTTTGAAATGAAAACTACCTTCCAAACAAGCTTCTAAAAAGAAATGCCCCGAACCGGGATTGAACCCAAGACCTCTCGCTCATACCCCAACACCTTAACCACCTGCTCCAACTGGTTTATTCTGTTTTAACTCCATTCCTAATCTATATAACCCGTATAAATATATATCCCCTTCATCTTCTTCACTAGTTCAACCCAATCACTACACGGCCCAAAAGAAAACATATAATTCGGCCCAAGTAAGGAATACAAAGACAGCCTAATCCACTAAACACCATTCTGTGCATGCCCAATCATTGGAATCAGAATTAGAAATCGAAAAAGGAAAATAACTGGTGGCCAACAATTTTTCGGTCTCATGAATAATTAATCCAACCATATTAATTTAATATCCAACACCATAAAGTCACGATCACTACAAATTGGAGTGGTTTAGATTTTAAACGGCTTAATCAGTAAATGAAAAGAAGAAAAAAAACGTCTAGCTCATACCTTAAACCCCACCATAAACTTTCCATTCCACTAATACTAAAATAGTTGCCCAATAGCTGTCTACTTTTGTTTTAAAGTAGCTATATGACCACACTTTGTAATCTCATTTGTAAACAAACAATTAATCACAAAGTTATAGGTTTCAAAGGAATGAAAGACACGAACAAAGCAGCAAGTATGATTGCAGGTTGTGATGATGGTTGTTTCGATCTGCAAATCAGAGAGGAGAAAAAAAACAAAGAGGAAATAACAACGCAGCAGCAATCTTATTTCACTATTAGCAACAGAAGTTATAAAGGGGTTGTGGTGTTATGGTTGACTTGAACAGGCTTATAGCAGCGATTATCACTGAAGGAAAAAGGAAAAAAAATATGAGAGATATAAAGGAGAGAGAGGTGTCGGTTTTACACAGGAAACAAGTTGTAGCAGCAGCTTGTAAATGTGCTGTAAAGAAAACGAGTACCAGAATATTGTGGGTTCATGAACAAAATTAAGAGAGAGAGAGATAGAGAGAGAAAATGGTTGTGGTTGTGTTCACGAATAAAAGAAGATCAAGAAAGAGAGATGGCGGTTATGATAGCTCTATAGGTGATGTTTATATGATGGTTGCAGGTGGATTAAGATGGTGGTAGTGGAGGTGGTGATTAGAGTGGTGAATGGGTGGTGGTCTATGGTTTGGTGGTTTCATGGTGGACAAGAGTTTATATTTTTGTGTTTTATTTTGATTTCCTTTTTACGAATTGCAGTATATGAAAATATATATCATAATGGAGTACTTGTTGTAGCAGTTGAGATTGATCAAATTTGATTTATATCCAAAAGAGATTTGTCAGAGAGAATCATAAGGTACACAAACAAAATAAAAAAAAATTAAAAGCTGAAATGGATGAATACGATTTACAACTGATTTTGTTTGCATTATAGAAATTGAGATCGATCGTACCATTCAATAAACAGAAACAAAAATGTATCTGTAGCTTAAAGAGGATATGTAACAGATTCTGACTTCATATATTATATAATATATAATTTGTATAAATAAATAAATAAGTATATTGATAATAAAATTAATAATAATAGTAATTATATAAATATAAATAATAGTAATGGTAATAACATCCATAATTCTAAGATAATAATTAATAATGATGCTAATAATCATAAAATGATAATTTTTATTAAGTTTATTAATAATTATATAGTAATGATAATACAAATGATAATAATATTATTAATAATGATACTAATAATAATGATAATAATAATAATGGAGATAATGGTGATAATTATATCAATAATATTAATAATATTTGTACATGTCAAATTTATCATATAATATTAATATTTGTATTATTGATAATAATGTTTTTAATATAAAAGATATATATATATATATATATATATATATATATATATATATATATATATATATATATATATATATATATATATATATATATATATATATATCTTTTATATTAAAAACATTATTATCAATAATACAAATATTAATATTATCATTTATAATGAAGGTATTGTTAATACTTTTAATATAACAAGTATATTCAAACTTGTAATTAAATTTAATTAATATTATATATTATTTATTTATTATTTACACATTTTATTACATTATATATAATATTACTTATGCAATGTATTCCTATATATTATATATATATATATATATATATATATATATATATATATATATATATACACATATACATATACATATACATATATATAACATCCTTTATTTATACATTCATTTTAATATTAACTTAATTATTCTGTTTATCATTTTACATTTTTAATTTCAAATTAATTTAAGTGTATTTTATTAATTCAAAATATTATATATATACTCTTATATTTATACTTACATATATATTTATTTATTTATATACTTAATTACACATAATTGTTCGTGAATCGTCGGGCACGGTCAACGGGTATTTGATTACATGAATATAGTTTCAAAACTTTTGAGATTAAACTTTACAAACTTTGCTTATCGTGTCGAAATCATATAGTGATTAAGTTTAAATTTGGTCGTAAATTTCCGGGTCGTCACAACCAACATCACCAACACCGCAAACACTGTAAGCACCAGCAGCATCACAAGCTCCGCAAACATCGCAATCACTGTAGATATCAACCCCACAATCACCAATGAGTATGCTGTAATAACGAGTTATGAAATATTAACTCATTCTTTCCAAAGAATTTATATGTATATTTTATATAAATTTTGAACCCATAATATATCTTTTCGTACTAAGCTATTATGTGTGAATTTTTAAAAGGTAAATACTACCTGGTTAATTCATATTACTAATATACTATGATGTACATCCTTCGTTAATGACTTAACAATCGTTAACTATAATCTCTGTTTCAACTCGATGAATTCCATTTCATAATAAACTTAGTATATTATTCGAATACATGTTTGATTGTATACTTTCATTTTCGATGTACTCAAAACTTTCTAGAAAACATCATTCGTGCCTTGTGAAGTTCACAAAGATTCTACAAGCACCAACATCATATACCGAGGTATATCAATAACAATGAACGATGAAGTATTGATTCATAACTTCATTAGCGAAATATTCCGCGAAAGTTATGAAATCTCTAAGGTTTTGGAGATTATTTATTCTCGTTTCAACCATAAATCAAAAGAGTTTAATATTATATTAACTGATTAAATCCATGATTACATCTGAAAAATATGTATATGAACGTATATCTTCATAAAGATTATAATTAAAAATTCTTTTGTACAAACTGTTAATGACGAAAATATTTTAATGGGTAGGTAATACCCAAGAAATATTTAGATTTCACATTAATATGTTACACCTTACACTCTTCAGTTCTGATTCAACAAGTCATTAACTATACCACTTACATCCACAAATATATATAGCCTTTCACCAAAGGACAACCATTTTCATACAAATGCAATTACATATTCTGATTCTGACAGATCAGAATTCAAGTCAAGATTTAATAAATGGCATCACTCTTAGATTCCTACATCTTTCAAAGCTATACTTTGACTTCAAAACTGTGCTAGAACATCACCTCTATTCATAAAACCTAGAAAAATATTCATATCGTTCAAAATTCTAGAACATTATATGTATCTTGACGATTACCATCTGCGTTCAAACTCTTTAAAATTCTTGAAACACACCTCGGATGGATAACCAACGATTCAGATATGTTAACGTTGTAAATGCAGAGGAAACAGCAAAATTGTAGATGATCTAAATGGCCAAAAGTTTGATGATAAAGAATGACGTATTAAAAAAAAGCTCAGATTTGGAACTAAAAAACGGATTGAGCTAACCATGAAGGAGACCAAGGACAAATACAAGAACCAAACCCTATATTCAAAGAATCCAAGTAATTCTGGATCCGATGAAATCTTTAGAGAATATCTTGCTCCGAAGTCATGTTAAAAGCTTGTGGAAAATTTTTCTTCATCAACTTTCGAACTTAGAAATACTAAAATATCATCAAAAATATCTTCGATATTTCTGAAGATATTTTCCTAAATATTCTCGTTCGAAATTATTTACCTCTTCGTGCTATTTGTATTACATTATATTAGAAACTTCTGTAAAACCTAAGTATAAATTATGAATGAATTCTGGAGAAGTGTTGGGAATTGAAGCATGAATTAGTATAATATAATGACGTCGGGCCAACGTGATTATATTACAGTAAGTCATGCTGAGTTTCTAATGGAACGTGATAAAGGTTTACAGATCATACCCTCATCATGAACCATGTTACATAACTCTTTCATTCTATTTAACCTCTAAACACATCAAGAAAATATTTTTCTTGATGATTCGGTCTTTTCCGGATATTGTGGTAATTTGACAAATTAAATCATGATATTACCTTTCCTTTCTGCTTTATATATTATGATCATTCAAAACTCCATACCTACGAATTCTGGACCATTATTCGCTTGACTTGAAGTCAGGAAGGAAAAACAAAAGCATGGAGCTCCTAAATATAAAGGAAAATACAAAGCCCGATAACAACACAGAAATTACAAACCGTGTATATCAATACGTATAGCAAGATAAAGACACGGGAGAATTAAAAACACTATAACCCCAAGGTAAAAGTAGAAGTAAATAGATTCCTCCGGTGGTAGATGAAAAAGAAAAAAGACAGAAGTGATAATCAGAAAAATATCCAGGATAAGAACTGGATGGAGCATTTTCACAATCTTTGGAAGTATGAATCAAGAAAGAAAATATAGAAGTGGTGAAGATAATGAAATGGAAGAAGTTAATTTAAAGCAAAATTCCAGACACGGCAATCGAGGCAATTCACCGCATTTAATCAAAGAAAATCTCAATTTCCTTAATTATAGGAGAATCAAATCTTATACATATTATGATGATTTCTTTAAATCCCTTTAATTCCGAAAATCAACCGTGACTACGTCAAAAGTCAAGACGAATCTTTATTTCCTCATTTCAATCTTTTACGATAGCTTCGTTTATACTCTTCCTATAATCGAATCATTTTATCCATATTATTCTAAGGTAATAAAACTCTATTTATCAACTCATATTCGTCATAAAAACATTTTTATTGTTAGCCATGATGACCACAATCAAATTTCGGGACGAAATTTCTTTTAACGGGTAGGTACTGTAATGACCCAGAAAATTTCGTCTTATTTTTAACTTAGATGATTTCATAAATTCAGACACGATAATCAAAGTCAGTTAAATGGAATCTCAAAATTTTTGAACTGTGTTTATAATTTTCATTTAACCTCAACTAATTCCGACGATTCATGAACAACCGGTTATAAAAAGATATGTAAATATATATGTGTGTGTATATACATCATTTACAATCATTATTATCATCAGTATTATAATTATTATTATTAATAATTATCATTATCATTAATATAATTACTAATAGTATTAATACTTAACATTAATATTAAAATAATGAAATATCATTATTATTATTATTATTATTATTATTATTATTATTATTATTATTATTATTATTATTATGATTATTACTAGAATTATTAAAAATTCTAAAATTATTGTTATTGTCATTATAAAACAACTTAATAATATTTTCATTAATATTATTATTATTAATATTAACATTATTAATAAAAATTATTATTATCATTATTATTTATATTATTATTAGTATCATTTTGATATTGTTATTATTAATATTATTATATTATTATTGATTCTATTATTATTAAAAGTATTATTATTAATTTTATTAATATTAAAAGTATTATTATTAATATATTTATATTTATTTATTAATAATATTAATTATATCAAACAAATACAAAAATTTGTTAGTTAGCCTAACTGCCTCAAAAATTTTATCTGGATCATGATTCTAAATCTGCTTTCCATAATATTTTTTTTCTGCTTTATATTTTTTATGTATCTCGTGTCAGCTTTTTATTTTTTTATTTTTTTTTCTTTCTTCCTTAATCGAAATTCTTGTTTGGGAGGTGAATACGACACCACAATTTTTATATAAATTGATCACTTGCAGGTGTTAAACAATGCAGTCGATCTCACATTCATTCTGTCTTTCATATCCACTCACTGAAATTCAAGGATTAAAAAAAATATATATATATAAATATAGCTCGATATCTCTGTTTGTGCTTCATTTTTCAAAAACTACGAATTCGAATCGTATTTCAAAATCTTTAAATGTAGTTGTGTTAGGAATCGTACACTCAATCTATCTGCAAAATTACACGTTCCAATTCATTATATCGAGTACTAATTTTGGAGTCAAAGTTTCGATTTCAAAAGTCAAACTTTTTGTTCTTCGTGAAATTCTAACGCATTTTGATGTTTACTGCTAAATTGATGATTGATAAAGATTCTAGGAAAGTTTTAAAACGTATTTCATGTAGAAATCATGAGCTGAAACGATCCAAATTTTAAAATAAGGGTTTGAGTTCAAAAACTTTTTTTACGAAGCATACAGCTTCTTTTCTCGTTTTATTTTTTTTTTTTTTTTTTGTGTTTCTATTGATCAAGTCATAACAGAAGGACGTGTATGTTCAAGTTCAAATCGTAAACCAAGCAAATAAATTACCACTATGATTTAGTGATTTTTTTTTTCAATCGATCAGTGAGAGGAAGAAAGGGAAACAGTACAAGCCGGGTTAAATAAAATTACGGTGTGTTTTTAATCAGAAAAACAAGAATGGTTCCATGGTTTAGAGTGTTGTCGAGTGAGCATGAGGTCCCGGGTTCGAGCCCGGTTCGTGGCATTTTTCTTTTTAAAGGCTTATAAGGTAGTTCTTATTATTATAGTTATTATTATTATTATTATTATTATTATTATTATTATTATTATTATTATTATTATTGTTATTATCATTATTGTTATTGTTATTGTTATTATTATTATTATTATTATTATTATTATTATTATTATTATTTTTATTATTATTATTATTATTATTGTTATTGTTATTATTAAGTATTAGTATTAGTATTATTATTATTAGTATTATTACTATTATTATTATTACAAAGTATTATAATAATTTTGTATTGAAAAATTATTAGTTATCATTTATCATAATTATATTTACAAGTAATATTACTATTATTTTTTTTGTTATTACTAAATATTATTATCATTACTAGTATTATTATCAAAATTAACATAAGTATAATTATTATTAGTAGTATTATATTCATTATTTATAAAACTATCATTTTAATGGAATTAACATTATTATTATTATTATTATTTATCATTAATATTATTCCAAAAATTATCATTTAGATTATTATTATTATCATAATTATTATAGTTATTATTATTATTACTAGTTTCAAGTATTATTATCAAAAATTATTATTTTCATTATCATTTTATTATTAATATAAGTATTTTTATTATTATTAAGAACTATTGTTATTATCATTTTCATTAAAAACTACTGTTATTATAATTATTATTATTTTTACTACTAATATTATTATTATTATTACAAAATAATACAACTCTTTATTTATTATCGTTATTAATATTATTTTATCAAATAAATACTTATATATATATTATATATATATATTATATATATATATATATATATATATATATATATATATATATATATATATATATATATATATATATATATATATATATATATATATATATATATATATATATAACAATTGAATTATATATATAAACTTGTTCGATTACGAGTATATGTGTTAATATATATATATACTTGATATGGGTTCATGAATCCAAGGTCAACTCTGCACTTGTTCACTACCATCATATGCATATTTGTTACGAAATACAGTATCGTGAGTTTTTCATATCTCCCTTTATATATATATTTTTGGACTGAGAATACATGCAATGTTTTATAACTGTTTTACAAAATAGATACAAGTATTAAACTTAATTCTACGTGGGTTACAATCACAAATATTCCCCTAGCTTGGTAACGCAATCTATTGGTCTCTGTACCGTAGGCGCGAATCCTATTGATAGATCTATCGGGTTTGACAACCTCATCCGGGCTAGTCGCGCTAGCAGTCAACGGATGTTTAGTACTTCGAGGGTATTTATCGCACTTGATTCGGTGCTCTACATCAGGGATATTCATTATTATATTATTATCGTTAAGGCTGTTACCAGGTGCCCATGGTTGTAGAATCTTTTTATTACACTGCGGTGTAAGGATATTTATGGAAACTGAAATCTTGTGATCTATTACTATCATCAAAATCATTAATTATGACAAACCTATGAACTCACTCAACCTCGTGTTGACTTTTTAAGCATGTTTATTCTCAGGTACTTTTTGCTTCCGCTGTAAAACTTTGCTGTTACATAGAAGTCAAGGCAAGCACTGGGACCAGAGTTAACATCGCCGTTAATGGTTTTTGACGGGGTGTTAAAACTTGGGTACCGATGAGAAAACCAGAAGGTACGATAATGGTTTATTGTGACGCTTAGCTGGCGTTAACGTTTGATTGATTTGAAAGGGCGAGGTTCGAGTACCTTGTAGTAAGTCCGCGAAAGATTTTGAGTATGACCAAAGTTGATACCGGTCATGTGTGTTGTGGAATGTTGAAATTCCGCAAGATATTATCATCTTGACGGTGATAGTGTGGTGTTAAAATCCTAAGTGGGGGAGTAAGTACCCGGAGGGTACGTTAGTGCCTCGTTTTGGTAGGCGTGTTTGAGCAATTTGTCGGAAGTCGTCCCGTTTTGTGAGCAAACTAGGGACGTAGAGTGTCAATTTCGGTTGTCTCGTGTAGAGATATGTTAGTATAGAGCACGTTCGAGAGTGAGCCCTTTAGAGTATTGAGGACTTGTACGTACGAGAAGTGGCAAGATCATCTTTAATGGGCGATCGAATTGATGTTCACCGTGTAATGGTGGACGAGTTTTGGGAATTATGGGGTTGCGTGTCGGTTGGAGTTACGGAAATGTTGCGGGAAATTCCATCACCGTGTGTGTGGTGCGGATGACCCAAACTAGTTGACGGTTGGCGAGGATACTCTGAGTTGTAAATTAGAGTGTGCCAAGGGATCATGGAGGATTATTGTGTGGATAGAACGTTACGCTCCAAAGAAGTGGGACTTATGGGATACAATGGCGGCATCAAAGGGGCCAAGGTTGTGAGAGAACTCAAAAATTTGAGGAAGATGTACCTTCTTTGTTCGCGATGAGGTTTAGATCGCGAGGACGCGATCCAATTTAAGTGGGGGAGAGTTGTAAGACCCGAATATTTATTGTACATAATGTATTTAAGGTGTACATAAAGTGGATAAAACGTGGCGTAAATTTAAAGGTGACTGACTGATCAGAGCTTCGTGCGCGCTGCGCACAATTGGGGGCGCGCGCCGCGCACTGTCCCTGCGACAGAATTCTGCCTTTTCTATTTTGAGTTAAATGAAGGGTAGTTTGGTCTTTTCACTTGTTGGACGGTTTGAGGCCACAAAACCTGATCCAATCTCATTTGGATCTCATTCTTCATCTCTTCCATACACTTTCATCTTTAGAGAGAGAGAGAAAAGAGTTTAGAGAGAGAGAACTTCATTTGGTGAAGAAGAAGCTTGAATTGATCAAAAGCCCAAGTGTTAAAGTTGTTCATCTCGTTCACGGCTACGTGGTGGTAGTATTGGTAAGTTCTAACTCCGAATTTCATTGTTTGATTTGATATTCAAAGTTAGGGTTTGAACTTGATTTGTAGAGAAACCCATTTAAACTCTTGAAGTGAGTTTATTGATACTAGTAATCGGGTTTTATGTTGTTGTTGGTGGATTTTGGGTTGGATGATGAAATTAATTAGCTAATAATCATGTTTGTGTGATAATATCATTAGTAACTTAGGTTATAAGTGATATGGCGTAACCTTGCAAAATGGGTGTTTTGACTTGAGATTTGGTCAAAGTGAGTTTTGTGTCAAAATGATGCAAGTAAGTGTTTTGATGTTAAAACATTGAGTAAAATATCGTGTTAGAACATAATCGCTAGTTAATTGCGATTATGAGTGATTTGGGCGAGTTTTGCCTTAGTCAAAGTGAAGTATGCGCATATGGGTCGAAATTGCACTTATGGTGCTTTGGGCATAAGTTAGAGTGTTTAGCTTATATGTTTGTGAATTATCTAGGTGATTCACATTTGGACATTTAGGAGCTCAAGCGGAAGTTGCCTCTCTTGTAATCGAGGTGAGTGGAATATTTATACATGTATGCAGTGTTGTAAAAGTCGGCCGACTTGGCCAACGCGTCGGCCGATGCGTCGTTTTTTTGGGTTCTCCGTCCCGTTTTTTCAGAAAATGACTCAAAAGACGGTCAAAGCTAAAAGTTCGGTCAAAGTCTGTCAAAGATGGTCAAAGTTGGTCAAAGTTGGTCAAAAACGGTCAAAATCAATCAAATTTTTGTCAAGATGCGATATGTTTTAAAATTAGGGTTTGTTTTCATTTTTTGGGTCGCTTTTTTCTCCGTGTCCTTATTGATTATGTACTTGGTAACATTAATTGAGTTTGAAGTTTGATGGTATTTAAATTCAAGTTCTTATTTAAGAAATTTATGGTACAAAATCAACTATTTTATACATATATAAATATATATTTAAGAAATTATTAATAAAGTCAACGTTGGTCAACGACCGATGCGTTACCGACGCGTCACCGACTCAGCCGAGGTGACCTTTTTAGGTCTCGACCGATGCGTCCCCGACCCACGACTTTTACAACCTTGCATGTATGTATGTAATTTATTTACTCGTGCACGATGTGGGTCTTCGGTGCCACATCGTGAGTATTGGGCGTTATGTCATGAGATGGTGACTTATTGAAGTTATGGGTGAAGAGAACTACGGGTCGGTAGTGTCTCATTAGGTGACTCACAAGCCGGTGACACCTCATGGTGGTTCACGAGGCAGTGATCCCTTTTGTATCTCGTTAGGTGAGTCACAAGTCGGTGACACCTCTTGGAGGTTCACAAGTCGGTGACCTCGTATGTATTGGCGGGTGATTCGCAAGTCGGTGACACCCTATAGTGCTTCACAAGTCGGTGACACTTATTGGTGGTGCTTCACAAGTCGGTGATGCCACATAGCGTTCACAAGTCGGTGACCCATACGTATTAGTGGGTGGTTCGCAAGTCGGTGACACCCTTTAGTGATTCACAAGTCGGTGACACCTTATGATGATTCACAAGTTGGTGACATCATACGAGTGAGACTCGACGTTATTGGTCGTCTACAATTCGGTAGTGCCATAGCGGTGAACGGTTTGTTATGTTTATGCATTGTTATGATTTAGTATATTGTTGCGGCGATTTATATATTAACGTTGTTGCTAGTTGTATGTTTAGTGATTCTAGCTCGTTTATGTATTTGTTTGCATGGTAATTGTAAGTGGATGCGCGTAAGTAAGCTATATATGTATATGTGTAAGTATTGCATTCACTAAGCGTTAGCTTACCCTCTCGTTGTTTACATTTTTAGGTGCGGAAGCGGTTTTGGCAAGGGTATGCTCGGGACTAGATGATTTCCCCTTTTGCTACTTGCATGGATTACTTTTGGATTCGACCTAGGATTGGGTAGTTTATCCCCAAACATCATGCTCATAGTTTTGTTTGGAACTTAAAATCTTGTGGTCGAACTTGTATTTTGTACTTAAAAGGTAATTTGGGCATATGTGAGCCGGTGTCGTAAAACTTGTTTTATTATTGAATCGCGTTAGTTTTACTTATATTAATGTGTTGTGAAAAGCGTTTCGTCTAAATGTGTCGGGAAGTGGGAGATCTTTAAACGAAAATTGGAAAATTTGGACAGCGGGCTGTCAGGCTATGTGCGCGCCGCCCACATATGGGGCTGCGCGCTGCGCACCCTATCTGTATAAAAAATGTATTTTGCGTATTCGGTTGGATAACGGGTTGGGTCGTTATAATGGGTAAGAGTACTACGGGATATGTGTTCATGGTTGGTAAGACGGCGGTTAATTGGATGTCTAGACTACAAAGGAGTGTTGCTTTGTCGACCACCGAGGCCGAGTATATGGCCATTGCGGAAGCTTCTAAGGAGCTTGTTTGGTTGAAGAACTTCTTGTGTGAGTTGAGTAAAAGACAAGAAATTTGCGTCTTATATTGTGATAACCAAAGTGCAATCAATCTCGTGAAGAATCTGGTGTTTCATAATCCTACGAAACACATTGATTTGAGGTATCATTTTATTCAAGAACGTATTGAGAATGGTACTTTGATATTGGAGAAAGTCTTTGGTATGAAGAATCTCGCGTATATGCTTACTAAGGTGGTGTCAATGGACAAGTTGAGGTTTTGTATAGCCTCAACGGGTCTTCTCATGAACTAATGAGAAGGTGATGACCGACTAGGCAGATAGAGAGATGATGGTTCGATTCTAACAAGAAGTGTTGAAGACCATGTATCGAAAGTCTGCTTATCCGGCGTATATGATAGGAGTGTGCGTGTCCCAAATGGAGTTTGGCGGTAAAGAGTGCTTTGGCGGTCTTGGTTAGTTTGTATGATGGGTTGACAATGTGAGTCATAAGTTTGACTATCTTCAAGTGGGAGATTGTTGGATGTGAAGAATATCAAAACAAAAGGATTCAGACGAACAGGGAGGCGCGTCGCGGCCTTGGAAGGCGCGACGCGGCCTAGTACAAGAACAGAGCATCAAGTTTGAGAAAACGTTTGTCTGAAGATTTGCCTTGGAGGCGCGGCGCGGCCTCATATGGCGCGACCCGACTTGTCTGACGGGGGAGTTTCCATATTGACGTTTTTCTTGTTCTCCAAGGTGTTTCCTTGTTGTTTTTGGCCTATATAAGCATCCTATTGTAACCTTCAGTTGTATCTACGAATTATGTCAATAAAATCTCCTTAGTTGGTCCGTGGATTAAAGTAATCGACATTCGATTACATATGACCACGTTAAATCTCGCGTTTTTAATTCTTTTATTATTATTCTTTCGTTTGTCAATTGTGGAAGAGTAATTCTATGGAATTACTCTATTGTTTGGATCATATAATCCTTACAATTAACAACGAGATACTTGAAATATGAATATCCAGATTGACCCCGAGGGGGCTTTCTCCCGGATAAATTCAGGATTCAAACCCGATCCGCCTGCTCCTCGGGATGGTTAAATGATCGAGTTCCTGTAATGCGATTCGGGTTCTCCCGAACGCGCGTGTGTGTGTGCGCGCGCGTGCAAATGATGAGTGTCGTTGAAATAATGCAAAGCTTGCCGTTCAGAATAAAACAACGGGCTACTTGATACCGTTGGGATACTCGTTAACCCAAAAGTTAATAAATAAATGGGAATTCCTGATTGACATGGGTTCGAGTTTAAGACATGATTTTTTAGTTAAGTTCGGTTCTAAAATTACCTATACCCGGTGAAAATCCGACCCAATTCCATCCCCGTACTACAAGCTTTTTATGTATCGTAATACTATTTGTAAGAGCACTATAATGCTTCTGATTGGCCAAATTGGACGGCAAAACACTGTAGTGCCCACTTGAAAAAATCGATCGCCTCTTTTTTTATAGAACTTCAAATTTTTTGCATTCAGCCCCTAACTATAGATAAATTTTTTTTTTTTTTTTTGAAAAGCAAAAGTATTATTATTATTATATGGAATATTACAATACAAGTCCCTATATGCTTTTATACAATGCTATAAACGAAACGGATCAGCTGAGAAAATATGGAATAATTATCTGAACTTATGATCGGGGGAGACGTAGACTAGATAACACTACGAGGGACGAACTTGCGTAAAAGAACAACAAGCGGGGAAGGAGGGGACAACCGTGCCGATCAAGCGACTACAAAGTTGACACACAACCAACCCATTTAATCTAACCCACATAGGCTATATAGAATAACGAAACCATCCCGATTTGAATTAAGTTATGTTAACCGACGCCTATGCGGTTTGAAGGAGGTGACACGTAAAATGACGGGTTGAGTAGCCATTGATGCCAATCGATAGGTGTTTTCTTCCGTGAACGATTTGAGATCCAGCTAAAGCTTTGAGATTGGATCTCGGAGATTATCACAGCGGGGTTCCATATTTTTCCGGAAAAAATCTTTAAGTTCCTATGTTTCCAAATAATGTAGCACGCAATCCATTTAGCAGCTTGCCATATTGAAGAACCAATGGAATTATGTGATATGCCTTGATCCGAGATGATGGCATCATTGATGTTAGAGATACTTATGTTGTTTTGATTCCACCAATCGAGAAATTGTATCCATATTGAAGATACTTTTTGACAATTTAACAACGCGTGATCAATGGTTTCAATTTGGTGCTCACATAAGGGACATAAGATGGTGTGAAGGTCAATTCCTTTTTTATCGAGTTCGCTTCTAACCGGGATTTTTTGTTGAACGGCCCTCCATGAGAAAATGAATATCTTTTGTGGAACGAATTTGTTTTGAGGTAGTGAAAGGTTTCTAGAGTTTGTGCCGTATTTAAGCTTATTGATCAGATTTGACAGTGCTGCTGAAGTGTAGATGCCGGATGTGTCAAGGGAACATTTCCATGAGTCGGGGCGATCTGAAATAATAACAGATGTTATTAGGTTGTTGAGCTCCGTGAGATAATCCTTTGCACGACCACTAGGAGGGCGGGACCAATCCCAATTACCGATCGAGGTAGAGTTAACGTTCATTATTCTATCAGCAACAGTTGCTTCTTTGCGGGATTCCAACATGAATAGTCTATGAAATGTATCTTTTAAGCACTCAGATCCGATCCATATATCATGCCAGAAGCTTATTGATGTGCCATTTCCTATGCGCTTTGAAATCGAGGATGTGAAGGTTGTGCCTATATTGTCAGCAACTTTTCCAGCTTTAATAATCTCTTTCCAAATGGTGCGACCTGAAATGTTCCTGCATAAAAAGTTAGTATCCAACCCTCCCCCCGGCCCATAAATGCTTTTGATTATTTTTACCCATAATGCATTATCTTCGTTTTTAAAACGCCACCACCATTTACAAAGTAGTGATATGTTTTTAGCAAAGAGGGACCCCACGTTTAAACCCCCACAATCGTATGGCAAAATTATTTGGTCCCATTTGATCCAATTAATTTTATTATCGTTTGAAGATCCTCCCCAGAAGAATTTCCGTCTTTTAGATTCAAGTACCTTAAGGATAGCGGATGGTGCATGAAATAAGGAGAAGTAGTATAATGGGATACTACTAAGAATTGATTTGATGGTCGTAAGTCGACCTCCGAAAGAAATAGACTTAGCAGCCCAATCTGAAAGCCTTTTGTCGAATTTCTCAACGATCGGCTGCCACGAGGAGGCGTGAGATGTGGGTACACCAATAGGAAGTCCAAGATAGGAGAACGGGGTATGACCCGCAGAGCAGTTCATGTAGCAAGCCATTTGTTCGGTTTCGATCGTAGATGTACCTATACCGTAAAGTTTGCTTTTACGGAAGTTAACTTTGAGGCCTGAAATATTTTCAAAACATTTTAGTAGTTTGGAGATATATTTGGCGTTTCTTTTATTCCATTCGCCGAAGAAGATTGTATCATCAGCATATTGGAGGTGTGTAATATTGAGATTGTCATGTCCGATCTTTAATCCTTGCAAATGACCATTGGCTAATGCTCTTTTGACAAGTATGTTAAGACCTTCAGCAACAATGATGAACAGGAATGGCGAAATGGGGTCACCTTGTCGAATTCCCCTTTCAGGGGAAAATTCTTTGGTGGGAGAGCCATTGATTAGTACAGAAATAGATGATGACCAAAGGCATGCCCGAATGAAACCAATCCATTTTGGACCAAAACCCATGAAGTGCATGGTTTTAAATAGAAAGTCCCACTCAATGCAGTCAAATGCCTTTTCGAAGTCAACTTTAAAGATTAAACCTTTTTGTTTTTTACGTTTTAATTCATCAATTATTTCGTTTGCAATTAGAACACTATCTAGGATATTTCGACCTTTGAGGAAAGCTGTTTGTTCACTACCAATGATTTTATGAATGACCATGGCAAGGCGATTGGAGAGTATTTTGGTGAGAATTTTATAGTAGCTACCTATTAGACAGATTGGGCGATATTCATTTAATCCGATTGGGTTGGGTTTTTTCGGGACTAATGTGAAGAAAGATGCATTACATCCTTTGGAGATTTCTGAGTTTTCCCAGAACCAATCTAGAGATTTAATGAGGTCGGTTTTAATCAGTTCCCAATGTTTTTTAAAGAATCTCATGTTGAAACCGTCCGGCCCAGGAGCTTTAGAGCTATCGCAATTACATATGGCTTCCCATATTTCTTCTTCGTTAAATTTAGCTTCTAGGAGTTGATTGTCCAAGGAAGAAATGTATTCAAGATGTGAAACATGATCGAAAGGGCATTCGTCACGTAAGTGTTTGGATCGGAAGATGTTGTTAAAATAGGAATATGTTTCTTGTTTTATTAGATTAGGATCTTCAGTCCATGTACCATTAATTGAAAGCCCGTGGATGTTGTTTTTACTTGTTCTTCTTTTGATATAGTTATGAAAGTATTTCGAATTTTCATCACCCTCAAGCGCCCATTTGATTCTAGATTTTTGTTTAAGCATGTTTGTTTTCTTTTTTTCTTTGACGATGTGATGCATTTTTTCATCGATCCATTTTTGTTTTTCAGTTTCGGATAAAGGTCTAGTTTCGGCGGTTTGTTCCCAATTATTACATTCAGTAAGATGATCACGTATTTGGGAGTCTAAGTTATCAAGTTGATTACTATGTTTTTTAAGTTCTAATTTAACGTTTTTTAGTTTGTTACGGAAAATGCAGTCAGGCCTATTCCCACTAATTGGGATCAACCAAGCCTTTTCTATGATGGTGTCGGCATCTTTTAAATCTAGCCATGTGTCAAAGACACGTATTGGCTTAGGGCCAGAATCGAGGAGGTTATTTCTTAGGATAATGGGACAGTGGTCAGAAAGGTCCCGATCAAGAGTTTTGGAGGATGTGTTGGGCCAGATAGTGAAGATGCCATCGGAAATGAGGAATCGGTCAAGTTTACTAAACTTCATTGTTTTTTCACAAATCCTTGTGAACCTTTTACCGCCTAAAGGAAGATCAATTAATCCAGAGTTATTTATAAAGTTATTAAAATTATCTGCCCAATTTTGATTATACTCTGTGTTCATGCGTTCTGTTTTGTTTCTTACTTCGTTGAAGTCACCAAAAACAATGTGTGGGATATTAAGGGAGTTAGTAAGGGATGAGAGTTCGCTCCAAAGTCTAAGTTTTTTTGAATGGGAATGGGGGCCATAAACATTAATGAAGGCAATTTCAGAGTCATGACCCGCCCACGTGCCACAAATTGCAAGAAAGAATTCACCCTCAATAGCATAGTTGAACGAAAAGATATTAGTATCCCAAATAGTTAGGATACCTCCGGAAGCACCATCCGAATCCTTTTGGACGAATTTAAAATCAGAATTACCCCAGAAAGATTCAATGGTGTTGTCACGTGTTTGGCCGCATTTGGTTTCCTGGAGGCCTAGAATTGATGGTTTTTCTTTATAGCAAATACGTTTAAGCCAGCTTATTTTACCCGTTTGTCCAATACCCCGAATATTAAGAGAAATCGTACACATGAGAAAAAACTTACAGAATCGATGTGACGGAGGTGGATTCATGGGTTGTTGCGACGAATCCCGATGCTTTTCCCGAATTCGAACGTATCCAAGCTTTTGCTAGAGGTAGAACCTGTCTTTTTAGTCTTTTTGTTATGTACCATGTCCATATGAGATCCCTTCGAGAAGTAGGATGTGCTACCACCACCGTTAGACGAGGACTTACAACGTTTAGCCAGTTGAGAGATTCTAAGCTTTTGGCCACTTCTAGCTAGATGTTTGATGTAAAGCATATTGGATCTAGGTCTTTTAAAATCTGGGTTTTGAGAGGTGTTTTTTGACTTAATGATAGGTTTGGCGATGGTGCTAGAAATTTTTCTCTTTTTAGAAATTTCTTTACCCGTATAAAGTAAAGGTTCGAGGTTGAAAGGATCGGAATTTGTTTGTTGTGTAGCGTTAGGGGCAGGCATAAAATTTAATGGAGAGTTGGATTGAGGGTTTAAAGGGGTAGTACAGGGGGTGTCGTTTGTGGTATGGTGAGGGAGGGTTTCGGGAACAGAATCTGCATGTTCTTGTGTCACTATTGGTGAGCATAAATCATTTGTTAGAATGTGTTGAGGTGAGCTGTCCATATTAGATTTACCCGAGATGTGGCTAGGTGTAACAGGGGTATCATTTACATGATTCGATGGGCCGTTAATAACAGTGTTGGGCTGCGGGATTGCAAGGGTATCCTCTCTTGGTGGGCTTGGGGGGGTATTGGTGGTAATGGGCTGCGTGATTACAGTGGACTCCAAAGGGATGGTTTTTGGTTTTGGTTGATATGAGGTGGTATTATATGGCCTTGCAGTATTAAAATCAGGAATAGGAGGTGGTTCAATTGGATCAGTTTCATTCGATGGGCTAGTTTCTTTTGTAGAGCTAGTATTATTTAAAACAGTTTCGGGATTGGAAGGATTATGGGTGTGAGGGTTTGTGGTGTCAAAGTGGTTGATGGGTTTCGATATGCTAGGAGATTGGAGAGATTGGTTATCGGCATTATTATTAAAGGGACGAGTATCCATTCGTTTAGAGGAATTAGAGGAGGTTTGGTGAGGAGGCGTGGGATCGTGGTTGTTGTTACGGGTGGTCTTTTCAGCGTTTCCTTCAACTCGATTTTCACAATCCAAGTGGGACTCTTCGTCAGAAATGTGATCGTCCGAAAGAATTTCATCATCCCAATTCGACGAATTATCGATATCACCATAAGTGTTAAACATAGAAAAGTTTTGAACTTCAATGATGTAAGCCTTAGATTGATTGACGTCACCGGGGTTGATAATAACTTGGCCGTTTATCGGTGAGAAATTGTTTGTTTTGATAATTACCGAGCCATGCGATAAATCTTGGTTGTTCTCATTGGTTATAGAGCAATTAAACGTTTCAATTACCTCGCCCCAATTTTTTGCTAAGTCAATGAATGTGGATTCTAACCAACAAGTAATAGGTACCCCGAATATGTTAACATAAACAAGTCTACCAGAGGTTTTGTAAATTTCGGGATCCCATGGGTTTATATCTTCAAGCCATTTCCATAATGGGTGTTCCGAATTGTTAATCAAGTCTAGGGCCGGGTTGGGTTCCTCAAATATAAGCATTAGATCATGCCCGCCCAGGTATTTGATAGTAAACCCACCAAGGTTTTCACTTTCACATATTTCATTAAAATATTCAAGGAATTCAAGATCTTTAACTTTGGCAATAACCGCTTGACCAAGTATTTGGATAAGATCATCATTAGAATTTACCTTAATCGAGGGGATGCCGTAGTTTGTAGCCTGCTTGTTTAGGACCACTTCTTTGAAATTCCTTTCGTCTACAGGTGAGTTAAATGCAACCTTAACATTGTTCCTAGAACCCGATTTTGCATTGTTAGGCTGTGGAGCTTGTTTCTTTCCTTCGGGATCACGGGCCTTGTATACTTTGAGTAAATTGTCACCCGCAACAATGAGACTTAGTCTCCTCGCAAGAGAATCTTTGTGGTAATCTGGAACGTCTAAGAATCTAACAAAACCAAACTTCCTTCCGTTTTTTAAGGTCTTCCTGGGGATGTAAACCTCGTGGATATTGCCATATTTTTTGAAAACATCCCATAAGTCCGTTGAACACCAGTGTTCGGGAAAGTTGTGGAAGAGGTATGAAGTAATTCTAGACTTGTCGATCGGTTTTGGCAATTGATTTGTTTTAGAATTATTCGCATCTGGAAAAGGCTTGCCATAACGATTGATAAGGTTGGTGGCTGATTCCCGTATTTTGAAGTTGTTGTATAATTGATTGTAGGATGAGTTTAACCTTGTCGAGTGATGATAGAGACCAGATTTGGATCGGACAAGGTGGGTTGGATTCTGCTGGTTATTGTAATTAGGGTTAGGGTTTTTTGAAGGTGAGTTTTGCTTATTATGATCAATTTTAACCCAAATACCCTGATTGATAGGCTGATATCGGATATGCTTGTTATCAGCAAAGAAAGATTGTTTCGACTGGGATTGGTTGTTCGATGCTTTTGGTGTAAAAGGGGATGTCGGTATGTTTGACATGATAAAAGAGTATTTCAAATAGAATAGCACGTAGAAGAAGAAAACAAAAACAGAAATTAGAATCAAAAAATCGAAAGCAGAATGTTTAGATTAGGGTTTCTAACCAAGAAGAAGATGAACAGACATGAAGGAGAGAGCGTCATGGGAGAGAGCCGTTTTACATCATAAAATGAGTACCAGATCCAGTTTGGAAAACAGATTGTAGTGAAGAGATGGTGCGATGGTGGTTGTTCGGATCCAGATGTCGATCTTGAAGAAAATGAAGATGGTTGCTAAGATCCAGATCGAATAACGATGAAGATGGTTGTTAAGAAGATGAAGATGGTTGTTCAGATCCAGATCTCGATGTTGAAGAAGATGAAGATAGTTGTTCAGATTCAGATCCAAGAAAAAACGTCATGAGTTTACCTTACCTGGAGAAAGTGGTATTTTTACTCACAGACGCGACATATCCTTTCAACTATAACTATAGATAAATTTACAATTTCACCCATACAAAGTGGGAGCGATACGACCTTTTTTTGGCTTTTGACTCGTATCCTTTGTGTCTTTTATTCACAATGATGTGACATTAAATACCTATCATGTGAAAGTCACGTGACATTTTTTTTCAGTTTTCAACGTCAAGAACTCAAGTTATGTATTTTTTCTTTTCTGAAGTTTTAAATTTTTTACATTTATTTTATTAATTTGTAATTTTAACAATAACCTTATTCTATGTTATTAACGTCAATAGATAGGCCGTGGAGGATCTAGGATTGGTAGTCACTGATATCATCGGTTAAAACTCCTAAATTTTTTTACTAGATGTCTTATTTCAATGGTATCACTAAAAAAATGTACAGTATTCAGTGGTTGTTACTAGTTAAAAATTCAAATTTTTTTCACCACATCGCGTATTTCAATAGTGTCTCGTGCCAACACTGAACCTATATTAGATTCGCCCCTGTAGTTATTATTGACTTTTTTTTTTTGCCTTTCAAAAAAAAAAGTTATTAAAAAAAATTATTAAATCGCCGTTCAAAAAAATAAAAAAATATTGACTTTTTTAATAATTTTTTTTAAACATTTTAAAAATTAAAGTATGCGAGTTTGATTGTTAAATTATAGAAAATTAAATTTTGCGGATTTGATCGGTTTAACTGAATTTTTTATAATTTTGTTATGCACAGTACGGGTCATATAATAAAACGGGAAACATATAGTTTTGTACAACGGTAACTATCTCGTCCGCTGTAATCTTTTTTTTATGTCTCTTGGGCCCATCTAAGCGGTTCTAGCAAACTATACCTATATATAATTATCATCATCGGTGCGAACAGTAACAAGGATATTATTGTCTTTTTTGAGCCTACTCAACTTTTTTTTTCAAGTAACGAAACTATTAGTATCTTTTTCATTTTTTTTAAACCCATTCCATTTCCCAGGCCTAGCGAAGCAGTCCCAGTTCGTTTCCTCGTTTCATTATAGCATGTCACTATAACAACTTACATATAACAATATATATGTCTATTGACTAAAACACCCATTTTACCAACTATATATAACGATTCGCCCTCAAAAAAAGTTATTGCCAAAATGCCCTCGCAAGTCACAAGGTCATACGACTCTGCGACTCGTGATTATCACGTCATGATCGAGGAAATTCAAGTCGTTAACTGAGACATGGACTCTTGAACGAGACAACATGAGTCTCATCTTGCGACTTACTGAGTTTTATGAGTCATACGATGGCGATGAACGACTCACACGGTTCGTGAGATCCACCTTGCGACTTAAGTTATCATGATAAGATTTCCGATATGATTCTCTGACAGATCTTTGGATTTTAAATGGATAATCGGGGTCCCTTGTGTTGCGACTCGTGATTATTGAAACTTGTTCTATCTCAAAAATGGAACCTTTGAATCCGATCAATTGGTTGTTCTTCAAGGTTTCACCTTCGATAATGTCAAAAAAAATTGAAATTGCAGTTTTTTTCCGATGATGGTGGTGGTTGACGGCGTGGTTGTCGGCAGTGGTGGTTTGTTTTCGTTGTTTAATGTTTAGTAATTGGCGTAATTGAGAAATAAAGAGTTTTAAAACGTTTTTGGTTGGTAACCATGTGTAACGGGCGGCAATGTCGCATAATCATAAATTTGGATTGGTGAACGACAGTAACGGGTTTGTAGGTGTGATGTTAGTGTTGTGGTTTAGTAATAATAAGTAGTTTATTAAGGTCGCAACTCGCAAGGTTCGCATGACTAGACCATGTGACCTTGCGACTCGTTGTTTTCTCGCCATCTCCGTAAACTCTAGATAACGACTTGAATTTCCTCGGCCATGACTCAATAATCACGAGTCGCAGAGTCGTAGTTTGACATTGTGACTTGTGAGAGCATTTTGGTAATAACTTTTATTTTAGAGCGAATCGTTATAGTTGGTAAAATGAGCGTTTTTGTGAACTTCCTTATATATATATATATATATATATATATATATATATATATATATATATATATATATATATATATATATATATATATATATATATATATATTGTAAAACAGTAAAAGTGGTCATTGGATGATGCATATTATAGATTTGTTTTGTACTACACAAGGCTTTCATAGAGTAGTTGCAGATGTAAGTATGTAACTTAAATCTATCAAATGATATATAAACATGAAATATTAGAACAAAACTTATGAAAAACATAATTAACACAAAAGATTTTCAATATTGATAAATTTATATTTTTACAATTTGTTTTTTAAATAACATCATATAACTATATAACTATTGTACAAAAAGATTGAGTATAATTTAGTATCGGTAAGTGGTAATCATCATAAAAGAGTAATAAAGAGATCTCCACAATCTACAGGTAAAAGGTAAAGCACTTACTTTTGTTTGTATGTGAAAGGTAATCACTAAAACAAGACATTACTTTCCATGACACCAAATATTTTATAATTAGATTAGATAATCAGGATTAAATTAGAGCAAGACAATTGTTTTTATTACTCTATTAAACGTTTCATTTTTGTCTGTGTTCTAAAAAAAATTATAGGTAGTACTTTCTTTTGAAAAATATATAAACTCCAGTTTTTAAGTCTTATTTAACTTGTGATATTTATCTTAAAAACCGGTGTTTATAAGTAATAAATAAAAGTAAATTTTCAGACAAAAATAAATTAGAGTGGTTTCATATTGATAAAAGTTTCTTGCGAATTGAACCAGACGTTTTTGTTTTTAGCAAGACTCCTATTCATAGGTTCATTGAGGAGTTTGATGATATGCAGATGTGTCTTTTCGTGTTTGTGTTAAAGATATTAAGAATTTGTCATCTACAGACGGATTTCTTGAAGACGGTTTCCATACAAATTCGATCATGGCGTCAATCGGTCTATTTTGGACGTGTCGTAAGTTGTTCCTTCGGATGTTAGGTTTTATGCAGGGGCGTGTCAGCTTTGGAGACATTCGTTTCTCTCATAATGTCATGTTTATTCTAATTAGTTGAATCTGATCAAGTTTGCTCTTGTCGGGCTTATTGACGTGTCTGATAGTGTCTGTGTTGTTGACTTTGATATTACTCTAATCCTATCGTTCCCCCGGTTCTCTCTCATCCAATTTGTAACGACACAACCCGATATCCATCCAAAAACGTGCTAAAAAAAAATTTCTGGGACAGTTCATCTGGACGGCGTCCAGCTATCCGGACGGCGTCCAGCTCTGAAGGACTGGACAGCGTCCAGCCATCTTGGACAGCGTCCAAATACACTAAAAAGTTCTGATCAGTTTTTCTTATACACGCGGGCGAAAAACCCGCTTCCCGACACTTTTAAACCAAATCACTTTCACAATATGTTATAATAGTTAAACCTAAGAGTTTTTCACAATAAACCGAGTTTTACAACACCGGGCCCACATCGACCCAAATTACCACCAACTGACCATTTCGACCCATTTAGTTTAATTCAAAACATAGACCGAGCATGGTGATTGGGATACGCTACCCAATCCTAATCAAATCCAAAAGCAAGTATTCTAAAGCAAACTACGCAAGTTCACTAGTTCCAGCGCTTACCCGAGCCACCGCATCCATGCAATCTATAAAAATGTAACAACGAGAGGGTAAGCTAACGTTTAGTGAGTGAGAATATACTACGTACATATATATGCATAAAATGGATACGCCACACAAATAATAAAATACCGCATACCGGAGCATCCAAGCCTAAATGCAAGCTAAGCTAAGCATACCGTACGATCACTAAGCAACAAGCTAAAGATACATCAACAAACATAAGTTCACCAACGACGATGTGAACAATGCCAATAAGCTACACCCGGAGGGTTAGCTACATCACAACAATACGACAATATATATATATATATATATATATATATATATATATATATATATATATATATATATCAATATATAAACGTCTAAGGTTAACCCCTTAACCCAATACCGAGAACCAAACACCACAATGAAGATTGGCCGAACTACACGAGCCTTAGTAAATCCGCATACACACGAGACTACTATCTTCAATAACACAACATCGAGGTTGGCCGAACTACACGAGCCTTAGTGAATCCGAACTACACGAGATCACTACCTCAATAAGATGACCGAACTACACGCGTCACCGTGAATCCGAACTACACGAGACTCACTTCCGATAAGATGACCGAACTACACGCGTCATCGTGAATCCGAACTACACGAGATCCACTTTCACAATTCAAAACCCACGGTCACGAGATTATAAAATCCACCACATCGGGGTTATCCACAACACAACAATATCAACCCTTCGCCAATGGGGTAATATACTCCACATCACAAACGCGTGTGATAACGTACACACAAAACGTGTACCTCGCCAAGGGTGGTCAACCAAGACGCACAACCGTGCCAATTGGACCTAAACGCAAGTCCATCAAATCCACCTATATGTGAAGTGAGCTCTATAACCGAGAACCACTTCACCAGACCCGCACCCATCCTACACATACATATGCACATAGGATATTAACACTCACCTTATCGCCTTGATGAATGCCACCGAAATAATTCGCAACCCGTCAATGGAAAGTACCTATTCCATTATCACAAAACACACAACACAATTAGAGTTAACTTACAAACCAACCCATTTGACACTTAGTGCAAATTCGACCCAAATGCACTTTCAAGCACAAAACGCGCCCAAACTAAACAATAATCACTAACAATAGTGACAATGGTCCTAATACACCAAATACACCCAAACACAAGTGTTAAACACTCGTCTTGCCCATTTTGACACCAAAACCCTAATTCGACCCATTTCAAAATTAGGTAACCAAACACACCCAAAAGTGTTCCAACACTTCCATAATCACTAACCCTAGTGATTAAACTCATTTTCAAAGCCTAATCAAGGCCAAATCGTCAACCAACCCAAAACCCGCCAAGCGACAAGAATAACTAGTCACCACAAACCCATTTTATCATCTAAAAGGGTTTTACAACAATCTAGCTCAAAACCCTAACTTGAATATCAAATTTAACAAATGAAATTCGGAGTTTGAGCTTACCAATACTACCACAACGTAGCCGTGAACGAGATGAACACCTTTAGAACCCGAGCTTTGGTGAGAATCCGACTCCTTCTTCTCCAAATCAAGCTCTCTCTCTCTCTCTAAAACTCCTCCTCTCTCTCTAGATAAGGTTGAGAGTGTTTGTGTGGGTGATACTGGAGCAAATGAGGCTCCTAGAACTGATCTTGTGGCCTTAACTCGTTCCACATGTGAAAATACCATTTTGCCCCTCTAAATATCTTATATTTAAACAGCTGACCCGTCAGACAAGTTAGACGGCATCCAACATTCTGGACGGCGTCCCACCCTTCACAACTGGACGGCGTCTCACCATCCTGGACGGCGTCCCAAACAACTGAAAAGGCAGAAACAGAAACAGGGTGTTACAACTCTCCCCCACTTAGAATCGATCACGTCCTCGTGATCCTCGTCACTTAAACCAAACAGACCACACTCCACGGTCCTCAACATAAGTCCCAACCGACTTCCTAGGCAACTCTTCCCAACGAATCACCTTTAACAACCTAAAATCGTCACTCGCGATTTATCAAATCCACAATCCGAGCACTAAAACCTTACTCATTCCCTCGCATTGGGAAAACTCATCCAATCTCTAACCGAGATATCAACCCTGTAGCGTACCATTACCAAGTACAATGCTAATGTAACCACATACCAACATAGCGTCAACCATCTAAACCGACGATGACCGAACAAAAGCGAACCCTTACGGATAACACTTACCACCTAACATCCCTTGTAGTGCGCAACACGTCCAATACGCAACTATCATAACATCATAATCCAACGGCTAAAGCCGATAGCGCCCAAAACGACTATGGCAACTCTAAACCCAAGGTGTACAAAATTGACTATCGTCACACCCGTAATAACATGTGAGCGAAGCATAGCTATCGCATCACTAATCATACAACATGGTCCTCACGACCCCACCATCGGTGTATAAAACAACCGATAGTTCCCACAACATGGTCCTTACGACCCCACCATTGGTGTATTAAAACAACCAATAGATCAAACATCATGGTCCTTACGACCCCACCATCGGTGTATAAAACAACCGACAGATCGCACAACATGGTCCTTATGACCCCACCATCGGTGTATAAAACAACCGATAGATCACACAACATGAAGGCTGGCCGAAAACACACGTGCCTTAGTGAATCCGAACTACACGCGACTCACTACCTTCACCACAACAACAATTGGGATTAGCCGAACTACACGCGCCTTAGTGAATCCGAACTACACGAGAGTCACTATCCCAAAGGAATGACCGAACCACACGAGTCATTTGTGAATCCGAACTACACGAGACTCACTCCTCAATACAATGACCGAAACCACACGAGTCATTGGTGAATCCGAACTACACGCGATTCACTTCCACAATAAGATGACCGAACTACACGCGTCATCGTGAATCCCAAAAACACGCGCGATCCATAATCTCAACACAGGAATGGTACTCGCATTTCCCACCGGTACTCGCATTTCCCGATAATGTTACACCATACCGACATAACACTACTCCCTTGATGAAGTCAGCGGACCCCGAAGGTCATGCTCCACCAATCAATAATCCCATGATGAAGTCAGCGGACCCCGAAGGTCATGCTTCACCAATCAACGCCCTTTTGGCCTCGAACAACGAGTAGCGTCACATCGCGCTCTGCTACGCCATAGTGAATCCTAACGGATACCACTAACCATTCACACAATCGAGCGAGGACCACCTATATCGAACATAGGCACAAAACAATAATTCTCTAGAAGAGAATCCGATATGCATATCCCTTAACCGAGGGATTTCACCTTGCTCGCCATACACGTCCATTATCTCTCAACGAGATTTACCACATTACCACCTCGGTGATAATTCAAATCCAAAATCATAAGTACAATTTAACCGAAATTGTACTCTACCACAAATCGACCAAAACTAGGTCCCAACACAAATTTCAGATCTACCATAAGCATTATCCGAATTCTCACCCTAAGGTCTCCTCGTGCGGGAGTGTAACTCCCCCACTTGGAACTACGTTCCATATCCACAACTCGTACAACCGTATAATGCTACCAAAGGTAGACGTTACCCACAATTTGGGTTCACACGACCCATCACCAAATCTTGCTCCAACCTTGAGCACACGAAGGATTTTAACCAATCCTTAAACACTTCGAACGTAAAGTTCATCACAAACTACACAAACTTTTCTCTCGCAATCATCCAATTGCCATAGTTTGTCAACTTCCACCTAGTCACTCAAGTACCTAAAGGTTTCACTTCGGTACCCTAAGTACAATGTAACCACAACATAATCAGAGTCAAACACCACGCTAGTAGGTATAAAAGAGGCACCTAATGTCGCGTCACATAGACTCCTTTACCAACATACCTCGAGATCCAAAACACTTGATTTCAAGGGTTTCATCCCACCCGCCGAACCTCATGGTTCATCAACTTCAACACACAAGCGAACACGCGCTTTATAATCAAACACTAAAACCCATTTCCATTGCTTGGTAAAAACATTTCCCAAATACTAAGGAATGCTTGGTTGCACCAAGTCTTACGCCCTTCGCCCGAAAATCAAACGTCACCATAGGGTACTTCCATTAGGAACGTCACCCATAACAACAATATGCACAACACAAGGCATTTAATCAACTCAAATTCAAACGGCACATAATAAATAATCAAAGGACATATTTATTAAAATGAAACGTACCTTAACGTCTCCTTGCCGCACCCGTCCCCGCTAACTCGGGACATTTCGACTTACGATGTCCTTCTTCTTGGCAATTGAAGCACACCATGCCATCACCCTTTGGCACCGAACATTCCCATGACTTGTGACCCCTCATGCCACAATTGTAACATCTAGACGCACTAGAATCCGGTATACCCGTCCGTGTACCACCCGTGCTCACACTCGGACCCTTAGTCCTCTTACTTAGAGAACCATAAGAAACAACCCTTCTTTCACTTGAAGGTTCACCCTTCTTGGATCGCGAATACGACTCGAAACCTCTAGCCAAGGCGAATAATTCCGCAAACGATTTCGCTTGACCCCGACTAATTTTACTCTTCAAGTCATCATTCAAGGTCTGATAGAAATCCCCCATCAACATACGATCATTCCCCAAATACTCCGGGCAAAAACGAGCCTTCGCCATAAAGGTTGTATTAAGAGTATTCAAATCCATAGATCCTTGTCGCAAATTTCGCAACTCATTACGCAACTCCCACAAATCAGTTGAAGTCCGGAACTCCTCAAAGAATTCCTCCTTAAATTCGTCCCACGATAAAGCCATAAACGTTTCGCCACCGACAAGATCAATCTTACCATCCAACCAATCCCTCACCCTACCCCGCAACAAACTAGTAGCGAGTCTCGTCTTTTTCTCGGGAGGGCATTCAATAGTACGAAAACACCCTTCGACATCCGAGATCCAAGTTGTGCTTACCAAAGGATCTGGTTTTCCGTCGTACATCGGGGGTTTAGTCCTCATGAAGCTCTTAAGACAATGTTCCATTTCACCACTACTCTGAGATTCGGAATACTTCCTATCCATTTCTTCTCGAAACACACTCATTTGCTCCGCAATGGTGGCCGCAACTCTAGCGTTAAACTCCAAATCGTCCGTCTCGATCCCGTTTCCCGTCGCCATACTAAGGAATGCAAAGCGATTAGATCACGAACGTATAAAACCACACAAGCACACACCTTCCCATCTTGCTCAACACTCATCGTACATCACTTGCTAGACACGATTTGCACCCGTAATAAGGTTTGCAAATCCTTATTACGCACACACGCCGTATCAACTCGTTAGTACAACGACCGCCTCGCTTGATGATATAAACAAACACAAACAAAATTCTACGCGATATAAACACACGCGAGAATTATCATCACAACACAATAATATATTAATAATATCCGCATTACTAAAATAACGTTAGTCCACCTACAAAGAAGGCACTAACTATAACCTATTCCGACCCGTACTCCTACAAGTCCCGCAACAAATAAGCACACACAAAAGTCTAAGTCTAGGAACCTATCTCAAGTCACCTAAATCCCTTAGACCATGCTCTGATACCACTTGTAACGACCCTACCCGTATCCATCCAAAAACGTGCTTAAAATTTTTTTCTGGGACAGTTCATCTGGACGGCGTCCAGCTATCTGGACGGCGTCCAGCTCTGAAGGACTGGATGGCATCCAGCCATCTTGGACGGCGTCCAAATACACTAAAAAGTTCTGATCAGTTTTTCTTATACACGCGGGCGAAAAACCCGCTTCCCGAAACTTTTAAACCAAATCACTTTCATAATATGTTATAATAGTTAAACCTAAGAGTTTTCCACAATAAACCGAGTTTTACAACACCGGGCCCACATCGACCCAAATTACCACCAAGTGACCATTTCGACCCATTTAGTTTAATTCAAAACATAGACCGAGAATGGTGTTTGGGATACGCTACCCAATCCTAATCAAATCCAAAAGCAAATCTTCTAAAGCAAACTACGCAAGTCCACTAGTTCCCGCGCTTACCCCAGCCACCGCATCCATGCAATCTATAAAAATGTAACAACGAGAGGGTAAGCTAACGCTTAGTGAGTGAGAATATACTACATACATATATATGCATAAAATGGACACGCCACACAAATAATCAAATACCGCATACCAGAGCATCCAAGCCTAAAGGCAAGCTAAGCTACGCATAGCGTACGATCACTAAGCAAAAAGCTAAAGATACATCAACAAATATAAGTTCACCAACGACGATGTGAACAACGCCAATAAGCTACACCCGAAGGGTTAGCTACATCACAACAATACGACAATATCTATATATATATCTATATATATATATATATATATATATATATATATATATATATATATATATATATATATATATATATATATATATATATATATAACGTCCAAGGTTAACCTCTTAACCCAATACCGAGAACCAAAGACCACAATGAAGATTGGCCGAACTACACGAGCCTTAGTAAATCTGCATACACACGAGGCTACTATCTTCAATAACACAACATCGAGGTTGGCCGAACTACACGAACCTTAGTGAATCCGAACTACACGAGATCACTACCTCAATAAGATGACCGAACTACACGCGTCACCGTGAATCCGAACTACACGAGACTCACTTCCGATAAGATGACCGAACTACACGCGTCATCGTGAATCCGAACTACACGAGATCTACTTTCACAATTCAAAACCCACGGTCACAAGATTATAAAATCCACCACATCGGGGTTATCCACAACACAACAATATCAACCCTTCGCCAATGGGGTTATATACTCCACATCACAAACGCGTGTGATAACGTATACACAAAACGTGTACCTCGCCAAGGGTGGTCAACGAAGACGCACAACCGTGCCAATTGGACCTAAACGCAAGTCCATCAAATCCACCTATATGTGAAGTGAGCTCTATAACCGAGAACCACTTCACCCGATCCGCACCCATCCTACACATACATATGCACATAGGATATTAACACTCACCTTATCGCCTTGATGAATGCCACCGAAATAATCCGCAACCCGTCAATGGAAAGTACCTATTCCATTATCACAAAACACAAAACACAAAACACAATTAGAGTTGACTTACAAACCAACCCATTTGACACTTAGTGCAAATTCGACCCAAATGCACTTTCAAGCACAAACTAACCAATAATCACTAACAATAGTGACAATGGTCCTAATACGCCAAATACACCTTAACACAAGTGTTAAACACTCGTCTTGCCCATTTTGACACCAAAACTCTAATTCGACCCATTTCAAAATTAGGTAACCAAACACACCCAAAAGTGTTCCAACACTTCCATAATCACTAACCCTAGTGATTAAACTCATTTTCAAAGCCTAATCAAGGCCAAATTGTCAACCAACCCAAAACCCGCCAAGTGACAAGAATAACTAGTCACCACAAACCCATTTCATCATCTAAAAGGGTTTTACAACAATCTAGCTGAAAACTCTAACTTGAATATCAAATTTAACAAATGAAATTCGGAGTTTGAGCTTACCAATACTACCACAACGTAGCCGTGAATAAGATGAACAACTTTAGAACCCGAGCTTTGGTGAGAATCCGACTCCTTCTTCTCCAAATCAAGCTCTCTATCTCTCTCTCTAAAACTCCTCCTCTCTCTCTAGATAAGGTTGAGAGTGTTTGTGTGGGTGATAATGGAGCAAATGAGGCTCCTAGAACTGATCTTGTGGCCTTAACTTGTTCCACATGTGAAAATACCATTTTGCCCCTCTAAATATCTTAAATTTAAACAGCTGGCCCGTCAGACAAGTTGGACGGCGTCCAACATTCTGGACGACGTCTCACCCTTCACAACTGGACAGCGTCCCACCATCCTGGACGGTGTCCTAAACAACTGAAAAGGCAGAAACAGAAACAGGGTGTTACACAATTGTTGATAACACCCCTCGAATTCTCGTTGAGTTGGCAAAGAGAGTGGTACTTTTTGTGAGGAGTTCATAAGGAAGATTTTGCTTTACAAGGAACATGTCATGCAGGTATGGATCAAGGTGTTGTTGAGGAGGTTGTTGCAGTTGGTGTTTCGAAAATCCTTAAATAGAAGGAAAAGAATGTGGCATCTTGGAAACGGTAGCTAGTGTTGATGTTGTTAAAGTGGTTGGCTCTGATGACGGTGATGAAGAGGACGAGGGACTAGGATGGAGTTTTTATATTCGTCGAGATCAAGCAAGTCTATTCGCTTTGCTAAAGCGGAAGGGGAGCTATTAATGTAGTGTCCAAGAACAAGAAAGTAGCATGTTGTAGTGAGATTTTGTGATTTTATGAGTGAGACCGAGGATGTTCTTAGTTCTCATAGGTAGTAGGAGTTCTTCTTTTGGCGTTTGCATATGCCACGTGAGTATGAAGCATCAAGTTGATTACACATTATTTGCATAAGTCAATTAATAACATTGTGACACGTGTCTCTGAACATTATGGAGGACTCATACCTATAAATAGACTCCTCGCGTCATCACTTAGGGGAATTCATTAACTTGGGATGGAGAACATATTTTCTCATTCACACATTACTTTCTCACTCTAGAATCTTAACGCTTAGCCAAAGAGCGCCAGACGGGCAAACTCATAGTTTGGTTCTGGAAGATTGATAAAGCCACCCCACGGCATCTTGACAGTGATCCGGGTCTGCATGGATTCTGAAATGTCCCGTTCTTATTGATTAAAAACGTTCCATATTAATTGATTTCGTTGCGACTTTTTGACCTCTATATGAGACGTTTTTCAAAGACTGCATTCATTTTTAAAACAAACCATAACCTTTATTTCATAAATAAAGGTTTAAAAAGCTTTACGTAGATTATCAAATAATGATAATCTAAAATATCCTGTTTACACACGACCATTACATAATGGTTTACAATACAAATATGTTACATCGAAATCAGTTTCTTGAATGCAGTTTTTACACAATATCATACAAACATGGACTCCAAATCTTGTCCTTATTTTAGTATGCAACAGCGGAAGCTCTTAATATTCACCTGAGAATAAACATGCTTTAAACGTCAACAAAAATGTTGGTGAGTTATAGGTTTAACCTATATATATCAAATCGTAACAATAGACCACAAGATTTCATATTTCAATACACATCCCATACATAGAGATAAAAATCATTCATATGGTGAACACCTGGTAACCGACAATAACAAGATGCATATATAAGAATATCCCCATCATTCCGGGACACCCTTCGGATATGATATAAATTTCGAAGTACTAAAGCATCCGGTACTTTGGATGGGGTTTGTTAGGCCCAATAGATCTATCTTTAGGATTCGCGTCAATTAGGGTGTCTGTTCCCTAATTCTTAGATTACCAGACTTAATAAAAAGGGGCATATTCGATTTCGATAATTCAACCATAGAATGTAGTTTCACGTACTTGTGTCTATTTTGTAAATCATTTATAAAACCTGCATGTATTCTCATCCCAAAAATATTAGATTTTAAAAGTGGGACTATAACTCACTTTCACAGATTTTTACTTCGTCGGGAAGTAAGACTTGGCCACTGTTGATTCACGAACCTATAACAATATATACATATATATTAAAGTATGTTCAAAATATATTTACAACACTTTTAATATATTTTGATGTTTTAAGTTTATTAAGTCAGCTGTCCTCGTTAGTAACCTATAACTAGTTGTCCACAGTTAGATGTACAAAAATAAATCGATAAATATTATCTTGAATCAATCCACGACCCAGTGTATACGTATCTCAGTATTGATCACAACTCAAACTATATATATTTTGGAATCAACCTCAACCCTGTATAGCTAACTCCAACATTCACATATAGAGTGTCTATGGTTGTTCCGAAATATATATAGATGTGTCGACATGATAGGTCGAAACATTGTATACGTGTCTATGGTATCTCAAGATTACATAATATACAATACAAGTTGATTAAGTTATGGTTGGAATAGATTTGTTACCAATTTTCACGTAGCTAAAATGAGAAAAATTATCCAATCTTGTTTTACCCATAACTTCTTCATTTTAAATCCGTTTTGAGTGAATCAAATTGCTATGGTTTCATATTGAACTCTATTTTATGAATCTAAACAGAAAAAGTATAGGTTTATAGTCGGAAAAATAAGTTACAAGTCGTTTTTGTAAAGGTAGTCATTTCAGTCGAAAGATCGACGTTTAGATGACCATTTTAGAAAACATACTTCCACTTTGAGTTTAACCATAATTTTTGGATATAGTTTCATGTTCATAATAAAAATAATTTTCTCAGAATAACAACTTTTAAATCAAAGTTTATCATAGTTTTTAATTAACTAACCCAAAACAGCCCGCGGTGTTACTACGACGGCGTAAATCCGGTTTTACGGTGTTTTTCGTGTTTCCAGGTTTTAAATCATTAAGTTAGCATATCATATAGATATAGAACATGTGTTTAGTTGATTTTAAAAGTCAAGTTAGAAGGATTAACTTTTGTTTGCGAACAAGTTTAGAATTAACTAAACTATGTTCTAGTGATTACAAGTTTAAACCTTCGAATAAGATAGCTTTATATGTATGAATCGAATGATGTTATGAACATCATTACTACCTTAATTTCCTTGGATAAACCTACTGGAAAAGAGAAAAATGGATCTAGCTTCAATGGATCCTTGGATGGCTCGAAGTTCTTGAAGCAGAATCATGACACGAAAACAAGTTCAAGTAAGATCATCACTTGAAATAAGATTGTTATAGTTATAGAAATTGAACCAAAGTTTGAATATGATTATTACCTTGTATTAGAATGATAACCTACTGTAAGAAACAAAGATTTCTTGAGGTTGGATGATCACCTTACAAGATTGGAAGTGAGCTAGCAAACTTGAAAGTATTCTTGATTTTATGAAACTAGAACTTTTGGAATTTATGAAGAACACTTAGAACTTGAAGATAGAACTTGAGAGAGATCAATTAGATGAAGAAAATTGAAGAATTAAAGTGTTTTTAGGTGTTTTTGGTCGTTGGTGTATGGATTAGATATAAAGGATATGTAATTTTGTTTTCATGTAAATAAGTCATGATTGATTACTCATATTTTTGTAATTTTATGAGATATTTCATGCTAGTTGCCAAATGATGGTTCCCACATGTGTTAGGTGACTCACATGGGCTGCTAAGAGCTGATCATTAGAGTGTATATACCAATAGTACATACATCTAAAAGCTGTGTATTGTACGAGTACGAATACGGGTGCATACGAGTAGAATTGTTGATGAAACTGAACGAGGATGTAATTGTAAGCATTTTTGTTAAGTAGAAGTATTTTGATAAGTGTATTGAAGTCTTTCAAAAGTGTATAAATACATATTAAAACACTACATGTATATACATTTTAACTGAGTCGTTAAGTCATCGTTAGTCGTTACATGTAAGTGTTGTTTTGAAACCTTTAGGTTAACGATCTTGTTAAATGTTGTTAACCCAATGTTTATAATATCAAATGAGATTTTAAATTATTATATTATCATGATATTATCATGTATGAATATCTCTTAATATGATATATATACATTAAATGTCTTTACAACGATAATCGTTACATATATGTCTCGTTTAAAAATCATTAAGTTAGTAGTCTTGTTTTTACATATGTAGTTCATTGTTAATATACTTTATGATATGTTTTCTTATCATAGTATCATGTTAACTATATATATATATATCCATATATATGTCATCATATAGTTTTTACAAGTTTTAACGTTCGTGAATCACCGATCAACTTGGGTGGTCAATTGTCTATATGAAACATATTTCAATTAATCAAGTCTTAAAAAGTTTGATTGCTTAACATGTTGGAAACATTTAATCATGTAAATATCAATCTCAATTAATATATATAAACATGGAAAATTTCGGGTCACTACAGTACCTACCCGTTAAATAAATTTCGTCCCGAAATTTTAAGCTATTGAAGGTGTTGACGAATCTTCTGGAAATAGATGCGGGTATTTCTTCTTCATCTGATCTTCACGCTCCCAGGTGAACTCGGGTCCTCTACGAGCATTCCATCGAACCTTAACAATTGGTATCTTGTTTTGCTTAAGTCTTTTAACCTCACGATCCATTATTTCGACGGGTTCTTCGATGAATTGGAGTTTTTCGTTGATTTGGATTTCATCTAACGGAATAGTGAGATCTTCTTTAGCAAAACATTTCTTCAAATTCGAGACGTGGAAAGTGTTATGTACAGCCGCGAGTTGTTGAGGTAACTCAAGTCGGTAAGCTACTGGTCCGACACGATCAATAATCTTGAATGGTCCAATATACCTTGGATTTAATTTCCCTCGTTTACCAAATCGAACAACGCCTTTCCAAGGTGCAACTTTAAGCATGACCATCTCTCCAATTTCAAATTCTATATCTTTTCTTTTAATGTCAGCGTAGCTCTTTTGTCGACTTTGGGCGGTTTTCAACCGTTGTTGAATTTGGATGATCTTCTCGGTAGTTTCTTGTATAATCTCCGGACCCGTAATCTGTCTATCCCCCACTTCACTCCAACAAATCGGAGACCTGCACTTTCTACCATAAAGTGCTTCAAACGGCGCCATCTCAATGCTTGAATGGTAGCTGTTGTTGTAGGAAAATTCTGCTAACGGTAGATGTCGATCCCAACTGTTTCCGAAATCAATAACACATGCTCGTAGCATGTCTTCAAGCGTTTGTATCGTCCTTTCGCTCTGCCCATCAGTTTGTGGATGATAGGCAGTACTCATGTCTAGACGAGTTCCTAATGCTTGCTGTAATGTCTGCCAGAATCTTGAAATAAATCTGCCATCCCTATCAGAGATAATAGAGATTGGTATTCCATGTCTGGAGACGACTTCCTTCAAATACAGTCGTGCTAACTTCTCCATCTTGTCATCTTCTCTTATTGGTAGGAAGTGTGCTGATTTGGTGAGACGATCAACTATTACCCAAATAGTATCAAAACCACTTGCAGTCCTTGGCAATTTAGTGATGAAATCCATGGTAATGTTTTCCCATTTCCATTCCGGGATTTCGGGTTGTTGAAGTAGACCTGATGGTTTCTGATGCTCAGCTTTGACCTTAGAACACGTCAAACATTCTCCTACGTATTTAGCAACATCGGCTTTCATACCCGGCCACCAAAAATGTTTCTTGAGATCCTTGTACATCTTCCCCGTTCCAGGATGTATTGAGTATCTGGTTTTATGAGCTTCTCTAAGTACCATTTCTCTCATATCTCCAAATTTTGGTACCCAAATCCTTTCAGCCCTATACCGGGTTCCGTCTTCCCGAATATTAAGATGCTTCTCCGATCCTTTGGGTATTTCATCCTTTAAATTTCCCTCTTTTAAAACTCCTTGTTGCGCCTCCTTTATTTGAGTAGTAATGTTATTATGAATCATTATATTCATAGATTTTACTCGAATGGGTTCTCTGTCCTTCCTGCTCAAGGCATCGGCTACCACATTTGCCTTCCCCGGGTGGTAACGAATCTCAAAGTCGTAATCATTCAATAATTCAATCCACCTACGCTGCCTCATATTCAGTTGTTTCTGATTAAATATGTGTTGAAGACTTTTGTGGTCGGTATATATAATACTTTTGACCCCATATAAGTAGTGCCTCCAAGTCTTTAATGCAAAAACAACCGCGCCTAATTCCAAATCATGCGTCGTATAATTTTGTTCGTGAATCTTCAATTGTCTAGACGCATAAGCAATCACCTTCGTTCGTTGCATTAATACACAACCGAGACCTTGCTTTGATGCATCACAATAAATCACAAAATCATCATTCCCTTCAGGCAATGACAATATAGGTGCCGTAGTTAGCTTTTTCTTCAATAACTGAAACGCTTTCTCTTGTTCATCATTCCATTCAAATTTCTTCCCTTTATGCGTTAATGCAGTCAAGGGTTTTGCTATTCTGGAAAAGTCTTGGATGAACCTTCTGTAGTAACCAGCTAGTCCTAAAAACTGGCGTATGTGTTTCGGAGTTTTCGGGGTTTCCCACTTTTCAACAGTTTCTATCTTTGCCGGATCCACCTTAATACCTTCTTTGTTCACTATGTGACCGAGGAATTGAACTTCTTCCAACCAAAATGCACACTTTGAAAACTTAGCGTACAATTCTTCCTTCCTCAATACTTCTAACACCTTTCTCAAATGTTCACCGTGTTCTTGGTCATTCTTTGAGTAAATAAGTATGTCATCAATGAAAACAATGACAAACTTGTCAAGGTATGGTCCACACACTCGGTTCATAAGGTCCATGAACACAGCTGGTGCATTAGTTAAACCAAACGGCATGACCATAAACTCGTAATGACCGTAACGTGTTCTGAAAGCAGTCTTTGGAATATCATCTTCTTTCACCCGCATTTGATGATACCCGGAACGTAAGTCAATCTTTGAATAAACAGACGAGCCTTGTAGTTGATCAAATAAGTCGTCGATTCTCGGTAGTGGGTAGCGGTTCTTGATGGTAAGTTTGTTCAACTCTCGGTAGTCGATACACAACCTGAATGTACCATCTTTCTTCTTGACAAACAAAACAGGAGCTCCCCACGGTGATGTGCTTGGTCGAATGAAACCACGCTCTAAAAGTTCTTGTAATTGGCTTTGCAGTTCTTTCATCTCGCTGGGTGCGAGTCTGTAAGGAGCACGAGCTATTGGTGCAGCTCCTGGTACAAGATCTATTTGAAATTCAACGGATCGATGTGGGGGTAATCCCGGTAATTCTTTCGGAAATACATCGGGAAATTCTTTTGCAATGGGAACATCATTGATGCTCTTTTTTTCTTCAGTTTGTACTTTCTCGACGTGTGCTAGAACAGCATAGCAACCTTTTCTTATTAGTTTTTGTGCCTTCAAATTACTAATAAGATGTAGCTTCGTGTTGCCCTTTTCTCCGTACACCATTAAGGGTTTTCCTTTTTCTCGTATAATGCGAATTGCATTTTTGTAACAAACGATCTCCGCTTTCACTTCTTTCAACCAGTCCATACCGATTATCACATGAAAACTCCCTAACTCTACTGGTATCAAATCAATCTTAAATGTTTCGCTAACCAGTTTAATTTCTCGATTCCGACATATATTATCTGCTGAAATTAATTTACCATTTGCTAATTCGAGTAAAAATTTACTATCCAAAGGCGTCAATGGACAACTTAATTTAGCACAAAAATCTCTACTCATATAGCTTCTATCCGCACCCGAATCAAATAAAACGTAAGCAGATTTATTGTCAATAAGAAACGTACCCGTAACAAGCTCCGGGTCTTCCTGTGCCTCTACCGCATTAATATTGAAAACTCTTCCACGGCCTTGTCCATTCGTGTTCTCCTGGTTCGGGCAATTTCTAATAATGTGGCCTGGTTTTCCACATTTATAACAAACTACATTGCCATAACTTGCTCCGACACTACTTGCTCCGCCATTACTCGTTCCGACACCATTTGTTCCTTTCGTTCTATTAACCCCTGGTCCGTAGACCTCACACTTCGCCGCGCTATGACCATTTCTTTTACACTTGTTGCAAAATTTGGTGCAGAACCCCGAGTGATTCTTTTCACACCTTTGGCATAGCTGCTTCTGATTGTTGTTGTTGTTGCGGTTATTATTGTTGTTGGGATGATTGTTGTAGTTGCTGTTGTTGTTGTTGTTGTTGTTGTTGTTGGGCCGTTTGTTGTAGTTGCAATTGATGTTGCGATTGTTGGGATAATTGTTGCGATTATTGTTGTAATTGCTGTTGTTGTTGTATTGGTGATTCTTATCACCGTTTTCCTCCCACTTTCTTTTGACTTGCTTCACATTGGCCTCTTCAGCAGTCTGTTCTTTAATTCTTTCTTCAATCTGGTTCACTAGTTTGTGAGCCATTCTACATGCCTGTTGTATGGAGGCGGGCTCGTGTGAACTTATATCTTCTTGGATTCTTTCCGGTAATCCTTTCACAAACGCGTCGATCTTCTCTTCCTCATCTTCGAATGCTCCCGGACACAATAGGCACAATTCTGTGAATCGTCTTTCGTACGTGGTAATATCAAATCCTTGGGTTCGTAACCCTCTAAGTTCTGTCTTGAGCTTATTGACCTCGGTTCTGGGACGGTACTTCTCGTTCATCAAGTGCTTGAATGCTGACCACGGTAGTGCGTACGCATCATCTTGTCCCACTTGCTCTAGATAGGTATTCCACCATGTCAACGCAGAACATGTGAAGGTATGCGTAGCGTACTTCACTTTGTCCTCTTCAGTACACTTACTTATGGCAAACACCGATTCAACCTTCTCGGTCCACCGTTTCAATCCAATCGGTCCTTCGGTTCCATCAAATTCCAAAGGTTTGCAGGCAGTGAATTCTTTGTAGGTGCATCCTACACGATTTCCTGTACTGCTAGATCCAAGGTTATTGTTGGTATGTAGCGCAGCCTGTACTGCGGCTATGTTTGAAGCTAGAAAAGTACGGAATTCCTCTTCATTCATATTCACGGTGTGTCGAGTAGTCGGTGCCATTTCCTTCAAAATAGTTAAATGGAACAAGTTAATCATACAGAATATTAAGAGTAGTTAATAGTATTTCGTAGCATAATATGAACTCATTTATAAAAGCTTTTTCTTCATATTAGCGTTTTATAAGTTTAAATTCGGGTAGTACCTACCCGTTAAGTTCATACTTAGTAGCTAATATACAATTCAACTACTACCATTCTATATGAAAAACTGATTATAATAATATTTCGCGTTCAAACTTTTATACAATATTTTACAAACTTACAATACCGCTTATTTTACATAAAGCATGAAATATAGCACACAATAACTTTGATACAAGATAGTTGTGAAGACAATTCTAGCTAGTACACAAGTCGTTCAGCAAAGGCAATAAAGACACGTAATTCATACGTCCAGAAACAAGTCATGCATTCTGGTTTTACTAGGACTACTTCCCATCCTTGGTCTTGTGCAACATAACCGTTATGGCCGTTGATAAGACAGCGTGTTGTAACGTCATCAAAGGGACGAGGGTTACGTAATGTCCAACAGTCCCGTAATAATCTAAAAACCTCATTTCTTACCCCAATTACCGACTCCGTCACTTGTGGAAACGTTTTGTTTAATAGTTGTAGCCCGATGTTCTTGTTCTCACTTTGGTGAGAAGCGAACATTACTAATCCGTAAGCATAACATGCTTCTTTATGTTGCATGTTAGCCGCTTTTTCTAAATCACGAAGTCCAATATTCGGATATATTGAGTCAAAATAATTCCTTAACCCGTTGCGTAAAATAGCATTTGGGTTCCCCGCAATATATGCGTCAAAGTAAACACATCGTAACTTATGGGTTTCCCAATGTAATATCCCCCATCTTTCAAACGAAAGTCTCTTATAAACCAAGACATTCTTGGAACGTTCTTCGAATGTCTTACAAACTGATCTCGCCTTAAATAGTTGTGCCGAAGAATTCTGGCCGACTCTAGACAAGATTTCATCAATCATGTCTCCGGGTAGGTCTCTTAAAATATTGGGTTGTCTATCCATTTTGTGTTTTTAAACTGTAAAATAGACAAGAGTTAGATTCATAAAAAAAATACTTATTAATACAAGCAATTTTTACATATATCATAAAGCATAAGAACACTATATTACATATATTACACCACACGAATACAACTATCTTATTCCGACTCGCTCGTTTCTTCTTCTTCGGTTTTGGTTCGTTTTGCCAAGTTTCTAGGGATATATGATGTTCCCCTAATACGAGCCGTCGTTGTCCACATTGGTTTAGAAAAACCTGGTGGTTTAGAGGTTCCCGGGTCATTGTTACAACTTAAGGACTTCGGGGGTTGACGATACATATAAAGTTCATCGGGGTTGGAATTAGATTTCTCTATTTTTATGCCCTTTCCCTTATTATTTTCTTTTGCCTTTTTAAATTCAGTTGGGGTAATTTCTATAACATCATCGGAATTCTCGTCGGAATCCGATTCATCGGAGAATTGGTAATCCTCCCAATATTTTGCTTCCTTGGCGGAAACACCATTGACCATAATTAACTTTGGTCGGTTGGTTGAGGATTTTCTTTTACTTAACCGTTTTATTATTTCCCCCACCGGTTCTATTTCTTCATCCGGTTCCGATTCTTCTTCCGGTTCCGATTCTTCTTCCGGTTCCGACTCTTCTTCCGGTTCCTCTTCGGGAACTTGTGAATCAGTCCACAAATCATTTCAATTTACATTTGACTCTTCATTATTATTAGGTGAGTCAATGGGACTTGTTCTAGAGGTAGACATCTATCACATAATATCAAACACGTTAAGAGATTAATATATCACATAATATTCATATGTTAAAAATATATAGTTTCCAACAAAAATGTTAAGCAATCATTTTTAAAGAAAACACGGTCGAAGTCCAGACTCACTAATGCATCCTAACAAACTCGATAAGACACACTAATGCAAATTTTCTGGTTCTCTAAGACCAACGCTCGGATACCAACTGAAATGTCCCGTTCTTATTGATTAAAAACGTTCCATATTAATTGATTTCGTTGCGAGGTTTTGACCTCTATATGAGACGTTTTTCAAAGACTGCATTCATTTTTAAAACAAACCATAACCTTTATTTCATAAATAAAGGTTTAAAAAGCTTTACGTAGATTATCAAATAATGATAATCTAAAATATCCTGTTTACACACGACCATTACATAATGGTTTACAATACAAATATGTTACATCGAAATCAGTTTCTTGAATGCAGTTTTTACACAATATCATACAAACATGGACTCCAAATCTTGTCCTTATTTTAGTATGCAACAGCGGAAGCTCTTAATATTCACCTGAGAATAAACATGCTTTAAACGTCAACAAAAATGTTGGTGAGTTATAGGTTTAACCTATATATATCAAATCGTAACAATAGACCACAAGATTTCATATTTCAATACACATCCCATACATAGAGATAAAAATCATTCATATGGTGAACACCTGGTAACCGACAATAACAAGATGCATATATAAGAATATCCCCATCATTCCGGGACACCCTTCGAATATGATATAAATTTCGAAGTACTAAAGCATCCGGTACTTTGGATGGGGTTTGTTAGGCCCAATAGATCTATCTTTAGGATTCGCGTCAATTAGGGTGTCTGTTCCCTAATTCTTAGATTACTAGACTTAATAAAAAGGGGCATATTCGATTTCGATAATTCAACCATAGAATGTAGTTTCACGTACTTGTGTCTATTTTGTAAATCATTTATAAAACCTGCATGTATTCTCATCCCAAAAATATTAGATTTTAAAAGTGGGACTATAACTCACTTTCACAGATTTTTACTTCGTCGGGAAGTAAGACTTGGCCACTGTTGATTCACGAACCTATAACAATATATACATATATATTAAAGTATGTTCAAAATATATTTACAACACTTTTAATATATTTTGATGTTTTAAGTTTATTAAGTCAGCTGTCCTCGTTAGTAACCTATAACTAGTTGTCCACAGTTAGATGTACAGAAATAAATCGATAAATATTATCTTGAATCAATCCACGACCCAGTGTATACGTATCTCAGTATTGATCACAACTCAAACTATATATATTTTGGAATCAACCTCAACCCTGTATAGCTAACTCCAACATTCACATATAGAGTGTCTATGGTTGTTCCGAAATATATATAGATGTGTCGACATGATAGGTCGAAACATTGTATACGTGTCTATGGTATCTCAAGATTACATAATATACAATACAAGTTGATTAAGTTATGGTTGGAATAGATTTGTTACCAATTTTCACGTAGCTAAAATGAGAAAAATTATCCAATCTTGTTTTATCCATAACTTCTTCATTTTAAATCCGTTTTGAGTGAATCAAATTGCTATGGTTTCATATTGAACTCTATTTTATGAATCTAAACAGAAAAAGTATAGGTTTATAGTCGGAAAAATAAGTTACAAGTCGTTTTTGTAAAGGTAGTCATTTCAGTCGAAAGAACGACGTTTAGATGACCATTTTAGAAAACATACTTCCACTTTGAGTTTAACCATAATTTTTGGATATAGTTTCATGTTCATAATAAAAATCATTTTCTCAGAATAACAACTTTTAAATCAAAGTTTATCATAGTTTTTAATTAACTAACCCAAAACAGCCCGCGATGTTACTACGACGGCGTAAATCCGGTTTTACGGTGTTTTTCGTGTTTCCAGGTTTTAAATCATTAAGTTAGCATATCATATAGATATAGAACATGTGTTTAGTTGATTTTAAAAGTCAAGTTAGAAGGATTAACTTTTGTTTGCGAACAAGTTTAGAATTAACTAAACTATGTTCTAGTGATTACAAGTTTAAACCTTCGAATAAGATAGCTTTATATGTATGAATCGAATGATGTTATGAACATCATTACTACCTTAATTTCCTTGGATAAACCTACTGGAAAAGAGAAAAATGGATCTAGCTTCAATGGATCCTTGGATGGCTCGAAGTTCTTGAAGCAGAATCATGACACGAAAACAAGTTCAAGTAAGATCATCACTTGAAATAAGATTGTTATAGTTATAGAAATTGAACCAAAGTTTGAATATGATTATTACCTTGTATTAGAATGATAACCTACTGTAAGAAACAAAGATTTCTTGAGGTTGGATGATCACCTTACAAGATTGGAAGTGAGCTAGCAAACTTGAAAGTATTCTTGATTTTATGAAACTAGAACTTTTGGAATTTATGAAGAACACTTAGAACTTGAAGATAGAACTTGAGAGAGATCAATTAGATGAAGAAAATTGAAGAATGAAAGTGTTTTTAGGTGTTTTTGGTCGTTGGTGTATGGATTAGATATAAAGGATATGTAATTTTGTTTTCATGTAAATAAGTCATGAATGATTACTCATATTTTTGTAATTTTATGAGATATTTCATGCTAGTTGCCAAATGATGGTTCCCACATGTGTTAGGTGACTCACATGGGCTGCTAATAGCTGATCATTGGAGTGTATATACCAATAGTACATACATCTAAAAGCTGTGTATTGTACGAGTACGAATACGGGTGCATACGAGTAGAATTGTTGATGAAACTGAACGAGGATGTAATTGTAAGCATTTTTGTTAAGTAGAAGTATTTTGATAAGTGTATTGAAGTCTTTCAAAAGTGTATAAATACATATTAAAACACTACATGTATATACATTTTAACTGAGTCGTTAAGTCATCGTTAGTCGTTACATGTAAGTGTTGTTTTGAAACCTTTAGGTTAACGATCTTGTTAAATGTTGTTAACCCAATGTTTATAATATCAAATGAGATTTTAAATTATTATATTATCATGATATTATCATGTATGAATATCTCTTAATATGATATATATACATTAAATGTCTTTACAACGATAATCGTTACATATATGTCTCGTTTAAAAATCATTAAGTTAGTAGTCTTGTTTTTACATATGTAGTTCATTGTTAATATACTTTATGATATGTTTTCTTATCATAGTATCATGTTAACTATATATATATATCCATATATATGTCATCATATAGTTTTTACAAGTTTTAACGTTCGTGAATCACCGATCAACTTGGGTGGTCAATTGTCTATATGAAACATATTTCAATTAATCAAGTCTTAAAAAGTTTGATTGCTTAACATGTTGGAAACATTTAATCATGTAAATATCAATCTCAATTAATATATATAAACATGGAAAAGTTCGGGTCACTACAGATTCTTTCCCGAGAGTAAACATCTATCGACAATAAAGCCCTCCACGACTAAGTAATCCTAGACCTTCACTAATATTTGTGACCGCTAGCCGTAAATAAGTATCATCATATGGTGCCATCTGTTATAAAGAACCACAAAAATGTATCAAACAAGGAAGGAAAAAAAAAAGAAATAATCCTTGTTCAAACAAACATGATATACAAATAGGGAGATGGACAACGAAGAAAAGCAGAAGTATTAAAAGAATGGAAACAACAGTTAATATCTTTTCCATCAATGTTTAATACTAATCCGTCAGATGCCCCAGTAGTTATAGAAGCTCGTATAGCAAATTTTAGCATAGGAGGAATTTACAACGATACAGGAGCAGGGGCATACATCATGTACGCACATTGATTTGTACAGTTTTCGGAACGAGTAAAAAAGATATTAAAAGAGTCTATAATACCGTTGGCAAGTTTTACAAGTGAACCATCCTGGCCGGAGGGAGGCGTAACCCTAGAAGTCGTATCAGGAAAAGTACCTTATAAAAGAACAGCCAACATTGAGTTTCTCGTCGTAAAAGCAAGTTCCCAATACAACATCATATTAGGATGATCTACAATGATGAAGTTTGGGGCTGTAACATCAACGGTACATATAATAATGAAATTCTCCATACCAGCAGGAATAGCAACCTTATACGCAACACAAAGAAGTGTAGTGATTCATAAGATTACCAAATATCCATATCCATATATGTATGTGTCAAAAGTCGACTTTATTAATAAGTAAGCGGAAGCATTTTAAATCTAATCTTTTAACAAGTTTAACCATTTAAACATGAATCCCTTTGATAGATCTAGTCTTGTAATATATGCTAAAATGTAAATAGAGCTAGTTATGGAGTTTTTACCTCCTCTAATCAAAGAGGGTGAAGAAACTAGATGTAGAGAAGAAGATGATGAAAAAGGGCTTGTTTCTCACTTGAAACCTCAAGTTTTGTATACCCACAAGTATGCAACCAACACCACCTTTAGTTAGGATTTACAAGACACCAAATTACAAGCAAAATCAAACCAAAACCACCTTTTGGAACCCCTTCAAAATCGGCCAAAATATGGAGGAGGAAGAAGAAGATTTTTGCTAGTTTGAAACTTGAGAGAAGTGTGTGTAAAGTTGTGCAAGAGTCATATGCATGTATGGGAGACTACAACTAGTTAAAGCAAGCATGGGAGGTGTCTTGGGACTCCCCAAAACCGTCCTCCTTTGTTGTTTTTTTTTTTTTTTTTTTTTTTTTTTTTTTAATTAATGATTAAAGCATGCTTGAAACTAGTTACATACACTTTATTATGCATGTACATTTATATATGTTATAAACCTTTTATAAACATATAAATATACATATGTTACATGTACATGTATATTATTTATAAGCCACTTATAAATATATACATATAAGTTACTTGCACATCTATTCTATTTCATAACCATTTTATAAAATTATAACACACAAATAAGTTTAATCAACCAATTAAACTTATACTTAAAATTATCCAAATAATTTAATCTCAAGTATTTTACTTTAGAGAACCAATTTTCTAAAGTTTAAGTGTCAAGTATTAGTTTTAATAATCCAATCATTAAACAAATACATAAAGGTGTTGATAAACTTGTTATTGGGTATGACCCGACTTGGATCATAACATATTAGCCACATTAATTTATTATGTCTCTCGGGCATATAAAATACTATCAATCTCCCACTTGCACGAGAAACATAAGGAATTAATGCAAGTGACGGATACCACCTAACGACCGTCCATCACCCCCAATATGTTATGACTTAGTGCCATTCAATAACATCATCCCTTTCGAGTTCCCATCTCGAATATGATTAGGTGAATCTTTCACTATATCCTTTTGTCCTAGATGTCATGCTAAATCCAAGAGACATAGAGTGATCACTCTCTTATAGATTTAGCTTTATCAGGCCTTAGACATCTGACTCTCAACGAATAAGAGGGACAAATTCCATCTTGACTACATACGTCCTAGACACTACACCTTGCATCATACCTGAAGCCTCCCTTATGAGCTACCATGTTTCAGAATAGCGAAGGAAGGAATCAAAGCACAATACTCGGTGAATATCTGAACCCAATATGTATCTCAGGTCAGAGGATACAATGATATTTTCCTTTACTCAAGATTACATGTGATCAACCACAAAGGCTCCATACAGTAAACCTTGAGAGCGGGTCTTCCAATATTTGTGTCCCACAAATATCTATGAACCTTGGTTGCAACCTTGCCCCACATTCAGTCCTTGAATGTTAACCAATCCAAGTTCATAATAGTCTAAACCTCACACTTGTTCCCACAATTGTGATCAACTACGGAATTTAGAATAATAATTTATTCATGGATAAATATGCAACATTGGAACATGACTCATAATTAAATTAATACCATAATTATATTAATGAGTTTGAACTAATTCGTTCCGTTACAATACATAAAGTAGATCAATTCCAATCACTAGAATATCGAAGCCCTAACGCACAAACATGTCCCTCATGTTTTGGCCCATGTAAAAGCTTCGTGAGTGGATCCGCAACATTATGATCTGTGTGAACTTTGTGAATACATATCTTTCCCTTTTCAACCTCATCCCTGATGTAGTTGAATCTCCGCTCAATGTGACGAGTCTTTTGATGAGCACGAGGTTCCTTGATTTGAGCAATCGCACCCTCGTTGTCACAAAAGATCTCAAGAGGGTCCTGAATGGAAGGGACCACTCCTAAGTCGTCGATGAATTTCTTCATCCATGCAGCTTCCTGAGCTGCCAGTGAGGCGGCAATGTACTCCGACTCTGTAGTGGATAACGCAACAACCTCCTGTTTCGAACTCTTCCAAGAGACCGCACCACCATTTAACATGAAGACATAACCGGATTGTGATCGAGAGTCATCTCGATCAGTTTGGAAACTCGCGTCCACGTAACCTTTTACGGCGAGTTCCTCCTCACCAGACCCATATATTAGAAACATATCCTTAGTTCTCCTAAGGTATTTCAATATACTTTTAACAGCAATCCAATGACTGTTTCCTGGGTTATTCTGGTATCTACTTGTCAAGCTTAGAGCGCATGACACATCCGGTCTAGTACATATCATCGCATACATGATAGACCCAATAGCAGATGAGTATGGGACTTTCTTCATTCTTTCTTGTTCATCTTTCGTGGTAGGACACTGAGATGAATTGAGAACGGTTCCTCTTTGAATAGGTACCAAACCTTTCTTAGAGTTTTCCATCTTGAACCTTTTCAAGATTTTATCAATGTATGTACTTTGACTTAAACCTATCAATCTCTTGGATCTACTCCTATAGATCCCTATCCCCAATATGTATTGTGCGTCTCCAAGATCCTTAATGGAGAAGCAACTCTTTAGCCAAGTTTTGACTCCTTGCATCGTGGTAATATCATTCCCAAATAATAATATATCATCCACATATAGCACAAGGAACATTATAGAGCTCCCACTAGCCTTCTTGTACATACAAGCTTCATCACCATTTTTAATGAAGCCAAATTTCTTTGCCTCTTCATTAAAGCGATGATTCCACATTCTAGATGCTTGTTTCAATCCGTAGATTGATTTCTTCAACTTGCATACCTTTTTAGGATTTTTCGGATCAACAAAACCTTCGGGCTGTACCATATAGACATCTTCCTCAAGATATCCATTTAGGAAAGCGGTTTTGACATCCATTTGCCATATTTCATAGTCATAGTGAGCAGCAATGGCAAATAATATCCTAATAGACTTTAGCATTGCCACTGGCGAGAAAGTTTCATCATAATCAACCCCTTGAGTTTGAGTGAAACCTTTTGCTACAAGTCTAGCTTTGTATGTATCCAAGTTTCCATGTATGTCGGTTTTCTTCTTGAAAAGCCATTTGCAATCAATTAGCTTGGAGCTAGGAGGTTGCACAACAAGTTCCCAAACTTGGTTTTCATACATGGATTGCATCTCGGCGTTCATGGCTTCCTGCCATTTATCTTTATCAATTCTTGATAAAGCATCTTTGTAGTTTGTCGGTTCATCCAAATCAACCGTATAGCAACCTTCCACGAGAAACCCATATCTCTCGGGAGGATTACTAATTCTACTAGATCTTCGAACGTCTTGTGTACCTTGATCATCCACTTGATCATTTTCAACATCCTCATGTTGAGTACTAGTGCCAACCAATTGTGTATCATCGGCTTGATCTTGTACCTCTACAAGATCTATCTTCCTTTCACCATCACCTTCCATAAGGAACTTGGTTTCAAGGAATTCCGCTTTCCGAGCAACAAATACGGTTTGCTCGGATGGATCATAGAAGTAATATCCCATGTCATCTTTGGGATATCCTATGAAGATACACTTTGTGGATCGAGCATGCAGCTTATTTGCTACATAACGCTTAGGATAAGCTTCACATCCCCATACTTTCAAGTATGAAAGTGAAGGAGGTTTTCCAAACCACATCTCATAAGGAGTTCGTTCCACCTTCTTGGTTGGGGCCATATTTAAAATACGAGCCGCGGAGCTTAGACAATAACCCCAAAATGATAGAGGCAACGAGCTTCTTGCCATCATAGATCGAACCATATCCATTAGGGTTCGGTTCCTCCTTTCGGAAACTCCATTAAGTTGGGGTGTTCCGGGTGGAGTAAGTTGTGAGATAATCCCACAACTCCTAAGATGATCTTGGAAGGCATCGCTTAGGTATTCACCTCCTCTATCGGTACGTAGTACCTTAATTGTCTTATTGAGTTGATTTTGTACTTCGTTTTGATATTCTTTGAATGCTTCAAACGTTTCGTCCTTGTGTCTTAATAAGTAGACATATCCGAAACGACTAAAGTCATCAATGAAAGTAACAAAGTATCTTTCACCTTTCCTAGTCATGGGTTTAAAGGGTCCACATACATCCGAATGTATTAATCCCAATAAATCTTTAGCCCTTTCATAGGTCCCTTTGAAAGGTGTTTTAGTCATCTTGCCTTGTAAACAAGATTCACATACTTCAAACGAATCCATTTCATTTGATTTCAAAAGTCCATTCTTTTGAAGTGTATGTATTCGGTTCTTGTTTATGTGACCAAGGCGACAATGCCATAAGTAGGAATCACTCAAATCCCTTTTGAGTTTCTTGGTGCTTGTATGGTACATTGAGCTACTAGATGATGTGTCATCATGAACCAATTCATAAATTCCATTTGAAGGCGAAGCCTTGAAATAGAATACATTATCTTTAGAAACATGAATATCATCATCAATAAAATTAACAACGTAACCACATTGTTTTAAGCGAGAAATAGAAATAATGTTTCTACACAAATCCGGAGCATACAAAACATTTTCTAAAATAAGTTCCAATCCGCTTGGAAGCTTCAAAATAAAATCTCCTTGAGCTTTAACATGCACCTTTGCACCATTGCCCATATAGAGACTTGATGTTCCCGCCTTATAATCACTTCTTTTGAACCCCTGCAAAGAATTGCAAATATGAGTTCCACATCCAGTGTCTAATACCCATGTATTAGAAGAAGTAATACTTAGCTCTATATATACCATATATATATTACCTGAGGTTTGCCCTGCATCCCTCTTGTCCTTCAACTCCTTAAGGTAGACCGGACAGTTTCGTTTCCAATGACCCATCTCACCGCAACCGAAACATGGGTCTTCCTTGGGGTTTGCCTTCTCGGTGACCTTTTGCTTTTTGGCCTTGTTGATGGTTGGGGTAACCATCTTCCCCTTCCCTTTGCCTTGATAGGCGGGTCCTTTTGTCTTAGCCACCTTTGGCTTAGAGGTGTTACCTTTGGACCCACCTTGATCGATTGCTAACACGGGTAAAGCCCTTTTACCCATGCTAGTTTCCGCCGTCTTAAGCATCCCGTGGAGCTCACCAATGCTCTTATCCATCCCATTCATATTGTAATTAATTACAAATTGATCAAACCTTTTTGATAGGGAGTTTAGGATAAGATCGGTGGCAAGCTCTTTTGATATGTTTAGATTGAGACGGTTGGCGCGATCGATAAGGCTTTTCATTTTGAGGACATATGTTGAAACGGATTGAGAGTCGTCCATACGACATGCATGAAGCGCTCGAACGGTCTCGAAGCGCTCAACTCGTGCTTGTTGAAGGAACATCTCCTTCAATTGAGTGATCATGTCGTATGCGGTATGAAACTCGAAATCCTTTTGGAGTTCGGGTATCATAGTCCCAAGCATTAGACATGATACTTGCACGGAATCGTTGACATACTTATCCCAAGCAGCCATGCCCACTACATCCGCCTCGTCTGGTTGGTCGGGAATAGGGTCCTCCAACACATACGCCTTGTCCTCATGCCTAAGGACAATTCTTAAATTACGGAACCAATCCATAAAGTTCGTATGGTTGAGTTTGTCTTTCTCTAAGAGAGACCGTAACGATAGGTTGTTCATGTTAATTGGTACGTTTTGCAAGTTGTTGTTGTTGTTGGCGGCCATCTACAAAATTTAACAAAGTTCTTTTAAGTATCGATTTTAGATTTAATAAACAATACCCTTTTATGATTTTTAATTGTTTTATTAAATCTTAGAATCCAACGGTAAATCAAATTTCGGTTAGGTGACCTTTATCCCGTCATTTGATTTAGCTAGGTAGTCATTTACATGACAATTGCAATCCTTTTGCAACTTCTAAGTTATGGGATCATGCAATCCTTTTGCATGGCATATTAATCCCATCAACGCCTAATTGTTCCTCATGCTTCGGTGACCCTAAGTTCATGATTCCCAATTCAAGTCGTCCTACTTGCGTAAACATGTAAATTTAACAAACAAGTGGTTAGGTGACCTTTATCCCACTAGTGTGCGGAATTTACCTTATTCACATTAATCCGCTCATGACGGTTAGGTGACCTTTATCCCGTCAAGAGTTTCTTAATATGTCTAAGTGTTTTCACAAAAGGATGGCGTTCAACTTGTTTTCTTTGTTTTAGTTAAAGGGATTTTAAGTCTTCCTAAATTCTAGTTTATGAAAACCCTTTCCATACACCAACATGCATTTGATGTATGGTACATTATGAAAAACCCATTTCATGTCATTAGTAAAAAAACCAATTTTTACTTGATATAAACCATTTTATATGCACTTTTCATCTAGTTCCTAATAACCATTTATTAGTGTCTTATGTTGTTTTTAATTATAACCAATTATAATGTCATTTTGCAAGTTTGTTTCATGAGATATTGTATCAACCAAACACATACACAAAATCATACAAGCATGCAAAATAGAAGTCCACAATCATGCCAAAGTGGTGAACACTTGTTTAGCCAAAACAAGTGTTACCTAAAGGGTTAAAACCACAAAGTAGGAGATTAACAAATCTCCCACTAACTCTTGCATCCTAATGCTCCATCTTGTAATCTTCATACATCTTCTTGAGTCTTCATTTCTTTTTACAAAATTATGTAACCTACTACATTTTTCTAGTAAAAGGAAATTACAACCTACTCTATTTTTACAAACCAAAATAGAATAAATTACAACATGAAATTACAAAATAATTATTACAAGCTTTACAACCAAATGAATGAATAATTATTACATGCCATAAGAATGAATAATCAACCATGAATATAATCAAATCACACACAAATCCAACCACAAGGTCAAGGCATGATTGTGAACCAAAACAACAACAAATCTTGGCCAAACTTGAAGTCCCAAAACCCACTTTTGGGGTCCAAAATTTCGGCCAAGAACCAAACCCCACCAAAACTCAAGATTTTTACATTCTACTTTCATGCATGTTAGTAGATTGTAAAATAAATGAGTTTTCTAGCCAAAAACAAGAAGCATATTAACAAGACTTTGGCTCTAGATACCATTGTAGTGATTCATAAGATTACCAAATATCCATATCCATATATGTATGTGTCAAAAGTCGACTTTATTAATAAGTAAGCGGAAGCATTTTAAATCTAATCTTTTAACAAGTTTAACCATTTAAACATGAATCCCTTTGATAGATCTAGTCTTGTAATATATGCTAAAATGTAAATAGAGCTAGTTATGGAGTTTTTACCTCCTCTAATCAAAGAGGGTGAAGAAACTAGATGTAGAGAAGAAGATGATGAAAAAGGGCTTGTTTCTCACTTGAAACCTCAAGTTTTGTATACCCACAAGTATGCAACCAACACCACCTTTAGTTAGGATTTACAAGACACCAAATTACAAGCAAAATCAAACCAAAACCACCTTTTGGAACCCCTTCAAAATCGGCCAAAATATGGAGGAGGAAGAAGAAGATTTTTGCTAGTTTGAAACTTGAGAGAAGTGTGTGTAAAGTTGTGCAAGAGTCATATGCATGTATGGGAGACTACAACTAGTTAAAGCAAGCATGGGAGGTGTCTTGGGACTCCCCAAAACCGTCCTCCTTTGTTGTTTTTTTTTTTTTTTTTTTTTTTTTTTTTTAATTAATGATTAAAGCATGCTTGAAACTAGTTACATACACTTTATTATGCATGTACATTTATATATGTTATAAACCTTTTATAAACATATAAATATACATATGTTACATGTACATGTATATTATTTATAAGCCACTTATAAATATATACATATAAGTTACTTGCACATCTATTCTATTTCATAACCATTTTATAAAATTATAACACACAAATAAGTTTAATCAATCAATTAAACTTATACTTAAAATTATCCAAATAATTTAATCTCAAGTATTTTACTTTAGAGAACCAATTTTCTAAAGTTTAAGTGTCAAGTATTAGTTTTAATAATCCAATCATTAAACAAATACATAAAGGTGTTGATAAACTTGTTATTGGGTATGACCCGACTTGGATCATAACATATTAGCCACATTAATTTATTATGTCTCTCGGGCATATAAAATACTATCAAGAAGAACAATTGAATGTGCACAAGTCAATTGTGCAACAGTCAAACCTATAATACATGAAGACAGACCACTCTCTACAAATCCTATATTTCCAGAACAAAAAATTACAGTTGGAAATAATTTAACAAAGGAGATTAAGGAAAAACTTTACGACATTTTATCGGCAAACACAGATATATTTTCATGGCAAGTATCTAACATGACTGGTGTGCCAAGAGAAACAGTCAAACATAAAATAAATGCCAATCCAATCATACCTCCAATTTTTCAAACGAGAAGAGGTATGTCACCAGAACGAAGCAAATTCTTGCATGAAGAAGTTCACAAATTGGTAGAAGCATAAATTTTGTGAGAAGTGAAATATCAGACTTGGGTAGCAAATCCAGTAATGGTAAAAAAGCCAGATAACTCATGGAGAATATGTGTGGATTTCACGGATAATAATAAAGCATGTCCAAAAGACAACTATCCTTTGCCAAAAATTGATTGGAAAGTTGAGTCGTTGGTAGGATTCGGTATAAATATTTTTTGGACGCATATAAAGGATATTATCAAATTTTAATGGCAGCAATAGATAAAGATAAAACAACTTTTCACACAACGGAGGAATTTTCTACTATAAAAAGATGTCATTTGGACTCAAAAATGTTAGAGCCACATATCAACAAGTTATAGACATGGCATTCAACAACCAAATTGGTAGAAACGTTAAAGCATATGTAGATGACATAGTTATCAAAAGCAAAACGCAAGAGTCATGATCAAAGATATTTTAGAAACTTTCAGGTCATTGAGAAAAATTAACATGAAGCTAAACCAATAGAAATGTATTTTTGGAGTTGAAGAAGGAAAGTTTTTGGGACATCTCGTCGTAGAACGAGGAATAAAAGTAAATCCCATGAAAATCCAAGCAATCAAAGAAATGGCGTCACCAAAAACAAAACGGATGTATATAGGTTGAATGGAAGGTTGGCAGCCTTAACAAGATTTCTAAAGAAGCAGAAAAATCATTACCATTTATTAAAGTGTTAAAAAATTGTTTAAACAAAAAAGATTTCGCGTGGACAACGGAAGATGAGAACGCCTTCCTTGAAAAAAATGCTCAAGGAACTTCCAACTTTAACGTCACCAGTTGTAGGGGAAACATTAATTTTGTACATGGCGGTATCTACAGAAGCAATAAGTTTCTTGTTAATTGCATAATGGAATGGTATGCAAATGCCAATATACATTGTTAGGAAAATCTTACAACAAAGTGAAGCCCATAACCCCTCATAAAAAATTGGTATATGCATTAGTTCATACCTCCAAACGATTAAGAAGATATTTTCAAGGACACCCAATACTTATGCTAACATATCAACCAATTAAACAAATTATAAAGCACCCAGAATCTTCAACAAGATTAGTAAAATGAGCAGTGGAACTTGGAGAGTATGAAATTAATTTTGCGCCAAGAAATGCAATCAGAGGGCACATATTGACATATTTTCTTTTAGAAATAAGTGAAAAATGATAAAAATAATAAGTCTGCACGGAACAATTATACATGGCAATTACACACAGACGATTGTCCGCCAAAGACGGAGTAGGAGCCAATTTAGTTCTTACAAATCAAGATGGAGAAGAACATATGTATGCACTAAAGTTCAATTTCTACGCATCAAATAATGAAGCGGAACATGAAGTATTATTATCAGGATTACGGATAGCTGTAGAGATGGGAGTTAAACATTTGTGGGCATATATAGACTCACAAATAGTTGTGCAACAGGTAAATGAAATGTTTAAAGCAAAAGATGCATATATGAAAAAATAATTAGGCTTGGTAGAGAAAATATACAAAACAATTCGAAAGTCTAGAAGTGATACATATTTCAAGAAATAAAAATAAAAAGGCATATGTGTTGAGTAAGTTAGCTACGGTAACCTTCAATCATTTAAGCAAGAAGGTATTAGTTGAAGAGTTAAGGTTTAAGTCAACTGATGAAAAGAAAATAGTTTCAAGAGTTGAAGAAGACGAACCATATTGGATGACACCGTATGTGAGATATCTTCAAGACGGAGTGTTACCAACAGATACAACAGAAGCAAGAAAGATTAAAGTTATGAAACAACCCAACCCGTATTAAACCGGCCCATAAAACTTTTTCCTTTTAATATACGTTAAATAACACTTTAGGTCCCATTACACAATTTCCAAAACGTATTTTTATCAAAGTAAGTTCAACGAACTTAAAAACGTACAACAATAAGTTAAACTTCTTAATACAATAATACGCTAGTTAAATCATAAATCGGTTATAATCATTATGACCCGACTAGTTATGTTTACACAAAACCGAGCATGGTAATTTGGGACTACGCTACCCAAATCCTAATCAAGTACAAAAGCAAGATCTTCTAAAGCAACCTAGCCAAGATCTCTAATCCCCATGCTTACCCGAGCCGCCATCACGTGAACCTATAAAAATAACAACAATGAGAGGGTAAGCTAATGCTTAGTGAATGTAAAGATACTATACACATACATATGCATAAAATGGCTACGCATCACCAAGCATCAAAATAACACATACCGGCTCCGCATGGTAAACAAACTACAAAAGAGCACATACACAAAGTAGCTACACGCTACGTAATCACCAAGCTAACGCCACAAGATTAGCTACAACACAACGATAAGTATATACTCAATAATAATGATAAGGTTAACCCCTTAACCCAAACCACATGAAGGTCGGCCGAACTACCCGAGCCTTAGTGAATTCGTACTACCCGAGATTCACTTCCTTCACCACTTCTACAACCAAGAATGGCCAAACTACCCGAGCCTTAGTGAATTCGCACAACCCAAAATTCACCACTTCAACAACCGCGGTTGGCCAAACTACCCAACCCTTAGTGAATTCGTACAACCCGAGATTCACCACCTCATCACCAAGATGACCGAAACAACCCGAGTCATCATGAATCCGCACTAACCGAGATTCATTTCCTAAACAACAAATGCTAGCAACCCATCGCCAAAAGGGTTATCCAAAACGCTAGCCAATTCACAATACCAAGGGTAAAAACCCACAACGCATAAGCGTATCACATGGACCCAAAGCACAAGGTCCATTCTCCCACACGAATATAGAGTAAACCCGAACAAGGGTCACCCCACACACACGCACCCATGTTACACATACACATGTGCATAGTAAATTTACACTCACCTTGTCGCCTTGATGAACGCAACCGAACAATCCGCAACTCGCCAATGGAATGTACCTATTCCATTATCACATAACAAATAACACAATTAGGGTGGATTTATAAATCAACCCAAATCGACAACTAGTGCAATTTCGACCCAATTGCACTTTCAAGCTCAAACCGCGCCCAAACTAACCAATAATCACTAACACTAATGACAATGGTCCTAATAAGCAATTAAACCCGAACACAAGTGTTAAACACTTGTCTTGCCCAATTTGACACCTAAACCCTAATTTTAACCCATTTCAAAATCAGTCACCCAAACACACCCAAATGAGTTCCAACACTTCCATAATCACTAATTATAGTGATTACACTCAATTTAAAGCCCTAAACAAGGCTAAATCATCAACCAACCCAAAACTCGCCTTCATCACTAATAAACCCGAATCCTAGTTATTATCTTCCATTAACAACTAGTGGGGTTCCAAGTACGAACATACAATCAAAAGCCCTAAATTTGAATGATGAACACGAAAATGAAATTCGGAGTTAGAGCTTACCGCTAGTATCACCTTGAAGCTAAGAACGAGGAGAACAAACTTGTCTCTTATGCTTTCGATCAAAACCCACTTCTTCCTTTCCAAAAATCCCTTTGAATCAATTGGGGTTTGAAGTTTTTGAGAGGAAAATGAGAAGAAAAGGAAAAAGAAATAGAGAAATGAAATGAGTGGATGAGATTAAGATCTCAAATCTGACTCACACGCGAAAAGACCAAAATGCCCTCGAATATCCTTTAAAATTGCAAATCTGGTACCAGCTCACCCAGAATGCCGCGTCGCGGCCTTAATCATCGCGCCGCGACCTATAACATATTCTGGTGGTTGCCTTAACATGCCTCCTGAAATTGAAATCAGCTGAATGTCGCGCCGCGGCCCTTTCTGTCGCTCCGCGACTCAAGGTGTGATCTGGTGCCTTCCTTACCATGCCTCCTGATCCTGATTTGTTTGTAATGTCGCGCCGCGACCTACTCCTCCGCGCCGCGACCTTTAACTTGGTCTGATCACTTTTCGCATACAAGAACTTTAACGCACGAACATGTCTTAATTCCTTCATACACCTATCGTACATACGCGATACACCTGTAAATGATGTACGAGAAAAATGGGGTGTTACAACTCTCCCCCACTTAGATTCGATCACGTCCTCGTGATCCTAATCACTTAACCAATCCGAACCTACACATTACTCATTAACCCGAAGGTTAATCCACTAACTAAAATCACACTTGCACGCATTCTGAGCCGTGCAATACACACACCACCCATAGTCTATATCAATCACCTAGAATACGCGAAATCGCCACGTATTCTTCCAACTCCTCTAGGAAATTCTTTTCAAAGAGTCAACTTTAACTACTAAATCGTCACTCGCGATTTATTAATATCCACTAATCCAAGCACCAAGCTTGCTCAATCCCTCACATTGGAAAAACTCCACCAATCTCGTACCGAGATATCAACTCCTAGCTTACCATACCAAGTACATCGCTAGTAACAACCACATACCAAAATAAAGTCAACCATCTAAACCGATGAAGACCGAATAAGAGCGAATCCTTACGGATAACACTTACCACTAAAATCCCTTGTAGTGCGCAATACGACCAATACGCAACTATCGTAACATCATAAACAAACGGCTAAACCGCTAGCGTCCCGAACTGGCAACGCTAAACCCAAGGTATACAAAATCGGCTATCGTCACACCCGTAATAACTTGTGAGCGAAACACGGCTATCGCATCACTAATCACACAACATGGTCCTCGCGACCCCACCATTGGTGTATAAACAACCAATAGTTCACAACGCAATATGGTCCTTACGACCCCACCATTGGTGTATAAAACAACGAATAGATCACAACACAACATGGTCCTTACGACCCCACCATTAGTGTATAAAACAACCAATAGATCACAACACAACATGGTCCTTACGACCCCACCATTGGTGTATAAAACAACCAATAGATCACAACACAACATGGTCCTTACGACCCCACCATTGGTGTATAACACAACCAATAGTTCACAAAATATGGCCGAAACAACCCGAGCCTAAACACATATGGAGGATGGTCGAAACAACCCGAACCTTAGTGAATTCGCAACAACCTGAAATTCACCAACCCAATCCATATTTCTCACAACGAAATGACTGCACAACCCGAGTCATCGTGAATACGCGCAAATCGATATTCACTACCTCTACCCCATAGTATAACCGAGGATGGACGTACAACCCGAGCCTTAGTGAATCCGAACTACCTGACATTCACTACCTCAAAACAATGAGTCCAACCAACAAGGACAATCGTACCACCCGTAATATTGTGAATACGAACAACCCGATATTCACGTCCCAAACCACACGCAAGAATGGTACTCCCATTCCCCATCGGTACTCGAATTTTCCGATAACGTTATACCATACCGATATAACACCAAACCCATGATGAAGTTAGCGGACCGAACCACGGCCATAACCCACCAATCACTTACGCACTTTTGGCCTCATACAACGAGTAGTGCAACATCGCGCACTGCTACACTATAGTGAATCCTAACAGATCACACTAGCCATTCACCACAAATGCAACGTATATGTATACGCGAACATCACTATCACAATCGAGCAAGAACCACCAATATCGCACATAGGCACAAAACAATAATTCTCTAGAAGAGAATCCGACACACACATCCCTTAACCGAGGGATTTCACCTTGTTCGCCAAATACGCCCATTATCTCTCAACGAGATTCACCACATTACTACCTCGGTGATAATCCAAATCCGAAACCATGAGTACAATTTAATCGAAATCGTACTCTACCACAAATCGACCAAATCTAGGTCCCGTCACAAATTTCCTGACCTACTAAGAGCATCATCCGAAACCTTAAACAAAAACCTCCTCGTGTGGTGTGACGACCCGGAAATTTCTGATCAAATTTAAACTTTATTCTTTCATGATTTCGACACGATAAGCAAAGTCTGTAATGTTGAGTCTCAAAATTTTTGAACTATTTAGACAGATTCAGTTAACCTTTGACTATTCCCGATGATTCACGAACAATTGGTTATAATTAAATATGTATATATATAAGTGTATGTACATATAATAATTTAAAATTATAAAATATAAATTAAAACATTTAAAATTAAATATATAAATAAGAAATAAAATAAATAAGTTATTAATAAAATAAATAAATATATAAATATATATGTGATTAAGATTTGTATATAAATATTATAAAATGTATAAACATTAAATGGCATATGTAATATTAATAAATTAAATAGAAATTTCAAAGTTTAGGTATAGTGATATATGAATACATATATATGATTTCTATTAAATACATATATAAATATTAACTATTCAGTAAATGGCATCGTATTATATAACGTTACATAAATAATAAATGATGTTATATTAAATTACAAATTTGAAGTTAATTGATATATTAATATTATTTTCATGATTATTATTGTTGATAATATTAATATTAATATATGTATTAGTAATATTATTATGTATAAAATCTGATATGTATAAGTTATTATAATATTATAATTAATATTATTATAACTAGTAATATTGTTATTATCATTAAAAAGATTATTATTATCATTATCATTATTACTAACTAAATTATTAAAATTTTCATTATCATAATATTATTTATCATTTAATATACTAGTCTATTAACAATAATATTATTATTACTAGTAATACTATTAATATTATTGTTAATTATCAAAAACTCATGAATTATATATACATATATAAATCCATATATACAAATAGATATGTAAAAAAATTAGATAAACATAGAAAATATGATTTATACAATTATGTATAAATCAATACAGCCGTATATGTATTCAGTTAGCCATCACCGTCACTTTAATCCTTTTCTTCTCTTTTTCTGTTCTTAATTGGTACGATGGTCGACACAATTGGAGCTACAAAACAATCTCAAACAAACCTGTTAACATCTGAATTCAGCTTTTTATTTTTTTATTTTATTTACTGTCCTTATTGTCTATTGTCTGAATAAAGAAAAGAATTCGATAAGTTATGTAATTGAACATTACAGTTGTTGAACGAATCATTCTCTATTATTATTATCAATTATAAATCCCTACAACTGATGTCTGAGTGAGTTAAAACAAGAAAAACATAAGATACTAAATAACAGAAGTCGATAACTATGTTTTGTGTCATTTTACAAAAGCTTCAGAATCAAATCAAAGTTCCAAATCCTTAAATGTAGTTTGGTTAGGATTTGTCTACTCAAACTATCTACCAAAGCTCAAGTCTCAAATCTCAATATCGACTGTGAATTTTACGAGTCAAAGTTTATGTTTCGAAAGTCAAACGTAGTGTTCATGGCAAAATTGGAGTTCGTTTAAATGATTTTGGGTTAACTGATGATTCATACAGTTTCTATGAACGTTATGCAACCTAATTCATGTAGTGATTTCAATCTAAAAACGTCTGAAAATCGAAATCAAGAATGGAGTTCATAAACGACTACAACGACTGTTTAATTTATTTATATATATATTTTTTATATATATAATTTCCCTTTTCTTCTTACAGATAATCAAAACCATTCTCAACAGTTTGATGTTAATCCAAGTGTGAGGCTTAAGTTGCTTAACTGTTATGATATTGTATTGGTTCTGTCGACGGGTTGTAGGAGATGAAGAGGTAACAGATGATTATACGGGTTATATAAATTACAAGTGAGATTAAAACAGAAAAACAGACGGCAGTTCAATGGTTTAGTCAGTGTTCGGGTGTGCGAGGGGTCACGGGTTCGAGTCCCGGCTTGGACGATTTGTTTATCTTTTTGAGCCTTTGAGGTAGTAATCAATTTATTATTATTATTATTATTATTATTATTATTATTATTATTATTATTATTATTATTATTATTATTATTATTATTATTATTATTATTATTATTATTATGATTATTATTGATATTGTTATGTATTATTAATTATTGTTATTAATTCAAGTACTATTGTTATTATTATTATTATTATTATTATTATTAGCATTATTATTTAGAAATTATTAGTATTAACATTATTATTATTATAAGTATTATTATTATTGTTGATATTAGTTATTATTTTTATTATTATTATCATTATTACTAATAAAAGTTATCATTTATTATTACTAACACAATTAAAAATTATAATTATGACTACTATTATCATTATCACTAGTATTATTATTAAGTAATAATATTATTAATATTATCATTTGCATTGTTATAAGTAATATTTATATTATTAATTGTATGATTTTAGTATTATTATAAATATTATGATTATGATTAACATTGGTAATATTACTATAAAAATGATACAATTTATTAGTACATTCATAAATATTAGTATTATTATCATTTTATGTATATATATATATATATATATATATATATATATATATATATATATATATATATATATATAGAACTATTATTATTAACATAAGTATATTATTAACGTTATTATCATTATTTTTATCTTTACTAATATTAGCTTAGAATAATTAGAACTACTATTTTTTTATAAACAAATGAAATATATATACATAAATATATTTAACACATACAACATAACAAAGTATTTTTTTTACATATATAAAACGAATATATGAAACCTAAATATATTATTAATATAAAAATGATATAATTAATATATATATATATATATATATATATATATATATATATATATATATATATATATATATATATATATATATATATATATATATATATATATATATATAAACTTATTCTATTACGATTATGAGTATTGATAAATATACAAATGATATAGGTTCGTTAATCCGAGGCCAACCTTGCATTGTTCAATATAGTCATATGTATTTTTACTACAAAATATATTAGGTGAGTTCATTTGATTCCCTTTTACTCTTTACATTTTTGGGACTGAGAATACATGCGCTACTTTTACAACTGTTTTATTAAATGCTTTTGAAATACATTTTGAACTGCGAATACATGAAATGCTTTTATAAATGTTTGACGAGATAGACACAAGCAAAACATTCCTCGAATGAATTATGTGGACGTGATAATTGCCATCATTGAATTATGTGGACGTGATAATTGCCACCATTGATATGAATATTTTTCCCCTTATTATTATTGCTTGGTAACCTAAGAATTAGGGAACATCACTAATTTTGAGAATTAGTGCACGCCTAATTGACGCGAATCCTAAAGGTAGCTACCGGGTTTAACATTCCCACCCAGAATGTTCACTAGACGGAAGGGTTAGTGGGCGTGGTGTTTAGTATTTCGAAGTTTTTATGATTATTATACAGACGAGATGTTCTGTTTTGGGGATATTATTATGCGCATTATTTGTTAAGGTTGGTTACTAAGCCAAGCTATGAAAGCAATGAAAAGTGAATGTTATGTATCGAGAGAATGATTTTATACACAGGTTATGTGTATGTTATTTTGTGCACGATATATGTGTACGGTTACTAAGATTTATGAAAGATGATTTCGTACACGAGAAAGGTGTACTGTATTTAAAAGATATCACATGTACATTACAGGTGGGTATAGGATTCGGGCCCATTTGTACCATGCAGCATTTAAATCTTGTGGTCTATCAAAATGATGAATTTTATTGTTTACGATAAACTTATGAACTCACCAACCTTTTGGTCGACACTTTAAATCATGTTTATTCTCAGGTATTAAAGGAATCTTCCACTGTGCATTAGCTCATTATAAAGATATTACTTGGAGTCATTAATGACATATTTCAAAAGACGTTGCATTCGAGTCGTTGAGTTCATCAAAATTATTATTAAGTCATTTATAGTTGGATATATTATGAAATGGTATGCATGCCGTCAACTTTCGATATAATGAAAGTTTGTCTTTTAAAAATGAATGCAATTTTTGTAAGATGTATCATATAGAGGTCAAGTACCTCACGATGTAACCAAATGTAATGTATTCGTCCAGATGGATTAGGACGGGTCCTTTCAGTTGGTATCAGAGCAGGTTTAACGCCGTTGGTGCGGGTTAGTCGTAAAGGAGGTTCTCACAGTGTTACCTGTGATGAAGTATTGGCTCTTACTCCTTGAGATCCCTTACGAGGGTTGGCAGTAGCCGAGAGGCAGGCCCTAAAATCAGTATCTGAGGTACACTCAGTGGTCACCAGGCGATTAGCTGGGAAGGCACTGGGTGGGACGGTGGTTGTCCCCACTGTAATTTCAGTTGGTATCAGAGCGGTGGTCTAAGCGAACCAGGTCTTGCATTAGTGTGTCTAACTGATAGTTGTTTAGATACATTAGTGAGTCTGGACTTCGACCGTATCTGCATGTCAAAAGTTTTGCTTATCATTTAGTGTCGAAAAATTATTTTCTTATCATCCTTAAATTCTAGACACGTCTTACTGCCTCTACTGCATAGACAGTGTATAGATAAATTCATATCTTAGCGTATATGTTATTGTTACCTTTACCTGACAGCTTTCGTAGATTCCTCCGTAACTTATGGGATTTTAGTATTATATATGCATATGTAAATTATGTATTTTAGGGTACTAATCTACATCCTATAATATATTTCTTATCGAAAATACTTCATTTGATCGTACGAGATGAATCCCTCAACCAGTTCGAGTCCCTCAGATTTCGATAGCTATTCTAATAGTTATTCCGACAGCTATTCCGATATGGATTTCCACTCTAGCTCCGAAAGCAGTGTAACCGGAATGAATCAACCAATTAGCCATCATCTATTCTGGATGAATTGGAGATGGGTTCGTAGTCGACTTAATCAATGGAGACGCGAAGAAGGCGATCCTTTCCACCAACCAAATTACCTTCTTGACGATGAACCTGAAGCACTTACCGGCGAACCTGTTCGAGACACCATTTTCTCTCTCATTTCCAGAGTATCTCGTCACAATTATATTCTATCCACAATTCTAAACCTTATTCATCCACTCGTTCTAACCGACAATCATCCCGGAGTAATACAAGAAGTCAGCGAACTTCGTGCTCGAGTAATAGTTTTGGAAAATATGGTGCAAACTTACCAGCTTCAGTAACATCACTGACATCAACATGACCACCAGTAATAGCACCCATACCATCAACAACACACGCCTCAACATCTCATTCTGTACCTCGAGTATAATCACCGTTCTACGTATCGATCTACATCAATTACCTTCGTTCTTCATGGCGATTATGTAATCTCTAAAGTCTTAGAGATTATTTATTCTAGCTCAAACCGAAAAGTAAATGAGATTAATATCATATTAACTCATTAAATCCATGATTACATCTAAGGAAAATATATATGTAAGTATATTTTCATAAAGATTGTAATTAAAAACTCTTTTGTACAAACTGTTAATGATAAAAATATTTTAACGGGTAGGTAATACCCTAGAAATATTTAGATTTCACATTAATAAGTTACACCGTACATTCTTCGAATCTGATTCAACAGTCATTTACTATCCTACTTACATCCACAGATATACGTATCCGTTTACCGCAGAATAACCATTTTCACTCAATTTCATATTGGATTTTGACTTATCAGAATCCAACAAGTGGCATAATGAAGAAAACATTGGACAAAATAAAAATTTGTTAGAAAAAAACAAATTAACTATGAGAAATTTTGTTAAGAATCCACGCTAACAAAATCCTAGCTAACTGTTCCTAGCTAACTGTTAATTCCTTATTACATTTTATTTATCGCAATTTATTTATCGCAATTTAATTATCGCAATTTATTCATCGCAATTTTAATTCTCGCAATTTTATTTATCGTCATTTAATTTCTGTTATTTATTTTACGCACTTTAAATATCGGGACACGTATACAAGGTTTTGACATATCATATCGATGCATCTATATATATTATTTGGAATAACCATAGACACTCTATATGCAATAATGATCGAGTTAGCTATACAGGGTTGAAGTTGATTCTACAATAATATATATACTTTGAGTTGTGATCGAGTCTGAGACATGTACACGGGTCACGATACGTATTAATTAATTCGAATATTATATATTAAACTATATATGAATTATTGGACTGTAACTGTGGACTATCGACCGTGGACTAATAACATTGGACAATTAAAATGAGTTAAAATATTGATTATAACATATGAAATTAAACAATTCTTCAAGTTTGCCACTTGATTTCATCCTAAACCTCATTGTATCTTGACGATTACAATCTACATTCAAAGCTTTCACGATTCTTGAAAACACCTCAATCAAGAGGATGAACCAACCGCACTTCATCTACGGAAGAGAAGATTGATGCATATAGTTATGCACCTGAAAATACTTGGAACCTGAGTAAACGTTTAACACGTATCTGTGCTAGCTCCTTTGACGTTGTTATTATCCAAAATAACTTGGTAATTCCTTTCAAAGTAGCAAATTTTGTCACAGCTCCAGCAAATCAACTTCGACTTCCATTCAGATTAGCCTTATTATAACCTCAATATATACGTTGTTATTTTATCATCGTTATCGAAGAACCGTTTATATTCCACCACATTAGTAGTAAACTTACCAGCAACTTCATTACTCATTGGCTTAAGTCGCACCGAAGAACCATTATAATTGTTCATTAAAACCCTTACATATACTCAACCACATCTTGTAACAAGAACTGCCATACCAATTACCGGGAATCAGCAATCAGTACTTTGAAAACTCACAGCATATCTACATCAAGAGTTATATGTATAGCCTTATCTCTTAGAATTATGATCTTCCATTCTGAAATTTTGAAAAGCACCCAGCCTACGAATCAATACATTAAACTTTGAAAAAGCTGAATGAAGCAGCAGAAACTGTAGACAACCGTAAACGACCTTAATCGTCGGAAGTTTGATGATAAAGAATAGTATGTTGGAAAAACTCAGAAAAGTTGAAACTGGAAAACGGATTGAGCTAACCACGAAGGAGACCAAGGACAAATACAAGGACCATACCCTATATTCAAAGAATCCAGATAATTCTGAATCCGTTGAAATCTTTAGAGAATATCTTGCTCTGAAGTCATGTTAAATCTTGTGGAAAATCTTTCTTCATCAACCTTAGATCTTAGAAATTCTGAAAATATCATCATAAATATCTTCAATATTCCTGAGGATATTTTCATAACTCTTCTTATCCGAAATTAGTTATCTCTTCCTGCTATCGGTGTTACATCATAAAAGAAACTATTTTAGTTTCTAAATCCTGAAACCTTCGAGTTTAAAAATATGAATGATTTTGAAGTAGTGTTGGGGACTGAAGCATGAGTTAGTATAATATAATGACACTTGATCAATGTGAATATATTACAGTAAGTCATGCTGAGTTTCTAATGGAACGTGATGATTCACAGATTATAACGTCATCATGTACCATGTTACACGACTCTTACATTCTATCTAATATATAAACATATCAAGAATAAAATTTCCTGATAGTTCCATATTTTCTCCTGAAATCTGGTGACTTAACCAATTAAGATCATGCTATTACAATCTCTCTCTTAGAACAATTGTTATGTTCATTTGAAATTACATACCTAAGAATTCTGGACCATTACTTGCTTGAATTAAAAGTCGGGAAGAGAAGACAAGAGCATGAAGCTCCGATATATAAGGGAAAATATAAAGCCCAAAGACAACACCGAAATTACAAACCGTGTATATTAATACGAATAGCAATACAAAGACACGGTAGAATTAAGAATAGTATCACCCCAAGGTAATAGTAGAAGTAAACATATTTTTCTGGTGGAAGATTGAAAAGAAGGATGACAGAAATGATAATTAGGAAAATATCAAGGATTAGAACGGGATTAAGCTTTTTCACAATCTTTTGGATGTATGAACTAAGAAAGAAAGTATAGGAATGGTGAGAATAATGGAACGGAAGAGTTAATTTTATAATGGAAATATCTGACAGAGTAATCGAAATGGATTGTTGTATATAACCAATGAAGATCCTAATCTCCGTAATTATCGAAGAACCAAATCTTATTACGAATATTTTCTCTAAATTCCCTTGAATTCCGGAAATCCACTGTAACTACATCAAAAGTTAAGAAAAATTTCTATTATCTCATTTCATTCTTTTGTGATAGCTTCACTCGTACTCTTCGAGTAATCGAATTATCTTATCCATATTACTCAACAGTAATAAAACTCTACTTATCAGCTCATATTCGTCAGGAAAACATTCTTATTATTAGCCATGACGATCTCGATCAAATTTCGGGACGAAATTTCTTTAACGGGTAGGTACTGTGACGACCCGAAAATTTCCGATCAAATTTAAACTTTATTCTTTCATGATTTTGACACGATAAGCAAAGTCTGTAATGTTGAGTCCTAAAAATTTTTGAACTATTTAGACGGATTCAGTTAACCTTTGACTATTCCCAATGATTCACGAACAATTGGTTATAAATAAATATGTATATATATAAGTGTATGTACATATAATAATTTGAAATTATAAAATATAAATTAAAACATTTAAAATTAAATATATAAATAAGATATAAAATAATTAAGTTATTAATAAAGTAAATAACTATATAAATATATATGTGATTAAGATTTGTATATAAATATTATAAAATGTATAAACATTAAATGGCATATGTAATATTAATAAATTAAATAGAAATTTCAAAGTTTAGGTATAGTGATATATGAATACATATATATGATTTCTATTAAATACATATATAAATATTAACTATTCATTAAATGGCATCGTATAATATTACATTACATAAATAATAAATGATATTATATTAAATTACAAATTTGAAGTTAATTGATATATTAATATTATTTTCATGATTATTATTGTTGATAATATTAATATTAATATATGTATTAGTAATATTATTATGTATAAAATCTGATATGTATAAGTTATTATATTATTATTATTAATATTATTATAACTAGTAATATTGTTATTATCATTAAAAAGATTATTATTATCATTATCATTATTACTAACTAAATTATTAAAATTTTCATTATCATAATATTATTTATCATTTAATATACTAGTCTATTAACAATAATATTATTATTACTAGTAATACTATTAATATTATTGTTACTTATCAAAAACTTATGAATTATATATATATATATATATATATATATATATATATATATATATATATATATATATATATATATATATATATATATATATATATATATATATATATATATATATATATATATATATATAAATCCATATATACAAATAGATATGTAAAAAATTAGATAAACATAGAAAATACGATTTATACAATTATATATAAATCAATACAATCGTATATGTATTCAGTTAGCCATCACCGTCACTTTAATCCTTTTCTTCTCTTTTTTTGTTCTTAATTGGTACGATGGTCGACACAATTGGAGCTACAAAACAATCTCAAACAAACCTGTTAACATCTGAATTCAGCTTTTTATTTTTTTTATTTTAATTACTGTCCTTATTGTCTGAATAAAGAAAAGAATTCGACAGGTTATGTAATTGAACATTACAGTTGTTGAACGAATCATTCTCTATTATTATTATTATCAATTATAAATCCCTACAACTGGTGTCTGAGTGAGTTAAAACAAGAAAAACATAAGAATACTAAATAACAGAAGTCGATAACTCTGTTTTGTGTCATTTTACAAAAGCTTCAGAATCAAATCAAAGTTCCAAATCCTTAAATGTTGTTTGGTTAGGATTTGTCTACTCAAACTATCTGCCAAAGCTCAAGTCTCAAATCTCAATATCGACTGTGAATTTTACGAGTCAAAGTTTATGTTTCGAAAGTCAAACGTCATGTTCATGGCAAAATTGGAGTTCGTTTAAATGATTTTGGGTCAATTGATGATTCATACAGTTTCTATGAACGTTATGCAACCTAATTCATGTAGTGATTTCAATCTAAAAATGTCTGAAAATCGAAATCAAGAATGGAGTTCATAAACGACTACAGCGACTGTTTTATTTATTTATTTATATATTTATTTATATATAATTTCCCTTTTCTTCTTACAGATAATCAAAACCTTTCTCAACAGTTTGATATTAATCCAAGTGTAAGTCTTAAGTTGCTTAACTGTTATGATATTGTATTGGTTTTGTCGACGGGTTGTAGGAGATGAAGAAGTAACAGATAATTATACGGGTTATATAAATTACAAGTGAGATTAAAACAGAAAAACAGACGGCAGTTCAATGGTTTAGTCAGTGTTCGGGTGTGCGAGGGGTCACGGGTTCGAGTCCCGGCTTGGACGATTTGTTTATCTTTTTGAGCCTTTGAGGTAGTAATCAATTTTATTATTATTATTATTATTATTATTATTATTATTATTATTATTATTATTATTATTATTATTGTTATTATTATTATTATTATTATTATTATTATTATTATTATTATTATTATTATTATTATTATTATTATTATTATTATTATTATTATTATGATTGTTATTGATATTGTTATGTATTATTAATTATTGTTATTAATTTAAGTACTGTTGTTATTATTATTATTATTATTAGCATTATTATTTAGAAATTATTACTATTAACATTATTATTATTATAAGTATTATTATTATTGTTGATATTAGTTATTATTATTATTATCATTATTACTAATAAAAGTTATCATTTATTATTACTAACACAATTAAAAATTATAATTATGACTACTATTATCATTATCACTAGTATTATTATTAAGTAATAATATTATTAATATTATCATTTGCATTGTTATAAGTAATATTAATATTATTAATCGTCCGATTTTAGTATTATTATAAATATTATGATTATGATTAACATTGGTAATATTACTATAAAAATGATACGATTTATTAGTACATTCATAAATATTAGTATTATTATCATTTTATATATATATAGAACTATTATTATTAACATAAGTATATTATTAATGTTATTATCATTATTTTTATCTTTATTAATATTAGCTTAGTATAATTAGAACTACGGTTTTTTTTTATAAACAAATGAAATATATATACATAAATATATTTAACACATACAACATAACAAAGTATTTTTTTGCATATATAAAACGAATATATGAAACCTAAATATATTATTAATATAAAATTGATATAATTAATAAAACTTATTCTATTACGATTATGAGTATTGATAAATATACAAATGATATAGATTCGTGAATCTGAGGCCAACCTTGCATTGTTCAATATAGTCATATGTATTTTTACTACAAAATACATTAGGTGAGTTCATTTGATTCCCTTTTACTCTTTACATTTTTGGGACTGAGAATACATGCGCTACTTTTACAACTGTTTTATTAAATGCTTTTGAAATACATTTTGAACTGCGAATACATGAAATGCTTTTATAAATGTTTGACGAGATAGACACAAGCAAAACATTCCTCGAATGAATTATGTGGACGTGATAATTGCCACCATTGAATTATGTGAACGTGATAATTGCCACAATTGATATGAATATTTTTCCCCTGATTATTATTGCTTGGTAACCTAAGAATTAGGGAACATCACTAATTTTGAGAATTAGTGCATGCCTAATTGACGCGAATCCTAAAGGTAGCTACCGGGTTTAACACCCCCACCCAGAATGTTCACTAAACGGAAGGGCTAGTGGCGTGGTGTTTAGTACTTCAAAGTTTATATGATTATTATACAGACGAGTTGTTCTGTTTTGGGGATATTATTATGCGCATTATATGTTAAGGTCGGTTACCAAGTCAAGCTATGAAAGCAATGAAAAATGAATGTTATGTATCGAGAGAATGATTTTATACACAGATTATGTGTATGTTATTTTGTGCACGAGAGATGTGTACGGTTACTAAGATTAAAGAAAGACGATTTCGTAAACGAGAAACGTGTACTGTATTTAAAAGATATCGCATGTACATTACAGGTGGGTATAGGATTCGGGCTCATTTGTACCATGCAGCATTTAAATCTTGTGGTCTATCAAAATGATGAATTTTATTGTTTACGATAAACTTATGAACTCACCAACCTTTTGATTGATACTTTAAAGCATATTTATTCTCAGGTATTAAAGGAATCTTCCGCTGTGCATTAGCTCATTATAAAGATATTACTTGGAGTCATTCGTGACATATTTCAAAAGACATTGCATTCGAGTCGTTGAGTTCATCAAGATTATTATTAAGTCATTTATAGTTGGATATATTATGAAATGGTATGCATGCCGTCAACTTTTGATATAACGAAAGTTTGTTTTTTAAAAACGAATGCAATGTTTGTAAGATGTATCATATAGAGGTCAAGTACCTCGCGATGTAACCAAATGTAATGTATTCATCCAGATGGATTAGGACGGGTCCTTTCATGTGGGAGTGTAACTCCCCCACTCGGAACTACGTTCCATAACCGCCTCTTGTACAACCGTACCATGCTACCAAAGGTAGACTCTACTAACAATTGGGTTCACACGACCCATCACCACATCTTGCTCCAACCTTCAGCATGCAAAGGATATTAACCAATCCTTAAACACTTCGAACAGAAGTCACTACAAGTTGCACAACTTTCCTCTCGCAATCTTCCAATTGCTATGGCTTGTCCAATTTCCACTTAGTCACTCATGTACCTAAGGGTTTCTTACCGGTACCCTAAGCACAAAGTAACCGCACTACCATCGGAGTCAAATACCACGCTAGTAGGTATGAAAGAGGCACCTAACACCGCGTCGCGTAGACTCCACTACCAACATACATCGAGATCAAACACTCGATCTTTAGGGTTTTATCCACCCGTTGAACCTCATGGTTCAACTACTTTAACACGGAAGCAACACGTGCTAAAAACCGAATACCAAAGCCCATATCCATGGCTTGGTAGAAATATTTCCCAACACTAAGGAATGCTTGGTTGCGCCAAGTCTTACGCCCTTCGTCCGCCAGTCAAAACACCACCATAGAGTAATTCCAATAGGAACATCACCCATAACAATAATATGCACAACGCAATGCATTCAACAAATTCGCACACGACGACACATAATAAATATCCAAAGGACATATTTATTAAAACGAAACGTACCTTAACGTCTCCTTGCGGCATTCGCCGCCGCCAACTCGGGACAATCCAGCTTGCGATGTCCCTCTTTATGACAATAGTAGCACATTCCATCATTACTTCTCGGCATTGTGCATTTCCATAACTTGTGGCCCCTAACACCACAATTGAAACATCTAGGCGCACGAGAACTCGTCAAACCATTCTCCACATTACCCATACTCGCACTCGCGCCCTTAGTTTTCTTACTTGGAGCACCATACGAATCAACCTTTCTCTTACTTGAAATCTCCCTAGCCTTCGATCGCGAATATGATTCGAAACCCCTAGCCATGTTGAAAAACTCCGCAAACGAGTTCACTTGGCCAACGCTAAGTTTGCCCTGCAACTCATCATTCAAAGTCAGATAGAAATCTTCCATCAACATCCGATCATTCCCAATATACTCCGGGCAAAAACGAGCCTTCGACATAAAGGTCGTCTTTAGAGTATTCAAGTCCATCGATCTTTGTTGCAAATTTCGCAACTCATTTCGCATTTCCGAAAAATCGGCAGAAGTCTGGAACTCCTCGAAGAATTCCTTCTTAAAATCGCCCCATGATAACGCCATAAACGGTTCACCACCGACAAGATCAATCTTACCATCCAAACAATCCTTGGCCCTACCCCGCAACAAACTAGTAGCGAGTCTCCTCTTCTTCTCAGGAGGGCATTCAATAGTGCGAAAACACCCTTCGACATCCAAGATCCAAGTGGTGCTTACCAAAGGATCCGGTTTCCCGTCATACATCGGGGGTTTAGTTCTCATGAAGCTCTTATGACAACGCTCCATTTCACCCCTACTTTGAATTTCGAAATACTTCCTATCCATTTCTTCTCGAAACACACCCATTTGCTCCGCAACGGTGGCCGCAACTCTAGTGTTAAACTCGTCGTTATTCGTCTCGATCTCGTTTCGCGTCGTCATTCTAAAGAATGCAAAACGATTAGTCCACAATCGTATAAAACAACACGCACAACACCGCCCCATCTTGCTAAACACTCATCGTACATCACTTGTTAGACACGATTTGCACCCGTAATAAGGTTTGCAAATCCTTATTATGCACACACGTCGTCTCAACTCGTTAGTACAATGACCGTCTCGCTCGATGATATAACCAACACAACGAAAGTTCTACGCGATATAAACACACGCAAGAATTACAACACAACACAAGTCACAATCCTAGTTAGTTCACCTACAAACAAGGCACTAACTACAACCCGTTCACCTACAAGTCCCGCAACAAATAAGCACACACAAAAGTCTAAGTCTAGGCACCTATCTCAAGTCGCCTAAATCCCTTAGACCATGCTCTGATACCACTTGAAACAACCGAAACCGTATTAAACTGGCCCATAAAATTTTTTCCTTTTAATATACGTTAAATAACACTTTAGGTCCCATTACACAATTTCCAAAACGTATTTTTATTAAAGTAAGTTCAACGAACTTAAAAACGTACAACAATAAGTTAAACTTCTTAATACAATAATACGCTAGTTAAATCATAAACCGGTTATAATCATTATGACCCGACTAGTTACGTTTACACAAAACCGAGCATGGTAATTTGGGACTACGCTACCCAAATCCTAATCAAGTACAAAAGCAAGATCTTCTAAAGCAACCTAGCCAAGATCTCTAATCCCCATGCTTACCCGAGCCGCCATAACGCGAACCTATAAAAATAACAAAAACGAGAGGGTAAGCTAATGCTTAGTGAATGTAAAGATACTATACACATAAATATGCATAAAATGGCTACGCATCACCAAGCATCAAAATAACACATACCGGCTCTGCATGGTAATCAAACTACAAAAGAGCACATACACAAAAGTAGCTACACGCTACGTAATCACCAAGCTAACGCCACAAGATTAGCTACAACACAACGATAAGTATATACTCAACAATAACGATAAGGTTAACCCCTTAACCCAAACCACATGAAGGTCGGCCGAACTACCCGAGCCTTAGTGAATTCGCACTACACGAGATTCACTTCCTTCACCACTTCTACAACCGAGAATGGCCGAACTACCTGAGCCTTAGTGAATTCGCACAACCCGAAATTCACCACTTCAACAACCAAGGTTGGCTGAACTACCAGACCCTTAGTGAATTCGTACAACCCGAGATTCACCACCTCATCACCAAAATGACCGAAACAACCCGAGTCATCATGAATCCGCACTAACCTAGATTCATTTCCTCAACAACAAATGCTAGCAACCCATCACCAAAAGGGTTATCCAAAACGCTAGCTAATTCACAATACCAAGGGTAAAAACCCACAACGCATAAGCGTATCACATGGACCCGAAGCACAAGGTCCATTCTCCCACACAAACATAGAGTAAACCCGAACAAGTGTCACCCCATACACGCGCACCCATGTTACACATACACATGTGCATAGTAAATTTACACTCACCTTGTCGCCTTGATGAACGCAACCGAACAATCCGCAACTCGCCAATGGAATGTACATATTCCATTATCACATAACAAATAACACAATTAGGGTGGATTTACAAACCAACCCAAATCGATAACTAGTGCAATTTCGACCCAATTGCACTTTCAAGCTCAAACCACGCCCAAACTAACCAATAATCACTAACACTAGTGACAATGATCCTAATAAGCCAATTAAACCAGAACACAAGTGTTAAACACTTGTCTTGCCCAATTTGACACCTAAACCCTAATTTTGACCCATTTCAAAATTAGTCACCCAAACACACCCAAATGAGTTCCAACACTTCCATAATCACTAATCATAGTGCTTACACTCAATTAAAAGCCCTAAACAAGGCTAAATCATCAACCAACCCAAAACCCGCCCTCATCACTAATAAACCCGAATCCTAGTTATTATCTTCCATTAACAACTAGTGGGGTTCCAAGTACGAACATACAATCAAAAGCCCTAAAATTGAATGATGAACACGAAAATGAAATTTGGAGTTAGAGCTTACCGCTAGTATCACCTTGAAGCTAAGAACGGGGAGAACAAACTTGTCTCTTACACTTTCGATCAAAACCCGCTTCTTCCTTTTCAAAAATCCCTTTGAATCAATTGGGGTTTGAAGTTTTTGAGAGGAAAATGAGAAGAAAAGGAAAAAGAAATAGAAAAATGAAATGAGTGGATGAGATTAAGATCTCAAATCTGACTCACACGCGAAAAGACCAAAATGCCCTCGAATATCCTTTAAAATTGCAAATCTGGTACCAGCTCGCCCAGAATGCCGCGCCGCGGCCTTAATCGTCGCGCCACGACCTATAACGTATTCTGGTGGTTGCCTTAACATGCCTCCTGAAATTGAAATCAGCTGAATGCTGCGCCGCGGCCCTTTCTGTCGTGCCGCGACTCAAGGCATGGTCTGGTGCATTCCTTACCATACCTCCTGATCCTGATTTGTTTGTAATGTCGTGCCGCGACCCACTTCTCCGCGCTGCGACCTTTAAATTGGTCTGATCACTTTTCACATACAAGAACTTTAACGCATGAACATGTCTCAATTCCTTCATACACCTATGGTACATACGCGATACACCTGTAAATCATGTACGGGAAAAAGGGGTGTTACAAGTTAACGCGCCAATGTATATGTTAGGACACATAGTCCTGTAAAGAAAATCATTTGTAGGACCAAAATTGAGATGTTTAGGGCAAAGCAAGCGATAAATGTGTTTCAGGAAATGCACGAGCGTTCTTGCGCACAACATTCAGGAATCAGGATATAGAACAGTTGTTGCAAGGATCATGCATCAAGGATATTATTGGCAATCCATATACAGAGATACGACTGAAAGAATCAGAACATGTGAGATATGTCAAAAGCATGCACTCGTACAACATATTCTAAAATATGAGCTAATTCCAATTTCATCAGCATGACCATTCTGTAAATGGACCATAGATATAGTTGGACCATTTCCAAAAGGTGAACGCAGGGCAAGATTCTTGGTAGTAGCGATCGACTTCTTCACAAAATGGGTTGAAGTCAAGCCAATGGAAACAATAACGGGCAATAAATTTAAAAAATTGTGTGGAACGATATTGTGTGCAGATATGGATTACCAAATGAAATTGTTAATGATAATGGGAAGCAATGTTCCGAAAATCCACTCAAAAGCTGGTGCGAAGAAATGGATATAAAATAGACTTTTACATTAGTAGCTCACCCACAAGCGAATGGTCAAGTAGAAGTAAAAATTAAAGAAATTATGGTAGGCTTAAAAGTAAGATTGGGATTAAGTCAAGCCGGATGGGTTGGAGAACTACCTAACATTTTGTGGGCACATAGAACAACACCCAAAGAAAGTACTGGTGAGAAATATTGTTTAGCTTGGTATACGGAGCAGAAGCAGTAATACCACCAGAAATAAGTGTACCAACGCAATGATTTTAGCATTCAACATAGAAACAAATCAATCCGTCATGTGTGAAAACTTGAATCTATTGGAAGAAAGAAGAATAAAGGCCGCTATCCGGCAAGCGGACAACAAATAAAGAATGGAAAAAATACTATAACAAGCGTGTGAAACATGTTGTATTCAATGAAGGAGATTTGGTTCTAAGAGCCAATGAAGCAAGCTAGCAAAAGAAAATGGGAAATTAGAACAACGGTGGGAAGGACCTTACAGACTTATAAAAGTGAATGACAACGGTTCTTACAAGCTTTCAATGCCCACCAGAGAAGAACTGCCTAGATTTTATATCAAACTTTAAAGATTTTATTCTCTCGCAATATCAAACGGTTTTTCCTTGATTTTATGTCATTTTAAGGACTTTTCGGTGATATTTGTGAATGATTATGTATTTGCATCGAGAAGTGTTTCAGTTCGTGTTTTCGATGGTTTTGAGCTCGATTATCGAAAAGGTTTATTCTGGTTCATAATCGCGTTTCACATCATGAAGTTAGAGAGTTCCAAGCTTTGTTTACGTGGTACGTTTGATCATTTTTATTCGGGACTCGAATTAAGGTGATTCAAAAGCCCAGAAATCCGTATCTCAGAACTACAACTTTCATTTGGATGTCTCTGGAATAAGACCAAGTGTGCTCCGTGCAAAAGGCTTTCACGATGCGCAATATAAAGGGATTTCAAGAACGAAGCTTTCATGCACAACTGCGCGACACGCACTTTATCTGTGCATCCCACAACCTCTATGACTTGTTTTCGGTATTTAAGCCACTTTTAGGTCATTTATCATCCTCTCTTCACTTTGGGCGATCTTGGGGCTCTAGGGAACGAATTTTGAAGGTTTTTAGAGAACTCCAGGTCCATTCAATCAATTCCAATCATCAAGATTCAAGCTTTGATCATTACATCTTTAAAGATTCATCCTTTTCACTTGGTTTAATCTTTTGTTCATCAACAATGGTTATGACTTTTGATATTTTGATTATTTCTTCAAGTATGATTGTAGGCTAATTTTATTATGTTTACTTAGGCTAAATATAATTGTTAGATGTTATTTTGATTGATTGACTATTATACATATGATGATTCCTTGTTTGAGCAATTTGTGATTCTTATTGATACTTATGAACAAATTGGTTGATGTATGAAATTGTCCATTAGAGTGAACACTCATAGGAGTCTATTGTGTATGTTTTCAAGTGCTTAATCTTATTACTATTTGGTTGATTGTGTTTGTCGAATTTGGTGACGCGAATTGGAGTCTATCATAATCATTACAGGTGGTTATTTGAGTTGGGTCATTTGAACTTTATATAGACCAAGGAGATTGAATCAATTTGTTAATTAGTTGATATATGGGTTGATTGTGTTTAACGAACATTAGCACGATTGTTGATTTCAGAGATCTTTGTGTCACAGCTCAAGTCTTTAAATTAGTTAATTTAGCTAGCCAGACTTTAGAGGTCTTAAGTATATGGGAACACTGCACTCTGTAATCTGAATTGTTATGTTCACTAAAGAGAACTCTTGTTGAACCGGCGAAGTTAATTGCATATGTATGGTTATTAATCCAGACCTAATCTTAAACATCCAGCATAGTGGAGAAAGTCTAAGTGAACATATTTCCCAGTATCTGAATTTTAATCTATCTTTACTTCATTTCATTAATATATAACAATAGAAACACTGTCTTTTAAGTTGCATCTCTCTGATTGGTTAATCGTTAAATAACCACCACCAATTATCTGTTATTTGCTTTATTACCTTCTATTTAAGTTATTGCATTTAGTTACATAATCTTGAATTGCGTGTGAACTGTCCTTGGAACGATCTTGGATATTACCATAATATATGCTACTACACGATTGGGTACACTACCCATGAGTGTGTATAATTCTAAATGGTGCTTCTTATTCTATAAATTATATACCTGATTTTACACATCAGAATGAAATGAATTTAAAGAAATTTTATGCGTAATACTATAGTTGTAGATAGACTGATCAACTACCCGACACATGAGACATGGTTACAAATGTAAAAGTTTCTTTTAAAAAGTAATGAATAAAACAACTATTCTTACGACAAAATTATACATTTCATCTGGCCAAGGATGAAAAATTAATTCAGATGGCGCAAAGTTGTGGGTCATCTCTGCCCGCATAAGAGATAAAAATTCTCGATGGTAGAAGTTCAATCATAAACAAAGGGTTAAATCGACAGTGAGTGACGTAGACCTCACTGAACATCGAAATAAATAATAGTGTCTATAATTCTAATAAAACAAACAAATAAAGTTTTGGTAAAAATGTACAAAGTAATAAAATTTTATATTAAAACATGAACAAACGTTATAAGCTATGGTGCATGTTTAAGAATATCATCAATAGATGTACAAGGATCATTACAAATTGCATTAAGTTCAGTAAAAGATAAATTGTCTTCGGTTGCACCTACAGTCTTCACTTTCTCTGCAGAATCAGTAACAAGGAAAGGAATAACACTCTCAGGCAAGGGATCTAGAAAATTAACGACATTATTCCTTATAAAGTCGAGGAAATTCATCCGTTCAGCATCACAAACTGCATTAATGAAATCATGAAAGGGCTTCATCAATGAAGTAGATTTGAAAATACGAACAATAAGGTCAGGAATGCCAACTGTAAGGTGTCTAAAATTACTTTCACTAGTGAGAAGTTTACCTTCCATCTCTTTTTTACAATCTGAAAGCGACTCAATTTTATGAAGATACCATTTTTCATTAGCTTCAAGCTCAACAATACGAGCTACAGATGTGTGTTTAGCTGCAAGAGCAGACTGGAGATCTAATCAAAGAGATTTTTCTGATTTTTCCATTGAAGTAATCTTCTCGATATCTTGTTATATTTTTTGAAAATTATCTCGCTGAGCGTGATCTGAAACCTCAAATATTTTAAGATTGTTTAGCCCATAAGAAATGCTAAAAATGATTCCTTGCGCATAAGATTTTCGAGAGTCACTTTCGGACAAGTTTTGAAATAAGTCTTTCAAAGAAGGAGAAACCATAGCCTCCAGATAACTTATAAACTCTTCATAATTATATAGAGGGCCTTTAATGAAATTGGCCAATCCAAAAATATCAAGATTAGGAAGACTAAGTTGAAAAGGACCAACATCAGTAGTTTTATTTTTCTCAACGGGAAGCAGAAGAGCGAGCTTTTTCAATGGTTGTTCTTGAGCTGTTGACGGAGCTAAATAAAAATGACAAGTGTTGTGAGTAAAATTTTCCCAAGACAAATAGGCAGAATCAAAGCTCATTTGAGGATAGCTCAAAGGACTTGGATTATAAACACCCCTGGTACTAGGCATTTTATAAAAACAAAGAATATTTTGATCGACAATATCAAAAAATTTCATCTTACCAGCAGATCGACGCTTTCGAGAATCAGCTCGTGTTATTCGAGAAGATAAAGAGCCATCGACGCTAATTTCAGAATGATTACAATCTTCTTTTCCAATAATAGGTTTAGCGGCATTATTCAAAGCGGATAACTTCAAGATGAGAGAATTCTGGACGAAAAGAATAGCTCAAGTAAAAACATTATTATAACAATAAAATAATAATAATAATAATAATAATAATAATAATAATAATAATACCCAGCAGTCTGGCTTCTCGGTTACACACTGCTGGGTTGCAGACCAAGCTCCTACGTCATGCGGGTATTGTTGGTCTTGGTCATGCTTTTGAAGATGCATTGGGTCTGTTTAATAATACGGTTGGGTTTGATATTTTAGGTAATCCGAGTGAGGTCGCTGCTCCAATACTCATGAAGAAATTGGCAGATGTTTATTTCACAAAGGTTACCGCTTCTGCAGAATCCACTTTTTCGTTATCTCCCCGACAATCGGCCTTATGGAAATCACAGCAGGGTGTTCACACCTCTGCTTGGCTAAGGGCAGTCCCTATTTTGGGGTTGGGTCAGACGATGAACGCAAAGACTTACCGATGTGTGTTGTGCTACCGGTTAGGTGTTCCATTGTTCTCTATCTCGACGGCATGCTCTGCCTGTTCAAGGGTTTTTACTGGGGATATTTTCGGGGATCACGCGGTGTCTTGTGCTGGTATGGTGGGTATTAAGCATCGACATAATATTGTTCGGGATTCCCTTGTTGATGTTTGTTATCGATCTGGGATTTCTGCGAGAAAGGAGGTTGACATTGGGTTGTCTGGAGGAAACGACAGGGCCCTCAGACCTGCAGATGTGTTACTTTATTCCTGGGATTGTGGTCGCGATGTCTGTGTTGACTTGACAGGGTCTTCTCCTTTGACACAGTCTGGGCTTTCTGACTTTGTCCCTGGACGTGCTGTGGTTGAGGCGGCTCGTCGGAAGCGGGTCAAGTACGAATCTTGCTGTCAGGCGATTGGTTATGGTTTCATTCCTTTCTCATTTTCTTCCTTTGGGGAATTAGAGAAGGAGGCTGTTTCTTTGCTTAAGCGGGTTCAGAAGAGTTCGATGGCGCAAGATATTGGTGCCGGTGCTGCTGCTCATATTTTTACTAGGATAGGTTTTGCTATTGCTAGAGGTGTGGGGGCCCAGATTGTCTCTAGGCTTCCCACTAATTTTTTGTAAGTTTTAAAACTTTTAAGTTTATTATTATAATAATAATAATAATAATAATGATAATAATAATAATAATAATAATAATAAAACCTTTATTGTTCAACATGATGATGGAAAACTCACGAGAATTATCCCAATCAACGCTTATAGATGTAAGCGACAAAAGATGCTCTGAATATGGGCAGTAAGAAATTTGATCATTCTTCATTATAGTCTGCAGTTTCTGCTCTTCAACCGATAGTCTAACATGAAACAACAATACGAGGCATAGAGTTACTACGCCAATAATGAGTGTTAGCAAAAGAATCAGGAATTGCATCACTATTAACAAAAAGAACGAATATTTCCAATCATTAGCAACATCGGTTGATCGAGGGAAAAGACCAGCATGTTTGTCAAAAAAACCATCCTTTTTCGGAAGAATCCACATGTACAAGATGTGAGAAAAGATTAATAAAAAGAGTTATATTTCGAGATCTACAATACATCTCAAATATTATGATTTTGCGTATAGAAAAAGGATCAAATTGCCCAACACTAACACCATAAAAATTTCATACGGCGAAGAAATCGGTAAAAGGAAAGCGTAAGTAGGAAAACGACAGTGCACGAGCATAAATTGCAACCTTATTAGGAGGTGGAAGAGAAACACATTAATTAGGCAAATGAACAACAACATCCACATCAAATAAACATAGAGATTGTTTCCCTTGATTGTCTAAATATGCTTCAATAACTGAACTATGAACATCAGCGACATTCAGTAAAGCCATCGAGTGAAAAAAGGTATCGATACAAGAAGAAAAAATATTCAAAATGAAAAATAAGAGGAAAAAACGAAAAGATAAAAATCAGAAAGTTAAAAGGGCAGTTAGAATGAGGGGTTTCATGAAAACCATACACGTGGATGGTTGAGATTGAAATTTTTAAAAAACAGCCCTTATTTTTTAATTTAATTTCAAATTCAAAAGATACTTTTAAAAATAATAAATAGTCTAAATCAGCCGTAAAAATCCGTAACTAACAGTCAAATCAAATACAGAAATATCCCCCCAATGCAAAAACATTTTATTTCTTTTTTAAGTTTAATGTTTTTATTTTTTACAAAATAACAACATCAAACTGGGAGGACTTAATGGTGCACCCTATAATTGACATGCATAAAAAACCATTATAAGACAGTAAAAATTGTTAAAAGCCATAAAACAGCATCAAAAGCATCTTTCTGATAAAGGCGGTCAGCGCTTTGCATGCATAAATACATTATCAAAACATGACACATGACGCTCAACGTTTTGCGTAAGCCTTAAAGACCGCTTTCTATGCATAAGCCCCTAAAATAAACACGTGAGCAACACATATGTCATGTGAGTATGAAGTATCAAGTTGATTATGCATTATTTGCATAAGTCAACCAATGACATTGTGACACGTGTCCCCGAACATTATGGACGGCTCATACTTATAAAAAGACCCCTTTGGGTCATCACTAGGGGGATTCAGTAACTTGGGATGAAGAACACATTTTCTCTCACACATTTTCTCATTCTAGATTCTTAACGCTTAGCCACAGAGCGCTAGACGGACCAACTCATAGTTTGGTTCCGGAAGATTGATAAAGCCACTCCACGTCATCTTGGCCGTGATCCGGGTCTGCAGGAACTCTTTCCCGAGAGTAAACATCAATCGACAATAAAGTCCTCCACAACAAAATAATCCTTGACCTGAACTGATATTTGTGATCGTTAGCCGAAAATAAGTATCATTATTGTTATTCATTGTAACAACTTCACTACAATTATGCATTAAAATCATTAGTTATTATATTATATATAAAGCTGTTAGGGAGAGTGAATAACTCGAGCTGATTGATCAGGTTACTATTCACTCTCTTTTTTTTAACAAATTTTAGTTTCTCCACAATTAGTATATATACAACACTTAGGCAATACTAAATCAACGCATTTTTTTAAAGAACGTTAGTTTCTCCACAATTACTATATATACAACACCTAAGTTAGGCAACACTAAATCAACGCAAAATATATTTTAAGAAAAGAGGGGGTGCTAAACGATCTTTATTTTTTATATTTGTGTTTTATATAAATTGACTTTTGTTTAAGCGTTATTCTTTTGTGAACTATTTTTATCAACTTAATTATGTGAGTTTAATTTGTTAAATTACACAAGATTAAACTATACAAATTTATTTTTGTAATATTTGGGCAGCGGAGCGCGCTAACCATTCTTGTTTATATCATACACACAAATTTTTTCACAATAGTGAATTTATCAAAACAATAGTGAAAATATCAACACTTGTTTTGTTAATATACAGACTTCCGTAGACAAGTCTTGGTGTTATGTGAAACAAAATCTTTAACCGTAAAACCTACTTTTTCGAACTTTCCCTCTTCATTACTCTCTCTAAATTTCAAGTAATCCAAGCAAACAAATGGCTTATAAACTCTTTCATTCTCATTATTCACAACTTCATCAGGACACCAAATCACCTTTTCATCTTCAAAACACCAAAAGAAAGCAATTGAAACCCGGTTTACCGGTTTCTTCAACACGACTCTATGTTCAGATGATACGAGTTTATCATTGCTCCACGCTTGCAACAAATCACCGATATTTACAACTATAGTCCCTTCACTTGGAACAATGTCCATCCACCTCCCCTCCTCTTTTGATTTCACTTGTAAACCCCCTGTTTCATCTTGATACACAATTGTTATGCAACTCATATCAGTATGCATACCTAGCCCTTCACTGGTTTTATCATTTAAATCGGTTGGTGGTGTATATCTGTTTATTCTTAAGTAACCATCACAGTTCTTGAAATTGGAATCGTAAAGTTTTGTATCAAGTCCCTCTCCCAATATTGTTAACATGATCTTCATGATTTGTTTTGATATTTCAGCCATTTTCTTCCCATATTCTTCCAGTGTGTCACTATACAAGCAACCAACATATAGTAAGTGTTCAAAATAGTGGCAAATGACTAAATCATCATTGTAAATCAAAATTGCATATCAACTTTTTTCGCATTTAATTAAAGTATTGAAAATTTCATGGAAAAAAGAACACCTTGTTAATTTGATAAAAGGCTTATTACTTGCATATTATTGACATTTATTATGATGCATAATTGAAAATCGAATAGAAAATATTCACTCTTTCTGGAATAGAGGTATCAGGTTCAAACTTCATTTGCAACATAAATTTTAAAGTAACCAGGGAAAAGGTAAAAAACACTCATATAATCGGTTAAAGTCGGGTAAATCTGAATAAAAATATTGTTATTCCCCAAGTACAAAATAATCCACCATGGGACTCGAGCTTACAACATCATGTTGATATATATGTTACTTAATATTGCTATGTTAAAAACCCTTTGGTCAAAATTTTGTCCATTTACTCGTCCTACATTCAGTCATTCTAGAAATCTTTAGTATCTTTTAAATTGAAATCATTCTTACTAGAAAGATTTGTGTTTTGTAAAAAGAAATGGTAAACACAATAACAACCTTTAAAAGACAAAATCCATACCTAAACTCGTGATGTATTTCATCAAATACCACATCTATAGAATGTTGAGCAGAAGAATAAAAATCGGGCCCGGACACCCGAATACTTTCAAAAAACGGAGATGCAATGAACCGTGGAGTGTAAGTTTTGAAGGATGAAGAAGGACCAAGTTTAAGCTTTGTTTCACTAGGAAGATCAAAGAGTTGATTAGCAAAAAAATGTATTTTCTCAAAAAGGTCCCTAGAGATTCCATGATTGACAATATTAAAGAAACCCCATTGATGACAAGCTTTAGAAAGAGACGTTAAAGAAGAAGGATCTAATGGTTTTGAGAGGTCTAAACTTGGGAGGTTTAGGGTTGTTTCAAAAGAAGCATTTTGTAAAGCCATTTATGTTGATAATTTTATTAAATAATCCGTACCACATAAAATGTTTGATAATGGTCTAGGTGGTTGTAGGTGTATATATAGATTCTAGTTTAGTTATAGTTAGTTGGCTAAAGAGTGATTAAGTTTTTAAATAGCTATAGTGGTTTTTAAATAGCTATAGTTAAATAGGTATTTTTTTGATATACAATAATTACGCACTCTCAATCAAAAATGATAGAATATTAAAATAATATAGTTTTTTACAAAATTAGAACATAATCTAACTCATGAAACATGCACACTCTATAGTTTAAGTGTTAGACACTACAGAATTTCAACTATGAACCATGGAAAATAGAATATTCCATTGGTACCCTGAATTACTATAATAATCCTGAAATTTCGTTGAAATATAATTATATAAACATGTACTAATCTATATCTATATCTATATAGTCATATAAAACTCTAAAATAATAATGTAATCATTAAGCTAATTACTCTTTAATTTTTATAATGATGATGTCATAATTATATTATATATTAATTTAATTAAAAAATAATACAAAATCTTTTATAAAAGGAAGTACTAATCTCTCATAAATTGTAATTTTAATTTTCTAAAAAAATTTAAAAGACATTTATTATTACTAATAATAATAATTATTATTAAAAATAAAAATTCTCAACTTTGAGCGAAATTTATTATTATTATTTACTTTTAATATAATAATTATAATAATTATATTATTAATATTCAAATATGGATTCTTTTTACCAAATTAATTACGTTACATATGTATGCAAAAATATATGTCTCTATATATTTGTAAAAACAACGACAAGTTTGTTAGTCAAACGGGTCATTAAAATAAATGATTTTAGCATTTACATTCACTTAATACTTAAAACATGTCATTAAATTGTTTCGTTTAAACAAACCCGTGATTTCACGGGTCATTTAACTAGTATGAATACAAAACAGATAAAGGTTTTCTTGTTTAAACTATTTAGGAAGTTTATTACTTTACTAACATTTATGAGCCATAATCATGTTATCTCGTTACCATCTTCGACTCTTTGTATCACCAAGTACCGCGAGATATGCTTTTAGATAGTGAGTTTTGAACATCAAGCTTTTTAGACCGGAGCCAACGCTCTGTCGTTGGCCTCCGTCATTTCCTGGTTGTAAAAGACACCGTTGGTGGCAACATGTCGTTCTCCATCTGTATATAGCAACAATTGAATTGTCTTTCTTCCAAAGTGAAAAGACGGTGATGTGGGACTTAATGTGGGGTCAACTTCAATTTCATAATTAAATTTTTTTTTTAAACCTCAACTTCAGAAAAGGAAAAAAAAAAAAAAAAAAAAAAAACTTAGAACAAGAAGGTAGGTGGCTGCGATGAAAGAGAAAAAGAGAAACATTTGATATTTTATCACACTTTTTGGTTTAATATTTTTTTGCAAAATATTACTCCGTATATTTATTTTTATAAATGTTTTTATTCTTAAATTTTTTTAATAAATGTTTTTATTCTTAAATTTATGTGATGTATTCAATTTATTTAATGAATTATGGAATGTATTTTGTATAGTTAATTTTTAATTAAATAATATGTGAGTAATTATTTTGAAGAAGTATGGTTCAGTCTTTTTCAGTCATTTGAGAAAGTATTGAAATGACGCTGATGTGACAGTTAATCTTTTTAAAGAAGTACGTCATGATTGAGAGTGATCTTATAAGAATTTTACGACCCTAATATTAAATTATTTTGTGATGGGTATTAATGGTGTATCATAGGGGATACACGTATAAGCGCATCATTTTTATATAAAACAAAAGAGCGAAAAGCATAAAAGATAGCATTTGTGGCAGTTTTTCTTAATATCCGTCAAGCGCTCAGCCAGGCCGCCCATAAATAGACCCCATAAATAGACGTCAAAGGCGGTTCCAGATATTTCACATAATCAAATTAATCAGCATCTGACACGTGTTCCCGAGAATTTCGGACATTCTACGCCTATAAATAGACCCCTGGGTCACCACATTTCACAGTTCAGTCACTTGTCAGAGAGTACACTTTCACTTTTAGACAGTACTTTCTCAGTCTAGAACCTTCGCCGCTTAGCAACAGAACGCTAAACGAACCAACTCTCAGTGTGGTCCTACAAGACTAATAAGGCCAGCCTACGGATATTTCATCCGTGTTCCGGGTCTGCAAGGATTACTTCCCGAGGTCAAACATTAGTCGACAATAATTCTCCACGCTAAGCTGTTCTAGTATCTGTACTAGTACATTTTAGCCGCTAGACGGAAAATAGTACCAACGGGTATGTAGAAAATACAAGAATTTTAACAAAATCTTAACAATTTTTCAACCAAACAATCAAAATTATGCAATCCTTCAATTGTATAAATACATCCAAAAAACAATAGAACTACAAGATCTCATAATCAACAACAATAAATCAACAGATGAATATTAAGAAGATATTAAACTAAGACTTAATATGAGAAATGATTAGGGTTAGAGAACAAAAAGAATGAATTACGTGAATGAATGGAATAATCAATCCCTAGAAACAAATGAGAATATAAACCCAAAATTAACTTGGCGTACTTATCCACCAAAATCTTCAGAAAACACCTCTCAAGTATTAAACTTTCAATTAAAGCCACGAGAACTTTTGTCTACATAAAGCAAGTTTCCTTTTTTCTACTTTGACCACCAAACTCTCCAAACATATTCATAAACATCAACAAGTAATCGGTGTCGAAGTGATGATGATTAAGTTAGAGTATTTAGGTTATGATCGTTTATGAATAAAATAAAGTAAAGATTACTAGCCACTCATATTAGTGATGATGAACATGATGATCTTGTGATGAATATTGAAGAACACTCCTTTATCTTTACTTGAATCTTTGAAAGAATGATGAACATTTATGTTAGGGTTGTCTTTTGGGTGCTAAAACTAAATAGGGAATGAATAAAATTTGCGGGTCTAGGGTCCCCTATTTATAGTTATCAGCAAACTTGCTCCCTAAGTAAAAAAAAAAAAAAACATAAAATTCGTAATCAGGAAAGTGACCAAAACTGGACGCGGAGTAAAATTACGCCAGGGTAGCATAATTTTACGCCAAGCACAATTGTGGAGTAATTTTTCAAAGTAATTTTACGCCGCGAATGTCTGAACATCTTCTCTTCCTGATTTTTTCATGCCATAATTTTACGCCATAGGATTATATTTTTACGCTAGAATTGGTCTTGGAGTAATTTTACGCCAAGTGCTGTTTTGCTACAATTTCATCCGTTTTTCGCACATTTTCACACGTACCACTTCCAATAGGTGAAATACACGAAAACTTTTGAAAGTACCTCATTTTCACCATCAAAGTCATATAAACCTCATCAATAGAACACAAATATGATCATGAATTATGGACCGATCAACAAGCCAACATACACTTCTTTTAGATCAAAAGGACAACAATATAATGAAAAATGCAACCCGATTAAGTTAGAGAAGAAGAAGAAAGGATGAGATTATAAAGAACATCTTATTTTAACTTTGCTCCTCAATCTTATCCTTGAACAAGTTTATAAGACAAAGGTTATTGTACATATTCAAATGTTGAGCTTTTTGAAGACCTTTAGTAAATATATCTGATGGTTGACTCAAAGAATCAATATATTAAGTTTTAGTAACTCAAGCATTACAGTTTTTCTTTATAATATGTAAATCAGTTTTTAAAATTCTTGGACCTTTCATGAAAAACAGGGTTTGCAGCTAATTGTAGAGTGGATTTATATTACGATATAAAGTAACTGGAAGAAGATGCTCAACATATAAGTCTTTTAAACTTGTAACACCCAAATGATTTCACAAGTAGTACAAGCGAAAGCTCTATATTTAGATTCAGTAGACGATTTAGAAACAATGGGTTATATTTCTCTTTCTACTTTCCAAAGATATAATAGACCCACAAAAATATAAACAAAATCCAGTAACAAACCTTCTAGAATCAATGCACTTATCCCAATCATCATTAAGCAGTTAAACTAAATAGAGACTTACCAGGATTGATATGTACTCCTTTACCTGGAGCACTTTTTAAATACCTTAACACTCTAAAAGCAGCTTTAACATGAGATTACAAATGAGCATGCATATATTGACTTAGACATTGCAAAACAAAAGAAATATCAGGTCTGGTTAAAGTGAGATAGATTAATATTCCAGCAAGGTTTTGATATTTAGAAACAAAATGAAGCAGTTTATCATTATCAGTTTCAGCAGAAGACAAAATATAATTACACTCCAAAAGAGTACTCATGCATTTACACATTCTAAGATTCCAAATTCATGTAATTCCACACAATATTTCCTTTGAGACATGCAAATACCAGAATCATATATAACAACTTCAATTACCAAAAAAAATTTAACTCTCGTAAGTCTTTAATCTTAAACTTAATATTTAAATATGTTTTAACCTTGCAATATCAGTAACACTATTACCGGTAGCTATAATATTATCTACATATACTAATAAAGCAATAAAAATATTATCTTTATTAAAAGTATACGAAGAATAATCATTATACTCTGAACAAAACAATACTCAACCAAAGATTGAGTCAATTTCTTAGACTTAGAATTTAATAAGTTTGCAAACTTTAGTATAAAAGTCAGAAAAGTAACCAAGAGGTAAAGTCATCTAAACATCTTCAACAAGGTCACTATAAAGAAAAACAGTATTAACATCAAGTTGAAAAATACACCAATAATTTTTCACAACTAAAGTTAAGAAGCGTCTAATGGTAACAAATTAACAACATGAGAAAAGGTTTTCTCGTAATCTAACTCTTCTCTTTGACTATATCCCTTAACCAATAATCTTGTGTTATACCTCTTTATCTCACCTGAAGACTTATACTTCATCTTATATATTCATATACTTCTCTATCCCCCTTCATCATTAAGATTAGTATAAGTATTTGGTTGATTTTCAAAGTTGTCAAAGAAATTTGTATGAGTAACATCACTAACTAAGTCTAACTCTTTTCAGAATTAGACTCAATTTTAAAAGGAAAAATCTTTTCATAAAATCTTACATACCTAATAAAAGACAATTTTATTATCAAGACTAAAAATCTTATAACCTTTTTTGAAATTAGAATATCCTAACAAAACACATTTTTAAGCTCTTGTTTAAAACTTATCAGACTCATCTAAAATAGTAGAATAGAAAAACAAAGACAACCATATACCCTAAGGTGAGAGAGGTTAATTTTATGACAAAAAATACACTTAAAAGGGGACCTTCCATTTACCATAGATGAGGGCAACCTGTTTATTAATTAAGTTGCACTTAGAATGCATTCAGACCAGAATTTATGAGGTAAATTACTTTGAAATAATTAGTCCCTAGCCACATTTAAAAGATGTTTTTGCTTCCTCTCAACTATTCCATTTTTTAAGGAGTATGCACGCAGAAAGTTTGATGTAAAATTCTTTTATCACATAAGTCAGACATTTTAAAATTTATAAATTTAGTTCCATTATCACTTCTTATACATTTAATATACTTTTTAAACTGATTTTCAATCATATTCACAAAGTTTTTAAATTTTTCAAACACACCATTTTTTCCTTTTCAATAGATAAACTCGCACAGCCCTAGAATAGTCATTTACAATAGTCAAGAAGTATTTGTACCCATCCTTACTCACTACTCTATATGGCCTCCATAAATCAAAATGTTTTAGTTCACCTAAAACACTTGATTTATGATCACTCAAAGGGAAAGGTTCTCTGGTTCGCTTAGCTCCATGATAGACATCACAAACATCATTACCAGACTTATCCTCACTGTCAATCTTAATCTTAGGTAAATTAAGAATTTGATTAGCAGGACGACCTAGTCTGGAATGCTAAGTATTAGCGAAAACACAAGTAATAGACGTAGAATAATTTCCAGTGTCATCATTAAAGATATATAGACCACAAAGTTTTCTACAAGTCCCTACATTCTTCATGAGACCCAAATCCTGAATGTAACAATAAGATTCATTAAAGAAAACATGCAGTTTAGTTCCTTTAGACAACTTACTAACAGATAAGAGACTAACATAATATTCGGGTATGACTAAGACACCATACAAAACTAGATCATTAAATAGTCTTATATATCCAATTTGTTCAATTTTAGCAACCGTCCCATTAAAATGACAAACAGATAAATTCAAACTAGCATCTTACCCTTACTGGAACCCGTCATATGCTGAGTGGCCCCGGAAACAATAATTCAGCCCATATTTTAATTTGAGTTTTGACTGGACATACTAGAATTAAGAAAATAAAAGTTCTCATTAAAGAAGATATTATAGTTTTTAAAATTACCTGCCATGTTAGACAACATTTCCACTTCCATTCACAGAGTTCTCACTTATCAAAGACATATGTTAGCTATATGCTCACTAAAAAAAGGCATACTACTAGAAGCAGACTCAAAAACAACATTATTATTAGAAGCAGTTCTGTTAAAATTAATACCATTATTAACATGTGTTCTTTTAACCCACCCATGATATATATTTAAGTATTTCATAACATTTATGAATGGTGTGACCCAGCCTGTTACATTTTGTGCACTTCAGGTTTAGATTTGGACCATTCGATATTCTCCTTTTATTATCATAATCTTTTGAATTTAATAGATGGTAAATGTTCATTAGAAACAATATTACTTCTTATAGCATAATAAGAACTGTCCAAAACCAACAAAATTACATTAGTTTTAAAGTGTCACTATGAATTTTAAAGTCTTTGCTAGCATCGCAAATACATACAGGCAACTTAAACAAAGCATCATACTGTTTCCACAAAAAATTAAACATGTGATAATAATCAGATCATGTTAATACATTTTGAGTTAAAATTTTAATTTTTTGATGATGATTAAAAGTTAACCATCAATTTTTTCATATGTTTCTTTCAATTCTTCCCAAACAAATTTAGCAGAATTGGAAAACACTTGTCTAGAAAATAATTTCTCGGAGATGGAATTCAATATCCATGACAAAACCAAAGTGTTACACCTTTCCCATTGTAGACCAAGAACATTATCTAAATCTTTTTCACGGGAACCATCAATGAAACTAACTTGGTTCATAGTCTGCAATGCTAACAATATAGGCATACTCCAAATAGCATAATTGTAACGACCCAACTTTTTTGACTTATATTTTTGTGCTTTATACTTTCACGAATCTGCGTATATGTGCGTACTGAGCTAGTTTATGCTCTGGGATCTTTATTCATGATTAATTACTTTTGGTAATATCTTACAACGTATTATTAAGTGTTTAATCACTTAACTTGATCCTCGAATGCTTTTACGACCGTTAGTGTCACTTGTCGTTTGAAACGAGCTATGTACTTGTTACACGTTTAACTTTGGTCATAATTGGAATATTATGACTACTTGAAACTAATTGTTATTTTCTAGTGACAATTACTTGGCTTATTGGTTGCTTAACTACGCTTAGTGTATTACTAATGTGTGACGACCCGGAAATTTTCGATCAAATTTAAACTTAATCTTTATATGGTTTCGACATGATAAGCCAAACTATTTAATTTAATCTCAAAAGTTTTGAACTGTTTTCATATATGCATTTATCCTTCGACTATTTTCGACGATTCACGAACAACTATTGGTAAACCAATATGGATATACATATAAATAAATATATTTATATAATAAATTGAAATGTTATTCATCCATTATATGAATTTGTTGTTATAAATAATCATGTAAATTAATATACTAAGTAATGAAATTATTATTTTATTGATATATATATATATATATATATATATATATATATATATATATATATATATATATATATATATATATATATATATATATATATATATATATATAAAGTAATTGAATGCATATATATTTGATTTCGAAGTTATTTAGTAAACGACGGAAACGCTCAATTGTCATTTGATTAATAATAAACGAGTTAAAAAGGATTTGATGTGATTTTAAAATAAACGGTGATTCAAAAATGAGTTTTATAAACCATAGGCTTATTAAAAATATATTTAGGAACTTATTGTTGAATATTAAAACTTTTTATATTTTACTTAGGGTTGGTAGTGAATAATTAATGTATTTTTTATTTAATCGTTAATAATCAAATTTTATACCATAATGACCTAAATAAATAAAGATACTTAATTTAAAATTTTGGGATTTTTCTGAAGACTTTTATCCGCCACTAATTTCAAATAGTGCACGATACCCCATCCGTGAAGAAGTGTCGGCAGAAGAAAACTCAATGTACACTGGTTACTGTTTCCAATCATTCACTTATTAATTAATATAATTATTATTAATATTAAATATTATATATATTACATAACATATATCTATATATGTGCGTATGATTATCAAAGGGAGGGAGAAGGGAAACCACCGGCTACCAGACTCGCCCACCACCATAGCCACCACCGGAGCACCACTCCGGCATACACCACCGCCACCCTTTCACAAACAATCACCACTTTAGAAACCATGAAGCCATCTCCATTCTAATTTTATGTTTTATTTCGACACCCTCCTTCACTCCATAACCACCGTGAAACATCAACACGAGCTGTAATCACCACCAAACACCCCACTACAATCGCTACCACCGCTATCATTACCGGCTATCACCACCACCATAACCCACCCCCTTTAATGATAATACTCACTGTTTGATGCTACCTTTTGATTTCAACCGTCAATCATCGCAAAACACCATAACCCATGACTGTTTTCATGTCTACTGTTGATGAACGAAACCACCCTTACATCCTCGCCGGAATGTTGAAAGAGAATGAATTGAGGTTGACGACGATGAATAGTGATGGTGAGCGAAGAAGAAGAAGACACGGTGTGATTATGATGATGACGATGGTGATGTACTGATGATACAAGAATGAGTATAATGATGATCATCGAAGAAGATGATGAATAGTTAAAGAATAATGATGATGATTCGCGTATGATAGTGAGATGATAAGGATTATGTTATGATAATGATACAAATATTGATCATGATTATGATGATAGTCTATGATGATGATGGTGAAGGTAATGGTAACGATGATGATAACAGTGCACGATTATGATCGTGAACATGATTAACGATGATGAAGAATCTGTGAAAGATGATAACAGTAACGAGATGAAATAAGATTTTGATAAATAAGGTAAACATGAAGGTGATGGTGGGTGGAGCGATGAGGAAGAAGAAGATATAAACGATGAGGATGCGTAGTACATGTTACCACAGTGATGAGAACGATGTTGATGATGATGTTAGCGTGTGTTCAAGACAAGGATATGTAGATGTACGATGGTGATGAAGAGATGACGAGAGGAAATAATAAAAATCGATATGATGATGATCTCGATAGGTGATGGTAACGAACGATGATGATAATATGATTATGATGGTAACGGTGGTTGATAATGCTAAAAACGAGCATATATTTCATAGCATTATCCCTCAAGAAAGACAAGCTTTTAGTTGCAATTGTTCTATTTATAAGTGATATTCGTTTAAATAATAAAAGGTGAAGGCAAAAGACAGATTCGACTAATTGAAGACGCAAATGACCAAAAAGCTAAAAAGTACAAAGTACAATCCTTATTACAGTTTAAGTCCCCAATTATTTGGAATATTTGACTTCGGGTATAAGGATAATTTGATGAGGACTCTCGCACTTTATATTTATGATTGATGGACTGTTATGGACAAAAACCGTATGGACATATCCAATAATCCAGGACAAAGGACAATTAACCCATGGTAATAAACTAAAATCAACACGTCGAACATCATGATTACGGAAGTTTAAATAAGCATAATTCCTTTATTTTATATCTTATCGCACTTTTAATTATCGTACTTTTTAATTATCGCACTTTTAATTTATTGTCATTTTATTTACCGCACTTTAATTTATCGCACTTTTATTATCGTTATTTACTTTACGCTTTAAATTAAATTATTTATATATTTAATATTTTACATTAGGTTTTAATTGTGACTTAAGTTTTAAAATCGACAAACCGGTCATTAAACGGTAAAACGCCCCTTTTATAATAATTATTACTACTTATATATATATATATATATATATATATATATATATATATATATATATATATATATATTTATTTATTTATTTATATTTTTATAATTATAAGATAAAATAATTATAGCGTTAAACTTGGCTAGCTCCCTGCAGAACGAACCGGACTTACTAAAAACTACACTACTGTACGATTAGGTACACTGCCTATAAGTGTTGTAGCAAGGTTTAGGTATATCCACTTTATAAATAAATAAATAATTTGTGTAAAATTGTATCGTATTTAATAGTATTTTGTAGTAAAATATAATAGTATTTCGTACCCCTCTGCTTTAACATCAGTGGTACACAAAGTGAGGACTAATGCGAAGGTGTATGATGATGACAGTGGTGATGATGCAGGATGATGATCATGATGTTACCATCAAGATGATGATGAATAGAACGGGTTATTGGTGACGAGATGATGTTAACATGTGAAGATGATGATGATACGATATAATGATGATGATGATGGTGATCACTTAGGACTAAGATAATGATAATGAATCCATGATGATTGGTATAATTTTATTATTATTATTATTATTATTATTATTATTATTATTATTATTATTATTATTATTATTATTATTATTATTATTATTATTATTATTATTATTATTATTATTATTATTATTATTATTATTATTATTATTATTATTATTATTATTATTATTATTATTTTATCATAATTATTAATATTATTAATATTATTATTATTATTATTATTATTATTATTATTATTATTATTATTATTATTATTATTATTATTATTATTATTATGATTACGAATCAAGGACGATAATGATGGTCGAAATGATGTTGATGATGATCTTGATGATCATGGACGATAGTGATGATGAATGGCGATTATGATCGATGACGTTTAAGAGTGTATAACTCTTTTTATTATAAAATTTTATTATCAAAATCATTATTAGTGTTCATATTATTATTAATATTATTATTAATTTTATCATTCTTATTATTAACATAAGTATTACTTTTATTATTATTATCATAAGTATTAGTATTATTATTAGTAGTATTATTATCATTATAGTTATTAAGATAAATATTAGTATTATTATTATTAGTAAAATCGTTATTTTTATAGTTATTATCAGTATTATTATTGTTATCATTATTACTAAAAGTAATTATTTTTAAATCTATCATTTTATTAAAAATTAGTATTATCAATCAAGGTAACATTTTACTAAAATTTTCATTTTGTAAACTATCAATATTATTAGAATTTTCATTGTCAATATTAATTTTAATAACAATATTATCACTACAATTAGTACTACAGCTATTAATATTAATACTAATATCATTATTTTTATGATTGATATTACTAATACAAAAATATTTTAATGTAATATTAACATTGATAATTTTTTTAAAGTAATAATAAGTATTTATTTCAAATATTGAAAATAAATATATATTAAGTTTTAATACATGACATGATATCTCTAAATATCAAAATAGGATATTTATAATACATGACTTATCATATACTCTAAATCTGTTATAAATATATATATAAATTTTAAGCATTAAGATTATGTAAATAAATATAGTTAATAAATTATTAATATAATAGGTATATAAATAATATAAATATATAAACTTGTTCGATCACTATTATAAGTGTTAATATATATACTTGATATAGGTTCGTGAATCCGAGGTCAACCCTGCATGGTTCAGTATCGTCGTATGAATATTATTACTACAAAATATTGTATTGTGAGTTTCATTTGCTCCCTTTTAAAATGCTTTTGCAATATATATTTTTGGGACTGAGAATACATGCGCTGCTTTTATAAATGTTTTACGAAATAGACACAAGTAATCGAAACTACATTCTATGGTTGAATTGTTATACCGGATATCGCCCTTGTTGAACTTGGTAGCCTAAGAATTGGTGTTTATTATAATTGCCACCAATTGACGCGAATCCTAAAGATAGATCTATCGGCTTTGACACGCCCCAGTTAGAGAATTTGAACTACTTTAGTACTTCGATGTTTATATGTTTGGGGATATTCTAGATGCATTTTGTTAATGTCGGTTACCAGGTGTTCAATCCATATGAATGAATTTTAAACACTTGCGAGTGTATGATTATTGAATAAATGAAATCTTGTGGTCTATTAAAATTATGGAAATGATTAATTACGATAAACTAATGAACTCACCAACCTTTTGGTTGACACTTGAAAGCATGTTTATTCTCAGGTATAAAAGAAATCTTCCGCTGTGCATTTGCTCATTTTAGAGATATTACTTGGAGTCATTCATGACATATTTCAAAAGACGTTGCATTCGAGTAGTTGAGTTCATCAAGATTATTATTAAGTCAATTATAGTTGGATATATTATGAAATGGTATGCATGCCATCAACTTTCGATGTAATGAAAGCTTGTCTTTTAAAAACGAATGCAATGTTTGTAAAATGTATCATATAGAGGTCAAGTACCTCGGGAGGTAACCAAATGTAATGTATTCGTCCAGATGGATTAGGACGGGTCGTTAAAGTTAGTATCAGAGCGGTGGTCTTAGCGAACTAGGTCTTGCATTAGTGTATCTAACTAGTAGTTGTTATGATGCATTAATGAGTCTGGACTTCGACCGTGTCTGCATGTCAAAAGTTTTGCTTATCATTTCTAGTCGGAAATCATCTGCTTATCATCCTTAGGAAATTACCTGCTTATCATTGTTAGTCTAGACACATCTTACTGCATTGATTTCATGAATAGTGTATAGACAAATTCATATCTTAGCGTATCTGCTAATCCATATCTTAGCGTATCTGTTACTGTAGACTTTATCTGACACGTTTCCTTAATTCCCTCTGTAATCTACGGGATCTTTTATAATATGTATAGGTATTCTATGTAATTAGAATATCATCCGATATTCGAAAATCATTTCATATTGAAAAACCCTTTACTCAATCATACGAAATGGAACTCATCACTAGTTCAAGTTCCTCGGATTCTGACAGCTATTTCAATATGGAAACACACTTGAGCTCCGAAAGCAGTATAATCAGAATGGATCAACAAATCAGTCATCACCAATTCTGGATGAATTGGGGATGGGTTCGTAGTCGACTTAATCAATGGAGACGCGAAGAAGGCGATCCCTTCCACCAACCGAATTCACCTCTTGGTGAAGAACTTGAAGCACTTACCGGCGAACATGTCCGAAACACCATATTCACCCTCATTGCCAGGATACCCCACAACGATTATATGATATCCCAAATTCTGAACCTTATTCATCCGCTCGTTCCAACCGTCAATCATTCTGGGGTAATAGAAGAATTCAACGAACTTCGCGCTCGAGTAATCAATTTGGAGAATATGATGCAAAATTTACCAGCTTCAGCAACATCACCGGCACCAATAGTACCATCAATAATAGCACCAGTGCCATCAACAATCCATGCCTCAACATCTCATTCTGTACCTCGAGTATAATCATCGTTCTACGTATCGTTCTACATTAATTATCTTCGTTCTTCATGGCAATTATGTAATCTCTAAAGTTTTAGAGATTATTCATTCTAGTTCCAACTGAAAATCAAATGAGATTAATATTATATTAACTCATTAAATCCATGATTACATCTAAAAAAATATATATGTAAGTATATTTTCATAAAGGTTGTAATTAAAAATTCTTTTGTACAAACTGTTAATGGTGAAAATATTTTAACGGGTAGGTAATACCCAAGGAATATTTAGATTTTACATTAATAAGTTACACTGTACATTCTTCGAATCTGATTCAACGGTCATTAACTATCCTACTTACATGCACAGATATACGTATCCGTTCACCGCAGAATAACCATTTTCATTCAATTTTATATTTAGATTTTGACTTATCAGAATCCAACAAGTGGCATAATGAAGAAAACATTTGACAAAATAAAATTTGTTAGAAACAGACAAATTAACTATGAGGAATTTTGTTAAGAATCCACGCTAACAAAATCCTAGCTAATTGTTCCTAGCTAACTGTTAATTCCGTATTACATTTTATTTATCGCAATTTTAATTCTCGCAATTTTATTTATCGTCATTTAATTTCTGTTATTTATTTTACGCACTTTAAATATTGTCGTATAAATCGAGACACATATACAATGTTTTGACATATCATATTGACGTCATCTATATATATTATTTGGAATAACCATAGACACTCTATATGCTGTAATGCTCGAGTTCACTATACAGGGTTGAGGTTGATTCTTAAATAATATATATACTTTGAGTTGTGATCGAGTCTGAGACATGTGTACAATGGGTCACGATACGTATTAATTAATTCGAATATTATAATTATTAACTATGGACTACTAACATTGGACAATTAAAATGAATTAAAATATTGATTATAACATATAAAACTAAACATTCCTTCAAGTTTGCCACTTGATTTCATCTTAAAACCTCATTTGCATCTTGACGATTACAATCTGCGTTCAAACCTTTCATAATTCTTGAAAACAACTCAATCGAGAGGATGAACCAACCGCACTTCATCTACGGAAGGAAAGATTTATGCATATAGTATTGCACCTGAAAAACTCTCGGAAACTGAGTAAACGTTTAACGCGTAGCTGTGCTAATTCCTTTAGTGTATTATTACCGAAAATAACTTTGCAAACTCTTTCCAAATTAGCCAATTTTGTCACAGCTCCAGCAAGTCAACTTCGAATTTTCATTCGAATAAACCTTATTATAAAGATTACCCCTTCATCATCGTTACCGGAGAACCGTTTATATCTCACCACATTAACAGTAAACTTACCAACAACTTCGTTGATCTTTGAGCTTCCGAAAAATCATTATAATTATTGAAACCCCATCATTTACTCATCCACATCTTGTAACAAGAATTTTCATGCCAATTACTGGGAATCAACAATCAGTATTTTGAAATCTCGCAGCATGTCTACGCCAACAATTATATGTGTACATATAACGTCTATCTCCTAGACTTACATACTTTGAATGTGAAGTTTCTGAAAAACACCCTAAACTGCGAACTAGTTCTCCGAAATTTTTTGGAAAATGCTGATGAAGCAGCAAAAACTGTAAACGACCTTAACAGTAAAAAGTTTGATGATAAAGAATAGTGTGTTGGTAAAACACAGAAAAAGAGAAGGTGGGAACTAGAAAATGGATTTAGCAAACTATGAAGGAGGCTGTGGACCAATTACAAAGATGAAATCTATCTTCAAAGAATCCAAATGATTCAGGGACTGTTGAAGTCTTTAGCAAATACCTTACTCCTTACTCTAAAACCCTTGCGGACAATATTCGTCATCATCCTCTAATCTTAGGTATTCTAAGATATCATCGTACCTTTCATTATAAATATCCTCCATATTTCTGAAGATATCTTCATAACTATTATGATCCGAATTTATTTATCTTCTCGCGCTATCTGCGTTACATCATAAAAGAAACTATTTTAGTTTCTAAGTTTTGAAACCTTTGAGTTTAAAATATGAATGTTTTTTGAAGTAGTGTTAGGAACTGAAGCATGAGTTAGTATAATATAATGACACTTGATCAACGTGATTATATTACAGTAAGTCATGCTGAGTTTCTAATAGAACGTGATGATTCACAGATCATAACGTCATCATGTGCCATGTTACACGACTCTTACATTCTATCTAATCTATAAACATATCAAGAACAAATTTTCTTGATAGTTCAATCTTTTCTCTTAAATTCTGGTAATTTAACCAATTAAGATCGTGCTATCACAATTTCTCTCTTAGAACATTAACTATGTTCATTCCGAATTTCATATCTACAAATTCTGGACCATTATTCGCTTGACTTAGAGTCGAGAAGAGAATAAAAAGGCAAAGAGCTCTGAAGTATAAGGGAAAGTATAAAGCCCGACAATAACACGAAGTTTACAAACCATGGATATTAATGTGAATAGCAAAATAAAGACATGGGAGAATTGGAAAGACAATAATCCCTAAGGCATAATAGAAGAAAACAGATTCCTCTGGAGGCAATTGAAAGAGAAGGATTATTGTTGTAATGACCAGAATAATGCTCAGAATTAAAACTGGATTAAGCATTTACACAATCCTTGGAAGAATAGATTAAGAAAGAAGTTATAAGGGTGATGAAAATAAAGGGAATGGAAGAGGTTGATTTATAGCGAAATATCCGACAGAGCAATCAAAAAAGATTAACACATTTAATTAAAGAGGACCCTAATTTCCTTAAATCCCAAAGAATCGGATCTTATAGATTTCCAAGATTTTTTTTTAAATCTCTTGAATTTCGGAATTCAACCCTGACTACATCAAAGAGCTAAATCTTTACTTCTTTACTTCACTCTTTTGTGATAATTTCACTTATACTCTTCGAGTAATCGAATTATCTTATCCATATTACTCAACACTAATCAAACTCTATTTATCAGCTCATATTCGTCAGAAAAACATTCTTACTGTTAGCCATGACGATCTCGATCAAATTTCGGGGACGAAATTTCTTTAACGGGTAGGTACTGTGACGAACCAGAAATTTTTGACCAAATTTAAACTTAATCGTTATATGGTTTCGACATGATAAGCAAAGTCTATTTAATTTAATCTCAAAAGTTTTGAACTGTTTTCATATATGCATTTACCCTTCGACGATTCACGAACAACTATTGGTAAACCAATATGGATATATATATAAATAATAAATAAATATATTTATATAATAAATTGAAATGTTATTCATCCATTATATGAATTTGTTGTTATAAATAATCATGTAAAATAATATATTAAGTAATGAAATATTATTTTATATATATATATATATATATATATATATATATATATATATATATATATATATATAAAGTAATTGAATGCATATATATTTGATTTTGAAGTTATTTAGTAAACGACGAAAATGCTCAATTGTCATTCGATTAATAATAAACGAGTTAAAAAGGAGTTTATGTGATTTTAAAATAAACGGTTATCCGAAAATGAGTTTTTATAAACTATAGGCTTATTAAAAATATATTTAGGAACTTATTGTTGAATATTAAAACTTTTTATATTTTACTTAGGGTTGGGAGTGAATAATTAATGTATTTTTTATTTAATCATTAATAATCAAATTTTATACCATAATAACCTAAATAAATAAAGATACTTAATTTAAAATTTTAGGATTTTTCCGAATACTTTTATCCGCCACTAATTCAAATAGTGCACGATACCCCGTCCGTGAAGAAGTGTCGGCAGAAGAAAACTCCATGTACACTGGTTACTGTTTCCAATCATTCATTTATTAATTAATATAATTATTATTAATATTAAATATTATATATATTACATAACATATATCTATATATGTGCGTATGAGTATCAAAGGGAGGGAGAAGAGAAACCACCGCCTACCAGACTCGCCCACCACCATAGCCACCACCGGAGCACCACTCCGGTATACACCACCGCCACCCTTTCACCAACAAATGCCACTTTAGAAACCATGAAGCCATCTCCATTCTAATTTTATGTATTATTTCGACACCCTCCTTCACTCCATAACCACCGTGAAACATCAATACGAGCTGTAATCACCACCAAACACCCTACTACCACCGCTACCACCACTATCATTACCGGCTGTCACCACCACCATAACCCACCCCCTTTAATGATAATACTCACTGTTTGATGCTACCTTTTGATTTCAACCGTCAATCATCGCAAAACACCTAACCCATGATTGTTTTCATGTCTACTGTTGACGAACGAAACCACCCTCACATACTCACCGAAATGTTAAAAGAGAATGAATTGACGTTGATGACGATGAATAGTGATGGTGAGCAAAGAAGAAGATGACACGGTGTGATTATGATGACGACGATGGTGATGTACTGATGATACAAGAATGAGTATAATGATGATCATCGAAGGAGATGATGAATAGTTAAAGAATAATGATGATGATTCGCGTAATATAGTGAGATGATAAGGATGATGTTATGATAATGATACAAATATTGATCATGATTATGATGATTGTCTACGATGATGATGGTGAAGGTAATGGTAACGATGATGATAACGGTGCACGATGATGATCGTGAGCATGATTAACGATGATGAAGAATCAGTGAAAGATGATAACGGTAACGAGATGAAATAAGATGTTGATAAATATGGTAAACATGAAGGTGATGGTGGGTGGGGCGATGAGGAAGAAGAAGATATAAAAGATGCGGATGAATAGTACATGTTACTACAGTGATGAGAACGATGTTGATGATGATGTTAGCGTGTGTTGGAGACAAGGATATGTAGATGTACGATGGTGATGAAGAGATGACGAGGGGAAATAATAAAGATCGATATGATGATGATCTCGATAGGTGATGGTAACGAACGATGATGATAATATGATTATGATGGTAACGGTGGTACACGAAGTGAGGACTAATGTGAAGGTGTATGATGATGATAATGGTGATGATGCAGGATGATGATCGTGATGTTACCATCAAGATAATGATGAATAGAACGGGTTATTGGTGACGAGATGATGTTAACATGTGAAGATGATGATGATACGATATAATGATGATGATGATGGTGATCACTTAAGACTAAGATAATGATAATGAATCCATGATGATTGGTATAATTTTATTATTATTATTATTATTATTATTATTATTATTATTATTATTATTATTATTATTATTATTATTATTATTATTATTATTATTATTATTATTATTATTATTATTATTATTATTATTTTATCATAATTATTAATATTATTATTAATATTATTATTATTATTATTATTATTATTATTATTATTATTATTATTATTATTATGATTACGAATCAAGGACGATAATGATAGTCGAAATGATGTTGATGATGATCTTGATGATCATGGACGATAGTGATGATGAATGGCGATTATGATCGATGACGTTTAAGAGTGTATAACTCTTTTTATCATAAAATTTTATTATCAAAATCATTATTAGTGTTCATATTATTATTAATATTATTATTAATTTTATCATTCTTATTATTAACATAAGTATTACTTTTATTATTATTATCATAAGTATTAGTATTATTATTAGTAGTATTATTATCATTATAGTTATTAAGATAAATATTAGTATTATTATTATTAGTAAAATCGTTATTTTTATAGTTATTATCAGTATTATTATTGTTATCATTATTACTAAAAGTAATTATTTTTTAATCTATCATTTTATTAAAAATTAGTATTATCAATCAAGGTAACATTTTAGTAAAATTTTCATTTTGTAAACTATCAATATTATTAGAATTTTCATTGTCAATATTAATTTTAATAACAATATTATCACTACAATTAGAACTACAGCTATTAATATTAATACTAATATCATTATTTTTATGATTGATATTACTAATACAAAAATATTTTAATGTAATATTAACATTGATGATTTATTTTTTTTAGAAAAAGTAATAATAAGTATTTATTTCAAATATTGAAAATAAATATATATTAAGTTTTAATACATGACATGATATCTCTAAATATCAAAATAGGATATTTATAATACATGACTTATCATATACTCTAAATCTGATATAAATATATATATAAATTTTAAGTATTAAGATTATGTAAATAAATATAGTTAATAAATTATTAATATAATAGGTATATAAATAATATAAATAGATAAACTTGTTCGATCACTATTATAAGTGTTAATATATATACTTGATATAGGTTCGTGAATCTGAGGCCAACCCTGCATTGTTCAGTATCGTCGTATGAATATTTTTACTACAAAATATTGTATTGTGAGTTTCATTTGCTCCCTTTTTAAATGCTTTTGCAATATATATTTTTGGGACTGAGAATACATGCGCTGCTTTTATAAATGTTTTACGAAATAGACACAAGTAATCGAAACTACATTCTATGGTTGAATTGTTATACCGGATATCGCCCTTGTTGAACTTGGTAGCCTAAGAATTGGTGTTTATTATAATTGCCACCAATTGACGCGAATTCTAAAGATAGATCTATCGGCTTTGACACGCCCCAGTCAGAGAATTTGAACTGCTTTAGTACTTCGATGTTTATTTGTTTTTGGATATTCTAGATGCATTTTGTTAATGTCGGTTACCAGGTGATCAATCCATATGAATGAATTTTAAATAATTGCGAGTGTATGATTATTGAATAAATGAAATCTTGTGGTCTATTAAAATTATGGAAATGATTAATTACGATAAACTAATGAACTCACCAATCTTTTGGTTGACACTTGAAAGCATGTTTATTCTCAAGTATAAAAGAAATCTTCCGCTGTGCATTTGCTCATTTTAGAGATATTACTTGGAGTCATTCATGACATATTTCAAAAGACGTTGCATTCGAGTCGTTGAGTTCATCAAGATTATTATTAAGTCAGTTATAGTTGGATATATTATGAAATGGTATGCATGCCGTCAACTTTCGATGTAATGAAAGCTTGTCTTTTAAAAACGAATGCAATGTTTGTAAAATGTATCATATAGAGGTCAAGTACCTCGCGAGGTAAGCAAATGTGTAACACCCTAGGCAAATCCCACATCGCCCACGCACATGAGTGATCATGGGATTATAAGGTAATACTCACGCTTAAATGACACAACGCGTTTTGGGACCACAGGCAGAGCAGATGTGTGAGTACGCTGCAGTTAAGCGTGCTCGGGTGAGAGCACTACCAGGATGGGTGACCTCCTGGGAAAGTGCTTTTCGTGTGTGGTCGCCAAGAAAAAGCCGTACCCCTGCGGGCAAAGTTGACAATATTGTGGTCATGTTAAGCTGGGGTGTTACAGAATGGTATCAGAGCCACTCATGTGTCGTTGGGGGTGGTGGGGTAAACCTCATCGAGGACGATGAGTCCCTGAGGGGGGGGGGGGTGAATGTAACACCCTAGGCAAATCCCACATCGCCAACGCACATGAGTGATCATGGGATTATAAGGTAATACTCACGCTTAAATGACACAACGCGTTTTGGGACCACAGGCAGAGCAGATGTGTGACTACGCTGCAGTTAAGCGTGCTCGGGCGAGAGCACTACCAGGATGGGTGACCTCCTGGGAAAGTGCTTCTCGTGTGTGGTTGCCAAGAAAAAGCCGTGCGCCTGAGGGCAAAGCGGACAATATTGTGGTCATGTTAAGCTGGGGCGTTACAAAATGTAATGTATTCATCCAGATGGATTAGGACGGGTCGTTAAATAATGCGCACTAGTTAGTCTTAATGAAATTTTTACCTTAATGGACTTAAGCCCACCCTACTCTAGCTAATAGACTTTTAAGTTAGCCCAATTTTAATGGAATTATGACCCATTAAAATGTAAGACAAAAACCCATTAAGATGAACCAACATACTAGCATTTTTGTTAACCATTACTACACATGTTGCATGGGATCCCAACAACAAGCACCACCTTTAGACCACCACCATGCAAAAAGCAAAAAGTTGTCCCCCTTGTCCCCCATGGTGCCTACGATTTTGGAGACACCAAACCACCCCTCCACCACTATAAATACAAGCCTTATTCTTTCATTTCACACTTGATCTCATTCTCATTTTACACACTTGCTCTCTAATTTTCTCTCTAGTCTTTCTCACACTAAAATTGTAAGTTCTTAAAATTTTCTTCTTCTTCTTCTTCTTCTTCTTCTCTTCTTAATCACGACATCATCATCATCATCATAAGATCAAGCTTTTTAGCTTTTTAATCTTGTTATATCTTGTAGATTCAAACTTTGATTTGAATCCTTCAAGAACATGAAAGATTCAAGTTTTCTAGCTTTGGATCTTCATTACTTTGATGGATCTAAGCTTTATAGCTTAAGATCACTTTATTTTTGTTAAAAGATCAAAACTTGTGTTTATGATCTTCATGAAACTTGAAGATCTAGCTTTTTGCTTTAAAGATCTTTAAGAACGTAAAAGATTCAAGCTTTCTAGCTTTGGATCTTCATTACTATGTTGGATCTAAGCTTTATAGCTTAAGATCACTTTGTTTTTACTAAAAGATCAAAACTTGTGTTTATGATCTTCATGAAACTTGAAGATCTAGCTTTTTGCTTTAAAGATCTTCAAGGTCATAAAAGATTCAAGCTTTCTAGCTTTAAAATCTCATAATTATTGTTAAGGGATCCAAACTTTCTAGCTTGGGGTTTCATTACTTTTCCTTGATCAAATTTATGTAACTTAAGGTCTTGCTTATTTGATTAAATCAAAGTTTGTAGCTTTAAATTTTAGAACTTGTATTTGTGTTGAGACTAAGAACCTGATGTAACCTTGGTTCATCATCCATCTAAAACTCTTAAGTGAGTTGTATTTCTCCTTAGTTTTGACATAGTCTGTTGATGATTGAAACTTAATCAAAGTGATGCTGAAACATCAAAGATTTGTACACTTGAGGCTTATACGCATCAAGGATGAGAACCGTGATAAGCAACAAGCACCAAGAAACCCACCGGAACACTTGTTTTCTGTTTTTCAGGGTCTGATCAGACTCCTGGGGCTTCTGGAAAGTTGATTCTCAGATATTTAGGTTCGAGTAGATGACTTTTCGTTTAAGATTCGCCTAAATCCGATATATGGTTTAGGATTTATAGCCTTCCGAAAATCACTACGCCTTTGTAACGACGTGCTGAAATTTCTGACCTACTTGCGCTTGAACCGTCGCATACGGAACCTTGGCCACTGACCACACGTCTTTTCAGTTTGTATAGAGGTCGTAGCAGCTGTCCGAAGTCAGCCCTTTGTTTCGATCTCTATTCTCGTTGAAAACTTACCTTATCCTTTACGTATGATGATGATGATGATGATACTTAAGACTTAACTTATTTACTTTAAAACTTTTGGGGACAATTTACTGACTTAGTAACCATTGACTTAGGTTGAGGACCTTTTGGATCGACCAACTTACTTGTTTGGACCGACTTACTACTTACTTACATTTTCGTATCGATTTTACCGCACATTCACGGTGAGTTATAGCTCCCTTTTTACTTTAACTATTTTTGGAACTGAGAATACATGCGCTTTTTATGTTTTACATACTAGACACGAGTACTTAAGCTTTATATATGTGTGGGTGATATAACGGCACAAAGATTCCCCTTAGCACAGTAACGTTTAGTCATTGGTTTTTGAACCGGTGAATGCGAATCTTAGATATGGATCCATAGGGTTTGACATCCCCACTCGGGCTAGTCGCGCTAGCATTTAACGGGTGTTTAATACTTCGAGAACATACGCACTTGCCAAGTGTACTTTTAGGGGGTAATATTTATATTACTTTGTTAAGTTAGTTACCGGGTGCCCATGGATAAGCATATACTTTATCATACGGATTTGAGATATTGTTTTGAATACGAAATCTCGTGGTCTACATTACATTGTTGTTTACAATCAAATTATAGCTCACCAACATTCGTATTGACTTGTTAAACATGTTATTTCTCAGGTGCTTAGACGTTGTTGCTTTCGCTGTTATAGTCTTGATGTTATAGACTTGATGTTACAGACTTGATGTGTTAGACTTCCGCTGCATTGTTTAGAGATGTCTCAATCATGGAACTTTTACTTTGCATTCACAACTTATGTTACATTTGAACAACGGTTTTGTAATGACCTTTGTGTTACGTAATTATGTTAATGCTTTCTATTCGTAGAAGCACGTTATCTTTTATAAAACATTTGATGTTGGTAAAAATGTTATCTTTTCATGAATGCAAAACTTGTTTTAAAACAGCATATAGTGTTGTAACCGTGTAATGATCATGTTGTTGACGATCCGTACACGTTGATTTTGTACGGGGCGTCACAGTAATTCTCTGTACCATTCTATTTGAGTGACACTAAAGCAGTAGTACTAGTGTCACTTGCATGAAGATACAGAGGATCGCTGAAGTCAAGATCGGTAATGATATCGTCTAAAAAGTCGCATTTTTACCCTCGATATTAAGCCCAAAAATAATAAAGATATAATCTTTATCGACAAATTAGGCACTTATTAGCTTTATTTTGTATATTTAGTGATTACAAAGGCGATGCAAGAAGAATCGAAGAATACGGGCTTAAAACAAATAATCTAGAGCGAAAACGGTGAAAGTCAAGTTACGACCCCAAAAATCAAGTTACGATCTAAGAAATCAGCAAAAACGACCAAGGAAGACAAGCCACACGGCTTTCCCACACGGCTTTCCCACACGGCCAGCCCATTCTCAACACGGCCTGCCCAGGGTGGTTTGCACACGGATTCCTAACCCAGGCATGGCAGCCACACGGCTGCTCCACACAGCCAAGGCACACGGCTCACCCCGAAAAGCATGCCCCCGGCATGCCCAGGACAGTTTGGCCTATAAAAGGGCTTCAATTTCCTCATTCAAACATATAAAAAATCCACTTTTCAACGATCAATCTATCAATTAACTTCAATATTAGTTTTTAGTTGGTAGTTTAGTAGTAGTTAGCTTTTTCTGAGAGTACTCCAATACTCCTTGCAATCTCGGGCGAAACCTTTGTACACTACACCTTTTCAGGTTTTAATCTAAACGATTTTATTTAATCATGTTTTATTTGCGTTTTGATATTACCACGCTAGCGTAAAACTATCGTATGCAGCCTTGATAGAAACCTAGGCTAGTGTAGTTATGTAAATATAGTATGGTTATTGTGTTACACTGAATCTGTAAACCCGATAGGCTTGTACGCTAGTATCATGAGGACTGACCAACCTACTATTATGATCGAGACTTGTCTAACTATATGAAACTAGCTACTTCATACCAAGACCCTCGTTTATCCTGTACCTGAAGAATTCTATGAACTCGTTATGGCCGTTGAAGTCAAGAGGCATTTATTGTACTTATGGGACACATAACTTAGGAATTGAGTGATGAATGATCTAGTATACCTGATAACTAACCCAAGGAGACCTCTGAGGGGTTGTTATGACCTACCTAGTTGCACTAAATTGTATGATTCAACCCTATTGCATGTTCTTGTTTGATTGTTGCCTTATGATTAATTATACTCTCTATTGCTACTTCTGGTATGTTTCTGTCTGTTCTATTATCAGCTTAGCACTGAAATACTGTATAATGATTAGGGTAGCTTGATTCTGTGTAGTATGATGATAGGTCTGTTAGTTCCTATTCATGTTTTGTTAACTTAACCCGGCAGACTCCTCATGTTGTGATTGTGTTCATTTAACACGGCATGTAGTTACTCTGTCCCTGACAGTTAACGAGGGTTAAGATTAGAGCTTAACTTCTAACAGCACCTAGTGCTTAACCAAAGATAACATCCGAGGTTCCATCACTATGAGAGTGTAACCTACGTGACATACCTTCCTTTGCTCAAAGAGAACTCCGAGAGGTCAAAGACCGGTAGGATTGCACAATCGGCTCATCCGATCAGTTCAACACCATCCTAATTAATGGTCTACCTACAACATAACTACCTTTCGCTAGCCTAAGCGTATATCTTGGTAACATTTCTTTGATCTGCATAATCCAGGTAACTTTCCAACCTTTTTACTTTTTCGGATTTACGATTACTAAACTAGTCTCTCTACTGATATGGCTAAATGGACAGTTTTGTTTATGCGGTTTTGTTAGCTCGCAAATCATTAATTCAAGTTACTAGAGGGAGGCTGTGGTTTTATAATTTATTTTTAGCTGGGTTTTCTAGCTATATGTCACTTACTTGTCCTTCCTAAATGAGTAAGCAACAAGTATGATATGGCTAAAATGGACGGTTTTATCTATGCGGTGTCGTCAGGTCGCAAAATGTCAGAATCAGTTACTAAGAGGGAGTAATGGTTTTATTATTTATATTTAGATAGATTTTCCTAGCTATATTTCACCTATTTATCTTCCTTTAAATGACTAAGTGGTAAGTATAAGTTAGGTTCACATTTTTTTATGTTTACTCAGTAATGTGGGATAAAAGTGTCTAAATAGTTAACCCTAGCGACAAGTGGTGATAGATTAAACTGTAACTACGGTAATATAAACTATAAAGATAAAAAGGGATAGGTATGAAGAATGGGATACTGGTGGAGAGCTGTTAAAAGAGTTTAACTTCCTAAAATGAACACTAAACCTCAATCAATCGGGCTATGAACCTAATTGACTTGTCACTAAGAGTTTAGGCTTCGAAGATTCTGGCTAAGACGGATATCCCTACTCCCAACGTTAACCTTAGAGAGTTTAATCAACCTTATGGATAGAATCCTAGGTACATGAATAAAGTGGTATATCCCTAATAGAAAGTCTTAGCTTTTCTTAATCCTTGTTGGTTTAACTACAATATCATTCCTCCACTTAATACTAAGATATGCCTTAATATTAACCGATGTGCAATCTTAGATATTCTAAGGTACTGCTAATTGGATTAGAGGTCTCTCCTTTGCGATCACTTACTCACCCCGGATCATCTTACAACATCTCAAGAACGTTGCTTCTGACGCGAATCATGCTTTTGAGTAAGCCAGTATTCACTGAACTCTATATTGCCTACTCTAATCACAACTTAAATGGGCAGCTCTTCTTTGACGGATAAATGGTTAACCGGACGTAGGTATTATATCTATATTGTGACGTTACGCACACATAATTACTTACCTTGTATCCTAGGATTCATCATGTCCTAATACTAGGTTATAGCCACGTAAGTAAATGGAAAGGGTGGTCCATAAATTAGACTTCTAAAACGTGAAGGTTTCAGCATAACAATAGCATAAGTTTCAGATAAAATATTCAACATATAATAAACATTTGCAACGGATAGATAAGCATGCAAGATGAAAGAAACTTAAAGTAACAAAATAACTTTATTAGATTAAAGAAGGCGTTCACCATTTACAGACGAGATCTAGACCATTACAAGTGTTGATATCCTCTAGACTGCTCCTAGTACAATCTTCGGCGTTCGCCTCCGGGTACTTAATTTTCCACTCGGAGGTGAGAAGCCCTTGAAAGCTCTAGTGAGAGAAAGTGTATTGTAGTGAGAGAGTGTGAAGAGGTGTGTGGAAAATGGATGATAAGTGCCCTTTAAATAAAATTGGATTTTGCTGTCATACGGCTGGTAGGCCGTATGGCAAGCCGTATGGCCTGCCTGTATAGCAAGGCAAACCGTTTTTCCTGGCCGAATGGATGGCAAGCCGTATGGCAGGCCGGATGGCAAGCCATATGGATTTCCTGATTTTCTATTTTTGTTGGATTGTTTTTCTTGTTCCTTAGATCGTAACTTGGTTTTCGGGGTCGTAACTTGTCTTTCACCGTTTTCGTTCTAGAATCGTCATTTTAGCTCCGATTCTCCTGATTCTTTTTGCATCATTTTCGTAATCACTAAAATCAACCAACAAAGTGATTATTTTGTCGATAAAGCTTAGAACTTTATTATTTTTTAGCCCTAATATCGAGGTAAAAATGTGACTTTTTAGCCGATATCAAATATCCCACACTTAGACTTTGCTTGTCCTCAAGTAAACCTTCAATCTTTTAGCACAGAAGATTCCTATTGGTAGTGATCAAGCGATCTTCGTTCAGCAAGACGTAAGAGTGAAAACTTAGTATTATCCTTTTTGCTATTCCCGAATTTATTTTCGCAAGCATGAGAAAAGGTTACATAACTGAGACTATCTCAGTCGGGTCACTAAATTCACTAAAGTGTATAGGGTGTCCTAAAGTTCTAAGAAATAAAATCGCTCATAGTCAGTCATGTTTGCAATCTTCATCATAGGTTGATAAAGACTCAAATCTCCATCACTTATTTGAGAGAATTTTCAGTTATATACTCGGCTTATTTTGTGAAGGAATGGTTATTGGAGTTTTGGTTTGTGAAAGGGTTTGGATAGATAGGAGTTCTTTAAGGTTCGTTCCTTTGACAATACTTTCAGCTTTTTATCGGGAATTTCAAAATAAGCATCCTTCTTCTCGACTGCCAGGAGTTCTTTCTCGAATCCTTGGGTTTTGCTCCTTTTCTCAGAACTTATATAATTTTTTTTGCCAGCATCTTTTGCTTTTCTCTTCGAGGTCTCCTTTTTATCGGCTGTCTTCTTTATACTTGACTTGTATGCTCACATTTTCTAATGCGGTTTTATAGAGAACTTCCCGGAAGTTATGATCTCATCGGGTTTTATTTACTTATAAGGTGAATGACAAGAATGGATGGCACTAGATGGATTCATGGTGGATTGGAGTGAAAATGGAAATGGAAGTATGTGGTGGGGGTGTTTTGTCTTCACGAATAGCTGAGGTTTCTAACTTAGTAATTCTAGTCAAAAGTGTGATTCCGAAATGTAGATCAAGAACCTTTGGTTATTGATAATGCTAAAAACGAACATATATTTCATAGCATTATTCCTCAAGAAAGACAAGCTTTTAGTTGCAATTGTTCTATTTACAAGTGATATTCGTTTAAATAATAAAAGGTGAAGACAGAAGACAGATTCGACGATTTGAAGACGCAAACGACCAAAAAGCTCAAAAGAACAAAAGACAATCAAAAAGGTTCCAATTATTGATAAGAAACGTCTCGAAATCACAAGAGTACAAGATTCAAAACGCAAAGTACAAGATATTAAATTGTACGCGAGGACGTTCGAAAATCCGGAACCGGGACCAGAGTCAACTCTTAACGCTCGACGCAACGGACTAAAAATTACAAGTTAACTATGTATATAAATATAATATAATATATAATTAATTATATTAATTATATATATATTATATATATATATATTAAAAACCGTCGGCAGCAAGAAACTCCAAGGGTGTGAGCTGTAAATATATCTCCGCGACTCGCGGAGTTTTAAGAGCATTTTGCCGCGAGTCGCGGAGCCCCAATTTTCAACTCTGGCTATAAAGCCAACCAAATTCTGATCAAATTTATATCTTATTTCATCTCTCTCTCAATATATACGTAATATATATATATAATTTATATTTTAATTTTAATTTTAATTCTAATAATAAGGGTATGTTAGCGAATGTTGTAAGGGTGTAAGTCGAAATTCTGTCCGTGTAACGCTACGCTATTTTAATCATTGTAAGTTATGTTCAACCTTTTTACATTAATGTCTCGTAGCTAAGTTATTATTATGCTTATTTAAAACGAAGTAATCATGATGTTGGGCTAATTACTAAAATTGGGTAATTGGGCTTTGTACCATAATTGGGGTTTGGACAAAAGAACGACACTTGTGGAAATTAGACTATGGGCTAATAATGGGCTTTATATTTGTTTAACTAAATGAAAGTTTGTTAATGTTAATATAAAGATTTACAATTGGGCGTCCCTATAAATTACCATATACACTCGATCGGACACGATGGGCGGGGTATTTATATGTACGAATAATCGTTCATTTAACCGGACACGGGAATGGATTAATAGCCACTAGAATAATTAAAACAGGGGTGAAATTACATTCAAGGGTAATTGGTGTAATTGTTAACAAAGTAGTAAAACCTTGGTTTACACGCAGTCGATAACCTGGTGTATTCATTAAACAAAGTATTAAAACCTTGTTACAATTCGAATCCCCAATTAGTTGGAATATTTATCTTCGGGTATAATAATAATTTGACAAGGACACTTGCAATTTATATTTATGACTGATGGACTGTTATGGACAAAAACCAGACGGACATATTAAATAATCCAGGACAAAGGACAATTAACCCATGGGCATAAAACTAAAATCAACACGTCAAACATCATGATTACGGAAGTTTAAATAAAGCATAATTCTTTTATATCATATTTAATTTCCTTTATTTTATATTTAATTGCACTTCTAATTATCGCACTTTTATTTATTTTATTTTATCGCACTTTTAATTATCGTACTTTTTAATTATCGCAAGTTTATTTTATCGCACTTTTATTATTTGCAATTTCATTATCGTTATTTACTTTACGCTTTAATTTAAGTCTTGTATTTATTTTATATTTTACATTAGGTTTTAACTGCGACTAAAGTCTTAAAATCGACAAACCGGTCATTAAACGGTAAAAACCCCCCTTTATAATAATAATATTACTTATATATATATTTGTATTTTTATAAAAGTAAACTAATATAGCGTTGAGCTTTGTTTAAAGATTTCCCTGTGGAACTAACCGGACTTACTAAAAACTACACTACTGTACGATTAGGTACACTGCCTATAAGTGTTGTAGCAAGGTTTAAGTATATCCATTCTATAAATAAATAAATATCTTGTATAAAATTGTATCGTATTTAATAGTGTTTTTCTAGTAAAATAATAACTATTTTATATACACCTCGCTTCACATCAAGTTATTTTTGGCGCCGCTGCCGGGGAAAAACTCTTAAACGCCGGAAGCGCAACGCTAATATAAAAAAAAAAAAAAGATTTTTAGTTACTTTTATTAAAAATTCGCTTTTGTAAAAATACGTTTTAATTATTCAAAAATATAAAAAGAAAAACAAAAATATATGTATTTTTAAGATTTTGTAAATATTTAAGTTTTATAAGTTTCTTTATTTCTATTTTAGTTTATAAAAATATAAGTTTTATTTTAAAATCGTTTATTTAAATTAAAAACAGAAAACATAAAGAAAAAAAAAAAAATAAAGAAAAACGCGTAAAAACACAAAGCTGTCAACTGAATTCCTGAACCCCGCGACTCGCGGGGTTTTCTTCTTTATTTGCCGCGACTCGCGGAGCTACTCTGACAGGCGACAAGGAAGCCCTAATCGAGCATTAATTACGGATATTATTAATTAATTATTATTATTTAACCTAATTATAATTATTATTATTATTATTAGTTTTAATTTTAATTTTACTTTTTATTTAATTTAATGTATTTAGTATAAATAAGTTTAATAAAATTATAAAATTAATAGTTTTATTAAATAAATAATATAAAAATAATATTTTTATAAAAATTGTACTTTTTACAACTTTTTGTATATTTTTATATTTTGTACCTTTTTAATCGTTGTAGCGTAACTTTTGTATTTTTAGCTCATATTTAATTTTAAACTTAGTTTTTGCTATAGTTATTTTTACTCCTAGATTTTTAGGCTTTGCCGTAGAATTCCTTAAGTGCTTTTTCTTTAGACTAAAATTTAGGTGCTTTAGAATTTTGCGACGCCTTTTTAAGTTTTAGTTTCTTTTTAAGTTATTTCCATTTGGGATTTAGTTTTTCCTGTAAGCTTTAATATTTTTAGACCTTTTACTATGTATCAATTATCATTCCAATTAGTAATTTCAATTTGCGATTATAATTTTAAGTTAGTTGTAGTAATAAGGTTAAATTAGTTAAGTATTTTTAAGTTTTTATAAGTTTCTTTTATTTTTCCGTCACCTTTTATTTTTCAATCATTTTTTCTTTTTCGACCTTTTGCGACGAACTCTTTGTCTTTCTTATTTCTCGCCATTCTAGTTTTAGGACTTAGAATTTTTTCTACTTCTTATCTAAATTTCTTAAAATTACGAAAATTTATTTTAAGTGGTTAAATTGATAGACATCAAAATTTTCTGGTTCGTAGTAATAGTTGGATTTGTACGTGGACCGGGTTATTGGAGCCAAACAGTCCTCAATTATATTGAGACCAAACGAATCCTGCCCCTCTGCTGCATCTTTTGGCTATTCGAAACGTGGGTAAAATCAGAAAAGTCTATTGATTGGATAACTTATTATAATTTTTCTTTCCTTTTAAAAACTAATAGGATATTCTGTGAATGCACCGAGCAAGACGTTCACCACCTTTTGTACGTTCACCACCTGTAACTCGATCAAGACATCGTTTAACAAATATAACCGCCGTTGATTTTTCTTTAGAATCGTCATCCAGTAGACCAAGTACTTCAGTTCAAATTTCCGATAATCCATTTTTTGAACCCAACCTCACAATTGAGAATCCAGAGAATATTCAGGAACGGTTCGTAGATCCTGAACCATTAAACTTTCCTCCGGAACCACAAATCATTCAAACAGAGATTGTTGAGGAACGAACTATTAAAACAGAATCATCTAGTGATACCGATTCAACAAATTCAATTATGGAGAATCTGGAACCTTTAAGTATGGAAGACCGAATGAGAGCTAAACGCACTGGCCAAGGTCACGCAATTACTCATCCAGACATTAATGCGCCAGATTATGAAATCAAAGGACAAATTCTACACATGGTGACTAATCAATGCCAATTTAGTGGTGCGCCGAAGGAAGATCCAAATGAACATCTACGTACCTTTAATAGGATCTGCACACTATTTAAAATACGAGAAGTGGAGGATGAACAGATATATCTCATGTTATTTCCCTGGACTTTAAAGGGAGAAGCCAAAGATTGGTTGGAATCGTTACCTGAAGGGGCGATTGATACATGGGATGTTTTAATTGACAAATTTCTTAAACAATTCTTTCCTGCATCTAAAGCCGTAAGACTTCAAGCAGAAATTGTTACGTTCACACAGAAACCAAATGAAACTCTATATGAGGCGTGGACAAGATATGGAAAGTTGTTAAGAGGATGTCCGCAACATGGTTTAGACACCTGTCAAATAGTACAAATATTCTACCAAGGATGCGACATCACTACAAGGAAAGACATATATATAGCAGCTGGTGGTTCTATTATGAAGAAAACCGAAACTGATGCTTACAAAATTATTGATAACACTGCTTCCCACTCACATGAGTGGCACCAAGAAAAAGATATCATTAGATCATCTAAAGCAGCTAGAGCCGATTCTAGCCATGACTTAGATTCCATTTCAGCAAAGATAGATGCTTTCGAGAGACGAATGGAAAAGATGACTAAAGATATTCATGCTATACGAATTAGTTGTGAGCAGTGTGGAGGACCACATTTGACAAAAGATTGTCTCAGTATTGAATTAACAATGGAACAAAGAGAGAATATTTCATACATAAACCAAAGGCCTAGAAATAATTATTAGAATAATTATCAACCGCCAAGACCTATTTATAATCAAAATCAGAACTATAACCGAAATATTCCATACAATAACCAACAAGGTCCTAGCAATCAACAAGTATCCAATAATACTTACAATCAGCAAAGACCTAATTTTCAAAACAAACCACCACAACAAACCGATGATAAAAAGCCGAATTTAGAAGATATGATGACAAAGCTAGTTGAAACTCAAACGCAGTTTTTCACATCTCAAAAACAAACTAATGAACAAAATGCTCAAGCATTTAGAAATCAACAAGCTTCTATTCAAAATCTGGAACAAGAAGTGAGTAACCTAGCAAGGTTAATAGGTGAAAGAAAACCGGGAAGTCTACCAAGCGATACAAATGCTAACCCCCGGAATGAAACAGCTAAAGCTATTACCACAAGAAGTGGTACAACACTTAAACCACCTGAAATACCTGTAAATTCTGATGAAACTATTCCTACTCCACAAGAACCACAACCTGATCAAGATAAGGAAAAAGAACCGGTAGTTGAAAAGGTTAATGAAGATAACACAGTTAAGGATAAACCTTATGTTAAACCATACCAACCACCACTTCCTTACCCGAGTAAAATGAAGAAAGAAAAACTTGAAGCCGAGCAATCCAAATTCTTGGATATGTTTAAACAGATAAATGTAAATCTTCCTTTCATTGATGTGATTTCAGGAATGCCAAGATATGCTAAATTCTTGAAAGATCTGATCACAAATAGAAAGAAAATGGAAGAACTTTCGGCTGTCACTATGAATGCAAATTGTTCAGCAGTGCTGTTGAATAAGATACCAGAAAAACTATCTGATCCAGGAAGTTTCACAATTCCATGTTTTCTGGGTAGTCTTAGTTCAATAGAAGCATTGGCAGACTTAGGTGCTAGTATAAATCTAATGCCGTATTCACTATACGCTAAACTAGACCTTGGAGAATTAAAACCAACCAGAATAAGCATACAACTAGCCGATAGATCAATAAAATATCCTAGAGGGATAATGGAGAACATGCTAGTTAAAGTTGGTACTTTAGTATTTCCAGTAGATTTTGTTGTTTTGGACATGGAAGAAGATTCTCAAGTTCCTCTCATATTAGGAAGACCATTCTTAAACACGGCTAAAGCAATGATAGACGTGTTCGGTAAGAAACTGACCCTAAGTATAGAGGATGAGAGTGTTACCTTTTCAGTTGATAGAGCAATGCAACAACCACAATCTGCAGATGATACATGTTATTATATTCAAACTATAGATGCACATGCAGAATTATTAGAAGAATTTCCAGAATTACAAGGAACAGGAGAATGTTCTTTAGGAGAAGGTAATGAACCAATTGATGAAGCTGAAATGTTAGCTACACTTATAGCTAATGGATATGAACCAACAACAGAAGAAATTCAAATGCTAAAAGAAGAAGACAGATATCGATATAAATCATCGATAGAAGAACCTCCGAAATTAGAGTTAAAGCCACTTCCAAACCATTTGGAATACGCTTATTTACATGGTGAATCTGAATTACCTGTAATAATATCGTCTTCTCTTACTGAAAATGAGAAATCACAACTCATTTCTGTGTTGAAAGCTCATAAACCAGCCATTGCATGGAAGATTCATGATATTAAAGGAATAAGTCCTTCGTATTGCACACATAAAATCCTTATGGAAGAAGGTCATAAAACGTATGTGCAACGTCAACGAAGACTAAATCCTAATATGCAAGATGTAGTTAAGAAATAGATTATTAAACTGCTAGATGCAGGTTTAATATATCCAATCTCTGATAGTCCATGGGTAAGCCCAGTTCAATGCGTGCCTAAGAAGGGTGGCATGACTGTCATCACAAATGAGAAAAATGAGCTTATTCCTACTAGGACTGTAACAGGATGGCGTGTATGTATTGATTATAGAAAATTAAATGACGCCACCAGAAAAGATCACTTTCCCTTACCTTTCATAGATCAAATGTTGGAAAGATTAGCAGGAAATAGTTACTATTGTTTTCTAGATGGATTTTCCGGATATTTTCAAATTCCAATAGCACCCGAAGATCAAGAGAAAACCACATTCACGTGCCCTTATGGTACTTTTGCTTACAAACGCATGCCATTTGGACTTTGTAACGCCCCTGCAACCTTTCAAAGGTGTATGATGGCGATTTTTCATGACATGATAGAAGAATGCATGGAAGTATTCATGGATGACTTTTCAGTCTTCGGTGATACATTTAAATCATGTCTAGTTAATCTGGAACGAATGCTAATTAGATGCGAAAAATCAAATCTAGTACTTAATTGGGAGAAATGCCATTTCATGGTTAAAGAAGGCATCGTTCTTGGACATAAAATTTCAAAAGAAGGAATTGAAGTGGATAGAGCTAAAGTAGATGTAATTGCTAAACTTCCACATCCCACCAATGTTAGAGGAGTTAGGAGTTTTCTAGGGCATGCCGGTTTTTACCGACGTTTCATAAAAGATTTTTCTAAAATTGCCACTCCTATGAATAAACTCCTAGAAAAGGATGCGCCATTCATCTTTTCAGATGAGTGTATCAAATCTTTTAATATTCTTAAAGAAAAACTCACTAATGCACCGATCATGATAACACCAAATTGGAATCTACCATTTGAACTAATGTGCGATGCAAGTGATTTTGCAATGGGAGCCGTTTTAGGACAAAGGATTGAAAAACAATTTCAACCTATATATTATGCTAGTAAGACATTACAAGGAACACAAACGAACTATACAACTACTGAAAAAGAACTCCTTGCTATTGTCTTTGCTTTTGACAAATTTCGATCATATCTCGTTCTAGCAAAAACGGTGGTCTATACCGACCATTCTGCTCTTAGATACCTATTTTCAAAACAAGATGCTAAACCAAGATTAATCCGTTGGATCTTACTCTTACAAGAGTTTGATATTGAAATCCGAGATAAAAGAGGAGCAGAAAATCTCGCCGCTGATCATCTTTCTCGTCTTGAAAATCCCGAATTAGAAGTTTTGAATGAATCGGCCATACAAGACAACTTTCCTGATGAATATCTATTGAAGATAGATTATAAAGAAATCCCATGGTTTGCAGACTATGCAAACTACTTAGTTTGTGGATTCCTTGAAAAAGGATTATCGTACCAAAGACGAAAGAAATTCTTCAGTGATATAAAACACTATTTCTGGGAAGATCCACATCTGTTTAAAAGTTGTCCCGATGGAATAATACGCCGATGTGTATTTGGAGATGAAGCTAGTAAAATTTTAAACCATTGTCACACAGGACCAACAGGAGGGCATTATGGGCCTCAACTAACAGCAAGAAAAGTTTATGAAGCTGGATTCTATTGGCCTACAATTTACAAAGACGCACACCTTCTTTGCAAATCCTGTGATGCATGTCAAAGGGCCGGAAAAATAAGTCAACGTGATGAAATGCCACAAAATGTCATCCAAGTATGTGAAGTATTTGACATTTGGGGTATTGACTTTATGGGTCCATTTCCAAAATCTCATAATAATCTATATATACTCGTAGCCATTGATTATGTATCTAAATGGGCGGAAGCACAAGCTCTCCCAACTAACGATGCACGAGTTGTAGTCAACTTTTTAAAACGTCTTTTTGCAAGGTTTGGAACACCGAAAGCTTTAATAAGTGATCGGGGTACTCATTTCTGTAATAATCAACTTGAGAAAGTTCTTAAAAGATATGGAGTAACTCATAAAATCTCCACCGCATATCATCCACAAACAAGTGGACAAGTTGAAAATACCAACCGAGCTTTAAAACGTATTCTAGAGAAAACCGTAGGATCAAATTCGAAGGAATGGTCCATTAAATTGGAGGATGCACTCTGGGCTTTTAGAACAGCCTACAAAACTCCAATTGGAACCACACCTTTTAGACTTGTTTATGGAAAAGCATGTCATCTTCCAGTAGAAATTGAACACAAAGCATTTTGGGCTTTGAAGACATGTAATCTTGATTTATATGAAGCTGGACGTCTACGATTAAGTCAACTAAACGAATTAGAAGAATTAAGACATGAAGCATACGAAAATTCGTTAATCTATAAAGAAAGAACGAAGAAATGGCATGATAAAAGAATCAGAAGTTTAAAAGAATTTAAAGAAGGAGACAGAGTTCTTCTTTTCAATTCACGATTCAAGCTATTTCCTGGAAAATTGAAATCAAGATGGTCTGGACCATTCGTAGTCAAAAGAGTTTTCCCATACGGAACGATAGAATTAATAAATTCAAATGGGATTGAATTTAAAGTTAATGGTCACAGAGTTAAACATTACATACATGGTCCGATGGAAGTCGACAACGAAGTTAATCACAATTTCGACACCACAGCTAACTAAGTGTGAGGAGAATCAAGTCTTTAAAGGATAATATGTATTTCTGTTAGAGTTAGATTGTCTGTTTTCGTGTAATTCTCGAAAATGGAACACGTATGGTCTTTCCCTAGCAGACCCTAAAGAACTAGTCTTCTCCCCCCATTCTGAATTTTTATTTTTTTAGGTTTTTTTACGAAATGAAGACTTCCTGTGAACTAAACCATGGTCTAATGCTACACGCTTTGATCACTAAAAGAAATAATGATATACTACCGAGTGAATTAGTATCAGTAATCAGAGAAAGAATGGACGGAGTTAGAAAAGGATCCAGATGCGAAGATAATAAGTTACAATTTGGTAAAGGAAAATCAAAATCCGCAGCGAAAAGAAGAGCACGACACCTAGAACGATGTCACAAATGCGGAAAATGGTCACATGGAGGTAAATGTTCAAACAATCAAACCTATTCAAATACCGAATTTGTTACTTTATGCAGAGACGGACCGTTCATATGTTTAGAAGAAAAGACACTGAATGCTCGAGGTTACGCCTTTGGAGCCATGGAAAACCAATTAAACCGACTATCTTATGAATATAATAGATCATATAACTAAGAAATCTATTTCACAGGTATGTCTGTACAGTTTTTATTTTTATTTTTATTTTTAACCTTTTGATAATAAACGCTAATTTGTTCGCTAAAAAGTATTAAATTGGTATTAAATAAAATTAGGTTTGGCGACCGAAATTATTGATATCGTTCAAAAATTTATTACATCACTGCGGAATTTAACGTTTATTCTTAAGGTATAAATATCTTTAATCAATCAACCCAAAATATTTCAAAAATTCGTCATGAGTTAAATTAGGTCTTGGAACCGAAATTACTTTACCGAAAAGAGGGGCGCATATTTTTGATAATATTTGATTGATTAAAGTGGGATAAAAAGACAAAAAGATTTTTAATTTATTTTTTTTTACCATGTTTTTAAAATTAATATTTAAATCTTAAATTAATATTGTAAACTTTGTAAAAACAATATTTTTAAAATTGTAAATATTTGAAAAATTAATATAACTTTGGTATGAATTTATGAATTTTTAAATTAAGTTTGGTGTGAATTTTTAATTTTTAAAATATGAAATTTTAATTTTATGCATTTCAAATTTTAAGTTTGGTGTGATTATTTTTTTTATTAATTTTGAATTTTATATTTAAGTTGTGTGAATTTAAAAACAAAAATTTACTTTATCTCATTAAGTTAAGAATATGATTTTTAAAATTCGTCGTAAGTTGAAGACTAGGTCTTTGAACCGAAATTGCTTTACCCGAGGGAGGGACGAGAACTTTTATTATCATTATTTTTAATCTTATTGATTTAAAGTATGCCAAAAACATTAAAAAAACCCAAAAATCTTAGCTTTTAAAACAATCGCTACAAAAAGACAAATTTTAAAATTTTGTCGAGGGACGGACTAGGACATCGATCCGAAACGACCTCATCCTAAATAACAAGGGAAACAAAATTTTAAAATTAATTTCTTAATTGTTTTATAAGTTAAAGATTATAAAAAAAAAAAAAAAAAAAGGGTAAACTCCGCGACTCGCGGAGTTTGCAGTGCAAAACCTCCGCGACTCGCGGAGGGACCAAAACCCAGAAAAAAAAATAAAATAGCTGAACGATCAGTCACTCCCCCACACACAAAACAGAAACATACAGCTCGAAAATAACTGCGAAAAAACCCGAAAATCACCCCCAAAAATCTCAATTTTTAACCGTTAATCACCAAATTTTTTGCTAAAATCATGTTGAGAAGGATGATATCTAAGAATTACTCAAGAAAAACGGTAAATTTCTACACCTAAACACCATTTAATTCGAATTTTAGTGTTCTTGAGCTATTTTTTCCCCAATTTGATTTTGATGCTTTTTAGTGTAATTAGACTTAAATTGTTTATGTATTATGCTTGTATAACCTAGATTGATGCTGTTTAACATGATTAGAAGCCTTAAACTTCAAATTTTGAATAATCTAGGGTTTGTGTTCTTGAGCAATTTGGGGCTTTTTGATATAAACAGGTTATGGCCGATTTTTGTCATGAATTGTTGCTAAATTGAGTAGTATAACATGTCTAGGTAGTTAAATGATCCAAACTTTGAGCCTAAACATGATTTTGAGAATTAAAGTGGACTTTTTCAAGTCCAAAATTCATGAACTTTATTTTTGAAAGATAATGCCATTTGAGACTTGTTTATTTGCTAGTAATGATTATTTTGACATGTTATTTGAGTTGAATGCTTATGAACTTGGCGAAAATTTTCGTATATGCTTATTTGAAAAAGTGTAGATTTGATAAAAATGTGAGAATAAGCTTAAGTTTGATATAAATTGATAATGTCATTGTAATTATTTTGATTGATGATTTTGCTGACACTAATGCATATTTGGATGCACAAAATTTGTGTTTGATGTGTTTTGCAGAATGAAAGGGGTGAATCTTCATCCCAAGCCCGCCATGCTCCTGCTGAGAACTTGGAACAACAGGAGGTAGATAACTACTACAAGCAGGATGTACCTCATCCAGTCATGACCTTTTCAGATATGCACTTGGAACAGTTGCACCCGAACCTGAGATTTGACAGACTTTGGATAGATTATCCAAAAATATCAACGGGGTTTGCATACTCTTCATTCCAAGGTTGTTGAGGTACCGAGGGTCATAGAATGGGGACCCTTAGAAGCTGTAGAATTGGCCGGGCCAATTAGGGAATTACTTGTACAGAGGTATGGTAATTCTTCTTTTAATGACTGGATATGTTTATTCACCATACGCAGACCTGTATATAAAGTATGGTGTGAAGAGTTGTTATGTAGTATAGAGTTGAATGATCGGGTAGCTAGTTTAACCGATCGTTCTTTTATTAGATTTTTGTTAGGCGGTTCGATGCGCCACATGTCTTTACTGGACATGGCTCAGGCTTTACGTATATATACGCCTGAGGAATTAGCGTCTGCCGATTGTAGAGGATTGATACTAAACGGTAGAAAGATAGATGAGAATTTTGATACACACGGTGTGTGGAGTCAAATGACAAGCCATCACCGTTTCAAAGGGGGAAACTACTCTTATTTGGATATAGATAGAGCCGAATTAAGAGTAATACATAGGTTTTTAGCTAATTCGATTACACAAAGGGGTAAAAACAAAGAAAAGGTAAATGAACAAGATTTGTTTTACCATATGTGTATTCGAGACCCACACAGCGCTGTAAGTATACCATATTGTGTGGGTTATTATTTATCAGCTATGGTTCGGGGGATGCGTCCACATAGCATAATAGGAGGTGGTATTTTTATTACTTTGATTGGTGAATATCTCGGTGTGGATATAAGTCGGGGGGGATTATTAGTAGAAGAGCCGGAACCCCGCGACACTATAGGTTTAAATGTATACCATGGTGCGAAAGTTTTGAAGCGGCGAAATAACGCCGCAGTACGATACAATGGTAGACATCCACAGGTAGAGAGAAACCAGGAACAAGGTAATGTAGGAGGGGGGAATGAGATGCAAGAAATGCATAGGTTTATAGCTTCTCAGGAATACGAAAATGCTAGACAGAGAGCATTTGAAGATTGGCAAGTTCATCAGAACCAGATCATACCGCATTGCCAACATATAGGTAGAAACTATATTCCTACACCGAAACCCGTCTTCCCTCCTTGGTCGATAGAGATGCAGCCACCATATCCTACGTATGACCCTGCCGAAGCATTCTATAGCACTTATGGTTATGCGTGGAACCCCTATTGGTACCAATATCATCCTTAGTTTACTTTTTATTTTATTTTTATGTAATTTGTAATTACTGATATGTTTAATACTTTTGTTAATATTGTAATCATTTTTATAATTATCTAACTTTTATTCTTAGATTTTAATAATTTTTGAATGTGGGGTAATAAACCAAACTTCAAAAATATGTATATATGTTTGCAGTTTATCTTATGTACACAACAGGGTAAAACAACGCATTTTCAAAGACTGGCATTAAGTTCAGCAAAAGCAACTAATTTTGACGACAAGATGCAAAATATATGTGAAATAACAACAAGACGGGATGAACAAATGATGTGCACCATTTATCATTCAGCAAACAAACGCCAATATATTTGGAAACTTTGGTAAAAATTTAATCATTTTCACACAAATCACCCTCAATAATTTAAATTGTTACTGATTTCTTGCAAATGAGGGCATTGCAAGATCTTAAGTGTGGGAAGGGGTTAAATTCTTTCGGATTTTAAAAATTTTTACTTTATACACTTGGTTACCATTAAAAATACTAGTAAAGCAGTAGTTGTATTAGAATCTAGTGCTCTCTGATAAAAAAGAACAGCCCTAGTCTTATATACTGACTACCCAATTCTAGTAAAATTTTTCAAAATTTTCAATTAAATGAATTCAAAATCATGTTTATACATATTTATGAACGATAAAACTAGGTTTTAACACCGAAATTATTGTTACCTCGGAAAGGACATAAATTGAGAAACAAATTAAAATGTTAAAATTCATTTAAAATGGAATAAAGGACGATAAAAAGAAAAATAAAAAGCCAAGTGTGGGAAAATTTACCAAATTATTTTAAACATATGTCACATATATCTGTAACAAATAACTGAAAATACTTTTGCTTTGGACTAAACTAAACTGTTTTACCCAATGAAAGAAAAGAAGAGATGGATCTACACGATGAATCAATTCCATCATTAAAAGGAAGTAAAGTCTTCCGAAAAAGAAACGCGCTTCTTGATTTAGGTCATGAAGTTGTCGTCCAGACCAGCTGTAGGTTGACGAAAAATCTAGAAAAGTCATCACTAAAATCAGCAGGAAATCCACGGACCTCAGCATTAAACAGGGTCGCCAAGTGGTCAGATTTATCCTAACCATGAGAAGGATTTATCTCGTACAATGGGGAGGCACCGTGCAAATTAGCTTGATAAGACTAATGAATCAGATCCCCAGAAAGGATAATCTCCTTAAAGATTAAAAATCAGCTTTTAAGACTGATATTACTCAATCCTAGAGATTGACCTTAAAGATTGAGAATTCAAACTCATGGAATTCAATGATATCTAAACTCGAACTTGAACGAGAAAATATTTTGATCAAAATTACAAACCGATTTGTTTTCTGAAAACCCTATTTTCAATGCGTTCATTACCATTGAACGTAAAATCCTAGGAATTCACCTGGAATTCATTAGGTCACCTGAACTAAATCGGGTGTCAACCGTAAGAACGGTGGTTGCATAGCATGGTCAAAGACAGGACCTTGTGCCAGACCGAAAAATTATAAGGGTGAGCTTTACTATTGCTCCTACCAAGGATAGTAATTGCGTCCGACACGTTATAGACCATAATCAAAAGCATGTCACGGGACATTGCCTTAACAGTTGCTTGTTCAACGCTTTCCTTTACAACCGGACGGTAGTTTGCCGAAAGGTAATATACGGAACAAGTAAACTGGACGTGTTGCTTTCCAAATACAAGGTTAGCAAGTGGGTGACACAAAACCGCAAGTTTTGAGCTAAAATTTTCAAATCTGAAACCCACCAAACCCACAAATATTTTGCAAACACCGGTAAAGGGTTATTCCGGAAAACTTATCTAGGGTAAAAACTAGATTTAATTTTCAAAAGATCAAATGTTTTCATAAAGATCCAATTTCCTTAATGGATCTAAATTTTTATAGTCATGTGGGACTGTAAACCATATCGTTACTACCATTGTTTATACCGCTATATAGAAATCACTGATGTACAAAGTGTGAAGAATAAAGAAGTGATTCTAGTATTTCAAGACAATATTGCTTGAGGACAAGCAACGCTCAAGTGTGGGAATATTTGATAATGCTAAAAACGAACATATATTTCATAGCATTATTCCTCAAGAAAGACAAGCTTTTAGTTGCAATTGTTCTATTTACAAGTGATATTCGTTTAAATAATAAAAGGTGAAGACAGAAGACAGATTCGACGATTTGAAGACGCAAACGACCAAAAAGCTCAAAAGAACAAAAGACAATCAAAAAGGTTCTAATTATTGATAAGAAACGTCTCGAAATCACAAGAGTACAAGATTCAAAACGCAAAGTACAAGATATTAAATTGTAAGCGAGGACGTTCGAAAATCCGGAACCGGGACCAGAGTCAACTCTTAACGCTCGACGCAACGGACTAAAAATTACAAGTTAACTATGTATATAAATATAATATAATATATAATTAATTATATTAATTATATATATATTATATATATATATATTAAAAACCGTCGGCAGCAAGAAACTCCAAGGGTGTGAGCTGTAAATATATCTCCGCGACTCGCGGAGTTTTAAGGGCATTTTGCCGCGAGTCGCGGAGCCCCAATTTTCAACTCTGGCTATAAAGCCAACCGAATTCTGATCAAATTTATATCTTATTACATCTCTCTCTCAATATATACGTAATATATATATATATAATTTATATTTTAATTTTAATTTTAATTCTAATAATAAGGGTATGTTAGCGAATGTTGTAAGGGTGTAAGTCGAAATTCTGTCCGTGTAACGCTACGCTATTTTAATCATTGTAAGTTATGTTCAACCTTTTTACATTAATGTCTCGTAGCTAAGTTATTATTATGCTTATTTAAAACGAAGTAATCATGATGTTGGGCTAATTACTAAAATTGGGTAATTGGGCTTTGTACCATAATTAGGGTTTGGACAAAAGAATGACACTTGTGGAAATTAGACTATGGGCTAATAATGGGCTTTATATTTGTTTAACTAAATGAAAGTTTGTTAATGTTAATATAAAGATTTACAATTGGGCGTCCCTATAAATTACCATATACACTCGATCGGACACGATGGGCGGGGTATTTATATGTACGAATAATCGTTCATTTAACCGGACACGGGAATGGATTAATAGCCACTAGAATAATTAAAACAGGGGTGAAATTACATTCAAGGGTAATTGGTGTAATTGTTAACAAAGTAGTAAAACCTTGGTTTACACGCAGTCGATAACCTGGTGTATTCATTAAACAAAGTATTAAAACCTTGTTACAATTCGAATCCCCAATTAGTTGGAATATTTATCTTCGGGTATAATAATAATTTGACAAGGACACTTGCAATTTATATTTATGACTGATGGACTGTTATGGACAAAAACCAGACGGACATATTAAATAATCCAGGACAAAGGACAATTAACCCATGGGCATAAAACTAAAATCAACACGTCAAACATCATGATTACGGAAGTTTAAATAAAGCATAATTCTTTTATATCATATTTAATTTCCTTTATTTTATATTTAATTGCACTTCTAATTATCGCACTTTTATTTATTTTATTTTATCGCACTTTTAATTATCGTACTTTTTAATTATCGCAAGTTTATTTTATCGCACTTTTATTATTCGCAATTTCATTATCGTTATTTACTTTACGCTTTAATTTAAGTCTTGTATTTATTTTATATTTTACATTAGGTTTTAACTGCGACTAAAGTCTTAAAATCGACAAACCGGTCATTAAACGGTAAAAACCCCCCTTTATAATAATAATATTACTTATATATATATTTGTATTTTTATAAAAGTAAACTAATATAGCGTTGAGCTTTGTTTAAAGATTTCCCTGTGGAACGATCCGGACTTACTAAAAACTACACTACTGTACGATTAGGTACACTGCCTATAAGTGTTGTAGCAAGGTTTAAGTATATCCATTCTATAAATAAATAAATATCTTGTATAAAATTGTATCGTATTTAATAGTGTTTTCCTAGTAAAATAATAACTATTTTATATACACCTCGCTTCACATCAGTTATGCAATGCTCTTTTGGAAAATTGGTTCGGTTTTCGTAAAAATTTCCGACTTTGTTTTTCTCTTTTGTCTATTTGTAAGAGAAAATTGTGCGGATAGTCCCTGTGGTTTATACCAGCCTGCATAGATACCCTAAGTTGTTGTTTTGAGTGTGGATAGTCCTTATGACTTTAAAGTTGAGCAAGGATAGCCCAGTTCACTAACACTGTTAATGTAGATGAGCAAGGATATCCCAGTTCACTAACACTATTAAAGTTTCTAACTTGTTCCTGTTTTAAACTTGAATCCTAAGTGTTTTATATAGCTCGAAAAGTTTTAAATTTTATGAAAAATTTAATTTGTTAAACACTTGAGGATTTTGAGAGAATCATTATGTGCAATATATTGCTATCCCACAATTTAAAATAACATTGTCCTCAATGTTAGGGATACAGTGTATCCCACACTTTAGTTTTGAAATTTTTTTTGTTATTTAAAGTTTATGTTGGCAGGGTTGTTAATCCCACACTTAGTGTTTAAAGTGGTCTAGTATATTGCGTATATTCTATTTAAAAAGTGGTGAAGATGTAGTACTTCCCTATGGTTGCAAGGTGTGTATGGATGGTTCACTAATTATGGTTTCTTCTAATCTTGTGGTGGCACCATTCTCATTCAATGCGTCCTTGCTCCAAGTCATGCTTCCATCTTGTGTATGGTTTCGATCGTCGTTTGTATGTGATGTTTATTCATGCATACTTAATTAACTAATATCATAAAAACTAAAAAGTAGAAAGATATTTATACCCAAGATTGGGCTTACAGGTATAAAAATGTAATAATGTATCGAAGTATCACAGATAATCATAAGTAAAATGGTAGAGAGTAGAGTCATGGCTGATCTGGCATATGCGAAGGGAGAGAATATGATACACTGGTCCGGGGCTACCTCGGGTATCTCAAGTCTGACTGTCCTTCATCGCGCATCTCCTCGTCGGTGGCCAATCTCCGTACCCACTCTGAAGTGTTGGTGCCTAAGATACCACGATACAAACCTCGTCTGAGGTGCAATCAGTTCAGTGAGAGATGAGGTGCTAGTATGAATCATTGGCCCCATACACCAACCCGCTCCTTCTTGCATATCTCTTCCCCAATTATTTTTCACACCCATTCCTCCAAGACCCTGTGTTGCATCCTCAGTCATACCCTGGCTAACAGCCTGTTCCCATGCAGAAGTGTGAGCATCGACATATGTGTCTTGGTGCTTACTAACGAGGGGGTCCCCGGAAATGGTGTGAGCCAAACCCTCAAACCCTGTGCTCTACTCTCGTGGTGGAGAAGGAAAGACTGTGTGATGTGTGTACTGATGTTGAGGATGAGATTGTAGACGCTGATAACTGGTTCCGACGTCTTTGGGCTCTATATGGGCGATAATCAAAGGATGGTGCCAGGGAATGGTGGAACGTTAAGCTACCTTCTTGCATGATGCGTGAAATGCTGAAGGTTCTGGAGCATGGAAGACTCAGCGAACCACCTATCCGGCCCATACATGTCTCCTATATAATAATGATATGGCTCGTAGTATGGTTGGACCCCCGAGTGTACTGGTGAATGTCTCTGTGTATCGCTATCGGTGGGCTCACCATGTGAAGTGGGATCATCCTCATCCCTTGGTTCCTGCGAACCTCGAGCTCTCCTCCTACCATCCCTAGTACTAGGCTCGAGCCTAAAACCTCTAACTACCACATTAGACATAGTCGGTTGACTGAACCTGCAATCGCTGGATTAGCCAGAACTCCCAACTGCTGATCTTGTATCTGAAAGAACTACCAATTGTGTAGCAGCAGTTTGTACCCAATCTCCTCGGGGACTCAGATTCTCTTTTATAACCCATTGCTTCAATACTACCCAATATGTGCATTCGCTTAAGTAGTTTGGTGACAACAGCCCCAAAAACTGGCTCAACCATGCGTGGAGCATGTTTCTCAACAGTAAATGCCTGAGCCACAAGGTATGCAACTTGCATGTTCTGGATATGGAACATAGAGTGCATAAGCTGCATGTCAGCAATGGTGATGAATCCACCATGCCGAGTTTTCTGATGGATTATCTTTGCTAAGAGGTGATGAAGGATGCAATGAACTGGGTTAATGAAACTGGAGGCCTTTTTCCCTGACCTCCAGGCTGCTTGATCAGCGGTGTAGGTTTGCCAGAAAACCTAATGATCGATTGACGGATCCAAAGTAGTGTACCCTGACTTAAATATCGGGCGGTTCAAGTGAGAATTCTTGTACAGTTCTAGATGAGTGGCGAACTGTGCTAGAGTAAGATGGTGAGTGAAGTTCTGGTGGCAGAAGTAGATACAAGGATGAGTGCGATATTCTTCTGAATCAACGTTTGCCTCAAACTCCCATGTAGCCATAAATTCTGCAAATGGCTCCTGATACACGCGCTCATTAATCTCAAACAGTTTTAACCATGCGCTGTGTGTATTCCCACTCGTTTAAAAACTTAACAGACTTCTCAATTCCTCCGCCCAACCACATTGCTCCATTATCTCCCAATTAATATACTTATTGTGCCCCTTCCTCCCATTTATCCAGTTCCTCATAAATGGTTCATGTATCCCCGGGTTGTCTTACCCGTGGAGAATGAGGCAATTCGTACTAGTCAGGAAGCTGATTTCTACATACCATCTGCAATAATCAAGCAATGTAGGTTATGTTCCAAAAATAATACAAGACTTTTAATAACAATAGGATACGAAAAGTGTATATAATTTTCGACAAAAATTCGAAATGAGGGCTTTAAAAATGGCACTTTCCATATTCCTGTTATCGACAATTATAGCCAAAATTACCGCAAACACTAACTATAAATATATTTTAAGCAGAATTCAATGCGTATCCGTGATTGCAACAAATAATGCTAAAAATAATAATTATAGCGTGTTAGTCGTAATAAGCAATTTTATTCAAAATATGATGATTTTTAAGCATACAATGATCATAATAATCTTTTTTAGTTACCTTGAATATTTTCAAACATCAAACTCTTCCTATAACGTCTTTCAGTCATGATTAAAATCAGTTTTGTCGAAAAATATTCATTTTACCCAAAACGTACATAATAAGAAAAATCAAAGACTAAACTTCCAAATTCATTCTTAAGTCAATGATATATTAATTTTAACTAGTTTTCAAGTTATACTAAGTTTTAAAAACGTTTTAACATTCGGAAAAATCAAAATCCTAATTTTGTACATTTTTATCAAAATTGCAACTTTCAACCAAATGATCCTAATTTATCCAAACCTTATTCCTAAGTATTTTAGGTGAATCACTAAGCCTAAATGAGCTAGCAAAACATCACAATTCCAAAAATTCCATCAATTTTAATCCTAGAATACGAATTCACGAATCGTATACTAAGAGTGAACCAAAATACCTCAATCGAACTTAAAAACTAGCACATAACAATCACATTGTCTAACTAAGAATGCAAGGAATCAAAATTAAGCATAAAACACAAATTTTTTCAAAAGTTAATAAATTAACCCTAAGCAAAAATTCGATTTTTAACCGTGAAAATGTACCTTACTCACGAAATTGACAACGGAAACTGAGTTTATGAGGCACGAGAGACTTAGATTGGAGCTTTGAATCGCAAAATTTGGTTGAAAAATGATGGGTGTGTGTGGGAGGTCGTCGGCCGAAGCAAAGGGAAGAAGTGGGAAGAAAGAAAAGAAAGAAAAAAGAAGAAGAAAGAAAGAAAAAGGAAAATAAAAAGAAAACTGGGCCCATGTGGTGCACGGGCTTATTTCCCCAGCTCGACTCACGATTTTTTTATATTTTAAAATTTTAAATTTTATCACTAAATTTATAAAAGATTTATAAAATTTCGCTTCAGATTGTAATCCGTTATTTTTTATGAATTAAACTAAAATTTAAAAGAAAAATGGACAGAGTAAAAAAAATTATTTTATTAATAACACAAATTAAACGGGTTCCACAACCAAATTCCAAAAATGACGCGAAAAGAAAGAAAAGTTTAAAGCTTCTTTGACCATCCAGAGTAAATCAGCGGAGTGTACTGAGAATATTTAAAATCACTTAGCATTTTACGCTCACGTTTTTGTAAATCCTCGATGTCATCATTTAATTTAACCAAAGCCCTTCTAACTTTTTTTTATGTTTGAAATTCCATCCCTTGGTCCAGTATCTCGATAATTAAGTTCGAAAAGAAGTTTTGACACTGTGTCTTGAAATATAAGATCTTCCGCGGAGTTAGGATCACCGATAATAAATTTTAAATTTTCAGATATTTATCGAATGACCTTTCTTTGCGGAGTTGTAAATGGAAATTTTGGCGTAGTGAGGATTTGCACGAGTTTAGAATATAATTCCTTTCTTTTTGCGAAGAAATTTTGATGTATTCTTTCCTCAGTTGAATCCGGAAAAACTCCAGTTAATCTTTTAATGAGAAATTATGTTGGATCAAAGTAGAAGAAATCTCGATCTCCATATTTTGAAATAGGGTTAGGTTTTTTGCTTTCAATCCAAATTTCTAATTCAGAAATCATTGCGGCGACATAACGGTTGATATGATTTGAGAAAACTCCTTATCATCGATATGAGGTAGAAAACTGATAAATGACTCTAAATCAAATTTGAGGTCGATTTATGCATCCCGATATTTGACCAAAATATCTTCCCCACATTCCTTTAACAGTTTGTGAAGAGAACGAACTTGATTACATAGCTCTTTTAGTAGATTTATTTGAAATTTTAAAAACGGAAAATCTGAGGAATAGAGGTGCCTAACGAATTCTCTATAGACGTCTAACCTTCTGCTAGGATTTAACTGATTTCCAGTAAACGGGGGATCTGAGTTATCAACGTGTCGTTTCTCTTTTGGAATATATTCAAACAAGTCCAAATATTTGAAAATAGTTGGGTATTCTTCCCGTATTTTATCTTCCATAATGAGGAGTTCATTAAGACTGAGTCTCCCTTTTGGATCGTGAAGAGGGTCGAATCCTGGTTCATTTGAGTAAAACTTATCTAAAAGCAATGAAATCTCTAAGTCGGATGAAGTTATCTGGCTTCTTGGACTACAAGGATCAAGAACTAGTTCTTGATGAGACTCATTATGGTTTAGACTTATTTTACTTTTATAAAAAACTTCTCCGATTTTTGAAGTTGTGGGAGAGCAACTGCCTTTCGCACTTTCTTCGTAATCTGTTAAGTTTGAACTATAATCTACAGAAATTAATACCATAATTTATATTTTTTTTGTAGTTTTATAAAGGGTTTACTATAATGGCGACTTTAAATCCTATACCGAAAAACTCTATGCTTATTAAGCATGTGTGTTTTTCATCAATCATCTTTGAAACAAGTTGCCAGATCGACAACGGAGAGGCATGATCCTTTTGGTTCTAATATAATTGGAGAGTGTTCGGAAAATCCAACAACCAAGTTCGTGTATAATTTTCTTTCTTAGACACCACTCAGGAATCTCAGATATCTTGACAGAATCAAGGATTACCTTAACAAACAGAAAATTCGATCCCGGTAGCGGCGCCAAAAACTTACTACCCCTATGATATGGCTAAAATGGACGGTTTTATCTATGCGGTTTCGTCAGGTCGTAAAACTTCACAATCAGTTACCAAGAGGGAGTAATTGTTTTATTATTTATATTTAGCTGGGTTTTCCTAGCTAAATTTCACCTACTTGTCTTCATTTAAATGAGTAAGTGGTAAGTATAACTTAGGTTCATATTTTTGTATGTTTGCTCAGTAATGTGGGATAAAAGTGCCAAAATAGTTAACCCTAGCGACAAGTGGTGATAGATTAAACTGTAACTAAGGTAATATAAACTATAAAGATAAAAAAGGGAGATTTGTGAAGAATGGGAACTGATGGAGAGCTGTAAAAAGAGTTTAACTTCCTAGAATGAACACTAAACCTCGATCAATTGGGCTATGAACCTAACTGACTTGTCACTAAGAGTTTAGGCTTCGAACATTCTGGCTAAGACGGATATCCCTACTCCCAACGTTAACCTTAGAGGGTTTAAACGACCTTATGGATAGAATCCTAGTTACATGAATAAAGTGGTATATCCCTAAAGGAAAGTCCTAGCTTTTCTTAATCCTAGTTGGTTTAACTACAGTAACATTCCTCCACTTAATACTAAGCTATGCCTTAACATTAACAGATGTGCAATCTTAGATATTCTAAGGTACTGCTAATTGGATTAGAGGTCTCTCCTTTGAGATCACTTACTCAACCCCGGATCATCTTACAACATCTCAAGAACGTTGCTTCTGACGCAAATCATGCTTTTGAGTAAGCCAGTGTTTACTGAACTCTATATTGCCTACTCTAATCACAACTTAAATGGGCAGCTCTTCTTTGACGGATAAATGGTTAACCGTACATGTGACGTTAAGCACACATAACTAATTACCTTGTATCCTAGGGTTGATCAGGTCCTAATACTAGGTTATAGCCACGTGAGTAAATGGAAAGGGTGGTCCATAAATTAGACTTCTAAAACGTCAATGTTTCAGTATAACAATAGCATAAGTTTCAGATAAGATATTCAACATATAATAAACATTTACAACTGATAGATAAGTAAACAAGATAAAAGCAACTTAAAGTAAAAAATTAATTTTTTAGATTAAGGAAGGCGTTCACCATTTACAGAGGAGATCTGGACCATTACAAATGCTGACATCCTCTAGATTGCTCCTAGTACAATCTTCGGCGTTCGCCTCCGGGTACTTAATTTTCTGCTCAAAGGTGAGAAGGCCTCGAAATATCCAGTGAGAGAAAGTGTATTGTTGTGAGAGAGAGAGTGTGAAGAGGTGTGTGGAAAATGGATGACAAGTGCCCTTTAAATAGAATTGGATTTTGCTGTCATACGGCTGGTAGGCCGTATGGAAAAGCTAGCCGTATGGCCTGGCCAGATGGATGGCAAGCCGTTCCCATATTGCAAGTCGTATGGCAGGCCGGATGGCAAGCCGTATGGCTTGCCTGATTTGCTGTTTTTTGCTGTTTTCAATCTCTTGATAAGGAGTGTAATCCGCCATATTGGATAAATCAGAAAATATAAATTCATCACACTCTTCATCATCATCTTCACACCCAAGAGTAAAGATAGGACTATGCCCCGATGTCTTGAAACTTGCTTCATCCTCACAGAAACTATAAATAGCATTCACTTGTGAATATCCTGGAGCTTGAGGATCCTTCTTCTTTAGTATAACCGGAGGGTTACTTGCACTTGGTGGTCTAGGTTGATTCATACTATGACTAGGATTCACTTGCGTATTCGATGGAAGAGTGCCCGGTAGCCTCTCCCCTAGTAATTGTGATATCCTACCCACTTCTCTTTCAAGAGTTTGAATCGTAGTTTGTTGACTTTGTATTTGTTGTTGTACAAGATTTCCACTTTCTCCTTGTTTCACCATGAAATCCCTAAGTAAATCTTCTAAACCTGGGCCAACATGAGTTTGATTTTGCTGTTGTGGGAATTGATTTTGATTGTAGGATGGTTGATTTCTGTTGTTAAACCCTGGTGGTCCATTTTGATATGAAAAATTTTTCAAGTTGTTTTGATAACCCGAATTTCTTCCTTGGTAATTATAATTGTTGGACCCCGAAGCTCCTTCTCTTTGATAACCATTAGAACCTTTATTCCCGAAGTAACCAATGAAATTAGCTTGCTCCTCCATTGAACTTCGATCGCAATCCTTATTAAGGTGCGGTCCTTGACATAATTCACAACCTACTTTTATAGCATGCATTTCTTTAGTCATCTTCTCAATTTCTCTTCCTTGATTTGCCAATTGAACTTTTAAAGCAGCGCTTTCATCGTTGCTTTCAACACTAGCAACCGTGGTTGATCTAGAGAACTCCATCTCTTGATGCCAATTATGAGAATGTGCTGCTATATCGGCAATGATTGTGTGAGCTTCTTCGGGTGTTTTTTTCATGATTGAACCTCATGCTGCAACATCAATATCTTTTCGAGTAGCCACATTGACTCCTTTATAGAATATTTGGACCTTTTGGAATGTATTCAACCCGTGTTGAGGACATACTCTAAGTATTTTATTGAATCGGGTCCAAGCTTCATAAAGAGTCTCATTAGGCTTTTGCTTAAAGTGATTTATATCACTTTGTAACTTTGCTGCTTTTGAAGCAGGGAAGAACTCTGTCAAAAACTTGTCCATCATATCATTCCAATCTTCGATATAACCTTCTGGTAACGAGTCTAACCAATCTCTTGCATCATCATTTAACGACCATGGAAAGATTTTTAAACATGCGACATCATCGGTGACATCCTTGATCTTGAATAGCTTGCATATGCTTACAAACTTACGAAGATGCTCGTTAGCATCCTCATTCGGAGCTCCACCGAATTGGCATGTATTAGTCACCATGTGGAGAAATTGACCCTTTATTTCAAAACCGTCAGTCATCGTGGGTTGAATAATTGCGTGGCCTTGACCTGTTCTTGTTGCCTTCATTAATGCATCCATCGTTTGATTTGTAGCATCCATCTCTTCCTCTTCTTTGATAACTAGCTCTATGATTGATTGAATAACTGGTTCAGTGTTAGAATCCAATGAAAGTGACTCTAAACCCTGAGCAAGAGATTCTACTTCTTGAGCTCTTAAGCGTTCGTGAAGTTCTCTTTCAGGCTCAGGATATGAAGGAATTAAATTAGAGTTGGAAGAACGTAGATTCATGCACTAATACCTATCCTGCAATCACAACACCACAAACAAACCAATTGCAAAAACACAAGCTTACAATAAAAAGTAACTTTTCTAGGAATTGAATTCCTACAAAAGGATCGAATAATTCAAAGTTTATAAAAATCTTTTAACAAAACCGCTCCCCGGCAGCGGCGCCAAAAAGTTGATGTGTCAAGACGTAACCTTTAAAATGTAGACAATATGCTTAATAATTAACACATAATACAGGCAACTAAAACCCGATCATGTAGTAACTAGCAAGTAAATTGACCAGTTCGATCCACAGGGAGAAGTTTGTTTAAATGATTTTACCACAATTAATTGTCTTTCACCATTTTTGTTCTAGAATCTTTGTTTTTGCTTAGATTCTCCTGATTCTTTTGGTATCATCTTCGTACTCACTAAATATACAAAATCAACTGACAAAGTGATTATTTTGTCGATAAAGCTTGGAATTTTATTATTTTTGGGCCCTAATATCGAGGTAAAAATTTGACTTTTTAGCCGATATCAAAGTATAACTCATGTTCGTATTTTTGTACGTTTATCGATAATGTGGGATCAAAGTTTACCTAAAGTCAACCCTATGAAAAGTGGTGGTAGATTGGCGTATATTAAGTAAAACATAAAAAAAATAAAAAATAAAGAAATAGTTATGCGATATTTAATACTGACAGAGGATTGTTGACAAAGTTTCACTTCCTAGAAACACTAAACCTCAATTAATCGGGTGACTAACCTAAATCAATTTGTCACTGAGAGTTCAGGCTTTGAAGATTCTAGCCAAGACAGATATACCTACACCCAACGTTAACCTTAATGGTTTTAAGCGACCTTATGGATGAAATCCTAGGTGCATGAATAAAGTGGTTGATGTGTCAAGACGTAACCTTTAAAATGTAGACAATATGCTTAATAATTAACACATAATACAGGCAACTAAAACCCGATCATGTAGTAACTAGCAAGTAAATTGACCAGTTCGATCCACAGGGAGAAGTTTGTTTAAATGATTTTACCACAATTAATTATTCTAAAAAGGGGGTTTATATTTGAAGTTGTGCTTTTGTTTAACGAAACAGTAAATAAATATAATGAATAACAATAATGAGAATGCGGTGTTTACTTCTATACTTGATAGATGACAGGGATTGTTCTTTTATAATTAAAACCGTTATGCGATATTTACAATAGAGTAGTTTATATCAATTTCACAATATCTATAAACTTAAGAACTATGTTTAATCAACAGGATTCTTTCTTGGTTAAATTCACATAAAACCTAGTTTACTAAGATCACTTTAAGTAAACTACATGATTGTAAAACCTAAATATCATCCAATTACCATCCTATATTCACATATAGGTGTCTAGATCACTAGGTGTTGAAGTACAAATTATAGCCTTTGATAAATTCACATAAATCAAGTCATAACTCGTATAATTGAACTAGAATATAAAGATAGTTACAACAATGGATTTCTTGAAAGAACATGGTGATTTAGATTGATTTAACTAGCTAGACCCAACCCGGTTAAACTCACGTAAAACCTAAATTACAACAATCACTTGAGGTAATTTCATAACTATCTTGCTTTGGAGCTTATTCAATTACCGAATTAAACTCATAACAAAATCACGTAAGCTATGTATCTAATCGTCTAGATTACTAGGTGTATTGAAGTATAGATTGTTTTTCTAATTAACTCACATTAATAGATTAACAATCTATATAATTGAAGTAATGAACTAAGCAAGCATAACAATGGTTCTGATGGTTGAACTAGATTAATAAATCAATCAAAGCATACTTGTAACTATTATAACATCAAAATATAGAACAATCCCAAGCCATAATCTTACATTGAAGTAAACACACAAGGTTTTTAGCTAGACATGATTAAAACAAGAACAATAACACAATACATACAATTGAAATTCATAATTTGAATGAAAACAAGAGTACCAATTGAAATGGCTGATCTAAATTCAATCTTGGTGTTGAAATAATGAAGATTCCTTCAAAACAAGCTCTTGAACCCTTCCTTCAGCCTTTTATTACGTATATATCGTACTGGTCTCAGTTCTCTCTGATTATGAATGTTAACCATCAATAAATAGGCTTAAAAGTTAGGTAAAATAGTGATTCAGGGGCTGATGCGCCGCATCTGAAAGGGATGCGCCGCATCTCTTTAAGTTCTATGGATTCCAGCTCGTTTAGCACTCAAAACCGTTGGCAGGCAATGGATGCGCCGCATCACCCCTCAGATGCGCCGCATATCTTTAGTAAAATGAGAAAATGTCTAAATGAAAGTTGTAGTGCTCTGAGTTACGGACGTCTGGGCTCCAGATTCACCCTTTTTCGAGTTCGTATGACCGAGTTATGGCCAAAACCGTGCAGGTGCGCAGAATCTTCTAAAATCAGCACTATTTTCCATAAATCTTCGCTTCAACACTCGCAACGGATTATACACACATTTTAACTTATTACAATACACAAGTACAACAATTACATATAAAATGATACAAAATCGAATCGAAATAACGACAACAAATATGTATGATTTTGGCGTTATCAAAATCCCCACACTTAAACCTTGCTTGTCCTCAAGCAAGACTTACAAGAAATCGAAATTTACAATAGTGAACACACACATTTAATTGAGAACACAAAAATGGGAATCACACTCACATTTTTTATTTATTTCACAATGTTACACACGCACGCGTTTTGAGTATACACACACCTTTGGAGTGCACACGCTTTTATTTATTTCACAATGTAATACGAACACTTAGAGTACACACGCGAAATGAAATCACACCAAAGTCGAAAGGTGGGTTTTAAAGTCCACATTTATTGAAAATTTGGATCCTTAGGGAAATTAGGACCTTTGCGAAAAACCTTTTATGTTTTGAAAATTATTCATGTTAGTTTTTACACTAATCAAGTTTTCCGGTTTTAACCTCAAAGTCCGGTTGAGGGTAACTGAAAACCGAAGCCTCAGTCGGCGCTTAGCAAGCTACTCGCCCCCATGATTGAAGTATCAAGGAACTTGAAACCGAATGTCCTAAAAATGGTTTTACATAATATAGTTCATAAAATAGCATAAGTTTTTAGAAGAAACTAATATCATGTCCAAATATCATCGGTGAACCATGAGTTTGCACACCTCAATTTGTTATGGCATATGTATGTTGGCTGCAGTCAACATAGATGCGGTTGATCTTTACGGAGATCATCCATCTGGGGATTAGATTCATTAGTCTTAAAAGCTAATTTGCAATGTGCCCCCCCATTGTACGAGACAGATCCATCTCATGGTTAGGATAAGTCTGACCACCAAAAACCCTGTTTGATGCTGAGGTGAGGTGGATTTCCAGCCGATGATAGAGATGACTTTTCAAGATTTTTCGTCAACCTACAGCTATTCTGGACAACATCTTCTAACATAAGTTAGCAAGTGTGTCATTTTGAAAGACTTGACTTCCTTCACAATCATTACATTGATGAGCATTGGATTAGATTGTTAGAACAACAAAGTACTTGATGATTCTTTCCATTAAGAATGTGGTATAGCATGATGTTTATCTCTTTTATATGACTACTAGTTTTATGATTTTTAACAAAATAAACTCAATCATTTGGTTGTTTCTTAATTTGTTTTGTGATAATAATTTCGGTGTATACACCTAGTTTTAAAATCTACAAATTTTAAACAAAATTTGAATTTATGAAGATAAAAGTTCAAAAATTTTCACCATTTTAAGTCTTTTTAACCAAAATCAAAACCCGAAAGAATTCCCGAAAGAATTTATAACTCCCTCCCCACACTTGAGTTCATGTATCGCCCTCGTTACATGAAATCAGTAAAATTTAAATTCGAGAGGGTTAAAGAGTGTATAAGAGAGTTATTACTTTCAAGGGTAAAAACCGAAGTGCACCAGATGATGGCACTGAACTGAATGCCCGCATAAGAACATCATCCTCTTCTTGTAACCACAAATCAATCACCATTCAAGTATGTGCTGAACTTAATGCCAAAGATGCAGCATATAGCACAATGCTCACCTGTATCAAACCAAACCAAGCAAACATTTCATAAAAACAATGAGGTGGTACTCCATGTACCGCAAATACCCCACTTATAAAAATCTAAGGAAGTCAAATTACATCACAATCCAAATTACCAAAATCCTAAACAAACCAAATGAAATAAATTGTTTTCAAACATAACCAACATTGTTCAAATCATTAAATAAACAAATCATCATCCTCGGAAGTCATCAATATAAACCTGCGAACAATCAAAATAGACAAAACAAAACCAAACAAAACAAACCAAATTGATTAGCGTTAGAAATACAAATCCAAAACCTAACATTAGCCACCATTTATACACCAAAACCATTTAGAATAAGTTTAAACATGTTATATTATACATATCTAATAATCTCTCGAACTATATGCCAAACATAATCCTATCATGGTACGGACTCATTCCATCTTCAACAAACATGTACTAGTATGTCATATGATTAAAGACACTTTTACAAGCATAACCATACAAAACATGTTTAATTTCACCAAAACTTTCAATGTCATAACATATTAAACCATAAGCATTCGCCAATAGTCATGTCTAATAATATGCAATCTATGGTTTTCATACATTTAAACATTAAATTCAAGCCAGGACAACATTTCACCAAAAAGCCTAACGCATACAATGCTTTAACTCTCAAATGTAATCTTTCAAATCGAATAAACACTAAGTTAAAGTATAAATGAGTTTAGCATTAGTAATGTATTGCAACAATTCCACTTAGAATAACAACAAGTCAACACAAGTCAAAATCCCCAAATTAAGAAAGCTAGATTTTAATTTATGCAAAATTATTTGATTCAGCAAGGATTCATGGCATTTTGTTAGTGTAAACAAGTAGTTAAACATCAAAACATCTTAATTTAAACAAGTAATGGTCAAAAATTCGAAACCCCTAAATTTCATCAAGAACCCTAATTTGCAAATTGAAGATTTAAGCATGTAATCATCAAGTTAGAGCATGAACAAGGATTAGTAACAACATTACAATCATAATATGACCAAAACATGAAGATTCAAACACCCCCACACTTAGAACAAGCAAAATCCGAATTGAAGAATGAAGAACATTAAAATCATGAAGAAATGAAGAGTAATCTTACCTTTCCCATGTTAATAGTCGGATTTGTTGTTTAAAGATGGGATTAAACGGTTGATTTTATGTTTAGAGATGAATGTTTTGAGAGAAAATGGAATGGGGTTCGAAGTTGTTGGTGAGAAAATGAGTAAAATGAAGATGAAAACCGTTTTTGTGGTGTAACACGCGAGACAGGAGAAAAATACCCCAGATGCGGCGCATCTGGGGTTCGATGCGGCGCATCTACCTCGACAAATGCGGCGCTTTTGCATTATGCGGCGCATCTGAAACTGTCGATTTTTTTTATGTCCACAAATGCGGCGCATCCATCACAGATGCGGCGCATCTGACCCTGGTTCACCAGTTTTTGATGTTTTTCACTGTCTAATCAGTTTGGAAGGTCCCTAAACAACTTGGTTCGTATTAAAACTCGAAAAATCACTTCAAAACAATCAATCCTAAAAAAAACTAGACGCACGAATGAGACTATGTACAAAATGTGAAGTTTATTAGTGAGTCGTTCACTCGACTCCACCCTGATTTTAACTAACGTCGGGGTGATAAACATCACCCTTCTTTACTCCAATAGAACCATTACCGTAACCATTCTCACCACTAATTTTTGACAATAACCAAGAGTCCGAAAATCTTGACTCTTCAACCAATTTTTTCAACTTATCTTTCTCAAATTTCGATAAGTTTGACACCAATCTCTTTCTCAAATGTTCATCTTTTTCTGACATAGCATTTCTAACCCTACCATATAACTTCTTCATGGTTTTCTCAACAACACTATCATTGGGCGGTTTACTATCTAGTTTCTCCTCATCACCCTCCCCACACTTAGCTTGTTGACTAATGGGTTTGACATTGTCAACAATATTCATTGAAACTATCGGTGTGAGTGGTGGGTTCATACTAGACTCAGTTTGATAGGTTGCACTCTTGCCTCTGTCCTTCAAAACTAGTTTTCCTGTTTTCCAATCTGTTAAAGCACTTGCAGTTGCTAAGAATGGTCTACCTAAAATAATAGGTACAAACTTATCTTCCTTCATGTCTACAACTACAAAGTCTGCTAGAAACTCAAGTTCACCTGTTTTTACTACTAAGTTTTCAGCAATCCCTATAGGTTTATTAACCGACTGATCAATGAATCTAATGCCTGAATTGGTCGATTTAAGTTCACCTAAGTTCAAACACGAGTAAATGGAATAGGGCATGAGATTTATACTCGCACCTGAGTCAGCTAGTGATCTAAGAGTTTTAGATTCATTAAGCTTACAAGGTACTATGAACGGTCCGGGATCACCTAACTTAGGTGGCAACTCATTCTTCTTCACAATAGCAGCACATTCTGCTTCAAGAAATGCGGATGATGCTTGCTCACACACTCCTTCTTTTGCCATCAAATCATTCAAGAATTTCCCATAGTTTGGCATACCTGCAATAACATCAACCAAAGGTACATTTACACAAATATTATCCGTATTTAAAGGCTTACAATGATTCTCCTTTGGTTTTTCGGATGCAAGTGCTTGCGGGTATGGAATGGGTGGTTTGTAGTCTTCTACTTTAGGTGCTTGCTTCACCGTATCTTTTGCTTCTTCCTTGATCATCTTCAAATTATCATCAACCCTAAACTCGGAAGGCTCGGTGGTTTCCATTTTCTGCACTTCCGCATGATTTCCCGACATCAACCTCATCAAATAATCACCATACTCGGGAGTTATGTCACCAACTCGGATCCCTTCATCTTCACATGTTATACTCTTCACACTTTCAACTCGGACATCATCAATCTCTTGATAAGGAGTGTAATCCGCCATATTGGATAAATCAGAAAATATAAATTCATCACACTCTTCATCATCATCTTCACACCCAAGAGTAAAGATAGGACTATGCTCCGATGTCTTGAAACTTGCTTCATCCTCACAGAAACTATAAATAGCATTCACTTGTGAATATCCTGGAGCTTGAGGATCCTTCTTCTTTAGTATAACCGGAGGGTTACTTGCACTTGGTGGTCTAGGTTGATTCATACTATGACTAGGATTCACTTGCGTATTCGATGGAAGAGTGCCCGGTAGCCTCTCCCCTAGTAATTGTGATATCCTACCCACTTCTCTTTCAAGAGTTTGAATCGTAGTTTGTTGACTTTGTATTTGTTGTTGTACAAGATTTCCACTTTCTCCTTGTTTCACCATGAAATCCCTAAGTAAATCTTCTAAACCTGGGCCAACATGAGTTTGATTTTGCTGTTGTGGGAATTGATTTTGATTGTAGGATGGTTGATTTCTGTTGTTAAACCCTGGTGGTCCATTTTGATATGAAAATTTTTTCAAGTTGTTTTGATAACCCGAATTTCTTCCTTGGTAATTATAATTGTTGGACCCCGAAGCTCCTTCTCTTTGATAACCATTAGAACCTTGATTCCCGAAGTAACCAATGAAATTAGCTTGCTCCTCCATTGAACTTCGATCGCAATCCTTATTAAGGTGCGGTCCTTGACATAATTCACAACCTACTTTTATAGCATGCATTTCTTTAGTCATCTTCTCAATTTCCCTTCCTTGATTTGCCAATTGAACTTTTAAAGCAGCGCTTTCATCGTTGCTTTCAACACTAGCAACCGTGGTTGATCTAGAGAACTCCATCTCTTGATGCCAATTATGAGAATGTGCTGCTATATCGGCAATGATTGTGTGAGCTTCTTCGGGTGTTTTTTTCATGATTGAACCTCATGCTGCAACATCAATATCTTTTCGAGTAGCCACATTGACTCCTTTATAGAATATTTGGACCTTTTGGAATGTATTCAACCCGTGTTGAGGACATACTCTAAGTATTTTATTGAATCGGGTCCAAGCTTTATAAAGAGTCTCATTAGGCTTTTGCTTAAAGTGATTTATATCACTTTGTAACTTTGCTGCTTTTGAAGCAGGGAAGAACTCTGACAAAAACTTGTCCATCATATCATTTCAATCTTCGATATAACCTTCTGGTAACGAGTCTAACCAATCTCTTGCATCATCATTTAACGACCATGGAAAGATTTTTAAACATGCGACATCATCGGTGACATCCTTGATCTTGAATAGCTTGCATATGCTTACAAACTTACGAAGATGCTCGTTAGCTTCTTCATTCGGAGCTCCACCGAATTGGCATGTATTAGTCACCATGTGGAGAAATTGACCCTTTATTTCAAAACCGTCAGTCATCGTGGGTTGAATAATTGCGTGGCCTTGACCTGTTCTTGTTGCCTTCATTAATGCATCCATCGTTTGATTTGTAGCATCCATCTCTTCCTCTTCTTTGATAACTGGCTCTATGATTGATTGAATAACTGGTTCAGTGTTAGAATCCAATGAAAGTGACTCTAAACCCTGAGCAAGAGATTCTACTTCTTGAGCTCTTAAGCGTTCGTGAAGTTCTCTTTCAGGCTCAGGATATGAAGGAATTAAATTAGAGTTGGAAGAACGTAGATTCATGCACTAATACCTATCCTGCAATCACAACACCACAAACAAACCAATTGCAAAAACACAAGCTTACAATAAAAAGTAACTTTTCTAGGAATTGAATTCCTACAAAAGGATCGAATAATTCAAAGTTTATAAAAATCTTTTAACAAAACCGCTCCCCGGCAGCGGCGCCAAAAAGTTGATGTGTCAAGACGTAACCTTTAAAATGTAGACAATATGCTTAATAATTAACACATAATACAGGCAACTAAAACCCGATCATGTAGTAACTAGCAAGTAAATTGACCAGTTCGATCCACAGGGAGAAGTTTGTTTAAATGATTTTACCACAATTAATTGTCTTTCACCATTTTTGTTCTAGAATCTTTGTTTTTGCTTAGATTCTCCTGATTCTTTTGGTATCATCTTCGTACTCACTAAATATACAAAATCAACTGACAAAGTGATTATTTTGTCGATAAAGCTTGGAATTTTATTATTTTTGGGCCCTAATATCGAGGTAAAAATTTGACTTTTTAGCCGATATCAAAGTATAACTCATGTTCGTATTTTTGTACGTTTATCGATAATGTGGGATCAAAGTTTACCTAAAGTCAACCCTATGAAAAGTGGTGGTAGATTGGCGTATATTAAGTAAAACATAAAAAAAATAAAAAATAAAGAAATAGTTATGCGATATTTAATACTGACAGAGGATTGTTGACAAAGTTTCACTTCCTAGAAACACTAAACCTCAATTAATCGGGTGACTAACCTAAATCAATTTGTCACTGAGAGTTCAGGCTTTGAAGATTCTAGCCAAGACAGATATACCTACACCCAACGTTAACCTTAATGGTTTTAAACGACCTTATGGATGAAATCCTAGGTGCATGAATAAAGTGGTTGATGTGTCAAGACGTAACCTTTAAAATGTAGACAATATGCTTAATAATTAACACATAATACAGGCAACTAAAACCCGATCATGTAGTAACTAGCAAGTAAATTGACCAGTTCGATCCACAGGGAGAAGTTTGTTTAAATGATTTTACCACAATTAATTATTCTAAAAAGGGGGTTTATATTTGAAGTTGTGCTTTTGTTTAACGAAACAGTAAATAAATATAATGAATAACAATAATGAGAATGCGGTGTTTACTTCTATGCTTGATAGATGACAGGGATTGTTCTTTTATAATTAAAACCGTTATGCGATAGTTACAATAGAGTAGTTTATATCAATTTCACAATATCTATAAACTTAAGAACTATGTTTAATCAACAGGATTCTTTCTTGGTTAAATTCACATAAAACCTAGTTTACTAAGATCACTTTAAGTAAACTACATGATTGTAAAACCTAAATATCATCCAATTACCATCCTATATTCACATATAGGTGTCTAGATCACTAGGTGTTGAAGTACAAATTATAGCCTTTGATAAATTCACATAAATCAAGTCATAACTCGTATAATTGAACTAGAATATAAAGATAGTTACAACAATGGATTTCTTGAAAGAACATGGTGATTTAGATTGATTTAACTAGCTAGACCCAACCCCGTTAAACTCACGTAAAACCTAAATTACAACAATCACTTGAGGTAATTTCATAACTATGTTGCTTTGGAACTTATTCAATTACCGAATTAAACACATAACAAAATCACGTAAGCTATGTATCTAATCGTCTAGATTACTAGGTGTATTGAAGTATAGATTGTTTTTCTAATTAACTCACATTAATAGATTAACAATCTATATAATTGAAGTAATGAACTAAGCAAGCATAACAATGGTTCTGATGGTTGAACTAGATTAATAAATCAATCAAAGCATACTTGTAACTATTATAACATCAAAATATAGAACAATCCCAAGCCATAATCTTACATTGAAGTAAACACACAAGGTTTTTAGCTAGACATGATTAAAACAAGAACAATAACACAATACATACAATTGAAATTCATAATTTGAATGAAAACAATAGTACCAATTGAAATGGCTGATCTAAATTCAATCTTGGTGTTGAAATAATGAAGATTCCTTCAAAACAAGCTCTTGAACCCTTCCTTCAGCCTTTTATTACGTATATATCGTACTGGTCTCAGTTCTCTCTGATTATGAATGTTAACCATCAATAAATAGGCTTAAAAGTTAGGTAAAATAGTGATTCAGGGGCTGATGCGCCGCATCTGAAAGGGATGCGCCGCATCTCTTTAAGTTCTATGGATTCCAGCTCGTTTAGCACTCAAAACCGTGCAGGCAATGGATGCGCCGCATCACCCCTCAGATGCGCCGCATCTCTTTAGTAAAATGAGAAAATGTCTAAATGAAAGTTGTAGTGCTCTGAGTTACGGACGTCTGGGCTCCGGATTCACCCTTTTTCGAGTTCGTATGACCGAGTTATGGCCAAAACCGTGCAGGTGCGCAGAATCTTCTAAAATCAGCACTATTTTCCATAAATCTTCGCTTCAACACTCGCAACGGATTATACACACATTTTAACTTATTACAATACACAAGTACAACAATTACATACAAAATGATACAAAATCGAATCGAAATAACGCCAACAAATATGTATGATTTTGGCGTTATCAGTGGTATACCTAAATTCCTAGATTTTCTTAATCCTAGTTGGTTTAACTGCTATTATAATATCCACTTGATACTTAGCTATGCTTGAAACGCTAACAGATGTGCAATCTTAGATACCCTAAGGTACTGCTAGCTAGGCTAAAAGTCTCTCATTTGCGACATTTACACAACTCCGAATCATCTTACAACACCGCAAGGTTCTTGCTTCTGACGCGAACCATGATTTTGAGTGAACCACTATTCAATGAATACTTAGGTTACTTTCTCTAATCACAACCTAGTCGGGTAGCTCTTCTTTGAAAGATATGGAACTATCTATACGTAGGTACTAAACCCTATTGTGATGTTAAGCACATATAACTACTTACCTTGTTTCCTAGGATTGATCAGGTTCTAACACTAGGTTATATCCACGTGGGTAATTGGAAAGGGTTGTCTATAAATTAGATTTCTAGGCACGACAGGTTCAGCATAACAACAGTATAGGTTTCAGATAAAATATTCAACATATAATAAACATTTATAACAGATAGACATGAATCCAGGATGAAAGCAATTCAACATAACAAATGATATTATTAAGTTAAGGAAAGCATTTACCCTTTACAAACGAAGTCTGGACCATTACAAGTGCTTATTACAATCTTCGGCGTTCGCCTCCGGGTACTAATTTTCCCGCTCGAAGGTGAGAAGGCCTCAAAAAGCTCAAGGCTTTTAGAAAGAGAAAGTGTATTGTAATGAGAGAGTGAAAAGAGAAGTGTGTGTAAAATGGAAATCACAAGTTTCTTAAATAGGCCACCCCAGACCCAGGAAGGCCGCGGGCAAGACCCAGAAGGCTGTGGGTCTAGGGTGTGGGACATGGGCGTGGGCAAGTAGCATCCTGCGTGCCTAGGCCATGGGCTCAGACCCTGGAAGGATGTATGGCTGGCTGAAAGGCTGTATGTCATGGCCTTGAGCAGTGCTGGTCAGTTCCTAGATTGTAAAATCTGATATTCGAGATTGTAACTTGGTCTTCACCGTTTTCGCTCTAGATTCTTCATTTCAAGTCCGATTTCTTCGAATCTTCTTGTATTGTCTTTGTAATCACTTAATCTACAAAATAAAGCGAATAAACGCTTAAATTGGCGATAAAGTTTATATCTTTGTTAATTTGGGACCTAATATTAGGGGGGGGGGGTAAAACATGACTTTTTGGATGATATCAATTACTAAATACAAAACCCTGCTACTATATGTCATCCAGGCAATTTATCTAACAACAATTATATCATTGATCTTCAATTCGTTAAGCCATTCAAAATTACGACCCTAGGTCAACTTACACTTTCTACCCTTAGAAATCCAAAAGAAGATTTAGGCCCCGCAACATATAAATATAATACACAGGTCCTCCCTACTATTACTCGTCTGGTCAACCTCATTCCGCGACAAACGAAACCGATTTCTAGCGATATCAAGTAACATGAGTGATCTTGGTGCCAAACCCATGATCACAATCGTATAACAATCGTTCGCCTCAATTTAAAACATGAACATATTCCCTATCAGAATCATATAACAATGTATTTGGCAGGGTGGCTATTTTAACCCATTTATGATTTTTTTTATAGAACTATATGCAATTATAGTTAATTTTCGATTGCTAGCAGCTTTCCTTAACAGACTCCAATTGATTCCAACCTCAATTTTTAATTATGTTATATTTACGGTTATAAGTGGGTAAAATCTCATTGGAACTAGTCGAATGGGTTGAACTCAAAAGTAACCTGAAGGGTTTATAGATTATTATAAACTCCTAAGTTACTTTTATACAAAATTTGTTTAGGCTTTCTTTAATTAATTTACGTCACCACTATTGTAACTTCGATTATTAATGAAGCTCAAGAAAAAAAATAACTGAATGTGAAATTTAGGAGCACCTCCTGTTGGCAGGTTTACCGTGAAAAGGAGGACAATAGAAAGCTTTAACAGAAGCAGTGGGAGAAAATGCAACCCAAAATGGGAAAAATTGATATTGATCATCAAGTTTTGTTACTTAAACTGTCTTCTAATTAACCCCAAGGGGTGGCCTAGTGGTTAGGTGCTTGGAAATCTTCAAAGGAGACCAATGTTCAATCCTCATTACCTACACTTTGGGGGGCTTGCCTTTCAAAAAAAAAATGTCTTCTAATTAATGAATATTTAATGTTTTATATGTGTTCTGTTTTTGACCGTTTTCATAATTTTTTATGCAGGTACTTCATGACGCATTTTTCAAATACCAGACCAATTATGATGCAGATATGGATGTACTTTTCGTGGAAAAGTTCATACGAGATAAATATAGCTTCGCATGTTGTGTATAATATGTTTTTAGTTGATCTTATGATGAAGTGTATATATATATATGCCCCAAGTATGATAAAGAGCTATATGCTTTTCTAACAGGTGGAGTAATAACAAATTGTGGGTCATTGGTGTATCTACTATACTTCAGTCCTGGCGATGTTAGTTCAAAGTTTTGATTGAATTTAAAGACAGCAAATTTACCTTTAGCTATCAAGATTATTTACCCAGTGTTCAGCTTAGATGACCTAATTTGCAGAGGCTTTGCTTGATTGAGGACACCTTGTGCTGACACATACTTGATCAACTCTGTGTAATGAGGTACATTTCTGAACTCCATAAGTTAATAAGCGTTTGAAAAATAGATTCAATATCACTCATGGTTGAAATTTGTACATGATTAGCTATTCATTTACAAAAATAAAGGGTTTAAATTTAGAACTGTAAAATTAGTGAACAGTGTACATGGTTACTGGTTGTTGGGCGTAGTACATATTTTTGTATATTAAAAAGCTATAGTATACGGATACTCTACAGAAGATGCAAAAGATATTGGTAAAGGATAAAATGTAGGTGTTAAGAGTGGGATATGTATTTACTACATGTTAAAATGAGTTTTATGAACTTAATAATAAAATACTTTGTTCCTAAAGACAATATACTAGGTACTTGGGACAATAAAGAATAAGTTGTTAATTTTGTCATTTAATTATGATGATTTTAATATAGTGGGATATTCTATGTTGCAACTTTCCTTTATTAAGAACAGCCTTTTTTGAATTCTTAACCAATTTTTTTTTTTTTTGGGGGGACAACAAATGGGATCATCCGAGGGGGACTAAACCACCCGTTGTGATCATCTTCCATTTCGACTATGTGGATGCAGCGATAATAACCCCGCCCCCATCGCTGCCTGGGAAAAAACCTTGAAACCGCTTCAAGGCCACAACCAAGTAAAACCCCCTCCCCTTTACCTCCTAAACGATATGGGAAATGTGTCATGGGTGGATACTTCATGGCAGGGATCAAATTGTGTTTTTTACCAATTTAACTTAGTTATTATATTTCTATGCTAATTGTAGTAGTTTAGTTGTATTAATGGTCTCCATTTTTTTTACATGTATGTTCCGGTGACAAGCTAACACTGATTCGATCATTCAAAATGATAGACTCGGACAGTGGCAGAAATAGGTGGGGGCAGGGGGCACCCCCGACCAGTGGATTTTGCAATTATCAATGTAAAAATTTTGGATTTTTCCATTTTGTTTCACTGGAATATATTTTTTTCCCAAAGCCTCCATATTTTGCCCCATAACCTTCAGACTTTGCCCAAAACCCTCCAAATTTTACCAAAAAACTTCCAATTTTTTCCTAAAAACCTCCTTATTTTCCTAAAAACCTCCATATTTTGCTTCTAAACCTCCATATTTTACTACATTTTAAAAAAAAATTCGCCCTGGGTGAAAAAAAATTATGTTTTCGCCACTAGAGTCGGATCATGAATGTGATTAGTCGTAGTAATCACTTTTCAACTTAAAGTATATAAATTCTGCTCCTGAATATTGATTATCTTGCGATGCTATAACTAATTCTGGATAATAGCTATAGTTTATGGTTTTCTTTTTTTTGCAGAAATTAGTATTCTTGTTAGATGTGATTGTGAATTATAGTGGTCTTTTTATGATTTAAAATTTTAGCAATCAGCTTTCTTGAGTCGACTATCAACCCATTCATTTTCTTCTTCCTCTAAGGAAGGTCGTTCCAGTAGGGCCCGATCATTTGATATTAGAATGAATGACAACGATAGCTGAAGTTTAATCTCTGTTTCAGAGGACATCTTTGATACTACTGTAAGTGTTTCAATCCACACCCACATCAACAATCATATATTAATACATCAGTACATAATGTGAAAGTCGAATTTTAATGATGGAAACTAACTATTACACATTTATATCTCCTTTAGGCTATAGCAGATGTCATGCATGGTTGAACGCGAGAGCAGGAGCGGTAAGTAATTATACTGTCAATAGGCTTCTAAGACCACAAATAATGGTTGATATCGGCTAAAAAGTCACGTTTTCACCCCGGTATTAAGGTCCAAAAACAATATAGTTCCGAGCTTTATCGCCAAAATACCCGCTTCATCGGTTGAAATTGAAGAACAAGTGATTACGAAGACGGTGCAAAAAGAATCAAGAAAATTGGAGCTAAAACGAAGATTCTAGAGCGAAAACGGTGAAAGACAAGAAATTAAGTTATGATCCAGCGAATCAACAAGCCAATCGGCTTGCCAAACGGGCTGCCAAATGGCCTGCCAGTATGGCAAACGGCCTGCCACACACCCAAGGCAAACGGCCATGGCAAACGGGCTGACTGATCAAATGGGGCATGCCAAACGGCCTGCCAGCCGTTTGCAGGCAAAACTAAAGCTTATTTAAAGGGTCTTTGTCATTCATTTCAACACACACTTCAATTCACTTCTTTTTCTCTCTTTCTACAATATTAGTCATACTTTCAAGGTCTTCAACTCCGTGCGGAAAACCTAGGACCCGGAGAAGAACGCCGAAGATTGTATTAGGAGCGGTCTAGAGTTTGAAGTTGTCACTTTTGTATTCGGAACTCGTTTAATCTACCGGTACTTCTATCATTTGTCTTTATATAATGTCTTCCATTATTATACCTTTTGATATTGTTGCCATGATTAGCGAGTAGTTATCTTTAGTGTATGTTATGATGTAGTCAGTTATAATGCTGAAATAATATTATGGCTTGTGTATGTTGTCGAGATTGAGACGACCCGTCCTAATCCACCTGGACGAAGTCTTCAACAGATGGTCCCATTGCGAGGTACTGACCTATATATGCCATGAACGACTCTATGTAATATCTTTAAAATGAGCAAATGCACAGCGGATGATTTCTTTCAGACCTGAGAATAAACATGTTTTAAAAGTGTCAACTAAAATGTTGATGAGTTCATAGGTTTATCATAAACAATAAAATTCATAATTTTGATAGACCACAAGATTTAAATGTGCATGGTACAAATGGGCCCGAATCCTACACCCACCTGTAATGTACATGCGATTTCTTTTAAATACAGTACACATATCTCGTGTATGAAACCATTTTTCAGCAATTCTTTATAACCGTATACATATCTCGTGTACAAAATATCATACACATAACATGTGTATAAAATCATTCTCTCGATACATAACATTTGCTTTGCTTGGCTTGGTAACCGACCTTAATATTTAATGCGCATCATAAATATCCCCAAAATAAACAGAACTTTCAGTCTGTAATAATATATAAACCTTGAAGTACTAAACACCACGCCCACTAGCTCTTCCCTCTAGTGAACATTCTGGGTGGGGGTGTTAAACCCGGTAGCTACCTTTAGGATTCGCGTGAATTAGCAGGCAATTATAACGACCAAACTAATTCTTAGGTTACCAAGCTAGAATAATCAAGGGAAAATATTCACATCAATTAGTGGCAATTATAACGTCCAACTAATTCAGATATAATAATCAACAGAACCTCTCGTGTGTATAATAATTCATTCGAGAAATGTTTTGCTTGTGTCTATCTCGTCAAACATTTATAAAAGCATATCATGTATTCTCAGTCTAAAAATATATATTGCAAAAGCATTTAATAAAACAGTTATAAAACAGCGCATGTATTCTCAGCCCAAAAATGTAAAGAGTAAAAAGGATCATATGAAACTCGCGCATATAATTATTGTAAAACAGTTATTAAAACTTTGCATGAATTCACTGTCCAGAAATGTAATTAGTAAAAAGGGAGCAAATGAACTCACGATACAATATTTTGTAGTAAAAATATGCATACGACGATACTGAACAATGCAGAGTTGGCCTCGGATTCACGAACCTATATCATTTATATATATATATATATATTAACACATATAATTGTAATCAAACAAATTTATATATATATTTATTAGTGATATCATTTTATATTAATAATTTGTATGTTTCATAAATGTATTCATTTTATGTACTTTAAATAAATAAAAATATAGTTATATTATATGTATTAAGTATAGTTTTATATAACTAATAGTTACTTGATAAAATAATATTAATGTTAAAAATAATAATAATAATAATGATAATAAAAATAATAATGATAATAATAATACTAATAATAAAGATAATAATAATAATAATGTTTAAAAATATTAATAATAATAATAATATTAGTTATATTAATAATATTTATAATAATAATCTTTAATAATGAAAATGACTAGATTTAATAATGATAATGATAATAATAATAGTTTTGGTAATAATAATAGTAATAATAATAATAATAATAATGATAATAATAATAAGATAATAATAATAATAAATAAGTAAATAAATAACTACCTCAAGGAAGTAGTCCTTAAAAAAGAATGCCCAATTTCGGGTTTTTAAAAAAGAATGTTTGATTACAATTATATGTGTTAATATATATATATATATATATATATATATATATATATATATATATATATATATATATATATATATATATATATATATATATAATGATATAGGTTCGTGAATCCGAGACCAACCTTGCATTGTTCAGTTCTGTCGTATGCATATTTTTACTACAAAATATCATATAGTGAGTTTCATTACTCCCTTTTTAAATGCTTTTGCAATATATATTTTTAGGACTGAGAATACATGCGCTTTTATAAATGTTTGACGAAATAGACACAAGTAATTGAAACTACATTCTATGGTTGAATGATCGAAGCTGAATATGCCCCTTTTTGCTTGGTAACCTAGGAATTAGTAAACCAGTCTACTAATTGACGCGAATCCTAAAGATAGATCTATTGGGCCCAACAAACCCCATCCGTTGTAGTGGATGCTTTAGTACTTCGAGTTTTTATATCATGTCCGAAGGATGTCCCGAAATGATGGGGATATTCTTATATGCATCTTGTTAATGTCGGTTACCAGGTGTTCAATCCATATGAATGATTATTTTTGTCTCTATGCATGGGACGTATATTTATGAGAAATGGAAATGAAAATCTTGTGGTCTATTAAAATGATGAAAATGATCGATTATGATAAACTAATGAACTCACCAACCTTTTGGTTGACACTTTAAGCATGTTTATTCTCGGGTATGAAAGAAATCTTCCGCTGTGCATTTGCTCATTTTAGAGATATTACTTGGAGTCATTCATGACATTTCAAAGGACGTTGCATTCGAGTCGATAAGTTCATCAAGATTATTATTAAGTCAATTATAGTTGGATATATTATGAAATGGTATGCATGCCATCAACTTTCGATGAAATGAAAGTTTGTCTTTTAAAAAACGAATGCAATGTTTATAAAATGTATCATATAGAGGTCAAGTACCTCGCAATGTAATCATATGTTATTGTATTCGTTCTTATAGATTAAGACGGGTCCTCACATGTGGTATCAGGGTAGTGGTCTTAGCAAACCAGGTCTTGCATTAGTATGTCTAACTGATAGTTGTTTAGATGCATTAGTGGGTCTGGACTTCGACCGTTTCTGCATGTCAAAAGTTTTGCCTATCATTTCGTGTCGAAAATTACCTGCTTATCATTCTTAGGGAATCATTTGCTTATCATTCTTAGTCTAGACACATCTTACTGCATTGATTGCATGAATAGTGTATAGACAAGATTCATATCTTAGCGTATCTGCTAATTCATATCTTAGCGTAGTTGTTACTGTAAACTTTGCCTGACATATTCTGTAAATTCCTCCGTAATCTACGAAATTTTTTGCTCTATATATATATAGATATTCTATGTAATTAGAATACCATTCGATAGCCGAAAATCATTCATATCGAAAAATCCTTTACTCAATCTTATGAAATGGAACTCGTCACTAGTTCAAGTTCTTCGGAACCCGACAGCTATTCCGACATGGATGTTCACCTAAGCTACGGAAGCAGCGTCACCAGAATGAATTCAACCAAACAAACATCCCCAATTTATCTGATGGGTTTGTGGTCGACTTAATCAATGATACGCGAAGAAGGCGATCCCTTCCATCAACCGAATTCACCTATTGGCGATGAACCTGAAGCACTTACTGGCGAACCTGTTCAAGACACCATTTTCAGCCTCATTTCTAGAGTAGCTCGACACGATTATATTCTATCCACAATTATAAACCTTATTCATCCGCTCGTTCCGACCGACAATCATCCCGGAATTATGGAAGAAGTCAACGAGCTTCGCGCTCGAGTAATCAATTTGGAAAACGTGGTGCAAAACCTACCAGCTTCAGCAACAGCACCGGCAACACCAGTACCACCAACAACGACATCCGCATCACAAACCTCAACACTACATGCCTCAAACTCACAGTCTGTACCTCCAGTATAATCATCATACTACATGATGTCCTACATCGATTATCTTCGTTCTACGTATCATTCTACCTCATTTATCTTCGTTCGACATGACGATTATGTAATCCCTAATGTTTTAGAGATTATGTACTCTAGTTCTAACCGTAAATCAGATGAGTTTAATATCATATTAACTCATTAAATCCATGATTACATCTGAAGAAAATATATATGTAAGTATATTTTCATAAAGATTGTAATTAAAAATTCTTTCGTACAAACTGTTAATGGTGAAAATATTTTAACGGGTAGGTAATACCCGAGGAATATTTAGATCTAACATTAATAAGTTACACTGTACATTCTTCGAATCTGATTCAACGGTCATTTACTATCCTACTTACATCCACAGATATACGAATCCGTTCACCACAGAATACTCATTTTCATTCAATTTCATATTTGGATTTTGACCTATCAGAATCCAACAAGTGGCATAATGAAGAAAACATTGGACAAATAAAATTTGTTATAAACAAACAAATTTTAATTCCTATTTACACGCTAACAAAATCCTAGCTAACCGTTCCTAGCTAACCGTTAATTCCTATTTACATTTATTTATCGCAATTTTAATTCTCACAATTTTATTTATCGTCATTTATTTTCTGTTATTTATTTTTATGCACTTTAAATATCGGGACACGTATAAAATGTTTTGACATATCATATCGACGTCAACTATATATATTATTTGGAATAACCATAGACACTCTATATGCAGTAATGATCGAGTTCTCTATACAGGGTTGAGGTTGATTCTAAAATAATATATATACCTTGAGTTGTGATCGAGTCTGAGACATGTATATAATGGGTCACGACATGTATTAATTAATTCAAATATAATATATTAAACTATATATGAATTGTTGAATTACTAACTGTGGACTAATAACATTGGACAATTAAAAAGAATTAAAATATTGATTATAACATATGAAACTAAACATTTTTTCAAGTTTGCCACTTGATTTCATCTTAAACCTCATTTGTATCTTGACGATTACAATCTGCGTTCAAACCTTTAATGATTTTTGAAAACACCTCAATCAATAGGATGAACCAACCGCACTTCATTTATGAAAGAAAAGATTGATGCATATAATTATGCACCTGAAAATACTCGGAACCTGAGTAAACGTTTAACACATATCTGTGATAGCTCCTTTAGCGTTGTTATTACCGAAAATAATTTTATAATCCCTCTCCAAATTAGCCAATTTTGTCACAACTCCAGCAAATCAACTTTGACTTTTCATTCGAAACAACCTCATTATAACCTTGACATATATGCATGCTCTTTTATTGTTACCGGAGAACCGTTTATATTCCACCACATTAGCAGTAAACTTACCAGCAACTTCATTACTCATTGGCTTAAGTCTCTCCGAAAAACCGTTATATTTATTCAATAAACCCTATAATATATTCATCCGTACCTTGTAACGAAAATTACCATACCAATTATCAGGAATCAACAATCAGTATATCGAATCTCGCAGCATGTCTACAGCAACAGTTATATGCATACATATAACATTCACTCCCTAGAATTATGACCTTCAATTCTGAAATTTTGAAAAGCACCCAGTCTACGAACCAATACACTGAATTTTGAAAAAGCTGAATGAAGCAGCAGAAACTGTAGACAACCGTAACAGTCAAAAGTTTGATGATAAAGAATATTGTGTTGGCAAAGCTCAGAAATGTTGGAACTAGAAAATGGATTGAGTAAACCATGAAGGAGGTTGTGGAAAAATAACAAGTACTAAACCTGCCTTCAAAGAATCCAAATGATTCAGTGTCTGCGGAAGTTGTTAACGAATACCTTGCTCCTAACTCTAAACCCTTGCAGACAATATTCTTCATCATCCTCTGATCTTAGATATTCTAAGATATCATCATATATTTCATTATAAATATCTTAGGTATTTCTGAAGATATTTTCATAACTCTTCTTATCTGAAATCATTTATCTTTTCGTGATATCAGTGTTACATCAAAAGGAAACTGTTGTAGTTTCTAAATTCTAAAAAATTCGAACTTAAAATAGGAATGATATTGACGTAGTGTTGGGAATTGAAGCATGAGTTAGTATAATATAATGACACTTGATCAACGTGATTATATTACAGTAAGTCATGCTGAGTTTCTAATGGAACGTGATGATTCACAGACCATAACGTCATCATGTGACATGTTACACAACTCTTACATTCTACTTAATCTCCAGACATATCGAGAACATATCTTCTTGATAATTCTATCTTTTCTCTTGAGTTATGGTAATTTATCCAATCAAGATCGTGCTATTACAATTTCTATCTTCGAACGTTAGTTATGTTCATTCGAAACTCCATACCTACAAATTTCGGATCATAATTCGCTTGACTTAAAGTCAGGAGGAGAAAATAAAAGTATGGAACCCCAAAGGAAACAAAGAGGGTGGATTTATAGTGAAATATCAGACAGAACAATCAAGACAAATCATCGCATTTAACTAAAGAGGATCCTAATTTCCTTAATTATCAAAGAATCAAATCTTATTACGAAGATTTTTTTTCCAAATCCCTTGAACTCTGGAAATCAATCCTATTTACGTCAAAAGATATGACGAATCTACATTTATTCATTTCACTCTTTTGTGATAGCTTCACTCGTACTCTTCACAAAATCAAATTGATTTATCTACATTACTCAATGATAATAAAATTCTAATTTTCAACTTGTATGAGTCATGAGAACATATTTATTATCAGCAATGACCATCCCAATCAAATTTCGGGACGAAATTTCTTTAACGGGTAGGTACTGTGACGACCCGGAAATTTTCGACCAAATTTAAACTTAATCTTGATATGATTTCGACACGATAAGCAAAATTTGTAAAGTTGAATCTCAAAATTTTTGAACTATTTCATGAAATCATTTGACCTTGACTACTCCCGACGATTCACGAACAATTGTGTGTAAATAAATATGTAAATATAAATGTAAGTATATATAATAATAATTGGAAATAATAAAAATATAATTTAAATATTTAAAATTAAATATGTAAAATAAAATACAAAATAATTATGTTATAATTTAAAATGAATCTATATATAAATAGTTATGATATCTATGTATAATTATATATATATATATATATATATATATATATATATATATATATATATATATATATATATATATATATATATATATATATATATTGTAATATATATGTATAGTGTATAAATATTCAATTAATAATTGGTAAACATTACATAAGTAATAAATTGTAACAGTAATATATTAAAAGAAATTACAAGTTAAGTATTCAACATTATGATTATTACTTTCATTGTAATTAAAAATAAATATTAATATCAGTATTATTAATATTACTATATAACATATAGATATAAAGTTTGATGCATTTAATTTTTATTATCATTATTAGGAATACAATACAACCTATTATTATTATTATCATTAATATTAGTATTATTACCATACTTATAATTATGATTATCATAAGAATTATTATTAATGTTATCATCATTATTATTATTAGCATGATTATCACTATTAATATTGTTATTGTTAAAAACTATTATCATTATAATCATTATCACTTTGTTAACATGAAAACTAATACTGGTATTATTATTAATATAATCAATATCATTATTTTTAAAATTGGTATGATTATGAAAATAAAGATTTTAAAAAAATAAATATATTGTTTTCAAGAAAATTATAAACGAAATAACATTATTATTATAAGTAGTAATAAAATTATGATCTTTGTTATTATTATTAATATTTTTTTTTAATTATTATTACCAGTATCATTAAAACCCATTATTACTATTATAGTTATCATTATTATAAAAATAATACGATTTATTATTACTAAAAGTTTATCATTATCATTATTTTTATTACTTCTATCATTATATTTATTATTATTAGGTATTATTTTGATATTATTATTATTAACATTATTATTATTTCTATTATTATTATTATTATTAGTATATTTATATAATTATTATTAATTAGTATTACTATTATTAATATCAATAATAAATAAATATAGGAAGTAAAACGACTGATAACAGAATTCGATCTTCTCCTATCTGCTTTATTTTTTTCCCATTTTTCTACATTTCAATTTTTGTTTCTGTCTATATTGTTACATATCGATCTTAGCATACAGGATACAAAAGTAAAATCCATCGTACAAATCAGTTACAGCAAAAATCAAATTCTTTATATTTTTTTCCTATTTTACTGTCCTTTTGAAATATTCCGTCGATGCCATGTGACTAGAAAACAAGCATTTAAGCTCGACATTAGAAAAGAAATCATTCAATTATTCATTTTCCTTATCCATTAAAACCTACTCCAGCTTTTAATCGTGTGAATTAAACAAGAAAAGCTCAAAACAAACTTATCACCTCTGTTCTTGATACCTTTTATACAATAGCTCAAATTCAAATGAATCCTCAAAATCTATAAATGTAGTTATGTTAGGAATATGTTACTCAATCTTTCTGCAAAATCTCACCTTTCAACTCTTCATAACGAGTTCAAATTTCGAAGTCAAAGGTAATTTCTAAAAAAAGTCAAACTATATGTTCATAGCAAAATTCGTAAATTTCTTGATGTTTACGGTTAAATTAATGATTCCAAAAGTTTTTATGAGTAATTTAAAACTTAATTTGTGTTATAAACTTTGTTTATTACGTACTCCAGTTTGAAAATCAAATATTTTTTTTCTTTTTGTATCGTAACACAGCAGCGAGCTGTTCTTTCTTTTTTTATTTTATTTTTTTTTATTTAATTAATTAAACAAAAGTAAACAAACACTGATTAAAGTTAAGTCCTAACACAAAAGTTATAAATCACGATTATGGTTGAATTAAAAAAATCTTGGTCGACTAGCTGTGTGAAGAAGAGGAAGGATAATAGGGAATAGAAAATACGGTTTATAAGTTAATGGAATATGATATTAATCAGATATACAAGCCATCTCAACAGGTTAAGCGTGTTGTCGGGTTAGCAATGGACCGGGGTTCGAACCTGGGCACAGATCCTTATATATTTATTATTATTATTACTACTTATTAATATTAATTATTATTATTATGAATATTATTATTATTATTATTATTATTATTATTATTATTATTATTATTATTATTATTATTATTATTATTATTATTATTATTATTATTATTATTATTATTATTATTATTATTAATATCATTAATATTGTTATGATTATTATTGTTATTGTTACAAATATTAGTATTATAATTATTATTGTTATTAATATTACTAGTATAAATAGTAAATATCAATTATTATTATTAAGTATTAGTAATATTATGATTATTATTATTATCATTTTTGCTACTATGTAACATCATTAAGTATTATTAATATTATTAATAGTATTATTATTATCAAATATAAGTATTATTATGATTAGGATTATTATTATTATTATTGTTATTATGAAAATAATACAAACTATTATTATTATGATTAATATTAGTATTAGTATCATTGTAGACTTATTATTATTAGCAAAAGTATTAGTAATAATATCATTATTATTGTTATTAGTATAGTTAAAATTAAACTTATTACCATAATCAACAAAATAGATATCTTTATAATTATTATTATTATTAAGAATTAAGTATCATTAAACATTTATTATAGTATTATTAATTATATGATCATTAAAATTTCCATTAAAACGATAATTATTATTAAACTTATCATTACTATTAATTTTTCTAAAATTATTATTTTTACTTTATCATTATTAGTAAAATTACCATTTTATTTAAAATTACTATTATCAGTATTATTATTATCTTTAAACTAGTACTACTACAAGAAATAATTTTACAAAACAAAAGATATATATATATATATATATATATATATATATATATATATATATATATATATATATATATATATATATATATATATATTATATGAAGTATACTAATACTACATAAAATTTCATTTTAACTTATAAAATTAATTTAAAATCAAATAAGTATCATAATGTAAAATAAGTATTAATAAAATCATATATATAAGAATATTAATCTTAATACATAAAATAATATGTATACATTTGTTCGATTACGATTATTCATTTTAATATATATACAAATGATATAGGTTCGTGAATCCGAGGCCAACCTTGCATTGTTCAGTTCCGTCGTATGCATATTTTTACTACATAATATCATATAGTGAGTTTCGTTACTCCCTTTTTAAATGCTTTTGCAATATATATTTTTAGGACTGAGAATACATGCGCTTTTATAAATGTTTGACGAAATAGACACAAGTAATTGAAACTACATTCTATGGTTGAATGATCGAAGCTGAATATGCCCGTTTTTGCTTGGCAACCTAGGAATTAGTAAACCAGTCTACTAATTGACGCGAATCCTAAAGATAGATCTATTGGGCCCAACAAACTCAATCCATTGTAGCGGATGCTTTAGTACTTCGAGTTTTTATATCATGTCCGAAGGATGTCCCGGAATGATGGGGATATTCTTATATGCATCTTGTTAATGTCGGTTACCAGGTGTTCAATCCATATGAATGATTATTTTTGTCTCTATGCATGGGACGTATATTTATGAGAAATGGAAATGAAAATCTTGTGGTCTATTAAAATGATGAAAATGATCGATTATGATAAACTAATGAACTCACCAACCTTTTGGTTGACACTTTAACCATGTTTATTCTCGGGTATGAAAGAAATCTTCCGCTGTGCATTTGCTCATTTTAGAGATATTACTTGGAGTCATTCATGACATATTTCAAAGGACGTTGCATTCGAGTCGATGAGTTCATCAAGATTATTATTAAGTCAATTATAGTTGGATATATTATGAAATGGTATGCATGCCGTCAACTTTCGATGAAATGAAAGTTTGTCTTTTAAAAAACGAATGCAATGTTTATAAAATGTATCATATAGAGGTCAAGTACCTCGCAATGTAATCATATGTTATTGTATTCGTTCTTATGGATTAGGATGGGTCGTCACAAAATATAGGTTCGATTCTACTAATATCTTAAAAATATGACCCTAGATCATACTTTCCTTACTCATAATAAGGAGTAGTACGATTTAGGCCCCGCTAAATATAAATTTAAAACCATTACCACCCTGATGGTGTTTGATTCTGACGCCTTGCAGCCTAACGATACCGCATAAACAAACCCGTCCGTTTCGGCCATATCAACGGTGATTGTGAGGTGGAGTGGATATGGTGTACTTTTTGGGGCAAGTCGCTGACATGGCCATGATAGGGAAATAAAGGAGTTGTAATGGAGAGCTGTTGTAAGGGCGTTTGCGGGTGATGTGGCAAAATATAATTGAGGGTTGAGTTAAAAAAGTGATTAAAAATAGGAAAAGAATTAAAATAAAAATAAAAAATCACAAAAGCCCCTAATTTCTTGCATTTCTTTTGAACATACGCCCCACCAATTTTTTAGAACGAACGCCCATTTCTTGCGTTTCTTGGGCTTTTGTGTGGACACATAGGATTCTTTTAGCTTACAAATGCACTGTTATCTATAGTCTAATTAAATCAACTATCTGCTCAAACCTATAATAATTCATTATTATAACTTTTTACTAAAATTTTGAACATTTCTGTTTTAGTGTGTCGATCCTTATGACATTCAGTCCGAGGTGAATAATGTTCTTAACTAAGCGTTCATTTGGTTAGCCAAGAAGTCTGACTTTAATGTAAAAACAATTACCATGTATACACTGTGATGGATGCAACGAACGACGTCAATGCCGTAAATGAGATTGCCACCAAGCTCAGTAAGAATGGAGACTCAGTTGTCTTGGAGAAAGATGATCATGACTACAAAACACCAAAGCCCTATAATGTAGACAATTGTAAACTTTAGAATTTTGTACTACTTATTTATGAGTCATCACTCTTTACCATATAAATTTAATCTGAGTAGTACTTTATCACTGAACTGTGTTTTCCCAAGACCATTGTAGTTATTGATTCTTCAATGTCAGTTTCGGGCTATTCCAAGTTAGGAGAAACTGATAGAATAAGATCTGTGTCTCTCTTATTGATATTATGCCTTTATATATATACAATACACAATCACCTATCTATGGTAAAGATACAAACACCTCTCTACTATTTTAGGAGTAGGTTTATGAAATGTCCCGTTCATATTGATTATAAACGTTCCATATTAATTGATTTCGTTGCGAGGTTATGACCTCTATATGAGACGTTTTTCAAAGACTGCATTCGTTTTTAAAAACAAACCATTACCTTTATTTTATCGACAAGGATAAAAGGACATCACCTAGATTATCCAGAAATGATAAGTTAAAAAAATATCACACTTACACACTACCAATACATATTGGTTTACAATATTAATATGTTACAACAAAGTAAATCTCGAATGCAGTTTTAAACAATATTATACAAGCATGCTGACACTAAATCTTGTCCTTATTTTAGTATGCAACAGCGGAAGCTCTTAATAATTACTTGAGAATAAACATTCTTTAAAAGTCAACAAAAATGTTGGTGAGTTATAGGTTTAACCTATATATTTATCAAATCGTAATAATAGACCACAAGATTTCATATTTCAATATACATCACATACATAGAGATAAAAATCATTCATATGGTGAACATCTGGTAACCGACATTAACAAGATGCATACAAGAATATCCCCATCATTCCGGGACATCCATCAGAGATGATATAAAAACTCGAAGTACTAAAGCATCCGCTACAACGGATGGGGTTTGTTGGGCCCAATAGATCTATCTTTAGGATTCGCGTCAATTAGTAGACTGGTTTACTAATTCTTATGTTACAAAGTAAAAAGGAGCATATTCGGCTTCGATCGTTCAACCATAGAAAGTAGTTTCATGTACTTGTGTCTATTTTGTAAAACATTTATAAAGCTGCATGTATTCTCATCCCAAAAATATTAGATTTTAAAAGTGGGACTATAACTCACTTTCACAGATTTTCACTTCGTCGGAAAATAAGACTTGGCCACGGGTCGATTCACGAACCTATAACAAATATGTACATATATATCAAAGTATGTTCAAAATATATTTACAACATTTTTAATACGTTTTAATGTTTTAAGTTTATTAAGTCAGCTGTCCTCGTTAGTAACCTACAACTAGTTGTCCACAGTTAGATGTACAGAAATAAATTGATATATATATCTTGAATCAATCCACGACCCAGTGTATACACATCTCAGGCTAGATCACAACTCAAAGTATATATATTTTTGGAATCAACCTCAACCCTGTATAGCTAACTCCAACATTACTGCATATAGAGTGTATATGGTTGTTCCAAATAATATATATACATGGGTCGATATGATATGTCAAAACATTTGCATACGTGTCTATGGTATCCCAAGATTACATAATATATTAGAATACATGTATAATACAATATGAGTTAGCTAGGATATGATTAATATAGATTTGTTACCAATTTTCACGTAGCTACAACAAGAAAAATTATCCAATCTTGTTTTACCCATAACTTCTTCGTTTTAAATCCGTTTTGAGTGATTCAAGTTTCTATGGTTTCATATTGAACTTAAGTTTATGAATCTAAACATAAAAAGAATACATTTATAGTCGAAAATACAGGTTACAAGTCATTTTTGTAAAGGTAGTCATTTCAGTCGAAAGAACGACGTTTAGATGACCATTTTGGAAAACATACTTTCACTTTGAGTTTAACCATGATTTTTGGATATAGTTTCATGTTCATAAAAAAAATCATTTTCCCAGAAGAACAACTTTTAAATCAAATTTTATAATAGTTTTTAATTAACTAACCCAAAACAGCCCGCGGTGTTACTACGACGGCGTATATTCGGTTTTACGGTGTTTTTTGTGTTTTCAGGTTTTAAATCATTAAGTTAGCATATCATATAGATATAGAACATGTGTTTAGTTGATTTTAAAAGTCAAGTTAGAAGGATTAACTTTTGTTTGCGAACAAGTTTAGAATTAACTAAACTATGTTCTATTGATTACAAGTTTAAACATTCGAATAAGGTAGTTTTTTATATATATGAATCGAATGATGTTATGAACATCATTACTACCTCAAGTTTTGTGGATAAACCTACTAGAAATGAGAAAAATAGATCTAGCTTCAAAGGATCCTTGGATGACTTGAAAGTTCTTGAAGTAGAATCATGACACGAAAACAAGTTCAAGTAAGATTTCCACTCGAAATAAGATTGTTAAAGTTATAGAAATTGAATCAAAGTTTGAATATGAGTATTACCTTATATTAGAAAGATATTTTACTATAAATAAGAAAGATTTCTTGAGGTTGGATGATCACTCAAAGTGGATTTGAAAGATTGGAAGTAAGGTAGCAAACTTGGAAGTGTTGTTGGTGTGTTCTTGAGAAATTATTTTATAACTTAGTTTATGTATGGATTTATGAACTAGATTGAGCTAGATTTTGTTGAAGATGATGAAAAACACTTAGAACAAAGGAAGAACACTTGAGAGAGAGTAATTTGATTCAAGAAAATACAAATGAAAATGTGTTTGTGAGTACTCTCATTCACGTGAATTAGGGGTGGCAATATATGTAATAACCCTGATTTTTTCGTTACTTTCGTTAACCTTCCGTTAGTTTATTTAACGGCGATTATTTAACTTTTATGCGTTTACGTGTATTAAATGCGTACTTGATCTTCGGAGGGTTTTAATAATTGATATGGGTTGATATTAATTCAAATAAATATTTCGGATAATGAAATACGATAAAAACGATACAATTTTGATAAAAGCTTTTTGAGCAACGAAACGCTCGGGTTTATTTTAATAATTAATTTTATTAATTATTAACTTTTTAAAATATTTAATTTATTGGGTTTTTAATAAATTAGACAATTGGTTGCGTTTAACGATCGGGTTAGCGTTCCGGGCCTTCGGTACGACTAAACGGCACTTAAAACGGACCACGATTACACGGGATTGCAAAACGAGAGCCCGGGAATACTCCCATGGGGCCCATCGGCCGAAACCCCCACCCCACCCCCTTTTATTTTAATTTTTGTAAGTTTAGGGGCTTATGTGCTAATTGTTTAAACTAGGGTTGATATAAATAGAAGTATTAAACCTAATTAGGAATAAGAAAATAAAAACGTAGCTTTTTCCCTCCTGCTCCCTCCCCATCGTTGACATCATCACCATCACCATCACCTTCAATTTTCAATTTTTGATTAAACCTCAAGAACAAACGTTGTAATTCGCGTTATCCTCTACGCGTTGATATAATTCTTTTCGCGATCAAAGGTATAATTGCATAAACCCTAATTCTTAAAAATCTGATTTTTATAAAGTTTCATAGTTATATTGTCAATTGCTCAAGTCTATACGCGTACGTGTTAATTGTAATCGTTATTTTGATTGTTTGATGCGATAGGGTTTAAAAACGAATTTGTATTTGTTTGATCAGAAAAATTAAGTTTTTCAAATGTTAATTAATATGTTATAATCAGATTCCTTGCGAAAAACTATTGAGTTTAGGCTTTGGATTCGCTTGATTTCGTTTCCGTATGATTAAGTTATGTCGATTTGAATTATCGTTGTGTTTTTGTTGCTTGATCAGAAATCTGGTATTGATAGAAACATAATTGGCATGTGAGACTTATACCACTCGAAATATAATTTAAAAACACTCAAGTTAGACTAGGATATCATGTCGTTTGCTTATGTATAGCCCGAGATATGCTAGAATTAGTGTAAAAGTAGTTTTATACATTACTTGCATGAAAATAACCTTGTATGATAAAATGTATTAACTTCTGTGATTAAATCTTTGCATATCTGAAAAGTAGACAAAAAGTACTTCATCTTTCATGTAGATATCATAGGTTAATTATATCTAGATCTTCGGATAATCGTATGCGAATGTGACTAGCTAAATGAGAATCGAATCTGTAAATTGCACACGATTTTGTACTCTGTGGATTTTGTATATTGTTTGAGCATGTATGCTTCTGTAAAATGAAACTTAACAAGATATGTGACATATTTTTAGTTTATTTTAATCTCTGAAACCTTATGAATTGGGCACAATACAGCCATACTTTATGTGAATTCAGATTTGAGCTGAAAACTGAATGTTCAATTTGCACGAATAAACTGAACAAATTGGCTAAACAAAAGTGGCTAGATTTTTGATATGTGTTACATTGATTTGTCCTTGAAATATGGCCACTGGTATTGTATCAATTGCATGTTCCTAGCTCCGGTTATGGCCAAAATTAAATCAGTGCGCGGTCAGAAACTGACTTGGAAAACCCCAAATGTATCCCTTCTGATTCCTGACTTTTAATTGTCATATGAGTCCCTGGCCGGACTTTTTGGAATCAATTTTAAGTGTAATTATGATCTGGACTTTGTCATATTTACGTGAAATTTGTACTATGAGATAATGTGCTAAGTATGCTACGTGTTCATAAATTTTGTGCATGACGATAAACTGAAATTGTGAAAATGATCATTCATGACCTAAAAAGTATTGTTTGACTTAGATTTGACATGTTTACCAATATTTGGCATGAACCTACTGATTTTGACTTTAGTTGACCACATTGACCAAGTTTGACTTTTGGTTTGACTTCGGTTGACTTTGTTTGACTTGCATGATATAGCTGACTTTTACTTTGAAACGCGTCGAGTCGAGCAATAAGACAACGTACACTATGAAACCACACTTATATAAGATACATATATTGACCAACCTACATACGTATACCTAGGTTACATGGTCACGGCAGCAGCAACAATGAAAGGGGCAAGGCAGAATTTTTTTTTGCTTTACTTGAAATGTAGTTGCATGTGTGTATTTTCTCAAAGAGTCTTGGTCTTGTATATGGAATTGGAATGTCTCTTTTTCAAGAAGGAATCCTAGCATGTGAACATAAGTCCCAATGCCACTTCCACTTCCATCTTGTTTAAAAAATTAGTTTTATAAAAGTATTAATTTTTATAAAACCATTTTTATAAACTTCCACATACAAATATATATACATTTTATATAAAACCAATTTATAATAAAATGCAATATAACATTATTAATTATTTACCTATAAATAATTAAATCCATATTATATAAATTATTCCATAATTTATATAAATACACATCAAGTAATATTTAAGAAAACCATTTTTCTTAAAGTTCAAGTGTCATGTATTTGATCAACGATCCATTCGCTAAGATCAAATACTAATAAGGTGTCAGTAAGTTTGTTATTGGGTATGACCCGACTTGGATCATAACACATTAGCCACATTAATTTAATATGTCTCTCGGGCATACGAAATACCTTCAATCTCCCACTTGCACGAGAAACATAAGAAATTAATGCAAGTGATGGATACAGCCTAACACACCGTCCATCACCCCTAATATGTTATGACTTTGTGCCATTCAATAACATCATCCCTTTCGAGCTCCCTACTCGAACTGATATATGTAGGTGAATCTTTCATTATATCCTTTCATCCTAGATGTCATGTCAAATCCAAGAGATACAGAGTAAACCGTACAAGTCATTTGTCTTTCATTCCGAGCTTATTCAAAGGTGAGTCTACAGTCCAGCTTTTACATATTTTCAGGGATAAGAATACATGCTGTTATATTTACATTTTAAATTACTTTTATATTGACATGAGTACTACACATATGCATAATGAGTTTGTTCAAAAAGCCTCTAGCTTGAATACTTTTAATACCATCGGTGTAAGCACAATTTAGATGGACGGATCCGTTAGGTTGACAACCTCACCCACTATAAAAGCAGTGGTGCATTTATTTTGAACATTAAATACATTTGAACAAGTGTATAACATTTTACGAGGTAAGGTCGGGTTTAGTGGTTTCTATACTCTGGTCATTGCTAGTATTCAGGTGCTCGGTTTATGCAAGCGATAGAATCTCGTGGTCAAGGAAATCAAACTATTTTTCTGATAACTGTTTTTCAGATACTGTTACATTACTTTAAACCTGTAGATTCACCAACATTATTTGTTGACCTGTTTTTGCGTGTTGTTATTCTCAGGTCCTTAAGAGGTATGCTTCCGCTGTGTTTGCTGCATGACTGGCTGTGGAGTCAACATTTGATTTTAAAGAAACATTATTTACCTTCGCATTTAAAACTTTTATACTGTTTAAATACTGTTGGCTTGTGGTTACGATCACAACAGTGTTTCTATTTTGGGATTATTGACTTATGTTTTTGAAAGTTAATATTTTTAAATAAAATTAAATGCAATTGCTTTAAACGTCTCATATAGAGGGCGTAACTGTTAACTGTGGGACCGGAATTAACACACCGTCAGATGGTAATTTAGCAGGGTGTTATAGTTGGTATCAGAGATAACGGTTCGTAGGGAAACTAGGACTTGCATTAGTGTGTCTGATTTGGTCATTAGGACGCCTTGATGAGTCTAGACTACGACCGGGACTTAGTCATTACATGAGTACTTTGTGACTAACATTATTTACTTGACTAATCTATTTTGTTTCTGTTCTTGTACTATGAGTTAGATGTCACAAGATTCAGGAAGCAGTGACAGCGTCTCCAGTGTGGCTGAGGTGAATGCTCCAGCCCCAGCACCTGCTCCGCATCATATACCTAACCATCCCGTGAACCTTTATGCATTGGATTTGGTTCATACTAACCGTAACAGGGATATTGTTGATCGTGTTAACGCCTTGAGCGATATTGCTAGGACTTATCCGCACCCAGATGATCTCGAGAGAATGGAGGAAAGAGTCACAGGTATAAATACTTATACGTACGAGGCTGAAGCGAGGTTCATTGAGATGGCGGGATTGATAGCAGCCTTGACTGCCAAGGTTGCTGCGCTAGAGGAGGAACGTAATAGGCCGAGGAATGATGGACCTGCCTTACATACCCGATAGAAGAGGAAGTGAAGGGTCATTGACCATGAGCTTCTTTTCTTTTTCCATCCGCCATACTTTCTTTATATAAGACTTACCGGGTGTTATAAACCGGGCTATTAGCACATTATGTTTATTGTTTGGTTTACTACTTTGAAATTTGGTTTATCACTCTTGGATTTTATTTATATTAATGGTGGATTATGCTATTAGTAACTATTATCTTTTATTGCATGTGGTAATATTCTATATTAGTAACTTTGTATGATCATAATACTTGTGTTATGTTATACTACTACTATTGCCATTAATGTTACTACTTAGTGTTACTACTATCACTACTATCACTACATGACACTAGTACCACTACTACTACCACTAGTGTTACTACAAACACTACTAACACTACTTACACTACTTTTCACTACTAGCGAATCTTTTCGTACTATTATTTACTAGTCTTCAACACTCGTTGCTAGTATATTTTCATATATAGCGTTGTTTTGACACTGACCTGGTGTGTTTTTCTATGTTGAAGATGCCTCTGAAGGAATCAACCGCTGCCCAAATCAGGAGAATGGTCGCCAAAGGAATCGCGGCTGAAAGAGCTGAACTACTGCGAGAATTCAACAACGCTCGAAACAGTAATGAATGTGGTGGCTCGAGCAACACCAATGGAAACGGCATACAAGGCCGCAATGGGTGTTCTTACAAAACGTTCACTAGTTACAACCCGCATTCTTTCAACGGAACTGAGGGGCCAGTTGGTCTCACTAGGTGGTTTGAGAAGCTCGAGTCGGTTTTCCGCATTAGTGGTTGTAATGATAACGACAGGGTAGGCTTTGCAATGGGCACACTGGCAGATAGTGCGCTTACCTGGTGGAACAACTATGCTCAATCCCTGGGCCATGATCAGGCTTATGCCCTACCTTAGGACACTCTGAAGCAAAGAATGATCGAGGAGTATTGTTCGAGGAACGAGGTTAAGAAAATGGAACGCGAGTACCGAGAGATGAAGTTAGTAGGCAACGATCTCACCGCCTATAACAAGAGGTTCTTTGAGCTGGCGTTAATGTGTCCTAAAATGGTAACTCCAGAAAGGCATAAGGTGGAACTGTACATTGAAGGTCTGAGTGAGAACATTCAAGGCGGGGTCACTACTTCAAAACCCGCAAATGTGCAGGAAGCTATTGACATGGCTAGTTTGCTATTGGATCAGATTGCCCAGAGAGGGAAGGGCACTACGGTGATGAGAATAAGTCAAATGATGGTAAGATGAAGTGGAACGGTGGTCAGGACAAGAATTTTAATCAACAGCCGTTCAAAAAGCAAGATTCTTACCGTAACGACACTGGAACCACAGGAACTAACTCCGGGTATAAGGGCAAGAAGCCACAATGTCAGAAGTGTGGCAAGCATCATACTGGAAATTGTACTGTTCTAAATTGTGACCGTTGTAAGAAGTTTGGTCATTTGTCAAAAGATTGCAAGGTTAATCTCAACGGCAACACCAACAACAACAGCACTGCAAGCAACGCGAACAATGCTAATGGTGGTAAGAACTGTTATGGTTATGGACAGCTGGGTCATTTCAAGAAGGACTGTCCTAAGAACAACAATGGGAATGCTCGAGGAAGGGCGTTCAACATCAATTCTGTGAAAGCTCGTGATGATCCAAAGCTAGTCACGGGTACGTTTTCACTTGATGATCAACTTGTTTATGTTTTGTTTGATACTGGCGCCGATAGAAGTTTTATATATAAGGATATTTTTCACAATGTTAAGAGACCTGTTTCTCCCCTAGATAACGTGTATTCCATAGAACTATGGAATGGTAATTTGATGAGAGCTGATAAGATTTATCGTGATTGTACCTTGATGTTAGAGGGTAAGCCTTTTAGCATTGATGTGATACCTATTAAACTGGGAAGTTTTGACCTTGTGGTTGGAATGGACTGGTTAGCTGATAATAAAGCCGAGGTGGTCTGTGACCTAAAGTCTATTCGTATTCCTATTGCTGACGGTGAACCTATGATGATTTATGGTGAAAAGAATAGCTCACAATTACATCTCATTAACTGCTTGAAAGTCCGGAAGTATGTGAGAAAGGGATGTATCACGTTCTTGGCTCTTGTAAGCCAAATTGTACCAGAAGAAAGGAGACCTGAAGACGTTCCTATAGTTAAGGAATTTCTTGAAGTTTTTCCGAAGGAATTACCTGGTCTCCCACCACATCAAGAAATTGAGTTTCAAATAGACTTAGTGCCAGGAGCGGCATCGGTGGCTCGTGCACCGTACAGACTTGCACCCCCAGAGCTTCAAGAGTTGTCTTGTCAATTGCAATAGTTGTTAGACAAGGGATTTATTCGACCGAGTTCTTCGCCTTGGGGAGCTCCGGTCCTGTTTGTTAAAAAGAAGGATGGGTCGATGAGGTTGTGTATCGACTACAGAGAATTGAACATGCTGACAATCAAGAATCGGTATCCGCTATCGAGGATTGATGACTTATTTGATCGGCTACAAGGATCTAGTTGTTATTCAAAGATTGATTTGAGATCCGGGTATCATCAATTGAGAGTCAAAGAAGCCGATGTCCTGAAGACAGCGTTTAGAACATGTTATGGACATTATGAGTTTACAGTGATGTCGTTTGGTTTGACGAATGCACCAGCAGTGTTCATGGACCTCATGAACCGTGTGTGTAAGCCATACCTAGATAAATTCGTCATTGTGTTCATTGATGATATATTGGTGTACTCCAAGAACAGAGAAGAGCACGAACAGCATCTACGCTCGATATTGAATACGCTTAGAGAAGAGCAGTTGTATGCAAAGTTCTCTAAGTGTGAATTTTGGTTACCAGAGGTGCAATTTCATGGCCATGTTGTAGGGGCCAATGGAATACAGGTCGATCCAGCAAAGATTGAGTCGGTTAAGAATTGGGAAACTCCAAAGATGCCAACGCAGATTAGGCAATTTTTGGGTCTAGCTGGTTACTACCGGAGATTCATTGAAGGATTCTCTAAGATCGTCTGACCATTAACCGCATTGACTCATAAGGGCAAGAAGTTTGAGTGGTCAGAACCGCAAGAGACTGCATTTTAGTTGTTGAAGGAGAAGTTAACAACTTCACCAGTATTGTCTCTACTCGAGGGAAGTGAAGATTTTGTGGTTTATTGTGATGCCTCACGTCAAGAAATGGGTTGCATGCTTATGCAACGAAACAAAGTTATTGCTTATGGATCGCGTCAGTTAAAGATTCACGAGCAGAACTACACTACGCACGACCTTGAGTTAGGAGCTGTTGTCTTTGCACTTAAAATGTGGAGACACTACCTGTTTGGAACCAAGTTCACTATCTTCACCGACCATAAGAGTTTACAGCACATATTCGATCAGAAGCAACTCAACATGAGACAACGACGTTGGATGGAACTACTTAACGATTATAACTGCGAACTTCAATACCATCCGGGCAAGGCAAATGTTGTGGCAGATGCCTTGAGCATAAAGGAGTGACAGAAACCTCTTAGGGTTAAAGCGCTTAACATAGTTGTCCGTACGAATCTCACATCACAAATCCGCGAAGCACAACAAGAAGCCATGAAACAGGAGAATGTTGATGTTGAATTTCTCAAAGGGATGGATAAGAAGTTTAACATCAAGGAGGATGGAACATGGTACTTTGCTAACCGAATTTGGGTACCAAAGTTTGGTGGATTGAGAGAACTAGTGTTGGAGGAAGCACACAAGTCGAGATACTCAATTCATCCGGGATCAGATAAGATGTACCAAGATTTGAAGGCATTTTATTGGTGGCCGAACTTGAAAGCTGACATTGCCACTTATGTCGGGAAGTGCTTGACTTGCGCTAAAGTCAAGGCTGAGCATCAGAAGCCATCAGGATTATTAACTCAACCAGAGATTCCCCAATGGAAGTGGGAAGGAATTTCCATGGACTTCATTACGAAACTGCCGAGAATGGCGGGACGTCACGATACTATTTAGGTTATCGTGGATCATCTCACTAAGTTCGCACACTTCTTACCGATAAGGGAAACTGATAAAATGGAGAAGTTGGCTCAGATCTACATTAAGGAAGTCGTCTCTAGGCATGGAGTGCCTATATCCATTATATCCGACCGCGACAGCAGATTTACTTCCAGATTTTGGCAATCATTACAGGAAGTAATGGGGACCCGTTTAGATATGAGTACAGCATATCACCCCCAGACGGATGGCCAGAGCGAACGAACTATTCAGACTTTTGAGGCCATGTTGAGAGCGTGTGTCATTGATTTCGGAAACGGATGGGATAAGTATTTACCACTAGCTGAGTTCTCATACAATAAAAGTTACCATGCGAGTATTAAAGCTGCACCTTTCGAGGCATTGTATGGAAGGAAGTGTAGATCTCCCGTTTGTTGGAGCGAGTTGGGAGATAGTCAGTTGACAGGTCCTGAGATTATTTAGGAGACAACTGAGAAAGTCCTACAGATTCAGGAACGATTAAGAACGGCTTGAAGTCATCAAAAGAGTTACATCGATGTTAAACGGAAGGACATAGAGTTCCAAGTTGGTGACAAGGTTATGCTTAAGGTATCACCTTGGAAGGGTGTTGTACGATTTGGAAAACGAGGTAAACTGAGTCCTAGATATGTTGGACCGTTTGAGATAACTGAAAGAGTTGGACCAATAGCTTACAGATTGGAACTGCCACAAACACTCAGCGGTATTCATGACATTTTCCATGTATCCAATCTAAAGAAGTGCCTAGCCGATGATAATTTGATTATTCCTTTAGAGGAATTACGTATCGACGACAAACGTCATTTCATTGAGGAACCTGTTGAAATCTTGGGCCGAGAGGTCAAACAGTTAAAGCAAAGCAGAATTCCTATCGTTAAAGTTCGGTGGAACGCGAGAAGAGGACCAGAGTTCACGTGGGAGCGTGAAGACCAGATGAGGCTGAAGTATCCGCAATTGTTTCCCGAGGAAACTACTTCAGTGGACGATCACTAAAATTTCGAGATGAAATTTTCAATAACAGGTGGGTAATGTAACAACCCCGATTTTTTCGTTACTTTCATTAACCTTCCGTTAGTTTATTTAACGGCGATTATTTAACTTTTATGCGTTTACGTGTATTAAATGCGTACTTGATCTTCGGAGGGTTTTAATAATTGATATGGGTTGATATTAATTCAAATAAATATTTCGGATAATGAAATACGATAAAAACGATACGATTTTGATAAAAGATTTTTGAGCAACGAAACGCTCGGGTTTATTTTAATAATTAATTTTATTAATTATTAACTTTTTAAAATATTTAATTTATTGGGTTTTTAATAAATTAGACAATCGGTTGCGTTTAACGATCGGGTTAGCGTTCCGGGCCTTCGGTACGACTAAACGACACTTAAAATGGACCACGATTACACAGGATTGCAAAACGAGAGCCCGGGAATACTCCCATGGGGCCCATCGGCCGAAACCCCCACCCAACCCCCTTTTATTTTAATTTTTGTAAGTTTAGGGGCTTATGTGCTAATTGTTTAAACTAGGATTGATATAAATAGAAGTATTAAACCTAATTAGGAATAAGAAAATAAAAACGCAGCTTTTTCCCTCCTGCTCCCTCCCCATCGTCGACATCATCACCATCACCATCACCTTCAATTTTTAATTTTTGATTAAACCTCAAGAACAAACGTTGTAATTCGCGTTATCCTCTACGCGTTGATATAATTCTTTTCGCGATCAAAGGTATAATTGCATAAACCCTAATTCTTAAAAATCTGATTTTTATAAAGTTTCATAGTTATGTTGTCAATTGCTCAAGTCTATACGCGTACGTGTTAATTGTAATCATTATTTTGATTGTTTGATGCGCTAGGGTTTAAAAACGAATTTGTATTTGTTTGATCAGAAAAATTAAGTTTTTCAAATGTTATTTAATATGTTATAATCAGATTCCTTGCAAAAAACTATCGAGTTTAGGCTTTGGATTCGCTTGATTTCGTTTCCGTATGATTAAGTTATGTCGATTTGAATTATCGTTGTGTTTTTGTTGCTTGATCAGAAATCTGGTATTGATAGAAAAATAATTGGCATGTAAGACTTATACCACTGGAAACATAATCTAAAAACACTCAAGTTAGACTAGGATATCATGTCGTTTGCTTATGTATAGCCCGAGATATGCTAGAATTAGTGTAAAAGTAATTTTATACAGCACTTGCATGAAAATAACCATGTATGATAAAACGTGTTAACTTCTGTGATTAAAGCTTTTCTATTTGAAAATTAGACAAAAATTACTTCATATTTCATGTAGATATCATAGGCTAATTGTATCTAGATCTTCGGATAATCGTATGCGAATGTGACTAGCTAAATGAGAATCGAATCTGTAAATTGCACACGATTTTGTATATTGTTTGAGCATGTACTCTGTAGATTTTGTATATTGTTTGAGCATGTATGCTTCTGGAAAATAAAACTTAACATGATATGTGACTTATTGTTAGTTTATGTTAATCTCTAAAACCTTATGCATTGGGCACAATAGAGCCATACTTTATGTGAATTCTGATTTGAGCTGAAAACTGAATGTTCAACTTGCACGAATAAACTGTACAAATTGGCTAAACAAAAGTGGCTAGATTTTTTATATGTGTTACTTTGATTTGTCCTTGAACTATGTCCACTAGTCTTGTGTCAATTGCATGTTCCTAGCTCCGGTTATAGCCAAAATGAAATCAGTGCGCGGTCAGAAACTGACATGGCAAACCTCAAATGTATCCCTTCTGATTCCTGACTTTTAATTGTCATATGAGTCCCTGGCCAGACTTTTTGGAATATATTTTAAGTTTAATTATGATTTGGAGTTTTTCATATTTACGTGAATTTTGTACTATGAGATAATGTGCTAAGTATGCTACGTGTTCATAAATTTTGTGCATGACGATAAACTGAAATTGTGAAAATGATCATTCATGACCAAAAATGCATTGTTTGACTTAGGTTTGACATTTTGACCAATATTTGACATGAACCTACTGATGTTGACTTTAGTTGACCACATTGACCAAGTTTGACTTTCGGTTTGACTTCGGTTGACTTTGTTTGACTTGCATGATATAGCTGACTTTTACTTTGAAACGCGTCGAGTCGAGCAATAAGACAACGTACACTATGAAACCACACTTATATAAGATACATATATTGACCAACCTACATACGTATACCTAGGTTACATTACTCGGGTCTAAACCGTACAAGTCATTTGTCTTTCATTCCGAGCTTATTCAAAGGTGAGTCTACAGTCCCGCTTTTACATGTTTTCTGGGATGAGAATACACGCTGTTATATTTACATTTTCAGTTACTTTTATATTGACATGAGTACTACACATATGCATAATGAGTTTGTTCAAAAAGCCTCTAGCTTGGAAATTTTAATACCATCGGTGTAAGCACAATTTAGATGGACGGATCCGTTAGGTTGACAACCTCACCCACTATAAAAGCAGTGGTGCATTTATTTTGAACATTAAATACATTTGAACAAGTGTATAACATTTTACGAGGTAAGGTCGGGTGTAGTGGTTTCTATACTCGGGTCATTGCTAGTATTCAGGTGCTCGGTTTATGAAAGCGATAGAATCTCGTGGTCAAGGAAATCAAACTATTTTTCTGATAAATGTTTTTCAGATACTGTTACATTACTTTAAACCTTTAGATTCACCAACATTATTTGTTGACCTGTTTTTGCGTGTTGTTATTCTCAGGTCCTTAAGAGGTATGCTTCCGCTGTGTTTGCTGCATGACTGGCCGTGAAGTCAGCATTTGATTTTAAAGAAACATTATTTACCTTCGCATTTAAAACTTTTATACTGTTTAAATACTGTTGGTTTGTGGTTACGATCACAACAGTGTTTCTATTTTGGGATTATTGACTTATGTTTTTGAAAGTTAATATTTTTAAATAAAATTAAATGCAATTGCTTTAAACGTCTCATATAGAGGGCGTAACTGTTAACTGTAGGACCGGAATTAACACGCCGTCAGATGGTAATTTGGCGGGGTGTTATAATATAGTCTTCATTAGTTTGTAATCTTGTGAGATATTTTATGCTAGATGTTAAATGATGGTTCCCACATGGTTAGGTGACTCACATGGGTTGCTAAGAGCTGATCATTAAAGTGTTTATACCAATAGTAAATACATTTAGAAGTTGGGTATTGTACGAGTACGGATACGGGTGCATACGGGTAGAATTGTTGATGAAAATGAATGAGGATGTAATTGTAAGCATTTTTGTTAAGTAGAAGTACCTTGATAAGTGTCTTGAAGTCTTTTAAAAGTGTATGAATACATATTAAAACACTACATGTATATACATTTTAACTGAGTCGTTAAGTCATCGTTAGTCGTTACATGTAAATGTTGTTTTGAAACCTTTAAGTTAACGATCTTGATAAATGTTGTTAACCCATTGTTTATTATATCTAATGATATGTTAAATTATTATATTATCATAAAAATATGATGAATTAATATATCTTAATATGATATATATACATTTAAATGTCGTTACAACGATAATCGTTACATATATGTTTCGTTTCGAAACCCTTAAGTTAGTAGTCTTGTTTTTACATATGTAGTCCATTGTTAATACACTTAATGATATGTTTACTTATCATTTATCATGGTTAAACATAGTATATCAATATCTTAATATGATTCATATGTATTTAGTAAGACGTTGTTATAACGATAATCGTTATATATATCGTTTTCGAGTTTCTTAATTCAATAGTCTCATTTTTATGTATATAACTCATTGTTAAAATACCTAATGAGATAATTACTTATCATAATATCATGTTGACTATATATATATATCCATACATATGTCATCATATAGTTTTTACAGGTTTTAACGTTCGTGAATCACCGGTCAACTTGGGTGGTCAATTGACTATATGAAACCTATTTCAATTAATCAAGTCTTAACAAGTTTGATTGCTTAACATGTTGGAAACACTTAATCATGTAAATAACAATTTCATTTAATATATATTAACATGGAAAAGTTCGGGTCACTACAGTACCTACCCGTTAAATAAATTTCGTCCTGAAATTTTAAGCAGTTGGAGGTGTTGACGTATCTTCTGGAAATAGGTGCGGGTATTTCTTCTTTATCTGATCTTCTTGTTCCCAAGTGAACTCAGGTCCTCTACGCGCATTCCATCAAACCTTAACAATTGGTATCTTGTTTTGCTTAAGTCTTTTAACCTCACGATCCATTATTTCGACGGGTTCTTCGATGAATTGAAGTTTTTCGTTGATTTGGATATCGTCTAATGGAATAGTGAGATCTTCTTTAGCAAAACATTTCTTCAAATTCGATACGTGGAAAGTGTTATGTACAGCCGCGAGTTGTTGAGGTAACTCAAGTCGGTAAGCTACTAGTCCGACACGATCAATAATCTTGAATGGTCCAATATACCTTGGATTTAATTTCCCTCGTTTATCAAATCGAACAACACCTTTCCAAGGTGCAACTTTAAGCATGACCATCTCTCCAATTTCGAATTCTATATCTTTTCTTTTAATGTCAGCGTAGCTCTTTTGTCGACTTTGGGCGGTTTTCAACCGTTGTTGAATTTGGATGATCTTCTCGGTAGTTTCTTGTATTATCTTCGGACCTGTAATCTGTCTATCCCCCACTTCACTCCAACAAATCGGAGACCTGCACTTTCTACCATAGAGTGCTTCAAACGGTGCCATCTCAATGCTTGAATGGTAGCTATTGTTGTAGGAAAATTCTGCTAATGGAAGGTGTCGATCCCAACTGTTTCCGAAATCAATAACACATGCTCGTAGCATGTCTTTAAGTGTTTGTATCATCTTTTCGCTCTGCCCATCAGTTTATGGATGATAAGCAGTACTCATGTCTAGACGAGTTCCTAATGCTTGCTGTAATGTCTGCCAGAATCTTGAAATAAATCTGCCATCCCTATCAGAGATAATAGAGATTGGTATTCCATGTCTGGAGACGACTTCCTTCAAATACAATCGTGCTAACTTCTCCATCTTGTCATCTTCTTTTATTGGCAGGAAGTGTGCTGATTTGGTGAGACGATCAACTATTACCCAAATAGTATCAAAACCACTTGCAGTCCTTGGTAATTTAGTGATGAAATCCATGGTAATATTTTCCCATTTCCATTCCGGGATTTCGGGTTGTTGAAGTAGACCTGATGGTTTCTGATGCTCCGCTTTGACCTTAGAACACGTCAAACATTCTCCTACGTATTTAGCAACATCGGCTTTCATACCCGGCCACCAAAAATGTTTCTTGAGATCCTTGTACATCTTCCCCGTTCCAGGATGTATTGAGTATCTGGTTTTATGAGCTTCTCTAAATACCATTTCTCTCATATCTCCAAGTTTTGGTACCCAAATTATTTCAGCCCTATACCGGATTCCGTCTTACCGAATATTAAGATGTTTCTCCGATCCTTTGGGTATTTCATCCTTTAAATTTCCCTCTTTTAAAACTCCTTGTTGCACCTCATTTATTTGAGTAGTAAGGTTATTGTGAATCATTATATTCATAGCTTTTACTCGAATGGGTTCTCTATCCTTTCTGCTCAAAGCGTCGGCTACCACATTCGTCTTCCCCGGGTGGTAACGAATCTCAAAGTCGTAATCATTCAACAATTCAATCCACCTGCGCTGCCTCATGTTCAGTTGTCTCTGATTAAATATGTGTTGAAGACTTTTGTGGTCGGTATATATAATACTTTTGACCCCATATAAGTAGTGCCTCCAAGTCTTTAATGCAAAAACAACCGCGCCTAATTCCAAATCATGCGTCGTATAACTCTGCTCATGAATCTTCAATTGTCTAGACGCATAAGCAATTACATTCGTTCGTTGCATTAATACACAATCGAGACCGTGCTTTGAAGCGTCACAATATATCACAGAATCATCATTCCCTTCAGGTAATGACAATATAGGTGTCGTAGTTAACTTTTTCTTTAACAATTGAAATGCTTTCTCTTGTTCATCCTTCCATTCAAATTTCCTCCATTTATGCGTTAATGCAGTCAAGGGTTTTGCTATTCTGGAAAAATCTTGGATGAACCTTCTGTAGTAACCAGCTAGTCCTAAAAATTGACGTATATGCTTCGGAGTTTTCGGGGTTTCCCATTTTTTAACAGTTTCAATCTTTGCTGGATCCACCTGAATACCTTCTTTGTTCACTATGTGACCGAGGAATTGAACTTCTTCCAACCAAAATGCACACTTTGAAAACTTAGCGTACAGATTTTCTTTTCTCAGTAACTCTAGCACTTTTCTTAAATATTCTTCGTGCTCTTGATCATTCTTCGAGTAAATAACTCTTGATCATTCTTCGAGTAAATAAGTATGTCATCGATGAAAACAATGACAAACTTATCAAGATATGGCCCATACACTCGGTTCATGAGGTCCATGAACACAGCTGGTGCGTTAGTCAATCCAAATGGCATAACCATAAACTCGTAATGACCGTAATGCATCCTAAAAGCAGTCTTTGGAATATCATCCTCCTTCACCCGCATTTAATGATACCCAGAACGTAAATCAATCTTCGAATAAACCGACAAGCCTTGTAGTTGATCAAATAAGTCGTTGATTCTCGGTAGTGGGTAGCGGTTCTTGATGGTAAGTTTGTTCAACCCTCGGTAGTCGATACACAACCTAAATGTACCATCCTTCTTCTTGACAAACAAAACAGGAGCTCCCCACGGTGATGTGCTTGGTCGAATGAAACTACGCTCTAAAAGTTCTTGTAATTGGCTCTGAAGTTCCTTCATTTCGCTGGGTGCGAGTCTGTATGGAGCACGAGCTATTGGTGCAGCTCCCGGTACAAGGTCTATTTGAAATTCAACGGATCGGTGTGGAGGTAGTCCCAGTAATTCTTTCGAAAATACATCGAGAAATTCTTTTGCGAAGGGAACATCATTGATGTTCTTTTCTTCGGAATTGACTTTCTCAACGTGTGCTAGCACAGCATAGCAACCTTTTCTTATTAATTTTTGTGCCTTCAGGTTACTAATAAGATTAAATTCGCGTTGCTCTTTTCTCCGTACACCATTAAGGGTTTTTCTTTTTCTCGTATAATGCGAATTGCATTTTTGTAACAAACGATCTCTGCTTTCACTTCTTTCAACCAGTCCATACCGATTATCACATCAAAACTCTCTAACTCTACTGGTATCAAGTCAATCTTAAATGTTTCGCTAACCAGTTTAATTTCTCGATTCCGACATATATTATCTGCTGTAATTAATTTACCGTTTGCTAATTCGAGTAAAAATTTATTATCCAAGGGCGTCAGTGAGCAACTTAGTTTAGCACAAAAATCTCTACTCATATAGCTTCTATCCACACCCGAATCAAATAAAACATCAATGAGAAACGTACCCGTAACAAGCTCCGGGTCTTCCTGCGCTTCTGCCGTATTAATATTGAAAACTCTTCCGGGCCCTACCCATTAGTATTCCCCTGATTCGGGCAATTTCTACTAAAGTGGCCCGGTTTTCCACATCCAAAACAAACTATGGCGGTGTTATTTGTTCCGACATTATTTGTTCTTTTAGTTCTGTTATGCATTGGTCCGTAGATTTCGCACTTCTTCGTGCTATGACCATTTCTTTTACACTTGTTGCAAAATGTCGTGCAGAACCCCAGGTGATGCTCTTCACATATTTGGCATGGCTGTTTTTGGTTTTTGTTGCCATTGTTGTTATTGAGATTGTTGTTGGGATTGTTATTGTTGCTGTTGTTGTTGTTGTTGTTATTGTTGTTGGGACGGTTATTGTTGTTGTTGTTGGGACGTTTGTTGAATTTGTTGTTGTGATTGATGTTGCGGTTATTGGGATAGTTATTGCAATTGTGGTTGTGATTGTTGTGGTTGTATTGGTGACTCTTGTCATTGGTTTCTTCCCACATTCTCTTGACTTGTTTCATGTTAGCCTCTTCGGTTGCCTGCTCTTTAATCCTTCCTTCGATCTGGTTCACTAATTTGTGAGCCATTCGACTTGCCTTTTGTATGGAGGCGGGCTCGTGTGAACTCACATCTTCTTGAATCCTTTCCGAAAACCCTTTTACAAATGCATCGATCTTCTCTTCTTAGTGTTCGAACGTTCTGGGACACAATAGGCACAATTCTGTGAATCGTCGTTCGTACGTGGTGATATCAAAACCTTGCGTTCGTAATCCTCTAAGCTCTACCTTGAGCTTATTGACCTCGTTTCTGGGACGATACTGCTCGTTCATTAATTGCTTGAATGCTGACCACGGTAGTGCATAAGCAGCATCTTGTCCTACCTGCTCGAGATAGGTATTCCACCATGTTAACGCCGTACCTGTGAAGGTATGCGTAGCATACTTTACTTTGTCTTCTTCAGTACATTTACTTATGGAAAACACCGATTCAACCTTCTCGGTCCACCGTTTCAATCCGATTGGACCCTCGGTTCCATCAAATTCCAAAGGTTTGGAGGCAGTGAATTCTTTGTAGGAACATCCTACACGATTTCTTGTGGAATTTGTTCCACTGCTAGAACCAGAGTTATTGTTGTTATTTTGCATTGCGACCTGCACTGCGGCTATGTTCGCAGCAAGGAAAACGCGGAAGTCTTCCTCACTCATGTTCAAGTTCTGACGAGTCGTCGGTGCCATTCCTTCAAAAATAGCCAAAAGAATTGAGTTAATCATATAGAATTTAAGAGTAGTCAATTGTATTTCGTAGCATAATATGAACTTAATTCACGAACGTTATAAATGCATTTCTAGTTAATACGCAAGTTGTTCGGCAAAAGAAATAAAGACACGTAATTCATAAGTCCAGAAACAAGTCATGCATTCTGGTTTTACTAAGACGACTTCCCATCCTTGGTCTTATGGAAAGTAACCGTTATGACCATTAGCTAGGCAGCATGTTTTAATGTCGTCAAAAGGACGAGGATTTCGTAATGTCTAACAGCCCCGTAATAATCTAAAAACCTTGTTTCTCACCCAACTACAAAATCCGTCAATTGTGGGAAGGTTTTATTTAAAAGTTGTAATCCGATGTTCTTTTTCTCACTTTGGTAAGAAGCAAACATCACTAACCCGTAAGTATAACATGCTTCTTTATGTTGCATGTTAGAAGCTCTTTCTAACTCATGAAATCCTATGTTGGGATATGTTGAGTCAAAATAGGTTCTTAACCCGTAGCGTAAAATTGCATTTGGGTTCCCCGCATTTAATACTTTAAAGAAAACACGGCGTAATTTACGGTCTCCCCAATGTGATATACCCCAACTATCAAAGGAAAGCCTTTTATAAACTAAGGCATTTCTGGAAAGTCTTTCAAATGTTTGACAAGTTAATTTCGCCATAACTAAATGTGCTGATGAATTCTGACCGACTCTAGACAAGATTTCCTCAATCATATCCTCTGGTAGGTCTTCTAAAATATTCGGTTGTCTACCCTTAACATCCATTTTGTTTTTATACTGTAAAATAGATAAGGATTAGATTCGTAAAAGATAATTAATAAACAATACAAGCAATTTTTACATAGAATAAAAAGTACAAGCACACTACAATACATATAATACACAACATGATTACAACCCTCTAATCTGAATCACTGGTTTCTTCTTCTTCGGACGTAGTTCGTTTTCCTAATTTTCTAGGGATATATGGTGTTCCTCTAATACGAGCCGTCGTTTTCCACAATGGTTTAGAAAAACCTGGTGGTTTAGAGGTTCCCGGGTTATTGTTACAATTTAGGAAATACGGATGTTGCCGATACATATAAAGTTCATCGGGGTTGAAATCAGGTTTCTCTATTTTTATACCTTTTCCCTTATTATTTTCTTTTGCTTTATCGAGGTAATTTCTATAACATCATTGAAATCCTCATCGGGATCCGATTCATCAGAAAATTGGTAATCTTCCCAATATTTTGCTTCCTCGACGGAAACACCATTGACCATTATTGACTTTGGTCCGTTGGTTAAGGATTTTCTTTTATTTAACCGATTTATTGTAGGTATCAATATTTCTTCCTCCGGAACCTCTTCTTCTTCCGGTTCTTCCTCTTTCGGTTCCTCCTCTTCCGGTTCCTCTTCTTCCGGTTCCTCCTCTTCCGGTTCCTCCTCTTCCGGTTCCTCTTCGGGAATTTGTGAATCTTCCCAAAGTATATTCGACTCTTCATTATTATTAGGTGAGTCGATGGGATTTGTACTAGTGGTAGACATCTATCACACAATATCAAACACAATAAGAGGTTAATATATCACATAATATTTACATGTTAATAATATATAGTTTCCAACAAAAGTGTTAAGCAATCGTTTTTAAAGAAAACACGGTCGAAGTCCAGACTCACTAATGTATCCTAACAAACTCGATAAGACACACTAATGCAAATTTCTGGTTCTCTAAGACCAACGCTCTGATACCAACTGAAATGTCCCATTCATATTGATTATAAACGTTCCATATTAATTGATTTCGTTGCGAGGTTTTGACCTCTATATGAGACGTTTTTCAAAGATTGCATTCGTTTTTAAAAACAAACTATAACCTTTATTTTATCGACAAGGATAAAAGGACATCACCTAGATTATCCAGAAATGATAATCTAAAAAAATATCACACTTACACACTACCAATACATATTAGTTTACAATATTAATATGTTACAATAAAGTAAATCTCGAATGCAGTTTTAAACAATATTATACAAGCATGCTGACACCAAATCTTGTCCTTATTTTAGTATGCAATAGCGGAAGCTCTTAATAATCACCTGAGAATAAACATGCTTTAAACGTCAACAAAAATGTTGGTGAGTTATAGGTTTAACCTATATATTTATCAAATCGTAATAATAGACTACAAGATTTCATATTTCAATATACATCCCATACATAGAGATAAAAATCATTCATATGGTGAACACCAGGTAATCGACATTAACAAGATGCATATAAGAATATCCCCATCATTCCGGGACATCCATCGAACATGATATAAAAACTCGAAGTACTAAAGCATCCGCTACAACGGATGGGGTTTGTTGGGCCCAATAGATCTATCTTTAGGATTCGCGTCAATTAGTAGACTGGTTTATTAATTCTTAGGTTACCAAGTAAAAAGGGGCATATTCGGCTTTGATCGTTCAACCATAGAAAGTAGTTTCATGTACTTATGTCTATTTTGTAAAACATTTATAAAGCTTCATGTACTCTCATCCCAAAAATATTAGATTTTAAAAGTGGGACTATAACTCACTTTCACAGATTTTCACTTCGTCAGAAAATAAGACTTGGCCACGGGTCGATTCACGAACCTATAACAAATATGTACATATATATCAAAGTATATTCAAAATATATTTACAACATTTTTAATACGTTTTAATATTTTAAGTTTATTAAGTCAGCTGTCCTTGTTAGTAACCTACGACTAGTTGTCCACAGTTAGATGTACAGAAATAAATTGATATATATATATATATATATATATATATATATATATATATATATATATATATATATATATATATATATATATATATATATATATATATATATATATATCTTGAATCAATCCACGACCCAGTGTATACACGTCTCAAGCTAGATCACAACTCAAAGTATATATATTTTTGGAATCAACCTCAACCCTGTATAGCTAACTCCAACATTACTGCATATAGAGTGTCTATGGTTGTTCCAAATAATATATATACATGGGTCGATATGATATGTCAAAACATTTGCATACGTGTCTATGGTATCCCAAGATTACATAATATATTAGAATACATGTATAATACAATATGAGTTAGCTAGGATATGATTAATATAGATTTGTTACCAATTTTTACGTAGCTACAACAAGAAAAATTATCCAATCTTGTTTTACCCATAACTTCTTCGTTTTAAATCCGTTTTGAGTGATTCAAGTTGCTATGGTTTCATATTGAACTTAAGTTTATGAATCTAAACAGAAAAAGTATAAGTTTATAGTCAAAAATACAGGTTACAAGTCGTTTTTGTAAAGGTAGTCATTTCAGTCGAAAGAACGACGTCTAGATGACCATTTTGGAAAACATACTTCCACTTTGAGTTTAACCATGATTTTTGGATATAGTTTCATGTTCATAAGAAAAATCATTTTCCCAGAAGAACAACTTTTAAATCAAAGTATATAATAGTTTTTAATTAACTAACCCAAAACAGCCCGCAGTGTTACTACGACGGCGTATATCTGATTTTACGGTGTTTTTTGTGTTTTCAGGTTTTAAATCATTAAGTTAGCATATCATATAGATATAGAACATGTGTTTAGTTGATTTTAAAAGTCAAGTTAGAAGGATTAACTTTTATTTGCGAACAAGTTTAGAATTAACTAAACTATGTTCTATTGATTACAAGTTTAAACCTTCAAATAATGTAGTTTTATATATATGAATCGAATGATGTTATGAACATCATTACTACCTCAGGTTTTGTGGATAAACCTACTGAAAATGAGAAAAATAGATCTAGCTTCAAAGGATCCTTGGATGACTTGAAAGTTCTTGAAGTAGAATCATGACACGAAAACAAGTTCAAGTAAGATTTCCACTCGAAATAAGATTGTTAAAGTTATAGAAATTGAATCAAAGTTTGAATATGAGTATTACCTTATATTAGAAAGATATCTTACTGTAAATAAGAAAGATTTCTTGAGGTTGGATGATCACTCAAAGTGGATTTGCAAGATTGGAAGTAAGCTAGCAAACTTGGAAGTGTTGTTGGTGTGTTCTTGAGAAGTTGTTTTATAACTTGGTTTATGTATGGATTTATGAACTAGATTGAGCTAGATTTTGTTGAAGATGATGAAGAACACTTAGAACAAAGGAGGAACACTTGAGAGAGAGTAATTTGATTCAAGAAAATTGAAATGAAAATGTGTTTGTGAGTACTCTCATTCACGTGAATTAGGGGTGGCAATATAGTCTTCATTAGTTTGTAATCTTGTGAGATATTTCATGCTAGATGTTAAATGATGGTTCCCACATGGTTAGGTGACTCACATGGGCTGCTAAGAACTGATCATTGAAGTGTATATACCAATAGTAAATACATTTAGAAGCTGGGTATTGTACTAGTACGGATATGGGTGCATACGAGTAGAATTGTTGATGAAAATGAATGAGGATGTAATTGTAAGCATTTTTGTTAAGTAGAAGTACTTTGATAAGTGTCTTGAAGTCTTTCAAAAGTGTATGAATACATATTAAAACACTACATGTATATACATTTTAACTGAGTCGTTAAGTCATAGTTAGTCGTTACATGTAAATGTTGTTTTGAAACCTTTAAGTTAACGATCTTGATAAATGTTGTTAACCCATTGTTTATTATATCTAATGATATGTTAAATTATTATATTATCATAAAAATATGATGAATTAATATATCTTAATATGATATATATATACATTTAAATGTCGTTACAACGATAATCGTTACATATATGTTTCATTTCGAAACCCTTAAGTTAGTAGTCTTGTTTTTACATATGTAGTTCATTGTTAATACACTAAATGATATGTTTACTTATCATTTATCATGATTAAACATAGTGTATCAATATCTTAATATGATTCATATGTATTTAGTAAGACGTTGTTATAACGATAATCGTTATATATATCGTTTTCGAGTTTCTTAATTCTATAGTCTCATTTTTATGTATAACTCATTGTTAAAATACCTAATGAGATACTTACTTATCATAATATCATATTGACTATATATATATATCCATATATATGTCATCATATAGTTTTTACAGGTTTTAACGTTCGTGAATCACCGGTCAACTTGGGTGGACAATTGACTATATGAAACCTATTTCAATTAATCAAGTATTAACAAGTTTGATTGCTTAACATATTGGAAATACTTAATCATGTAAATAAAAATTTCATTTAATATATATTAACATGGAAAAGTTCGGGTCACTACAGTTTACCGGATATATACTATCCTAAAGTTTGTTACAAAATAATAAATGGAATTGATATGTATCGATATGGTCTATTACTCTCCCGCAGTCGAAGCGATCGGAGGACGAATGCACAGACTGGACCTAAAGTCATTAAAAAGTATCATTGGTAGACCTTTGGTGAAGATGTCGGCTATTTGAAAATGTGTTGGGACATAAAGGATCCGAATGTGACCGCGCGCAACTTTTTCACGAACAAAATGTATATCTAGTTCAATGTGTTTAGTACGCTGATGTTGAACTGGATTTCCACATAAGTATATTGCGATGACATTATCACAAAAAATGAGTGTTGCTTTCGATAATGGACAATGTAGTTCTAACAACAAATTGCGTAGCTAACATGTTTCTGCAACAGCATTTGCAACACCTCGGTGTTCAGCTTCGGCACCAAATTGAGAAACAGTAACTTGGCATTTAGAGGACCACGATATCAAATTATTCCTAAGAAAGACACTATATCCCGAAGTCGATCTTCTTGAGTCCGGACAACCACCCCAGTCAGCATCCGCGTACGCAAGTAACTCATGTGATGATGACTTTGTGATGTGAAGACCCAACGAGGAAGTACCTTGAATATAACACAATATGCGTTTAATTTCATTTAAATGATTTTCTCTCGGATCATGCATATGAAGACACACTTGTTAAACTGCATAAGCAATATCTGATCTAGTAAATGTTAAGTATTGTAGTGCACCCATGAGGTTTCGATAAGTAGTGGGATTAGTGACACGCTTGTCGAATGAGGTGCTGATTTTACCTAGTGTATCGACGGGTGTTGCAACCGGATTACAAGATGCAAAACCTGCACGAGTAATAATGTCAGTCGTATATGCTTGTTGACTGAGGAATAAGCCTCGTTTGTTTCGAGTTATAGCAATGCCAAAGAATGAGCTTAATGGACCCAGATATTTCATGGCAAATTCTTGTGCAACAAGGGACATAAGCTGTTGGCGTAGCAAATCATTTGAGGTAGTAAGCACAATATCGTCGACATATAAGAGAAGATATGCCACATTAGAGCCGTGATGATATGTGAATAATGAGTGGTCACATTGGCTATGTTTAAAACCAATAGTTGAAGCAAAATCTGCAAAACGTTGTACCAAGCACGTGGTTCTTGTTTTAAACCGTAAAGTGACTTTTTTAGAAGACAAACATGGTTTGGTTTTTGTGAATCCCGAAATTCAAATGGTTGATACATATATACTGTTTCTTTAAGGTTGTCATGAAGGAACGCATTTTTCACATCAAGTTGATGAATGGGGCATGACTTGGAAATATCAATACTAAGAACTGTGCGCATAGTAGCAGGTTTAACAACCGGACTAAAAGTTTCATGATAGTCTATACCCAATTGTTGAGCACGTCCATCACCCACTAAACGTTCCTTATATCTTTTGAAGGAGCTGTTAGAGTGCACCTTATGTCTAAAAATCCACATGGATCGTATTACCTGCATTTTAGGTTCTCCAGGAACAAGAATCCAAGTCTTATTTTCAATCAAAGCTTTATATTTCTCATACATGGCACGTTTCTAATTTATATCATTTAAGGCGATTTTAAGATTAGTTGGAATTGGAGAAATGGGTAGAGAAGTTGTAGAGGAAGCGGATAGATTAAATGGAGTTTTTGGTTTGAAAATACCTTTCATTGCATGAGTAGTCATTGTTCGATGGGGAATATTAGGATTAAGAGAAGTGATATTAAGAGGTGCAATATTATTTATTAGAACAATGTGCGTATTTAGATTTATGGGATCAGAAGGTGTAGTTTGATTTATAGAAGGCGTAGATGGACTGGAAGAAGATGGGCCAGAAGAGTTGGACATAGGAGAATGGATATTAAGTGGGACATGAAGATTTTTATTAGGTCAAGTAGTAGTTTTTGTTGGGCTTGGAGTGGTGGACTGTTGGGTCAAAGGTTGGTGGCCTGTTTGCGCAATAGAAGGAGTAGCAATTTGTGTGGGGTTGTAAGGATCAGTTTGGCCAGAAGGATTAGGCTGATCAGGGAGAAAAATAGGATTAAGTATGTTGGTGAGAAATTTGTAGGAATCATCTGAAGGTGAATGTAGAGATGCGAATGGAAACGTGGTTTCGTCAAACTTGACATGACGAGAAACAATGATTTTATTTGAAGAAAGATCATAACATTTAAAGCCTTGGTGATTGGGAGGATACCCGAGGAAAACACGTGGAAGGAATCGAGGTTGAAGTTTGTTAATTTGAGTGGATGGTAGAAATGGGTAACATAGGCACCCGAAAGTACGGAGGTGTTGATAAGAGGGAGTACGGTTGTATAGAAGTTGAGTAGGTGAGTTATAAATGATGATTTTGTTAGGAAGAATGTTGAGTATATAAGTAGCCATAGAAAGAGCGTGTTGCCAAAACATGATTGGCACTTTGGAATGAGCAAGTAAGGTTCGAATTACATTATTTATTGCTCGAATTTTACGTTAGGCTTTACCATTTTGTGATGATGTGTAAGGAAATGAGAACGAAAAACCATGCCATTTTTTGAGCAAAAATTATGAAATGTAGCATTATTATATTCTGTACCGTTATCACATTGGAAGGTTTTGATTTGAGTATTGAATTGAGTCTTTATATGAGCGTTTAGAATTGAGAAAATGGAGAAAACGCTTGACTTTTGACCGATTGGAAAAGTTCATAAGTAATTAGAGAAATCATCTACAAAAAGTATGTAGTATTTGTGACCTTCATAGTGATGTCCATAAGTCACTATGAATTATATCAAAGGGAGTACAAGTTAAAGAAGTAGATGCATAATATGGTAATTTCACTTGTTTGCCAAAAATACATGATTGACAAACTTTATTACTAGCTTTCGAATTACATGCGATGTAATATTTATTACTAAGAATTTTTAAGATAAATTCGCCTGGATGACTGAGGCAATGGTGCCATGGTTCAGAAGAAACATCAGAGAAGGTAGAGGGTGAATTCATATGTTGTTGAATCAAAGAAGCGTTGGCGGGGTAAAGATCACCGGTGCTATTACATCGCATGATTGGGGTCCCCATCGGAAAATCCTTCACAGTAAAACCAAAAGGATCAAATTCAAGTGAAATAGAGTTATCAGTAGATAAACGACAAACATAGATGAGATTTTTAATTAAATTAGGTGAATATAAGATGTTAGATAAGTAAAGAGGTCGATTAAGAAATGGTAAGAAAGAGTGTCCAGTAACATGTATAGGAATAGTATTCCCATTGCCAATAATTATGTGGCGAGAAAACTTTGATTGAGAATAATATAGGATTTTACCTTGAACACCTGTCATGTGAGAAGTGGCACCCGTGTCCAAATACCGGTTGTTGTCAGGAAGATTCAAGCTCATGGTGTACGTAGCCGATTCTATGTCAGTTGGTGTAGATGCAATCGATTGAGCATAGGCCTGTGAATGATGTTGTTGAGGTCTAAGGCCCAACAAGCCTGCTTGAAAACAGTTGGATATCCAGTTTACGGCCCATGAGAATGTGGCCGAGTCCATGGCTGAGTTGGGTAAGGACATGGTGGAGATAGGCTCCATGAATTAGACTGACTGGCCCAAGAGGAATTTGGCTGAGTGGTCTATGAATTATTCTGCCACGGTTGATAGTTCGGTCCAGGATGGTAACTAAAGTAGTTACGACCACGGCCCCTGGTGTATTGACCACGACCTCGATTGTTACCCCGGTAAGTGTTACGACCCCGTCTGCGATGTGACTGCCCAGAACTTTTATTAAACTGTGATTGCGGTGGTGGTGTTGTTGTAGAAACAAGTGCGGTATCAACATAAGATGGAAGATTTTGTGTAGCATGTTGGTGTTGTTGGTTTTTACGAGTTTCTTCAAGAACAAGCATAGATCTTGCCTCGAAGAATGAAGGTAGCTTGCTTGCGTGGGATAAATGTGAAGCAATGATTTCATAGTTATCATTTAAACCTGTAATCAATTGAAGCACAATACGATCATCATTAAGAGCGGAACCAACATTAACGAGTTGATCGGCTAAACTTTTCAGTTTTTGGAAATAGGCAGACACGTTAGGAAAGTTGTCTAGCGGAATATTGTTGAATTTTTGTTGAAGATGAACGGCCCGAGAATTCTGGTTGTCATTGAATATGGATTTTATTCTCGTTCATGTTGTAGCAGCAGTAGCATCGGGGGACATGATGGTTTCTAAGAGATCAATGGAAAGAGTTCCATAGATCCACTGAAGCATGATGGCGTCCAGTCTGGTCCAATTTTCGGTGGATGTAGTAGGTGTAGTTGTGGTTGTCGAGGTAGAATCGTCTGAAGATGAAGAAGTATCGGGTAGGATATGATGAAGGAGTTGATATGCTTTACAGCGGATGATAAATAGTTGGGACCATGAGCTATATTTGCTTGTATCCATGTCAAGCATAATTGGGATAACGTTTTTTATATTGGTAACGGCTATAGCTGGATGGAACTTGCCTTGATAGGCCATTAGAAGAAGAAAGCAGAAGAGAGTTTTTGAGTGACGATGAAAAAAAAAAAGGATGAACCTAGTTTGATACCATGATAGAATAAGATCCGTGTCTCTCTTATTGATATTATGCCTTTATGTATACAATACACAATCACCTATCTATGGTAAAGATAAAACCACCTCTCTACTATTCTAGGAGTAGGTTTACAGGATATATTCTATCCTAAAGTTTGTTACAAAATAATAAATGGAATTGATATGTATCGATATGGTCTATTAGAAACAGCTGATAGTGTTAAACGTAAGAGTGACTCGTCAGTGATTATCGATGATGTTACACCTACATCCGGAGCATAAGCTGGAATTGGCGCACTCATGATACCCAAGATGGAGCCTTTGTGATTTCACATTACAAAAATTTGGTCCTCTTACGTTTAATCTAAGTTTCTTTTTAAAGCATAAACTCTAGAATAAAGTGGCCATTCATTGTCGCTCACTTACCACCCGATTGTGCCACTTTTGCCCTTTTATTTTCCTTTTAGTTTTTTGTTCCTCTTAACTAAGCGTTTCATTTAAGATCTTGCTACTTTTCGTGTGTGATGCAAGAACCTCCTTTGGTTAAATTTTCTTTTTTTTTTTTTTACTCTTCGTAAGGTATTTTTAATGGTATTCGTAAGGATAGTGGTTGAAGTATGTATGAATTGTGAATGAATTTGGATTGCTACCTATATTTGATTCATATATAGAATACAAATACCATTCTTATTTAAGAAATATGTTACCATATGTTTCTAAATAACATATTTAAAGATGTCTTATACAATCAAAGTTTTTTAATTTAAATAATGTGTGTTCTACATAGCATAGTAACATACTAACAATTTTATAAAAGAATTTTACAGAGTAATAGTTAAATAACCCAAAATACAATATAAACTCCTATTACTAAAACATATACAATTTTGATTTGACCCATAAAAAAAGCCCGCACATAAGTTATGTAACAAAAACTAATTAGGTGATGAGGGATATAGAAGAGGAAGATAAGAACAGTAACTAAATTACCTTACTGAGAAACTTGCGTTTATTTTTGCGTTAAAGCATGTTAAATTTAAGTCGTGTAAACATGCGATTAGGGTCATTAAGAACATTAATATATGTCATAATTGTCATAACTTTATGAAATTTGCGAGTTACTGGAAGGGAGATTATTGTTAGAGATTCAAATAGGTTTCACCATTTTAAAGAAAGAGTATGTTCATGTGATGGCTATCGGTAACCAAATGGTTCAGGTTTATGTTTTCTACAGATGTTCTGGTTTTAGTCCTTTTGGTTAGTCAATAGTGTCACTGCTTTTTATAAAATTTGAGGCTTAAGAGAGTCGAAATTACTCAGTCAGTTGGAATGAAAAGTCCCTGGTTTGGTTTTCGGTTAATTTATTTCTTAATGGTTATTTATGTTGGAAAATATGAATTTTAGTTCAACAAGGTTAAGGTAAATAAGATATCAATGGTCTGAATTGGGTCTGTTTTTCCCTGGGTTGAGTTGGGTCTCATTTGACCCTGGGCTGAGTTGGATCTGTTTTGACCCAGGACCCATATGGTGCTTTGGGTATGTTTTCACTCATGATCAATTAGGATAAATGGGATGTTGTGATATGATCATGATTCATGACCCGTCAAAACTGTTCAATTAACAGGAAAATATACAGTTTTAATAGATTTAATGGAACATATACAACAATGAATATACATTATATCGATAATACGATCGATTGAAATAAAATATTCAACTAATAAATTTTGTTAAGTTTGTTTTGTAGGATGATAAACTGCGTCAAAAGACTTTAATGGATATGTGAATGATATTGAAAGAAAAACAACAAGTTGCTTCAGTGATGACACTAGCTAAATGACTACTTCAAATGCTTTGTTACATTGAATAATATATCGAAAAGTCGTCACAGAAATACTTTGCTACAAGTTAATAGTCTACTATAATATAATAATAGTACACCAATACATTCAACTTGGTGTTACAAACTATTTTTTTACCCAGTTGAAGTTTACATATATTTAATGATTGCATTATACTTCGATATCTAAAAATTTTCTTTAACTGTATTCTTTGCCTTCATTTGTTTATTTTACAGAATTTGTGGCGAATCTACATGAGCTAACACATAATTTATTTTATTTAAAAATTTTATTGACGAAACCCGCGAATTCGCGGGTCTTAAGCTAGTTATTATTATATTACTCCGTATTTTACAAGACATGTCTCTAGTAAATAGCTAAATATGTTTTCCACGTACATGACTTAGGTTAAAAACTCTAATAAGCGTAGCATTTTGTTTTCTTTTCAGTTTCATGTGAAAGCTGGTGGTAAGTTACTTGTTACAATTAAAACCAATAAGTTACAAGTCATGTTTAAGATATATATTTAATAAGTCATTTAATGTGTTTTATACTGACGATGTTTTCAAAAACACCTAAAATGATCCATCTTTTCATCCATTTTGACTAAGGGTTATTATTGGTCATCTAATCACCCATGAAAGGTGGAATTTTGGAAGTTTTTCTTGAGGGTGCCAAAGACATCCGACACACCAATCTTATTGGTATTAGTTAATTATATGCATTAGACATTTTTAGCTAGTTAAATGGTTTGTTAAAACTTAGATCATGACTTCTATTGCTTTTATTTTGTTTAATTTTCCGTAACCAACTCATAGTTCATTGCTTATATGTGTACGTTAAAGGTAAACCGAAATACTATGTCATTGTTGAATGCGGGTATCAACATTACAAAAGCAAATCGTCTAAGGGAGAGCATCATAAGGTCTCATGGAATGAGAAGTTGACGTTTGAGTTGTCAATGTCTGAATGCCAGAAGTTGACACATCTAAGGTTGAGAATCATGGATCGAGAGTTATTTGATAATGACACAGGATTTGTGGGCGAAGCTAGGTAAGTTTCTCATTAGTTATGAGATGTAAAGTCAATGATCATAACTTTAAAAACCCCTAAACCATGCTTATACGAATGTTTTCACGAACACGTAAGCATGGCCGGATTTTGTGGCATGTAAGACATACAATTGCACAAGGCTTAGCTTGACATCTAAAAGGGGTCCAAAATATGACCCAACAATATATTCTATGATCCATTTGAATATAAAGTTTTAAATATTACATTCTTTTGTAGTATTACATTATTGAACTTATTTTTATATCTATGAATAACTTTCATATACAAAAGGCCTCTTTTTACGTATTGAACAATGCCCATAAAATAGGACAACCCCTGCAAGTAAGTAACAAAAATACTTGACTTTTAAAAAATATATGTCCATTAAACATATATTTTTAGGGTTTTTCTTGAAGATATACTCATGGAAGGAAATGAAAAAGGACTCATAGAGTTGACACCAAAACCTTACAATGTGGTCCTTGATGATGAAACCTACAAAGGAGAGATCAAGGTTGGACTCAAGTTCATCCCGAATGTAAGTATTCTAACACTTAAAATTTGTAGAATGTAACATGTCTTTTGAGATGACAATAGTGGATGATGTCCTCATATTCTTGTAAGAGATGTATCAAGTTGAAACCTCACAAGCACTAAAATCTTGTGAGTACTAGGCGAAAAAGATCAGAAATAAACACGGAGTACCTCATTACACCACGTATATCTGAGTAAAAGGATAAAATTTTCCTCTCTGAATAAACTGAGCTTGACCTGCTAACCAATTTAAAATGAGGCTTCTTTCAAGACATCTAATTTTATATATAGTTGTGTGCATATAACCCATTTAATTTAAAATGAAGTTTTGTTGACTAGGACATTTAATTTTATGTATAGTGGTGTGCTTATACATTTCACACGATGAATCTTTCATCTTTCATGAGAAGTATGTTTGAATTGTAAATTGTTTACAAAACGACTTCGTTTGTTATGCAGACCGACATTAGGGAGACAGGGAGAGGACTTGTTACGAGGAAAGTACATTACGAAGACTCATTATGGAAGAAGTTAGTAAATTTTTGCAAAATGTCATGGTGGAGGCTTTCTTTTTATGGTAGAAAATTGAATAATCCAAATGAGTATAAGCGTATTTAGATTTTTTTTTTTTTTATGTCCTAGTGAGTTTAATAATGTTACATCTTTATACGAGTAATAGACATGTTTGTTTAAACTTCAAAATGATCGATAGACTTGTTTGTTGATCCGAACTATTACTTGTTTTAGAAATTTATACCCTCTAAATAAATAAGTTATATTTTGTTAATTTATATTGGGTAATTTGATAGGTAAGATTACTCATAGGAGTATCTATACAATCACAATAAAGTCGTGAGACCATTTAAAAAGAATCAGGACCTCACATAGTCACGGCCCTTGTAACAAAATGGGCCTAAGGTTGCTCCCATTCATCCCGTCCACACCACCGCCAGGCCGTCGCCAGGGGCAGTTTTATTTAGGGGCAAGCGGGGGCAGCCGCTCAGTGGATTTGCAATTTTCAGTGTAAAATTTTTGGATTTTTCGAATTTGCCCCTGGTGAATTTTTTTTTGCTCCAAATACTTCAGATTTTGCCCAAAAATCTCTAAATTTTACCTCAAAACCTTCAAATTTTGCCCACAAATCTTCAAATTTTGCCCAAAAAACCTCCATAATTTGCCCAAAAACCTCCATAATTTGCCCCAAAACCTCCATTTTTTGCCCAAAAAAATTGTTACGGTTTTAAATTTTTTTGCCCCTAGTGAAAAAAAATCCTGGTACCGCCACTGGCCGTCGCCCACCTGGGCGCCGATGGCTGCGGGTCTCCCAGGGTCCCCGCCCACCTCTTCGTTTTCTTGCCCGTGCATTTGAATCAGATTCCTGGACGGAGGAGGTAGCCGTTGTGGAGTCCAACGGTCAATTTTTTGGCGGGTGGAAATTACTTTTTTATTTTTTTATTTTCTTAACTCTATATATAAACATATATACATTTTAAACACATACATCTCAAACACATATACATTTCTACACTTCTTAAACTCAAAAAATGAGTTCCAAAAAAACTCCAAAAAAAGGCAAATCAAAACGCCCTAAAGTTCAATATCGGGGATCAGTCGCGCAAGATATGTTTCAATCTTTAATGGATTCTACGCAACAAACAACCGGATTTTCTCAATATGCAAACTCGAATGCCTTTGCGAGTATGTTTACAATTGTTTCCAACCCGAACCAACCACCAGCTCAACTTTATACACACTACCCGAACCAACCACAATCTCAACTTTATACACACTACCCGAACCAACCACAAACTCAACTTTATACACACTACCCGAACCAATCACAATCTCAACAGCAAACACCTTATTATCCAAGGCTACGTGACGAGTCGGACGAGGAAGAAGTTCCCAAAACTCCACGCCAAATCGTACCCGAACCCGAACCGGAACCCGAGCCCAAACCCGTAGCCGATCCGAAAGGAAAAAAAGTGAGGTGTCTGAAAGTGCCTTGGTCCGACTTGGAAACTCGAATTTTAGCCGAGCGTTATGTGTACGTTTTCGAACATCCGGATGCTGGAAACGATCAAAATTTTAATTCATTTTGGGGTGAGGTACGGAAACAATATAATTCGCTCATTTCGGAGAAAAGACGTGCGGATCAAATTAGTGAAAAATGGGCTAAAATTCAAAGGGATGTTAAGATATTTATTGGAATTTATTCAAAGCTCGAGATGTGGCAAAGTGGAGCCGCGAGGGAAGACGTTATGAACGCTGCCCGAAAATAATTCAAAATTCAAATCAAGCGCCGACAATTCGCTTTTGAGGATGCGTGGCAAGTTTTAAGGAATTGCCCGAAGTTTTTAGAATGTGAAGGCATAGTGGCTACGGACAAATGAAAACAAGCTGATGATATACCGATAAATGTTCTAACCGAGGCAAGTTCCCACCCGAACACAAGCTCGAACCCCGACCCAACCCAATCTGAAAATTTACGTAAGGATCACGACCCAATCCGACGTCCTCCAAGTCGAGCTAAAAGTCAAAGGGATTCGTACTCATCCGATGCCGCGAGCCGTATGTCTTCCGATGAAGTACGTTTAAAGATAGCTCAATCGACCGAAGCTTCTCAACTAGCGGCGAATCGAAACATGGAAAAGCTTTGTGAAGAAAGCGAGTCGAGAACAATGTTGAAAAGTTTAAAGCTACTTTCTAAACCGGTGTCACGTGACTTGCCTCCCGACGAATATGAAATGATGATGAATGTTCGAGCGAGACTTAAGAAAAAATATGCTAAAGAATTGGCACCTCCCAACGACGACGAGTAGTTTGTTTAGTTTTTCTAGTATTTTATTTTAATTTATGTCACATTTTAATTATCGTCGTAATGTTTTACATTTTAATTATTGTAATTTTTTTTTTAATTATCAATGAAATTTAGTTTTATGTTATTAAATATTTATAATTTATAATATATATAATTAAAATAATTACATTTTTCGAAAAAATAAAAAAAAATAAAAAGGGAAGGAAGAAGTGTCATGGTTGAGAGTGTTTAGTCGGTTTAGTCCTGGAAAGGAAGTGGGAAGGAAATGTTGATGTGTCGATGATGTGGCACTGAGGACTAAGATGGAGGAACTTCTCCATTCGGAGCGCTTTAATAAAGAACAAATATTTATTGTTGGCTATGATAATGCTAAATATTAAAGTATGTAATCGATATCAAAATGACTATCATTGATCATTGTAAGAACGAGTATATGAAATGAAGAATACAACTTATGAAATTATATACTTCAGCTACTCAACGAACTACCATTAACGGCCTAATTACACTACTAACACAATTTTAACAAACTATCTATTATCTTGCAAGTTATTCCCTCGAACCATGAGTATTTACATTTGTGACACCAAACTTATAGGAATGGAATAATATTCCATATACCCATCAAATTGAAAGGTCTACTAAACCCAACTTATCAAGCTGCAAATTTGATGGAATATATGAAGTATGAAGGAACCATCTTCATTTTATCTCTTATAAAGTGACAATTGATATCCAAATACTTTGTATGATCATGATAAACTGGGTTGGTTGCAATTTGTTGTGCTAATTTTATTGTTTCATAAATAAATAATTGAAAATGTAACTGAAATACGTAAATATTGAAGAAAATAAGTAATCCATATGAGTTCACGTGTAGTTGCTGAAACGGCCCGTCCATATTACTATAAACGCAGTACGTTCTCATTGGTCCCATAGCGAGGTATTTGACCTCTATATGATACGTTTTAGAAAATATTGCATTCGTTTCATAAAAAGCACATCATTATTATACATAATGCATGTTTTAAACAAGTGGGCGATTATTTAAGAAATAATCCCCAAAATACATCGGTTTCCAAATACTACACACGTGACGTAACAGTCGAATATAATACATGACAAAGGTTTTATTGAATGCAACACTTTATTTAAATAAAAGTATGAGACTCCATGCACAGCTTGCTCAGATAATGCAACAACGGAAGGCTTTCTTAAGGACCTGAGAATAAACATGCGTAAACAGTCAACACAAAGGTTGGTGAGATATATAGGTTTATCATCGATATAAGTATAGACCACAAGATTTCATAGTTATAAATATATGTACACTCGCAAGTGTATAAAAGTATTCTATAAGTTGTTGAGCGCTTCGGTAACCATACTTAACCATTAATGTGGCATATTCCCTTTATTATGAAATCTCCCTACACTGTACCAAGTGTAGTAAAAACGAAGTACTATGCAACCGTTTACGATACTAGAGCGACTAGCCCGGTTGAGGTTGTCAAACCCGATAGATCTATCAATAGGATTCGCGTATACATGTTCTTACAACATGTAAATATTAGTTACCAATCTATTAGGGAAGATATGCAAAGTGGTACAACTCAACGTAGAATATATTTTAAGTACTTGTGTCTATGGCGTAAAACATAAAATGCATGTATTCTCATCCCAAAATATTTGTAGAGTTTAAAAATGGGACTATATACTCACAGTAGTAAAAGTATATTAATAATAAATTTTCAACTTATTAAAAATATGACCGTCGTCCTTGGATTCACGAACCTATAACAATAATAACGATTCAGATAATAATACGACATATGAATAAAATAAAGCAAGTTCATAGAATACTTATATAATAATTTTTAACATTTTATGTTGGTAGTCCATTGTTATTAGTCCTTTGTTAGTAGTCCAAAATAGTCCGAAAAGTCCAACAGTCCAATAATCGGTATATATATATATAATCTTAGAATTACCCCACGACGTATTGTATACGTATTGTCTTTGCATCAACCCAGAGACATATTGTATACGTATTGTCTTAGAATCAAATAAGACGTATTGTGTACGTATTGTCTTAGGATTTATCAAAAAGTATTGTATACTTATTGTGTTAGGACGTACCAAGAATATTATTATACATATATACAATCACAGAATTAACCAAGATTATAATATTTTGTTATACTACTGATAACATGTCCAAATATATATAGGATATAGGAAAAGTTAACAAGGATATGGTTAATATAGTTTTTATAATATAAATTTCGTCCATACAACGTTAATTTTAGCAGATTTTGTTTTGCTCGCCAAATATTCATTACAACTCCGTTTAAAGTGAATCAAATTGCTATGGATTCATTAAGAAGTAAATTTTATAAAACCAATTCGAAAATTTCATCCCAAGTAGTAATATTTAGAGTTTTACCCTCTTTTTGTGTCGGTGGACAGATTTGGAAAAATCCCGCATCCACCCAATATATGATTTTTGATAAAATACTTTCACTTTGTCTAAAATCATGAAAAAAATATTGAAAGTCTTATTTACATATATTAATGTATTTCCAAAGTCTTAGCCTCGAAATCAAAGTGTAAGATAGGTTTTTAATTCCCAACCCAAAACAGCCCGCTTTTTACCGAATGGAGATTAAAGGATATATGTTAAGTCTCAAGGTGTTCTTCATATGTACAAGTTATAAGTTCTTATATTAACTTAATATAACATCATAATACATATAAATAAGTGTTGTTAGATTTAAGTTAGAAAGATTAGATTAGTTTTTTCAAACAAGCTTGGTGTTCACCAAAACAAGTTCTAGTTTTTACAAGTTTTATAAGTATAATAAGATAGCAACTATACAAGGAATTGAACAAGGATTTTGAGAAGTATTTTACCTTGATTATGAAGAGGAAAGTTGCTGAGATTAAAGTATGATATGAGAGTATTCAAGTGTGTGTTTTTAGTTTAAGAAAATGTGGAGTAAAAATGAGTTAAAATGGTCCTTATTTATAAGCTTATAATTTTGGCTTTTAGTGAAAATATCTAAGATAAGTTAAATTGTATTAAGTCATGCATGACATATTAAATTGATTAGGTCATGGATGACATATTACACAAATAATTGCAGATTTCTATTGGTATATACCAATAGTAAATACTTCTAGACGCTGTGTATAATACGGGTAAAAATACCGTATGAATGCGAGTAGAATTCTTGAGAAAATTGAACGGAAATATGAGTATAGCTATCCTTTATATGTATTGGTATATTATAAAGTGTATTCAATACTTGTAAGGATGTATTTACACTCGTAATAAATTATATGTAAATACATTTTAACATAAGTTAATTACGTCATTTAAATAGTAATATATATATTGTTTGAAAACTCTTTAAATTAGTAGTATGAAAAAATATATATATAATACTTTGTTAATATACTTAATGAGATATTTAATTATCATATTTTCAAGTTAAATATATATAAATCCATATATATACACAATAATTAAATAATTAAACAATTAAACAATTAAATCAAGTTATGACGTTCGTGAATCGTCGGAATAAAAGGGTGACCAAAAGCTTGTGTAAAACTCTTTTTGGAGGTTCAAGATTTATTAAAATTCATTACTTATCAAGTCAGAATTATATAAAGATTAAGTTTAAATTTGGTCAGAAATTTCCGGGTCGTCACAGTACCTACCCGTTAAAGAAATTTCGTCACGAAATTTGATCGAGGTCGTCATGGCTAACAATAAGAATGTTATTATGACGAATATAAGTTGATTCATAGGGTTTTATCATGATTGACAAATATCGATAAAATAATTCGATTACTCGAAACGTATGAGTGAAGCTATCGTAAAAGAGTGAAATGAGAAAATAGGGATTCGTCTTATCTTTTGACGTCAACACGGTTGATCTCTGGATTAAAGAAAATCTTTGTAATCTATATAAGATTTGATTCTTCGGCGATTAAGAAAATTATGATCCTCTTCGATTTAATGCAATAATCTGTCTCGATTTCTCTGTCGGATATTTTACTATAAATCAGCCTCCTATGTTTCCTTATTTCCACATCTCCCATCTTTTATACTTTCTTCCTTTCTTCATACTTCCAAAACATTCATCAATATGCTCCATCCACTTTTAGTTCTTGATATATTCTTGACTATCACATCTGTCATTCTTCTTTTTCATCTTCCATCGGAGGAATCCGTTAATTTCTACTATGCTCTTGGGTTTATAGTGTTCTTAGTTTTCCCGTGTCTTTATATTGCTATATGCATCGATATACACGGTTTGTAATTTCTGCGTTGTCTTCGTGCTTATATTTTTCCTTATATTTTGGAGTTTCATGCTTCCGTCTTCTTTTCCCAACTTCAAGTCAAGCGAATAATGGTCTAGAATTCATAGATATGAAATTCAGAATGAACATAGCTTATGCTCTAAGAGAGAAATTGTAATAGCATAATTTGACTTGTGAAATTACCAGAATCCAAAGGAAAAGATAGAACTATCAATAGAATATGTTCTTCATATGTTTAGAGATTAGATTGAATGTAAGAGTCATGTAACATGGCACATGATGACGTTATGGTCTGTGAATCATTACGTTCCATTTAGAAACTCAGCATGACTTACTGTAATATAATCACGTTGATCAAGTGTCATTATATTATACTAACTCATGCTTCAGTTCCCAACATTACTTCAAAAACATTCATACTTTACACTCAGAGGTTTCAGATATTTAGAAACTAAAACAGTTTTCTTTATGATGTGATACAGATAACGCGAAGGAATAAATGATTTCAGATAAGAATGGTTATGAAAATATCTTCAGAAATATGAAGGATATTTATAATGGAAGATACGATGATATCATAGAATATTTAAGATAAGAGGATGATGAAGAATATTGTCCGCAAGGGTTTTAGAGTAAGGAGCAAGGTATTTGCTAAGGATTTTAGCAGACACCGAATCATTTAGATTCTTTGAAGGTAGATTTCGTCCTTGTGATTTGTCTACAGCCTCCTTCAGGGTTTGCTTAATCCGTTTTCCAGTTCCAAACATTCTCTTTTTCTGTGCTTTACTAACACAATATTCTTTATCATCAACTTTTGACTGTTACGGTTGTCTACAGTTTCTGCTGCTTCATTCAGCTTTTTCAAAACTTCATAGTACTGATTCGTAGGCTGAAGTTCTATTCCGGATTTCAGAATTATAATTCCAGGAAATAACGTTATATGTATATGCAGAAATGATGTGAGATTCAAGAATAATTATTGATGCTTCCTGGGGTTTGGTATGACAATTATTATTACAAGATGTAGATGGGTACATGACAAGGTTTTATAGTGATCTTTCAGAGATATTTAAGTCAAAGAGCAATAAAGTTGCTGGTAAGCTTACTACTAATGTGGTGGAATATAAAAGGTTCCCCAGTAACGATGGTGAAAAGACAACGTATATATCAAGGTTATAATAAGGCTACTCTGGATGAAAATTCGAAGTTGTCTTTTTGGAGCTGTGATAAAATTCGCTATTTTGAAAAGGGATTGTAAAGTTATTTTGGGTAATAATAATGCTAAAGGATCTGACACGGATACGTGTTGAACCTTTGCTTAGGTTCAAGTGTCCTCCGAATGCATATCTATATGCATATATTCTTCGTATGTATCGTGTGATTGGTTCATTCTCTCGATTATTCCTTAGTTGAGATGTTTTCAAGAATTTTGAAGGGTTTAGACGCAGGTTGTCATCATCAATATCCGTATAATGAATTCGTCGTGAATCTTGAATGATACGAATATCTTTATGAGTTCTGTGAATGAAAGTGATGTTCTAGTATAGTTTGAATTTAAAGTATGATTTTGAAGGATGTAGGAATTTAAGATTGATGGCACTTCTTAAATCTTGACTTGGATTTTGATCTGTCAAAATCAGAATATGTAATTGAATTGGTATGGAAAATGGTTGTCTTGAATTTTGTGAAATGATGTATATTGCTATGAAAGGAGAGAGTATAATTAACGATTGTCGAAACATCATTGAAAATGTACAGTGTAACATATTAATGTGAACTTAAGTATTTCTCGGGTATTACCTACCCGTTAAAATAAAATTTCACAAGTAATATTTTGTACAAAAGAATTTTTATTACAGTCTTTATGAAAATATATGTATGTATATTTTCTTCAGATGTCTAACAACCCGTCCTAATCCATCTGGACGAATACATTACATTTGGTTACATCGCGAGGTTCTTGACCTCTATATGATACATTTTACAAACATTGCATTCGTTTTTAAAAGACAAACTTTCATTTCATCAAAAGTTGGCGGCATGCATACCATTTCATAATATATCCAACTATAATTAACTTAGTAATAATCTTGATGAACTCAATGACTCGAATGCAACGTCTTTTGAAATATGCCATGAATGACTCCAAGTAATATCTCTAATATGAGCAAATGCACAGCAGAAGATTTCTTTCATATCTGAGAATAAACATGCTTTCAAGTGTCAACCAAAAGGTTGGTGAGTTCATTAGTTTATCATAAACATTTATTTTCATCATTTTAATAGACCACAAGATTTTCATTTCTTATAAATATACGTCCCATGCATAGAGACAAAAATAATCATTCATATGGTGAACATCTGATAACCGACCTTAACAAGGTGCATATAGAATATCCCCTATCATTCCGGGACTCCCTTCGGACATGATAAATTCGAAGTACTAAAGCATCCGGTACTTTGGATGGGGCTTGTTGGGCCCGATAGATCTATCTTTAGGATTCGCGTCAATTAGGGTGTCTGTTCCCTAATTCTTAGATTACCAGACTAAAAAGGGGCATATTCGGTTTAATAATCCAGCCATATAATGTAGTTTTAAATACTTGTGTCTATTTCATCAAACATTTATAAAAGCAGCGCATGTATTCTCAGTCCCAAAAATATATATTGCAAAAGTATTTAAAAAGGGAGCAAATGAAACTCACCATACTGTATTTTGTAGTAAAAATACATATGACGACATTTAATAAGTGTAGGGTTGGCCTTGGATTCACGAACCTATATTGTTCATATATATATTAAAACACATAATTGTAATCGAACAACTTTATATTTATTTTGTTATGTATTAAGATTAATATTCTGATATATATTTTATTAATACTTATAATTTTAATATGATAGTATTTTTAATAAATTCGATTTATGTTAAAACGTAAATGAACAAAAGGTATTTTATTAGTAAAAGTAGTATACTTATTATATATACTTCTATATATCTCATGTTTGTATTTAACTTATATCTATCCTTTTAATTTAAAACCATAACAATATATAGTTATATTTTATATACAATATACATTTAAAACTAAAGTTATAGTTAATAATAATAATAATAATAATAATAATAATAATAATAATAATAATAATAATAATAATAATAATAATAATAATAATAATAATAATAATGTTAATAAGTATACTACCTTAAAAAAATGGCTTCCAAAATAATGTCGCAGTCCGGGCTCGAACCCGAGACCCCTCCTTTAAGCGACACAACACCAAACCACTGCACCATTGATTTCTTTCTGTTTTAATTCATACCGGAATTCTATTTATGCAACGTTTATATCTGTCTTCTTTATCAAGATCATAATCATAATTACATCATAACATAATCATCTTTACTTATTCATCGTCATCATCATCGAGCTCATTTTATGATCATCATCATCTGGCTATCCATTATCATCATCATCTTATTAACTTAACCACCTCATAATCATAATCACAATTTTATCATTGTCGCCATTATTATCTTATCTTAACGAAGCATCATCATAATCATCTCATACATAATCACTATTAATCCTATATTATCATCTTCAATATCATCATCGAAATCGTTATTTCATGGCATCAACATCCACTCATCAACTTAATCATTATTACCTGTATCATCAAATACCCTCACTGTAGTGACCCAACAGAAATCATGACAGCCCAATCTAAACGAAACACGGCCCAAAAATGTAAAGAAGAACTCTACGGCCCAATAACAAAAGAATAGAACACGACCCATAAATGATGTACTTAGGATTCGAAATTGAAAAAAAAAAATGAAAGTCGTTCCACTGGTTTACTTTATTGATAGTTAAATCCCACTTGCCCATTATTATTCATTCTTTAATCAATACCATTATCTCAACAGCTCATCACTCTTATAATTTAATTATCACCATTGCTTATTATATAGAACGGGATTGGAAATAATCTTTACTCTTTCTCGTTGCTGTAACAGGAAAACATATATTTTTGAAAGTTTGAGTAATGGTGGTGAAGGTTTTGTTGACGGTGGTGGTTATGTAAACGAAACAGAAAATTTAAATTGGTTTGATGGAGCTACGATGGTGATGATTGGTGTTGAAAAGGTGGGTGATTGTATGTACGAATAGAAATCGAAAAGAATTTGTGTATGTGGTTATCGTGGATGATGATAAGGGAACGGGTTAATGGTGGTCAAAGGTGATCGAATAATACCAAAAGAAATAGAAACTTACATAAGTTGTAGCAACCATGATGGGTTGTGGTGATTTGTACAGGAAGAAAAGAGATAGCAGTCGCAACAGTAAAGTTTGATAGTTGAAGATAGTCGATCAAGGTTTAACGAGTTTAAAGGATTTGTGTTTTGGGGTTTCTTCGACAGGAAGAAAAAGAAACGGAAAATAAGCAGTGAGCAGCAGCTATTTAAAGTTAAAGTGGAGTGGTGTGTAATGACCCAGAATTTTTCGACCAAATTATACTTATGAGATTAATATTTACATAAATTAAACCATACCAACATGATAAGCAATCCAAATTGTTGAGACTTATGTTTTTGAAAAGAGTTTTACACAACGTTTGACCGTCCAATATGACCGATGATATCACGAACTATATAACATACGATAATTATACGTTTGTGTATATATATGTATTTATATATATTTAACATGATCTAAGGATGGTTTAACATCTCATTGTGTACTAATGACAATGAGTTATAAGTATATTTTGAAACTACTAACTTAAGTTTTCAAAACGATAACTATACGTAACATTCTTTGATATATATACTTATAATCTATAATGCTTATACATGTATCGTATATATAATGTATTTAATCACTTTTTAAGGACTTAAATACATAAAACAATATAAGTATATTCACAAAAGATAGCTATATTTGAATTCTCGTTCCGTTTCCTCAAGATTTCTATACGTATATCTAGGGTATATGTACCCGTATCATACCCAGCTTCTATACATATTTACTATTGGTATATACACATCAAATCAATATCCTAATCAACATTATTACTGCCCTAGATATGAGGTAACTAGGATTTGTCAAGTAGTATGAATTATTAGTAAGAAAACAAAATTAGGAATCCTTTTCTTTCTTTATAAACTAAAAACGTTTTTATAAATGAACACCATTTCTTCACTCCATTTTCTCATACCTACACCCTCATTTCTCTCTCAAAATACTCCTAACTTCATACTTGATCATCTCCAAGCATTTTCCCCATCATTTAGCTTCAATTACAAGCCTTAAACACCATAAGAAAACTCTTTCAAGAACATATCAAAATAACCACCCATTTGAAGAAGTTTACTTCCAACCTTTTGATCTAACTCCACCACTCTTTGATTCCAAGATTATTTCTTATCTTTTGCAGTAACTTTGTCCAAGTAACTTGAGGTAGTAACCTTGTTCATAATCTTATTCAATTCATATTCATATAGCTATCTTATTTTGTGGTATAAAATTTTAACAACAAGAACATAGTTTGAATGATTTCAAACTTGTTCGCAAACTAAATAGATCCTTCTAACTTGACTTTTAAAACACTTCAAGACCTATAATATATCATAATGATATGCTAACCTAACAAGATATAACTTGGTTTTACAAAGAACATCTTAAAAACTGAATCTACGTCGTCGGAGTGCAACCGGGGGCTGTTTTGGGTTGGATAATTAAAAACCATCTTGAACTTTGAAATGGAAGTTCATGTTCTGGAAAAATGATATTTCTTATGAATATATTAACACATAAAAATTTCATGGTTTAACTCAAAGTGTAAGTATTTTTAGAAAAATGATCATTAAATGTTGTTTTTATGATGGAAAATGATCACTTTCATAAGTTTCACCAAAGTTTGACCTATAACCTATGATTTCGAATACAAACTAAGGTATTTTCAGTTCATATTCTTAAAATTTGACTTGATCCAAGGAATTTGCAAGTTGAACCAACAAAAACGGAGTTGTAATGAAGAAACTACGACTAAAACAAGATTGGGTATCCGAAGCTAGTTTAGCTACGAAAATATTTGGAGAAAAAGTAAATTAATCATATCTTTTCTAATTAATACGATATTTTATATATAATTACTTATGATTTGATTTTATATATTTCAGGACCACCCGTAAACAACACGAGAAGATTAATCATAAGACCTCATGATTGTACGCAACACGTTATTTGACAACACGGTACTTTATGTACGCAACACGTCATTTGACAACATGGTACCATGGGTCGAGATTAATTCTAATCAATATGAATACGATGGGGTCTTTATTTATTTTATTTAAGCAACTAATTGTGGACCACTGATATCGGACTGCTAACTACGGACTAAGAAAATATTAAAGGTATTAAAAGTATATATATATGTAACGATTACTTAAAAAGAAAATATGTTGATATATTATATATATGGTTATGTTCGTGATATCTATAGAAGACCAAGTCGAATTAAATACCTTCAAGGTAAAAGTGAGTTTCATTTGCTCCATTTTAATTGCTTTTGCAATATATATTTTTGGGCTGAGAATACATGCGCTGCTTTTATAAATGTTTACAAAATAGACACAAGTACTTAAAAATATATTCTACGTTGAGTTGTACCACTGGCATATTTCCCTGTAGCTTGGTAACTACTATTTACATGGGTATTGTAAACGCGAATCCTATTGATAGATCTATCGGGCCTGACAACCCCAACCGGACTGGACGACCAGTATTCAACGGTTGCACAGTACTTAGTTTTGGTGACTACACTTGGTACGGTGTAGTGAGATTTCATAATAAAGGGAATATGCGACGTTGATTAAATGTTAAGTATGGTTACCAAGTGCTCAACCACTTAGAATGCTTTACATACACTTCCGAGTGTATTATGTTTATGATTATAAAATCTTGTGGTCTATTAACATATTGAAATGATTGTCATGATAAACCTATGAACTCACCAACCTTTTGGTTGACACTTTAAAGCATGTTTATTCTCAGGTACGAATTAAGTCTTCCGCTGTGCATTTGCTCAATATAAGGGCATTACTTGGAGCAGATCATCGCAATGGGACCAAATATTGATGACTTCGTCCAGGTGGATTAGGACAGGTCCTTTCAGTTGGTATCAGAGCGGTGGTCGTAGCGAACCAGGTCTTGCATTAGTGTGTCTAACTAGTAGTTGTTAGGATGCATTAATGAGTCTGGACTTCGACCGTGTCTACATGTCAAAAGTTTTGCTTATCATTTCTAGTCGGAAATCATCTGCTTATCATCCTTAGGAAATTACCTGCTTATCATTCATAAATCTAGACACGTTTTACTGCATTTACTGCATTGATAGTGTATAGACGAATTCTTATCTTAGCATATCTGTTATTGCGAACTTTGAATGATATCTTTTCAAAGATTCTCCGTAATTTACGGGATTTTGGTATTATATATACATATGTAAATTATGTATTGAAGAGTACCAAATCTAACTCCTATAATCTATTCCATACCAAAAATTCATTTTCCCCATTATACAAGATGGATTCCACATCTAGTTCGAATTCTTCAGATTCCGACAGTTATGCCGATATGGATTTCCATTCGGGCTCCTAAAGCAGCGTCACCGGAATGGATCAACCAATTTCCCATCATCTATTCTGGATGAATTGGGGATGGGTTCGTAATATACTAAATCACTGGAGACAAGAAGAAGGTGATCCATTCCATCCACCAAATTGCCCTCTTGGCGATGAACCTGAAGCACTTACCGGCGAACCTATTTGAAACACCATTTTCTCTCTCATTTCTAGAGTATCTCGTCACGATTATATACTATCCCATATTACAAATCTTGTTCATTCGCTCGCTCCAACCGCCAATCATCCCGGTGTACTAGCAGAAGTTAACGAACTTCGCGCTCGCGTGACGGCTTTGGAGAACATGGTGCGAAGGTTGCAAACACCAGCAGCAGCACCAGCAGCATAATCAGCACCACCATCAATAACATCAACAATACCATCATCACCACTAACAAACAACATCCGCATCACACATCTCGACATCATAATCTGTTCCACAAACATCAACATCATACGCACCATAGATACCAAGGAGTACCAACAATAATGAACGATGAAGTATTGATCCATAACTTCATTGATATTCTGCGAAGAATATGTGGTTTCAAAAAGTTTTAGAGATTTCTTATTCTAGCTCAAACCGAAAAGCAAATGAGATTAATATCATATTAACTCATTAAATTCATGATTTCATCTGAAGAAAATATATATGTATATATGTTTTCATAAAGATTGTAATTAAAAGTTCTTTTGTACAAAATATTAATGGTGAAATTTTTTTTTTTAACGGGTAGGTAATACTCGAGGAATAATTAGATTTTATCTTAATAAGTTACATTGTACATTCGTCGAAGCTGATTCAACAGTCATTTACTATCCTACTTACAACCACCGATATACGTATCCGTTCACCGCAGAATAACCATTTTCATTCAATTTCATATTTGGATTTTGACTTCCCAGAATTCAACAAGTGGCATATGAAGAAAACATATGACAAAATAAAATCTGTTAGAAACAAACAAATTAACTATGAAAAATTTTGTTAAGAATCCACGCTAACTGTTCCAGCTAACTGTTCCTAGCTAACTGATTACATTTTATTTATCGCAGTTTATTTATCGCAATTTAATTATCGCACTTTTATTTATCATCATTTAATTTCTGTAATTATTTTACGCACTTTAAATATCGGGACACGTATACAATGTTTTGACATATCATATCGACGCATCTATATATATTATTTGGAATCACCATAGACACTCTATATGCAGTAATGATCGAGTTCTCTATACAGGGTTGAGGTTGATTCTACAATAATATATATAGTTTGAGTTGTGATCGAGTCTGAGACGTATACGGGTCACGACACGTATTAATTAATTCGTATATTATATATTAAACTATATATGAATTATTGGACTGTTACTGTTAACTATCGACTGTGGACTAATGACATTGGACAATTAAAATGAATTAAAATATTGATTATAACATATGAAACTAAACATTTCTTTAAGATTGCCACTTGATTTCATCTTAAACCTCATTGTATCTCGACGATTACAATCAGCGTTCAAATCTATCATGATTCTTAAAAACACCTCAATCGAGAGGATAAACCAACCGTACTTCATCTACGGAAGAAAAGATTGATGCATATAGTTATGCACCTGAAAAACCCTCGGAAACTGAGTAAACATTTGACACGTATCTGTTCTAGTTCCTTTGACATTGTTATTATCGAAGATCGTTTTGCAATCCCTTTCCAAAGTAGCTAATTTTGTCACAGCTCCAGCAAGTCAACTCCTACTTTTCATCCGAAACAACTTTATTATAACCGCGATATATATGCGTTCTCTTTATTGTTACCGGGGAACCTTTTATATTCCACAATATTACCATCAGCGATTAATCATTCTAAAAACACAATTCTCCTGAAACTACCTCGGTTTGATAACCGATGACCCAGATCAGTTAACTTTGAAAATGCTGACGAAGCAACATGTTGTAGATGATCTTAATGGCTAAAAGTTTGATGATAAAGAAAGGAGTGTTAGGAATGCTCGATAGAAAATTTAGTACCGAAAAGCGGATTATGCGAAACTATAAAGAAAGCCGTGGACAAATCATAAAAAATAAGTTTGCCTTCAAAGAATCCAAATGATTCTGTGCCTGCTGAAATCGTTAGCAAACATCTTATTTCTCATTCTAAACCTTCACAGACAAATCTTCTTCATCATCCATTGATATTAGAAATTCTAAGATATTCTCGTATGTTCTATTATAAATATCCTCCATATTTCTGGCGATATTTTCACAACTATTCTTATCTGAGATCATTTATCTCTCCGTAATATCTGCAACATAAAAGAAACTGTGTTAGTTTCTAAATTTTGAAACCTTCGAGTTTAAAATATGAATGTTTTGAAGTAGTGTTGGGAACTGAAGCATGGATTAGTATAATATAATGACACTTGATCAACGTCATTATATTACAGTAAGTCATGCTGAGTTTCTAATGAAGCATGCTGATTCACAGTACCGTCATCATGTGCCATTTACACGACTCTTACATTCTATCTAATCTCTAAACATATCAAGAGAATATTTTTCTGGATGACTCGGTCTTCTCCAGGGTATTCTGGTAATTTAACAAATCAAAATCGTTCTATTACCATTTTCTTCTTAGAGCATTAGCTATGTTCATTCTGAATTTCATATCTACGAATTCCGGACCATTACTCGCTTGACTCGAAGTCGGGAAGAGAAAACGAAAGCATGAAGCTCCGAAAAATAATGAAGAATATAAACTCCGATAATAACCCCGAAATTACAAACCGTATATATCGATGCAGATAGCAATATACATGGGAGAATTAGAAACACTATAAACACAAGAGTATAGTAGAAGTAAATAGATTCTTCTGGTGGTAGATGAAAAAGAAGAATGACAGATATAAAAATTAGGAGTATATCAAGAATCAGGACTGGATGGAGCATATTGATGAATGCTTTAAAGTTAGAATCAAGGGAGAAAGAATAGAAGGTGTGAGTCGTGGAAAATAAGGAAACGAAGGGGTGAATTTATAGTGAAATATCTGACAGAGCAATCGAAACAGATTATTGCATATAATCAAAGAAGATCCTGATTTCCTTAATCACCAAAGAACCAAATCTTATTACGTAAGATTCTCTTTAAATCCCTTAAATCCCAGAAATCAATCATAACTACGTCATCGGTTAAGACGAATATATTTTACTCATCTCACTCTTTTACGATAGTCTCATTTATATTCTTTGCATAATCGAATCGTTTTATCTACATTACTCAATGATGATAAAACTCCATTATCACCTTATATTTGTCATGAAAACCTTCTTATTGTTATCCATAACAACCTCTATCAAATTTCGGGGATGAAATTTCTTTAACGGGTAGGTACTGTAATGACCCAGAATTTTTCGACCAAATTATACTTATGAGATTAATATTTACATAAATTAAACCATACCAACATGATAAGCAATCCAAATTGTTGAGACTTATGTTTTTGAAAAGAGTTTTACACAATGTTTGACCGTCCAATATGACCGATGATATCACGAACTATATAACATACGATAATTATACGTTTGTGTATATATATGTATTTATATATATTTAACATGATCTAAGGATGGTTTAACATCTCATTGTGTACTAATGACAATGAGTTATAAGTATATTTTGAAACTACCAACTTAAGTTTTCAAAACGATAACTATACGTAACATTCTTTGATATATATACTTATAATCTATAATGCTTATACATGTATCGTATATATAATGTATTTAATCACTTTTTAAGGACTTAAATACATAAAACAATATAAGTATATTCACAAAAGATAGCTATATTTGAATTCTCGTTCCGTTTCCTCAAGATTTCTATACGTATATCTAGGGTATATGTACCCGTATCATACCCAGCTTCTATACATATTTCCTATTGGTATATACACATCAAATCAATATCCTAATCAACATTATTACTGCCCTAGATATGAGGTAACTAGGATTTGTCAAGTAGTATGAATTATTAGTAAGAAAACAAAATTAGGAATCCTTTTCTTTCTTTATAAACTAAAAACGTTTTTATAAATGAACACCATTTCTTTACTCCATTTTCTCATACCTACACCCTCATTTCTCTCTCAAAATACTCCTAACTTCATACTTGATTATCTCCAAGCATTTTCCCCATCATTTAGCTTCAATTACAAGCCTTAAACACCATAAGAAAACTCTTTCAAGAACATATCAAAATAACCACCCATTTGAAGAAGTTTACTTCCAACCTTTTGATCTAACTCCACCACTCTTTGATTCCAAGATTATTTCTTATCTTTTGCAGTAACTTTGTCCAAGTAACTTGAGATAGTAACCTTGTTCATAATCTTATTCAATTCATATTCATATAGCTATCTTATTTTGTGGTATAAAATTTTAACAACAAGAACATAGTTTGAATGATTTCAAACTTGTTCGCAAACTAAATAGATCCTTCTAACTTGACTTTTAAAACACTTCAAGACCTGTAATATATCATAATGATATGCTAACCTAACAAGATATAACTTGGTTTTACAAAGAACATCTTAAAAACTGAATCTACGTCGTCGGAGTGCAACCGGGGGCTGTTTTGGGTTGGATAATTAAAAACCATCTTGAACTTTGAAATGGAAGTTCATGTTCTGGAAAAATGATATTTCTTATGAATATATTTACACATAAAAATTTCATGGTTTAACTCAAAGTGTAAGTATTTTTAGAAAAATGATCATTAAATGTTGTTTTTATGATGGAAAATGATCACTTTCATAAGTTTCACCAAAGTTTGACCTATAACCTATGATTTCGAATACAAACTAAGGTATTTTCAGTTCATATTCTTAAAATTTGACTCGATCCAAGGAAGTGGCAAGTTGAACCAACAAAAACGGAGTTGTAATGAAGAAACTACGACTAAAACAAGATTGGGTATCCGAAGCTAGTTTAGCTACGAAAATATTTGGAGAAAAAGTAAATTAATCATATCTTTTCTAATTAATATGATATTTTATATATAATTACTTATGATTTGATTTTATATATTTCAGGACCACCCGTAAACAACATTAGAAGATTAATCATAAGACCTCATGATTGTACGCAACACGTTATTTGACAACACGGTACTTTATGTACGCAACACGTCATTTGACAACATGGTACCATGGGTCGAGATTAATTCTAATCAATACGAATACGATGGGGTCTTTATTTATTTTATTTAAGCAACTAATTGTGGACCACTGATATCGGACTGCTAACTACGGACTAAGAAAATATTAAAGGTATTAAAAGTATATATATATGTAACGATTACTTAAAAAGAAAATATGTTGATATATTATATATATGGTTAGGTTCGTGATATCTATAGAAGACCAAGTCGAATTAAATACCTTCAAGGCAAAAGTGAGTTTCATTTGCTCCATTTTTAATTGCTTTTGCAATATATATTTTTGGGCTGAGAATACATGCGCTGCTTTTATAAATGTTTACAAAATAGACACAAGTACTTAAAAATATATTCTACGTTGAGTTGTACCACTGGCATATTTCCCTGTAGCTTGGTAACTACTATTTACATGGGTATTGTAAACGCGAATCCTGTTGATAGATCTATCGGGCCTGACAACCCCAACCGGACTGGACGACCAGTATTCAACGGTTGCACAGTACTTCGTTTTGGTGACTACACTTGGTACGGTGTAGTGAGATTTCATAATAAAGGGAATATGCGACGTTGATTAAATGTTAAGTATGGTTACCAAGTGCTCAACCACTTAGAATGCTTTACATACACTTCCGAGTGTATTATGTTTATGATTATAAAATCTTGTGGTCTATTAACATATTGAAATGATTGTCATGATAAACCTATGAACTCACCAACCTTTTGGTTGACACTTTAAAGCATGTTTATTCTCAGGTACGAATTAAGTCTTCCGCTGTGCATTTGCTCAATATAAGGGCATTACTTGGAGCAGATCATCGCAATGGGATCAAATGTTGATGACTTCGTCCAGGTGGATTAGGACAGGTTCTTTCATGGTGAGTCTTTTTGGTTAATACCTCAGCGAAAATAAAATCGAGAAGAAAAAGATATATAATGAGGTTTGTATTTTTCGAGGAGTAGCAGTAGTAAAACAATCGACTATGGTTCAATGGTAATGGTGAAGTGGTTGTGAACCATGGTTGTTTTGATGAATATAGTTATCGAGAATAAGTTCACTAAAGTGATGGTTTTTCAAATGAGATTAGGAGAGGAATTTAGAGAGAGAGAGAGAGAGAGAGAGATAGTGAAGAATATAGTGGCCGGAGTGGTGGTTGATGGGTTACGTTTGTAATTACAGTAAACGAGCAAGTGATTGTTGGTAGAAATCATGGTGATGTTCGAGTGGTGGTTTTAGAGTGGTGACAGTTGTTGCTCACGAAGAAGGAGAAAAAATAGGAGAGGGCTGAAGTTTTTGATCTTCTCTTATTTATTGAATGTAATAGATGCATATATAATGTAATTATATAATATAATATACAATAGTAATAATACTCTGTAAGAATCATTTGCAACACATATGTGGGGTGAAAGCACAGAGAAAAGGAAGAAAATTTATTAAAGTTGATATTGATATCTAACAGAATTTGGTTGTTTATGTGATTTTGGTTTCGACAAGTTCAAGATCCCAGACAGAAAGATACCATGATAAGCATGTAAAACAAATCTCATACTTTTATCATTTTCATTTTTAATTAAAACTAATAATTAATTAATAAATATATTAATAATAATATTGATAATGTTATTTACTAATAAAAATACTAATAATAATAATAATAATAATAATAATAATAATAATAATAATAATAATAATAATAATAATAATAATAATAATAATAATAATAATAATAATAATAATAGGATTAATAATATTACTAATAATATCAAAATAATACTTATTAATAAATAATATAATGATAAGAGTAATAAAAATAAAGATAGTAATAATTTTAATTAAAAAAAATAATTCTAAGTACTAATAATATTAATAATCATAATAATAACTATAATTTTAGTTTTTAATAATTTTAACATCTTTATTTTGATATTCATAACCTTTTAATTATAATTATAACAATAATAACAATGATAACATTAATAATACTAATATTGATATTAATATTAATAGTAATAATAAAAGTAGTAATGACATTATTATAACAACTATATTTTAACTTGCAATTTAATATATTAATATTACATATAATTAATTATGTAATATAACATATTATATAATAACCTATTTTGAGTGTTAATTTCTTATACATTAATATATATCACATTATACATATGATAATAATTATGTATAAAAATTATGTATATTTATATATATATATTTATTTATTTTAACAACAACCATATTATCCTGCATATTATTTTACTTAATTGATTTTAATGTTTAACTTGTATTTTATTATTTCAAATTATATTTCAAATTATCATGTATATATAAAGATATATACATACACACATATCTAATTACAAACAGTTGTTCGTGAATCGTCGAGAACATTCAAAGGTCAAATGAATATATGAAACAGTTCAAAATTTTTGAGACTAAATAATACAGACTTTACTTATCGTGTCGAAATCATATAAGGATTAAGTTTAAAATTAGCTGAAATTTTTCGGGTCGTCACAGTACCTACCCGTTAAAGAAATTTCGTCCCGAAATTTGAGTGTGGTAGTCATGGCTAATAATAAGAATGTTTTCATGACGAATATGAGTTGATAAATAAAGTTTTATCAATATTGAGTAATATTGATAAAATAATTCAATTATTTAAAGCGTACGAGTGAAGCTATCACAAAAGATTGAGATAGAGATTTAACTTTTGACGTAGTCACGGTGGATTTCTAGAATTCAAGGAATGAAAATCTTCGCAATCTATATAAGATTTGATTCTTCGGTAATTAAGGAAGTTTAGGATCATCTTTAATTAAATTCGGTAATCTGCCTCGATTTCTATGTCAGATATTTCACTATAAATTCACCTTCTTTGTTTCCTTATTGTCACCACTCTCATCCTACTTCAAGTCAAGCGAATAATGGTCCAAAATTCGTAGATACAGAGCTTCGAATGATTATAACGTTCTAAGCACAAAGGATCGTATTCTCATGTTTTGATTAGTTAAATTACCAGAATCACTGAGAATGGAACTATCAAGAATATAATTTCTTGATACGTTCAGAGATTAAGCAGAATGAAAGAGTTGTGTAACATGGCACATGATGATGGTATGATTTGTGAGTCATCATGTTTCATTAGAACTTCCAGCATGACTTACTGTAATATAATTACGTTGGCCAAACGTTATTATATTATACTAACTCATGCTCTAATTCTTAACACTTCTTCAGAATTCATTCATAATTTATACTTAGATGTTACAGAATATTGAAAACTAAAATAGTTTTCAATATGATGTAATACAGATAGCACGAAGAGGTACATAATTCCGGACAAGAATATCTATTAAAATATTCTCAGAAATATCGAAGGTATTTATGATGATATTTTGGAATTTCTAAGTTCGAAAGTTGATGAAGAAAAATTTTTCGCAAGATTTTAACATGTCTTCGGAGCAAGATATTCTCTAAAGATTTCATCAGATCCAGAATTACCTGGATTCTTTGAATATAGGGTTTGGTCCTTGTATTTGTCCTTGGTCTCCTTCATGGTTAGCTCAATCCGTTTTTCAGTACCAAATTTTTAATCGAGCGTTTCCAACACTCCATTCTTTATCATTAACCTATTGGCCATTTAGGTCATCTACAATTTTACTATTTCGTCTGCATTTAATGTTAATAATAATAATAATAATAATAATAATAATAATAATAATAATAATAATAATAATAATAATAATAATAATAATAATAATAAGTATACTACCTTAAAAAAATGGCTTCAAAAATAATGTCGCAGTCCGGGCTCGAACCCGAGACCCCTCCTTTAAGCGACACAACACCAAACTACTGCACCATTGATTTCTTTCTGTTTTAATTCATACCGGAATTCTATTTATGCAACGTTTATATCTGTCTTCTTTATCAAGATCATAATCATAATTACATCATAACATAATCATCTTTACTTATTCATCGTCATCATCATCGAGCTCATTTTATGATCATCATCATCAGGCTATCCATTATCATCATCATCTTATTAACTTAACCACCTCATAATCATAATCACAATTTTATCATTGTCGCCATTATTATCTAATCTTAACGAAGCATCATCATAATCATCTCATACATAATCACTATTAATCTTATATTATCATCTTCAATATCATCATTGAAATCGTTATTTCATGGCATCAACATCCACTCATCAACTTAATCATTATTACCTGTATCATCAAATACCCTCACTGTAGTGATGTGACGACCCGAGAATTTCCGACCAAATTTAAACTTGATCTTTATATGATTCCGACACGATAAGCAAAGTCTATAATATTGAGTTTCAAAATTTTTGAACTATTTTAAGAAATGATTTGACTTTGACTACTCCCGACGATCCATGAACCTTTGAATTGTAAAAATGTATACATAAATGATTATATATAATAAATAAAATATATTAACGAACTATTATGTGAGTAAAGACAACTTAAAATAACTAAAACTTGTTATTTTATATAGAGTATTTGAACACAAATGATTTCAAAAATAAGTTGACAATATTAACAAAGTATTAGATGCTATACTCTGAGATTATTGTTTCAATATATATATATATATATATATATATATATATATATATATATATATATATATATATATATATATATATATATATATATATATATATATATATATATATATATATATTAATTATTTACTTGGTATTCATAACATAATTAACTATGTAACAGTGGAAATATATATATATATATATATATATATATATATATATATATATATATATATATATATATATATATATATATATATATATATATATATACATGATTGATATACATAATTATTGATTTATACATTATAATAGATATATAAAAAGTATAGATATTAAATATTCAAAATATGTTGTTATATATATCATGTAATTATTAAATATTACAAGACTAATAAATTGTAATACTAATATATGTAATTACAAGTTAAAGATATAAATATTATACTAATAATACTACGACTACTTCAGATATTAAAATCGGTATTATTAATTAATATTTTTTTATATATAACATATAGATATGAAGTTTGATATACATAAATTGTTATATTATTCTTATTATCATTAATTGGTATTAATAGCATTATTATTAATACAATTTTTATTATTATTTTTATTATTGTTATTAATATATTAATTATTAATATATATTAAATATGAAATATATTACATAAAATCTAGTATGAATGAACCCCATATCTGCTTTTCCTCTTTTTATTCTCTGATTGGGATTTTGTCGACAAATCTTTGCTAACAGACAAGCTTCATCGAATCTATTACTGTATTAAACCCTCAATTACACTCCATATTATACCTAATTCATTTTAAAGAGAGACAAATTCTAAGAACCCACTTAATACCCCTGTACGCGACTACATTTCACCAAAATTCGATTTCGTATGAATTTTCAAAATTTAAAAATACTGGAGTGTTATGAATCCTTCGCTCAAACTATCTGCAAAAGATCATATCCCAATTCTTTTTATTGATTACGAATTTTTGGAGTCAAACTTATAAAATAAAAAGTTAAACGGATGAGTAAAGATTGAATTGCAGAGTTATAGGGTGTTTTTGTTAAAATTAACGATTCCTTTGGTTTCTAATAGGTAAATGCAAACTCTTTTGTGTTATGATCTTCATCAATAATATTACAAAAATTGAACAGCGAATTTTTTTTTTTTTAAACTCAGCGAACTGCAGCAGCAGAATATGATGTGATTTTTTTTTATTTTCTTTGTTATTTTTTTTATTAATAGGAATTAACAATTACGAGCGTTTATTTTTTATATGAAATCCTAAAAAAAAAAAAAATCAAATCGTTGTATTGATAATTGATGTCCTGGTCGATGAAATTGTTGGAGTATAGGATGAACACTGACAAGAGGGTAAATAAATAAGGGACTGATAAAATTTCAGAAAAAATAAGGATAGCTGGATGGTTATGGAGTGTTGTGGTTAATCAGGTGATCAGGGGTTCGAATCTGGGCATCTGTAATTATTTTTGGAACAAATTCTTTTTAAGGTAGTCTTCATGTAATTACTAATTAGTATTATTATTATCTATTATTAATAATTATTATTATGATTATTACTATTATGATTATTATTGTTATTATCATTAAGTTGAATATTATCATTATTAGTAATAATATAATTACTAGTATTATTAATTTATACTTATTATTATTAGTATAATGATTACTACTAAATATTATTATTATTGTTACTAGTATTGATAATTTTAGATATTATTATTATCACTACTAATATAAGTAGCAAAAGAAAGAAAGATTATCATTTACTAATTCTTATGATGATTATAGTACAAACATGATTATTATTATGATTGTTATAAAATTGGTTATAACTTTAAATTATAGGAATTATATATATAGGTTACAAATTTAACACGATGTTATGATAAAATTTATTATTACTAACACTGTTATTATCATTATCATTATATTATCAAGGTAAAGTATCATTATATTTTAAAATTTTCAAATTTATTACTCTTATTAAAACTATCATTAGCTGTAAAATTAATATTTTTACTGTTATAACTATTAATATCATTATTATTATCATTAATAGAATTATTAACATTATCATCTTATTAGTAATATTTAGTATTATAATTATTATCATTTTTTGAAAGGACCCATTCATATACATTATAAACGATTCACAATAGTTGATTACATCGCGAGGTATTTGACCTCTATATGATACATTTTACAAACATTGCATTCGTTTTTAAAAGACAAACTTTCTTTACAACGAAAGTTGACGGCATGCACACCATTTGATAATACATCCAACTATAATTGACATAATAATAATCTTGATGAACTCAATGACTCGAATGCAACGTCTTTCAAAATATGCCATGAATGACTCCAAGTAATATCCTTAAAATGAGCTAATGCACAGCGAAAGATTTCTTTAATACCTGAGAATAAACATGCTTTAAAGTGTCAACCAAAAGGTTGGTGAGTTCATAGGTTTATCATAACAATCATTTTAATATATTAATAGACCACAAGATTTCCGTTTATAAATATATGTACACTCGCAAGTGTATAAAAGTATTCTATAAGTTGTAGGCACCCGGTAACAAGCCTTAAAGTTCATGTTTTACCCTCTGAAGTACACCAGATCAGGTGTGTTTAAAATAACCTCGAAGTACTAAAGCATCCCATAGTCAGGATGGGGTTTGTCAGGCCCAATAGATCTATCTTTAGGATTCGCGCCTACCGTACATAGACAAGTAGTTTAATGTTACCAAGCTAAGGGTATATTTCTGGTTTAAACCCACGTAGAATTAGTTTTAGTACTTGTGCCTATTTCGTAAAACATTTATAAAAACAGCGCATGTATTCTCAGTCCCAAAAATATATATAAAAGGGAGCAAATGAAACTCACCATACTGTATTTCGTAGTAAAAATACATATAACGTCATTTAACAAGTGCAAGGTTGGCCTCGGATTCACGAACCTATATTAATTATATATATTTATATGTTGGTCAATATTTGTCTAACAATTTTTGGTCAAGTCATAGTGTACCACAATCCTAATGCTCGAGACTAATATGCAAAAGTCAACAAAAGTCAACTTGACCCAAAATGACTTCTAAAATTTATACGTGTTTATTATATAACTTAACTATAGTCGTTTTATATATTTAAATATATTTATTAGATTTTATAATAATAAACGTCATTTATTAATAAAAATTTATATTAACGTTTATATATGATAAAATATACTTTTATATATCTTAAGTAGTAAAATTTATAAAGTTCACTTAATATCGTAAAACTATAGTGGTAAGTATTATTAATGTAATTATATTACGCGTGGTGAAAAATATCTTTGTATCCCCTATTTATTTGATAAAATAATATTGATCATAATAATAATAAGTAAACGTTGTATTATTTTGTAATAATAATTATTATTATTCTATAAAAAATAACAATATTTATATTTACTAAAAATGGTATTATGATAAAATGATAATACTAACATAATAGTAATAATGATATTTTATAATAACAATGATATTTCTATTAAAATAATAACGATGATAGTAATAATAATCATTTTAACAATAATACTAAAATTCAGTTGACTATAACTTCTAATCCGTTCATCGAAACCATTCGATATCTAAATGAAAAGTTCTTAATTTTTCGCTAGCTTTCCAATGACATGCATATCATATACCCTATCTCAGTAGCATATGTATCTAATTCAGGATTCAACAAACCTATCTAAGGACAATATCGAATGTACAAGCATGCATAATCCTATATACTCGAGCACTAGTTAGGGATACACTATTGATATATAAAAGTTAAGTTATGAGTGCTCACGTATCAATATTGAGATTCAATATTGCAGGAAAGTACGTAGACGCAACGGAGATGATAAACACTAGATTGACCTCACGAGCATACCCATGAACCATACCCATCACCTCCATAGCTATAACCCATAATTTCCTTAGCTTCGACTCATTCAAAAAAACTATTTTGAAATCACTCGGACATCACTCCGTCGTAATATTTTATGTATACTAATAATATCTTGAAATAATACAGAGCAAATATATATATATATATATATATATATATATATATATATATATATATATATATATATATATATATATATATATATATAATCGATTGAGAGAGTTTAGAGAAATATATTTTCAAGTTTCTATGAAATAATGAAACCTATTGAATTCTATTTATAATAGATTTTTGAATTATTAAAGTGAATTATTAAAGTATGAATTATTAAAGTAAATTATTAAAGTATGAATTATTAAAATGAATTATTAAAGTATGAATTATTAAAGTGAATTATTAAAGTATGAATTATTAAAGTGAATTATTAAAGTATGAATTATTAAAGTGAATTATTAAAGTGAATTATTAAAGTATAAATTATTAAAGTGAATTATTAAAGTTAAAGTAAAGTAAAAGTAAAGTAAAGGTAAAGTTAAAGTATAGTAAAAGTATAAAAACTATGTATGTATAATACGCGTATAAATATATATAATATTAATTTAAATCGTTATATATATTTAATGAAATAAAATATAAATATCGTTATATTTATTATACTGGTTAAGTAATGAGTTATCAAAAGTGATTCTAGATATTTATAAAAGTTATATACGTTTTAATAATAAAGTTCTTTTTAAACTGAAAACGTTTTTGTACGTTTGAAAATAGATTAATATAATATTATGGAAACCAATTCTCCACTAGCTTTTGTCTAACTTTCGTAAATGACACTATTTATTTTTATTTATAAATAGCTTTACAAATTATTCCGAATATCGTTAAGAGGAATAGATTTTCTCAAATCATAGTGGACCTCTCAACAGAGACTTGTAATCATAATTCAATGTTTCTGATAATTCAATCATTTAATATATATATATATATATTTTTTAATTTCGTCGATAATCATATTGAAACAAATACGTTCATATAAATCATTATACGTTTAAATACTTTGTTGACATTTTCAATTTATAACATATACACATATACATACATATTCATAAATGTTCATTTAATGGTTCGTGAATCATTGGAATTTGGTAGAGGTTTAAATGAATGTATAAACAAAGTTTAAAATCCTTGAGATTTAACTTAGCAAACATTGCTTATCGTGTCAGAATAATATAAAGATAAAGTTTAAATTTAGTCGGAAATTTCCGGGACGTCACAGTACCTACCCGTTAAAGAAATTTCGTCCCCGAAATTTGATAGAGGTCGTTATGGCTAACAATGAGAATGTTATTATGACGTAACGATTATGAAGTTTTATCATGTCTAAGAAGTATGGATAAAATAATTCGATTACTCGAAGCGTATGAGGGAAGTTATCGTAAATGAAGGAAATAAGATTATAGTGATTCGTCATATCTTTTGACATCATCACATCTGATCTCCGAATTTAAAGAAAATCTTTGTAATCTATGTTGGATTTGATGCTTCGGTGATTAAGGAGATTATGATTCTCTTCGAATTAATACGATAATTCATCTTGATTTCTCTGTCGGGTATTTCACTATAAATCCACCTCCTTCATTTCCTTACAACTCACACCTTCTATTCTTTCTCCCTCAACTCATATTTTAAAGTATTTGTCAATATGCTTCATCCAATACTGATTCTCGATATACTCCTCACTTTCATATCTGTCGTTCTTCTTTTTCATCTGCCTCCGGAAGAATCTATTTACTTCTACTATACTCTCGGTTTTATAGTGTTTTTAGTTCTTCTGTGTCTTTATATTACTATATGCATCGATATATACGGTTTATAATTTTTGGGTGGTTGTTGGATTTTATATCTTCCCTTATATTTCAAAGCCCCTGCTTTTGTCTTCTATAATCATTGACATCCACAGTTAATGCTCCCTTCTATTTGCTGCGATTTATACTCCAATTTCTATTTTGGAGTTTTGTCCTTTCGTTTCTTCTTCTTGCGATTAATCAACGTTTGTAATGGTCCAGTATTCGCAGATATGAATTTCAGAATGAACATAGTTAATGTTCTAAGAAGGAAATGGTAATGGCACGATCTTGATTTGTTAATTTACCAGAATACCCTAAAAAGACCGAATCATCAAGAAAATATATTCTTAATATTTTTAGAGATTAAATAGAATACAAGAGTCGTGTAACATGTAACATGATGACGGCATGGTCTGTGAATCGTCATGTCCCATTAGAAACTCAGCATGACTTACTGTAATATAATCACGTTGATCAAGTGTCATTATATTATACTAACTCATGCTTCAGTTCCCAACACTACTTCAAAACATTCATAATTTAAACTCGAAAGTTTATAGAATATAGAAACTAATAGTTTCTTATATGATGTAACACTGATAGCGTAAAGAGATAAATGACTTCAGATAAGATTAGTTGTGAAAATATCTTCAGAAATATTGCGGATATTTATAATGAAAGATATGATAATATCTTAGAATTTCTAATATTGATGGATGATGATGAAGATTTTTCTGTAAAGGTTTAGAATAAAGAGTAAGGTATTCGTTAATGACTTTAGCAGACACTTAATCATTTGGATTCTTTGAAGGCAGATTTAGTCTTTGTGATTTGTCCACAGCCTCCTTCATAGTCTGTTCAATCAGTTTTTCAGTTCCAAACCTTCTCTTTTTCTCAGCTTTACCACCTTACTATTCTTTGTCATCAAACTTTTTACTGTTAAGATCGTTTACAGTTTTTGATGCTTCGTCAGCATTTCAAGAACTAGTTTGCAGTTCAAAATATTTTTCAGAACTTCACATTCAAAGTATGTAAGTCCATGAGATAGACGTTTTACGTACACATATAACTGTTGGCGTAGACATGATGCGAGATTTCAAAATACTGGTTATTGTTTTCCGATGATTCGTATGACAATTCTCGTTACAAGATGCGAATGAGTAAATAATGTTATTTCAATAAATATAATGATTTTTCGAAAAGTCAAAGATAATTGAAGTTGTTGGTAAGTTTATTGCTAAGGTGGCGAGATATGAAAGGTCCCCAGTAACGATGACGAAAGGGCAACGTATCTATCGAGGTTATAATAAGACTAGTCTGACTGAAAAATCGAAGTTGACTTGCTGGAGCTGTGACAAAACTGTCTACTTTGAAAAGGAATTGAAAAGTCATTTTAGCTAATAAATGACAAAGGGTCTGACACGGATACGCGTCGAACTATGATTTTGGCTTCGAGAGCTTTTTAGGTACATAAATGTGGGTAATATGTGGTTGGATCATCATCTAGATTGTTCATTGTTTGAAGTGTCTTCGAAAACTTCGGAGAGTTTGAACACAGTTTGTAATCGTTAATATACATATGATGTTCTAACACAGTTTTGAAGTCAAAGTATAGCTTTGAAAGATGTAGGAATCTAAGAGTGATGTTTTCTGTTAAATCATGACTTGGATTTTGATTTGTCAAAATCAGAATGCGTAATCAAATTTGGGTGAGAATGGTTGTTTTGATTACTATACAAGAATGTATATTGTTGTGAGATTTTGGGAGTATAGTTGATGATTTGTTTAATCAGATTCGAAAAATGTAACATATTAATTGTGAATTTATATATCTCTCGGGTATTACCTACCCGTTAAAAAAAATTTCACAATTAATATTTTGTACAACAGAATTTTATTACAGTCTTTATGAAGATATATATGTGCATATTTTCTTCAGATGCAACATAGATTTAATGAGTTAATATTAAATTAAACTCATTTGATTTACGGTTGAAACTAGAACCGAATAATCCCTAAAGACTTTAGAAATTACATAACTTTTACGGAGTATTTATTCAATAAAATTGAAATTATGAATTAATACTTCGTTATTTGTTGGTGTTTGTAACCCTTGCACCATATTCTCTAAAGCCACTACTCGAGCGCGAAGCTCGTTGACTTCTTCTATTACACCGGGGTGATTGTCGGTTCGGACGAGTGGATAAATAAAATCTAGAATTTGATGTAGTATATAATTGTGACGAGATACTCTGGAAATGAGAGAGAAAATGGTGTTTTGGACCGGTTCGCCGGTAAGTGCTTCAGGTTCATTGCCAAGAGGCCAATGTGGTGGATGGAAGGGATCACCTTCTTCTTGTCTCCAATTATTGAGGAGGCTACGAACCTATCCCCAATTCATCCAGAATAGATGATGGCTAATTGGTTGATCCATTTCGGTCACACTGCTTTCGGAGTTTGAGTGGGATTCCATATCGGAATTCGAGGGACTTGAACTAATGACGAATTCTATTTTGTTCGATTGAATAAAGGATTTTTCGATATGAAATGATTTTTCGGCTATCGGGTGGTATTCTAATTACATAGAATATCTATATATATAGCGCAAAAGATTTTGTAGATTACGGAGGAATTTACGGGATATGTCAGGCAAAGTTTACAGTAACAGATACGCTAAGATATGGATTAGCAGATATGCTAAGATATGAATTTTGTCTATACACTATTCATGCAATCAATGCAGTAAGATGTGTCTAGACTAAGAATGATAAGCAGGCAATTTCCGGCAAAAATGATAAGCAAAACTTTTGACATGCAGACACGGTCGAAGTCCAGGCTCACTAATGCATCCTAACGACTATCAGTTAGACACACTAATGCAGACCTGGTTCGCTAAGACCACCACTCTGATACCAACTGAAAGGACCCGTTCATATACATTATAAACGATTCACAATAGTTGATTACATCGCGAGGTATTTGACCTCTATATGATACATTTTACAAACATTGCATTCGTTTTTAAAAGACAAACTTTCTTTACAACGAAAGTTAATGGCATGCACACCATTTGATAATACATCCAACTATAATTGACATAATAATAATCTTGATGAACTCAATGACTCGAATGCAACGTCTTTCAAAATATGCCATGAATGACTCCAAGTAATATCCTTAAAATGAGCTAATGCACAGCTGAAGATTTCTTTAATACCTGAGAATAAACATGCTTTAAAGTGTCAACCAAAAGGTTGGTGAGTTCATAGGTTTATCATAACAATCATTTTAATATATTAATAGACCACAAGATTTTCGTTTATAAATATATGTACACTCGCAAGTGTATAAAAGTATTCTATAAGTTGTAGGCACCCGGTAACAAGCCTTAAAGTTCATGTTTTACCCTCTGAAGTACACCAGATCAGGTGTGTTTAAAATAACCTCGAAGTACTAAAGCATCCCATAGTCAGGATGGGGTTTGTCAGGCCCAATAGATCTATCTTTAGGATTCGCGCCTACCGTACATAGACAAGTAGTTTAATGTTACCAAGCTAAGGGTATATTTCTGGTTTAAACCCACGTAGAATTAGTTTTAGTACTTGTGCCTATTTCGTAAAACATTTATAAAAACAGCGCATGTATTCTCAGTCCCAAAAATATATATAAAAGGGAGCAAATGAAACTCACCATACTGTATTTCGTAGTAAAAATACATATAACGTCATTTAACAAGTGCAAGGTTGGCCTCGGATTCACGAACCTATATTAATTATATATATTTATATGTTGGTCAATATTTGTCTAACAATTTTTGGTCAAGTCATAGTGTACCACAATCCTAATGCTCGAGACTAATATGCAAAAGTCAACAAAAGTCAACTTAACCCAAAATGACTTCTAAAATTTATACGTGTTTATTATATAACTTAACTATAGTCGTTTTATATATTTAAATATATTTATTAGATTTTATAATAATAAAAGTCATTTATTAATAAAAATTTATATTAACGTTTATATATGATAAAATATACTTTTATATATCTTAAGTAGTAAAATTTATAAAGTTCACTTAATATCGTAAAACTATAGTGGTAAGTATTATTAATGTAATTATATTACGCGTGGTGAAAAATATCTTTGTATCCCCTATTTATTTGATAAAATAATATTGATCATAATAATAATAAGTAAAAGTTGTATTATTTTGTAATAATAATTATTATTATTCTATAAAAAATAACAATATTTATATTTACTAAAAATGGTATTATGATAAAATGATAATACTAACATAATAGTAATAATGATATTTTATAATAACAATGATATTTCTATTAAAATAATAACGATGATAGTAATAATAATCATTTTAACAATAATACTAAAATTCAGTTGACTATAACTTCTAATCCGTTCATCGAAACCATTCGATATCTAAATGAAAAGTTCTTAATTTTTCGCTAGCTTTCCAATGACATGCATATCATATACCATATCTCAGTAGCATATGTATCTAATTCAGGATTCAACAAACCTATCTAAGGACAATATCGAATGTACAAGCATGCATAATCCTATATACTCGAGCACTAGTTAGGGATACACTATTGATATATAAAAGTTAAGTTATGAGTGCTCACGTATCAATATTGAGATTCAATATTGCAGGAAAGTACGTAGACGCAACGGAGATGATAAACACTAGATTGACCTCGAGCATACCCATGAACCATACCCATCACCTCCATAGCTATAACCCATAATTTCCTTAGCTTCGACTCATTCAAAAAAACTATTTTGAAATCACTCGGACATCACTCCGTCGTAATATTTTATGTATACTAATAATATCTTGAAATAATACAGAGCAAATATATATATATGTAAATCGATTGAGAGAGTTTAGAGAAATATATTTTCAAGTTTCTATGAAATAATGAAACCTATTGAATTCTATTTATAATAGATTTTTGAATTATTAAAGTGAATTATTAAAGTATGAATTATTAATGTGAATTATTAAAGTATGAATTATTAAAATGAATTATTAAAGTATGAATTATTAAAGTGAATTATTAAAGTATAAATTATTAAAGTGAATTATTAAAGTATGAATTATTAAAGTGAATTATTAAAGTGAATTATTAAAGTATAAATTATTAAAGTGAATTATTAAAGTTAAAGTAAAGTAAAAGTAAAGTAAAGGTAAAGTTAAAGTATAGTAAAAGTATAAAAACTATGTATGTATAATACGCGTATAAATAAATATAATATTAATTTAAATCGTTATATATATTTAATGAAATAAAATATAAATATCGTTATATTTATTATACTGGTTAAGTAATGAGTTATCAAAAGTGATTCTAGATATTTATAAAAGTTATATACGTTTTAATAATAAAGTTCTTTTTAAACTGAAAACGTTTTTGTACGTTTGAAAATAGATTAATAGAATATTATGGAAACTAATTCTCAACTAGCTTTTGTCTAACTTTCGTAAATGACATTATTTATTTTTATTTATAAATAGCTTTACAAATTATTCTGAATATCGTTAAGAGGAATAGATTTTCTCAAATCATAGTGGACCTCTCAACAGAGACTTGTAATCATAATTCAATGTTTCTGATAATTCAATCATTTAATATATATATTTTATTTTTAATTTCGTCGATAATCATATTGAAACAAATACGTTCATATAAATCATTATACGTTTAAATACTTTGTTGACATTTTCAATTTATAACATATACACATATACATACATATTCATAAATGTTCATTTAATGGTTCGTGAATCATTGGAATTTGGTCGAGGTTTAAATGAATGTATAAACAAAGTTTAAAATCCTTGAGATTTAACTTAGCAAACATTGCTTATCGTGTCAGAATAATATAAAGATAAAGTTTAAATTTAGTCAGAAATTTCCGGGACGTCACATTTTTATCACTATTAATATTATTTTGATTACTATCATGACTAGTATACAAATGATATATATACATATATATATTAAAAATATAGTTAATACATATAACATAACAAAGATTAATATTTTTATAACAAAATGAATATAAGAAATATATATATATATATTATTAATATAAAAAGGATATAAAAAAAATTTATATACATTTGTTCGATTTCAACTATGTATATTAATAAATATATAAATGATATAGGTTCGTGAATCCGAGGCCAACTCTGCATTGTTCAGTATAGTCATATGTATTTTTACTACAAAATACAATAGGTGAGTTTCATTTGCTCCCTTTTTAATTGCTTTTGCAATATATATTTTTGGGCTGAGAATACATGCGCTGCTTTTATAAATGCTTTACGAAATAGAGACAAGTGATCAAAAATGATATTCTGCGGATTGATGTGCTAGGTAATTTAGTTACATGTTATAAGAGCATGTAAGCGCGAATCCTAAAGATAGATCTATCGGGCTTAACACCCCCATCCTGTTGGCTGCACTAGACATAAGAACTAGTGGGTGGATGTTTAGTACTTCGAGGATTATTTATACACTTGCGAGTGTACGTATCCATCTTTGCGAAGATGACTTATTATATTATTGTTAAGGTTGGTTACTGAGGCCTCAACATAAGCAGAATGGTTTTATACACTTGCGAGTGTACATATATTTATAAATGGAAATCTTGTGGTCTATTAATATATTGAAATGATTGATATGATAAACCTATGAACTCACCAACCTTTTGGTTGACACTTTTAAGCATGTTTATTCTCAGGTACAAATTAAGTCTTTCGCTGTGCATTTGCTCATTTTAAAGATATTACATGGAGTCGTTCAAGACATATAGAGGTCTGTACCTCGCAATGGAACCAGTTGTTGAAGACTTCGTCCAGGTGGATTAGGACGGGTCATTTCAGTTGGTATCAGAGCAGTGATCTTAGCGATCCAGGTCTTGCATTAGTGTGTCTAACTGATAGTCGTTAGGATGCATTAATGAGTCTGGACTTCGACCGTGTCTGCATGTCAAAAGTTTTGCTTATCATTTAGTGTCGAAAATTATTTGCTTATCATCCTTAAATTCTAGACACGTCTTACTGCCTCTATTATATAGACAGTGTATAGGTAAATTCATATCTTAGCATATCTGTTATTGTTACCTTTGCTTGACAGCTTCCGTAGATTCCTCCGTAACTTATGGGATTTTAGTATTATATATGCATATGTAAATTATGTATTGCAGGGTACTAATCCACATCCTATAATCTATTTCTTATCAAAAATCCTTCATCTGATCGTACGAGATGAATCCCTCAACCAGTTCGAATCCCTCGGATTCCGACAGCTATTTCAATATGGAGTTTCACCTAAGCTCCGAAAGCGGTGGCACCAGAATGAATCAATCAATCAGCCATCTCCAATTCTTCTGATGGGTTCGTAGTCGATTTAATTAAAGGAGACGCAAAGAAGGCGATCCTTTTCACCAACCAAATTTACCTCTTGGCGATGAACCTGAAGCACTTATCAGCGAACCAGTCCGAAACACTATTTTCACCCTCATTCCCTGGATATCTCGCCATGATTATATACTATCTCAAATTCTGAGCCTTATTCATCCGCTCGTTCCGACCGACAATCATCCCGGAATAATGGAAGAAGTCAACGAGCTTCGCGCCCGAGTTGTAGCCTTGAAAAATATGGTGCAAAACGTACCAGCTTCAGCAACATCAACGGCACCAATAGTACCATCAACATCAATACCAGTACCATCAACAATCCATGCCTCAATATCTCATTCTGTACCTCGAGTATAATCATCGTTCTACGTATCATTCTACATCAATTATCTTCGCTCATCATGACGATTATGTAATCTCTAATGTTTTAGAGATTATATATTCTTGTTCTAACGGTAAATCAAATGACTTTAATATCATATTAACTCATTAATTCCAAGATTACACCTGAAGAAAATGTATATGTATATATATTTTCATAAAGATTGTAATTGAAAAATTCCTTTGTACAAACTGTTAATGGTTAAAATATTTTAACGGGTAGGTAAAACCCGAGGAATATTTAGATTTCACATTAATAAGTTATATTGTGCATTCTTCGAATCTGATTCAACGGTCGTTTACTATCCTACTTACATCAACTGATATACAAATCCGTTCACCACAGAATAACCATATTCATCCAATTTCATATTTGGATTTTGATTTATCAGAATCCAACAAGTGGCGTAATGAAGAAAATATTTGACAAAATAAAATTTGTTAGAAACAAACAAATTAACTATGAGGAATTTTGTTAAGAATTCACGCTAACTGTTCCTAGCTAATTGTTCCTAGCTAACTGATTACATTTTATTTATCGCAATTTAATTATCGCAACTTACCTTCTCGCAATTTCATTTATCGTCATTTAATTTATGTTATTTACTTTACGCACTTTATTTATCGTCATTTAATTTCTGTTATTTATTTTACGTACTTTAAATATCGGGACACGTATACAAGGTTTTGACATATCATATCGACGCATCTATATATATTATTTGGAATAACCATAGACACTCTATATGCAGTAATGCAGGAGTTAGCTATACAGGGTTGAGGTTGATTCTACAATAATATATATAGTTTGAGTTGTGATCGAGTCTGAGATGTATACGGGTCACGACACGTATTAATTAATTCGAATATAATATATTAAACTATATATGAATTACTGGACTGTTAACTGTGGACTATCGACTGTGGACTAATAACATTGGACAATTAAAAAGAATTAAAATATTGATTATAACATATGAAACTAAACAATTCTTCAAGTTTGCCACTTGATTTCATCTTAAACCTCATTGTATCTTGACGATTACAATATGCGTTCAAACCTTTCGTGATTCTTGAAAACACCTCAACCGAAATGATAAACCGATCGCACTTTACCTACGAAAGAAAAGGTTGATGCATATAGTTATGCACTTGAAAACACTCGGAACCTGAGTAAACGTTTAACACGTATCTGTGCTAGCTCCTTTGGCGTTGTTATTACCGAAAATAACTTTACAATCCCTCTTCAAAGTAGCCAATTTTGTCACAGTTCCAGCAAGTCAACTTCAACATTTCATTCGAAACAACCCTATTATAACCTTGATATATATGCGTGCTCTTTTATTGTTACCGGGAAACCATTTATATTCCACCATATTACCAGCAGACGTACCAGCAACCTCGTTACTTCTTGACTTAAATTTCTCTGATAAATCATGATATTTATTCATTGAAACCCTATCATATACTCATCCGCATCTTGTAACGAGAACTGACATACCAATTACCGGGAATCAGCAATCAGTACTTTGAAAACTCACAGTATATCTACATCAACAGTTATATGTATAACATTCATCTCTTAGAATTATGATCTTTCATTCTGAAATTCTGAAAAGCACTCAGTCTACAAATCAATACTCTGAATGTTGAAAAAGCTCAGAAAAGTTGGAACTGGAAAACGGATTGAGCTAACCACGAAGGAGACCAAGGACAAATACAAGGACCATACCCTATATTCAAAGAATCCAGATAATTCTAGATCCGAAGAAATCTTTAGAGAATATCTTGCTCCGAAGTCATGTTAAAATCTTGCGAAAAAATTTTCTTCATTAACCTTCGAACTTAGAAATTCCAAAGTATCATCATAAATACCTTCGATATTTCTGAGGATATTTTCAAAAATATTCTTGTCCGAAATTATCTACCTCTTCGTGTTTTCTGTATTTCATTATATTGGAAACTTCTGTAAAAATCTAAGTATAAATTATGAATGAATCGTGGAGAAGTGTTGGGAATTGAAGCATGGGTTAGTATAATATAATAACTCCCGACCAACGTGATTATATTATAGTAAGTCATGCTGAGTTTCTAATGGAACGTGATAAAGGATCACAGATCATACCTTTATTATGAACCATGTTACATAACTCTTTCATTCTACTTAACCTCTGAACATATCAAGAAAATATATTCTTGATAGTTCCATCCTCGGTGATTCTGGTAATTTGACAAATCAAATCGTGCTAATACATTCCTTTCTGCTTAGAACACTATAATCATTCGAAAACTTCATACCTACAAATTCTGGACCATTTTTTGCTTGATCTAAAGTTGGGAAGAGAAAACAAAAGCATGAAGCTTCAAACTATAAGGGAGAATATAAGCGCAACCATAACACAGAATTACAAACCGTGTATATCAATGCGTATAGCCATATAAAGACACGGGAGAATTAGAAATACTATAACCCCAAGGTAATAATAGAAGTGAATAGATTCCGCCGGTGGTAAATGGAAAAGAAGAATGACAGATACGATATTCAGAATAAGAACAAGAATCAGAACTGGATTAAGCATTGTTACAATTTTTAAATGTATGGATTAGGGAAGAAGTATAGGAATGGTGAGAATAATAAAACGGAAGAGGTCAATTTATAATGAAATTACCTGACAGAGCAATCGAGGCAGATCATCGCACTTAACTAAAAAGACCCTAATTTCCTCATTTATCGAAGAATCAGATCTTATAGATTTCTAAGATTTTCTTTTAAATCCCTTGAATTCCGGAATTCAAACGTGACTATGTCAAAAGTTAAGGCGAATCTCTATTCTTTATTCCACTCTTTTGAGGTTGCTTCAACTGTACGCTTTGAGTAATTGAATTATTTTATCCTTATTACTCAATAGTAATAAAACTCTATTTATCAGCTTATACGAGTCATGAAAACATTTTTATTGTTAGCCATGACAACCTCACTCAAATTTCGGGACGAAATTTCTTTAACGGGTAGGTACTGTGACGACCCGGGAATTTCCGACCAAATTTAAACTTGATCTTTATATGATTCCGACATGATAAGCAAAGTCTATAATATTGAGTTTCAAAATTTTTGAACTGTTTTAAGAAATGATTTGACTTTGACTACTCCCGACGATCCACGAACCTTTGAATTGTAAAAATGTGTACATAAATGATTATATATGTGAATGATTATATATAATAAATAAAATATATTAATGAACTATTATGTGAGTAAAGACAACTTAAAATAAATAAAACTTGTTATTTTATATAGAGTATTTGAACACAAATGATTTCGAAAAGAAGTTGACAATATTAACAAAGTATTAGATGCTATACTCTGAGATTATTGTTTCAATATATATATATATATATATATATATATATATATATATATATATATATATATTTTAATTATTTACTTGGTATTCATAACATAATTAAATATGTAACAGTGGAAATATATATATATATATATATATATATATATATATATATATATATATATATATATATATATATATATATATATATATATACATGATTGATATACATAATTATTGATTTATACATTATAATAGATATATAAAAAGTATAGATATTAAATATTTAAAATATGTTGTTATATATATCATGTAATTATTAAATATTACAAGACTAATAAATTGTAATACTAATATATGTAATTACAAGTTAAAGATATAAATATTATACTAATAATACTACGACTACTTCAGATATTAAAATCGGTATTATTAATTAATATTTTTTTATATATAACATATAGATATGAAGTTTGATATACATGAATTGTTATATTATTCTTATTATCATTAATTGGTATTATTAGCATTATTATTAATACAATTTTTATTATTATTTGTATTGTTGTTATTAATATATTAATTATTAATATATATTAAATATAAAATATATTACATAAAATCTAGTATGAATGAACCCCATATCTGCTTTTCCTCTTTTTATTCTCTGATTGGGATTTTGTCGACAAATCTTTGCTAACAGACAAGCTTCATCGAATTTGTTACTGTATTAAACCCTCAATTACACTCCGTATTATACCTAATTCATTTTAAAGAGAGACAAATTCTAAGAACCCACTTAATACCCATGTACGCGACTACTTTTCACCACAATTCGATTTCTTATGAATATTCAAAATTTAAAAATGCAGGAGTGTTATGAATCCTTCGCTCAAACTATCTGCAAAAGATCATATCCCAATTCTCTTTATTGATTATGAATTTTCAAAGTCAAACTTATAAAATAAAAAGTCAAACGGATGAGTAAAGATTGAATTGCAGAGTTATAGGGTGTTTTTGTTAAAATTAACAATTCCTTTGGTTTCTAATAGGTAAATGCAAACTCTTTCGTGTTATGATCTTCATCAATAATATTACAAAAATTGAAAAGCGAAATTTTTTTTTTTAAACTCAGTGAACTGCAGCAGCAGCATATGCTGTGATTTTTTTTATTTTCTTTGTTATTTTTTTTTGTTTGATTAATAGGAATTAACAATTACGAGCGTTTATTATTTTATGAAATCCTAAAAAAATCAAATCGTTGTATTGATAATTGATGTCATGGTCGATGAAGTTGTTGGAGTATAGGATGAACACTGACAAGAGTGTAAATAAATAAGGGACTGATAAAATTTCAGAAAAAACAAGGATAGCTGGATGGTTATGGAGTGTTGTGGGTAATCAGGTGATCAGGGGTTCAAATCTGGACATCTGTAATTATTTTTGGAACAAATTTCTTTTAAGGTAGTCTTCGTGTAATTACTAATTAGTATTATTATTACCTATTATTAATAATTATTATTATGATTATTACTGTTATGATTATTATTGTTATTATCATTAAGTTGAATATTATCATTATTAGTAATAATATAATTACTAGTATTATTAATTTATACTTATTATTATTAGTATAATGATTACTACTAAATATTATTATTATTGTTACTAGTATTGATAATTTTAGATATTATTATTAACACTACTAATATAAGTAGCAAAAGAAAGAAAGATTATCATTTACTAATTCTTATGATGATTATAGTACAAACATGATTATTATTATGATTGTTATAAAATTGGTTATAACTTTAAATTATAGGAATTATATATATAGGTTACAAATTTAACACGATGTTATGATAAAATTTATTATTACTAACACTGTTATTATCATTATCATAATACTATCAAGGTAAAGTATCATTATATTTTAAAATTTTCAAAGTTATTACTCTTATTAAAACTATCATTAGATGTAAAATTAATATTTTTACAGTTATAACTATTAATATCATTATTATTATCATTAATAGAATTATTAACATTATCATCTTATTAGTAATATTAAGTATTATAATTATTATCATTTTTATCACTATTAATATTATTTTGATAACTATCATGACTAGTATACAAATGATATATATACATATATATATTAAAAATATAGTTAATACATATAACATAACAAAGATTAATATTTTTATAACAAAATGAATATAAGAAATATATATATATTATTAATATAAAAAGGATATAAAAAAATTATATATACATTTGTTCGATTACAACTATGTATATTAATAAATATACAAATGATATAGGTTCGTGAATCCGAGGCCAACCCTGCATTGTTCAATATAGTCATATGTATTTCTACTACAAAATACATTAGGAGAGTTTCATTTGCTCCTTTTTTAATTGCTTTTGCAATATATATTTTTGAGCTGAGAATGCATGCGCTGCTTTTATAAATGATTTACGAATTAGAGACAAGTGATCAAAAATGATATTCTGCGGATTGATGTGCTAGGTAATTTAGTTACATGTTATAAGAGCATGTAAGCGCGAATCCTAAAGATAGATCTATCGGGCTTAACACCCCCATCTTGTAGGCTGCACTAGACATAAGAACTAGTGGGCGGATGTTTAGTACTTCGAGAATTATTTATACACTTGCGAGTGTACGTATCCATCTTTGCGAAGATGACTTATTATATTATTGTTAAGGTGGGTTACTGAGGCCTCAACATAAGCAGAATGGTTTTACACACTTGCGAGTGTACATATATTTATAAATGGAAATCTTGTGGTCTATTAATATATTGAAATGATTGATATGATAAATCTATGAACTCGCCAACCTTTTGGTTGACACTTTTAAGCATGTTTATTCTCAGGTACGAATTAAGTCTTCCGCTGTGCATTTGCTCATTTTAAAGATATTACATGGAGTCATTCAAGACATATAGAGGTCTGTACCTCGCAATGGAACCAGTTGTTGAAGACTTCGTCCAGGTGGATTAGGACGGGTCATTTCAAGTGACCCAACAGAAATCATGACAGCCCAATCTAAATGAAACACGGCCCAAAAATGTAAAGAAGAACTCCACGGCCCAATAACAAAAGAATAGAACACGACCCATAGATGATGTACTTAGGATTCGAAATTGAAACAAAAAAAAAATGAAAGTCGTTCCACTGATTTACTTTATTGATAGTTAAATCCCACTTGCCCATTATTAATCATTCTTTAATCAATACCATTATCTCAACAGCTCATCACTCATATAATTTAATTATCACCATTGCTTATTATATAGAACTGGATTGGAAAGAATCTTTACTCTTTCTCATTGCTGTAACAGGAAAAAATATATTTTCGAAAGTTTGAGTGATGGTTGTGAAGGTTTTGTTGACGGTGGTGGTTATGTAAACGAAACAGAAAATTTAAATTGGTTTGATGGAGCTACGGTGGTGATGATTGGTGTTGAAAAGGTGGGTGATTGTATGTACGAATAGAAACCGAAAAGAATTTGTGTATGTGGTTATCGTGGATGATGATAAGGGAACGAGTTAATGGTGGTCAAAGGTGATTGAATAATACCAAAAGAAACATAAACTTACGTAAGTTGTAGCAACCATGATGGGTTATGGTGATTTGTACAGGAAGAAAAGAGATAGCAGTCGCAGCAATAAAGTTTGATAGTTGAAGATAGTCGATCAAGGTTTAACGAGTTTAAAGGATTTGTGTTTTGGGGTTTCTTCGACAGAAAGAAAAAGAAACAGAAAATAAGCAGTGAGCAGCAGCTATTTAAAGTTAAAGTGGAGTGGTGAGTCTTTTTGGTTAATACCTCAGCGAAAAGAAAAACGAGAAGAAAAAGATATATAATGAGGTTTGTATTTTTTGAGGAGTAGCAGTAGTAAAACAATCTTTCACAACCCGAACTAATCCATCTGGACAACGTCCATATTGATTATGAACGAATTACAATAGTTGATAACATCGCGAGGTACTTGACCTCTATATGATACATTTTACAAACGTTGCATTTATTCTTAAAAGGCAATCTATCATTACATCGAGAATTGACATATTCACCCAACATTTCATAATAACCAAATGACCTAATCTGTCATTTACTAAATAATAGTCTCTAATGAACTTCAATGACTCGAATGCAACGTCCTTGTATCATGGCTTAAAGGGTCCCAAGTAGTATCCTTAACATGAGCTAATGCACAGCGGAAGTCTTAATTCATACATGAGAATAACATGCTTTAAAACGTCAACATAAAGTTGGTGAGATATATAGGTTTGTTGCTAGTAGCGTTATAATAATCCATGGAACACAAGATTTAAAGTTTATACATAATACACTCCTCGTGTATGAAAAGACGTTGAGCACTTGGTAACCATACTTAACTAAAAGCCACAGCAGCATACTCTTAAATAAACCCTACACCGTACCAGAATGTAGTAACGAAACGAAGTACTGTGCAACCGTTAAATGCTGGTCGTCCAGCCCGGTTGGGGATGTCAGCCCGATAGATCTATCAACAGGATTCGCGTTTACGCTCCTCACGTAATTAGCAGTTACCAAGTATAAAGAGATATGCCATGGTACAACTCAACGTAGAATTTAGTTTTATCACTTGTGTCCATAACGTAAATCATTCATAAAAACAGCGCATGTATTCTCAGCCCAAAATATTTAGAGTTTAAAAGGGATCTATATACTCACCTAATGTATTTTGTAGTAAAAATACATATAACACCATTGGTAACTTATAAGGTTGGCCTTCGATTCACGAACCTAATTAATTATATATTTATGTATTGATTAATATCTAATTAACAAATAAAATCAATTTACAGTGTACCTCAATCCTAATGCTCGAGACTAATATGCAAAAGTTAATAAGAATTCGTTTGACTCAAAAAGACTTCCAAAAACCTTTACAAAATTATAACCGTTTACATATATTTAAATATAACAAATTTTATAGTTTTAAAAATATTTTTACAAAATTGTATTATACTAAATGATTTCGAAATTCATTTATTAACAAATTAAACATATTATGTATTTATAAATATACTAAATGTTAACAATAATATTTCCATAATATTTTTTTAAAAAAAAAACTTTAAAATGTTAAAATGATAGTTTTTTTTTTTTTAATAATAATAATAGTATTCTTGTCAAAAATAATTCTTTTACTCAAACTAATAATTTTTAACCAAAAATAATAAATTGATAGTTTTATTAATTATAACGATCAAAATAATAATTTTATAGTTTTTGACAAAAATATTATTTATCTTTAATTAACATAATAATCATAATAATAATAATTATTATCTTAATAATAATAATAATAATAATAATGATAATAATAATTATTTTGATAATAATAATGATACTAATAATAATAACGATGATTTTAACGACGACGTAAAAATAAAAATATTCATTTTTGGTAATTTGTACAAAAGTTCAATTGATTATAACTTCAAATCCGTCCGTCGAATTCATTCGACACCTAAATGAAAAGTTTATAGTTTTTCGCCACCTTTTCAAAAACATATAATTCATATATCTTATTTTGACCGCAGGAGTAACTAATTCAGATTCTATCCTAATGTATATTTTGACAAAATAAATAAATAAACATGCTTGATCCTAAATTCTCGAGCACTAGTCAGGGATACACTAAAAGTAAATAAAAGTTTAGTTTAGAGTGCTCACGTATCAATATTGAGATTCAATATTGCAGGAAAGATATATAAACGTCACAGAGATAATAAACACTAGTTTGTCTCACGAGCAAAACCCTCGATCCATACCCATAACTTCCATAGTACTAACCCATATACTCCTTAATTCTATCCCATTTATCAAACCAGTTTTGGAACACTTGGGCAGAACTTCGTCATAGAATTTTGTATAAATTTGATACTAATAACTCTCCTAATTCGAAGATTTATAAAAATCTTGATTTTGATCTTGATATTAATAATAATAATAATAATATTAATAATAAGATTTTAAATTTTAATAAAGTAATAAAATAGATAATAATATTACGGAGTAAGGAAAAAGAGATAGATAGTTTTTGTGTGAAAGAAATCAAAGCACAAACACAGCCTTTTATAGCCACATCCTAAACATGGTCACCCACTAATCTCTATGGAATCCGATGTTTATTTTTATATATTAATATATTTAATTTTTATAATTATTCAATTATTATATTTTATTTACTTTTAGGGTAAAAATATAATTTTTACAAAAATTACTTTTACGTTGTCACTTGACCAATGTCCCGGGTCCGGTTTTCCAATCGAAGTTTCGTACGCTAAGAAAATTAACATTTTACGGTTTGGGACTCGTACCTTTATCAAAAAAAAAAATAATAATACATTTAAATTATGAGAATGATCCCACTAAAAATATAACATAGTGTTTTGAGCATTGTGGTCATTTCCTTGTATAAATCAAAGTTTAATTATTTTTCCAAAGTATAAATTCAAAACATTTTATATTATTTTATAAAATACCAAAAATATATTTAATAAACATGTTTTATTTAAATACCTATTTTATCACGGACCGTTAATGTTTACGAAATGACAAAAGTTTTCAAGAAAGAAAATTACGACTTTTAGAATAACGTTAAAACCTTTATTTTATTAAAACGACTCGTTAATATTTTGACAAAGACAGATTCAGATATTTATAAAATCTTATTATCTTTTACTCTCGCTGTTAAATATAATATTCTTATATTGAAACCTATTATTACATATCTAATACTTTGTTATCGTTAACTATAAATAAATATATAACACATATACACATAAACGTTCGTGAATCGTCAGGCTTGGTCAAAAGGGTAACTAATCTTCCAGATATAGATTTCAGACTTTCTAGACTCAACATTAGGGTTTTTGCTTATCGTGTCGGAAACATATAGAGATTAAGGTTTAAATTTAGTCAGAAATTTCCGGGTCGTTACAGTACCCACCCGTTAAAGAAATTTCGTCCCCGAAATTTGGTAGAGGTTGTCATAAATAACAATAGGAATGTTTTCATGACGAATATGATGTAACAACGGAGTTTTATCATTATTTATAGATGTAGATAAAACTTTTCGATCATGTGAAGCGTACGAGCGAAGCTATCACAAAAGAGAGTGAAATGAGTAATATGATATCGTTTTAACTGATGACGTGGTTATGATTGATTTTCGGAATTCACGAGATTTAAAGAAATTCTTTCGTAATAAGATTTGGTTCTTCGGCGATTCAGGAAACAGGATCTCCTTTGATTTAATGCGATAATTCTGTTGTGATTTCTTTGTCGGATATTTCACTATAAATTCACCCCTTCAATACATTATTTTCCATACCATCTATTCTTTCTTCCTCTACTCATTCCTTAATATGCTCCATCCAAATCCTGATTCTTATTATACTTCTAACTTTCATATCTTTCATTCTTCTCTTTCATCTGTCACCAGAAGAATCTATTCACTTTTATGATTTCCTTGGAATTATATTGTTTCTAATTTTCCCGTATCTTTACGTTGCAATACGTATTGATATACACGGTTTGTAGTTTCTGGGTGGTTGTTGGGTTTTATATCTTTCCTTATACTTCGATGTTATTGCTTTTGTTTTCTATAATCATTGTCATCCACAGTTAATGTTCTTTCCTAGTTGCTGCGATCTTTACTACAATTTTTATTTCAGAGCTTCATTCTTTTTCTTTTCCTCCTCTTGTGTTTAAGCGTCTCTTGTAATGGTCCGGAAAGGGTATTGGCATGATTTTGATTGGTCAAATTACCAGAATATTCCAGAAAATAGAACTATCAGGGTGATACGTTCTGATATGTTTGGAGATTGAATAGAATGTAAGAGCCGTGTAACATGGCACGTGATGATGGTAATGTGAATCATCACATTCCATTAGAAACTTAACATGGCTTAATGTAATATAATGAAGTTGATCAAGTTTCATTATATTATACTAATTCATGCATCAGTTTCCAACACTGCTTCAGAACATTCCTATTTTAAACTCGGAGGTTTCAGAATTTAGAAACTAACACAGTTTCTTTTATTTTGTAACGTAGATATTACGGAGAAATAAATATTCTCAGATAAGAATACTTATGAAAATATCTTCAGAATATTGAGGATATTTATAATGAAAGGCACAATGATATCGTAAATCTTCTATCATTGATGGATAACGAGGAAGATTTGTCTGCGAAGGTTTAGAATGAGGAGTAAGGTGTTTGCTAATGTTTTTAACAGGTACGGAATCATTTGGATCCTTTGAAGTCAGGTTTAGTTTTAACGATTTGTCCACGGTCTCCTTCATACTTTGCTCAATCCGTTTTTCAGTTCTCAACCTTCTCTTTTTCGGAGCTTTACCAATACACTGTACTATATCATCAAACTTTGACCGCTAAAGTCGTTTACAGTTTTTTTTTTTCTGCTTCATCAGCATTTCAAGAACTACTTCATAGTCCAGGGTGTTTTTCAGAAACTTCACCTTCGAAGTATGAATTTCTTAGAGATAAACGTTTTAGGTATAACTGAAGAAGTTCTGCGAGATTTTCAAAATACTGATTGCGGATTTTGCCAAAGATATAATGATCTGCTGGTACATCTGCTGATGATGTCGTGGAATATAAAAGGTTCTCCGGTGATAAAGGCGAAGGGACGAGGTATAAATATCGAGATTATAATAAGAGTAGTTTTACTGAGAAATCGAAGTGGAGCTGTGACAAAATTAGCTTCTTGGAAAGGAGTTGTAAGGTTGTTTTTGCTAATAAAGGATAAGGAATTCGACGCGAATACGTTTTAACTATATCTTTGGTTTCGAAAGTTTTTCAGGTGCATAACTGTATGCATAAATCTTTCTTTCGTAGACGAGGTGCGGCTGGTTCAACTTCTCGATCGAGGTGTTTTCAAAAATCATGAAAAGATTTTGAATGCGAATTGTAATCGCCAAGATACGAATGGGGTTTAGGATAAAATCAAGTGGCAAACTTGAAGATTAGTTTAGTTTCATATGTTATAATCAACATTTTAATTCATTTTACTTGTCCAAAGTTAACAGTCCAATAGTCCAATTGTCCAATGGTTCATATATAAGTTGGATATATAATATTCAAATTACTTAATACGTATCGTGACCCGTGTACCGGTCTCGGTGTCGATCACAACTCAAAGTATATATATATTTTGGAATCAACTCCGACCCTGTATAGCCAACTCCCACCTTCACATATAGAGTGTCTACGGTTGTTCCGAAATATATATATAGATGGGTCAATATGATAAGTCGAAACCTTGTATACGTGTCCCGTTATTTAAAGTGCATAAAATAAATAAATATATATCATGACCCATTATACAACGTGTTGTCTCAGAATTAATCCGACGTATTGTTGTACATGTGTCCCGACAGTAGTACAGTGCAGAAATTAAAATTGCGAGAATGTAAATTGCGATAAATTAAATGTTAATCAGTTAGCTGGGAACAGTTAGCCGGAACAGTTAGCGTGGAATCCTTAATAGATTTTCAATTAATTAATTCGTTTGTTTCTAACAAATTTTATTATATCCAATGTTTTCTTCATTATGCCACTTGTTGGATTCTGATAGGTCAAAATCCAAATATGAATTTTGAATGAAAATGGTTATTCTGGGGTGAGCGGATACGAATATCAGTGGTTGTAAGTAGGATAATAAATAATCGTTGAATCAGATTCGAAGAATGTACAGTGTAACTTATTAATGTGAATTCTAAATATTCCTCGGGTACTACCCACCCGTTAAAATATTTTCATCATTAACAGTTGTACGAAAGTATTTTTAATTACAATCTTTATGAAAATATACTTGCATATATATTTTCTTCAGATGTAATCATAGATTTAATGAGTCAATAAGATATTAAACTCATCAGGTTTATTGTTAATACAAGATTACATAATCTCTAAAGCATTAGAGATTACTTAATCGCCATATTGAACGAAGGTAATGAGGTAGAATGGTACGTAAATTGAAGATAATCGAGGTAGAACGATATGTAGAACGAAAATAAAGTGGATAGAGCGATACGTAGAACGGTGATTATACTCGAGGTGTAATTTGTGACGTTGAGATTCACGATGTGGTTGTGGTTTGAGGGTGATAAGGATACCATTGATGTTGATGATAGTAATGCTGTTGATGGTGCTGGTACTGAAGATTGCGATGTTGATGTTATTGGAGGTACTGGTTATGCTGCCAGTGCTGCCGCTGGTGTTTGTAACCTTCGCACCAGGTTCTCCAAGGCCGTCACACGAGCGCGTAGTTCGTTAACTTCTGCTAGTACACCGGGATGATTGGCGGTCGAAGCGAGCGGATGAACAAGATTCGTGATATGGGATATTATGTAATCGTGACGAGATACACTAGAAATGAGTGAGAAAATGGTGTTTCGAATAGGTTCGCCGGTAAGTGCTTCAGGTTCATCGCCAAGGGGTAATTGGATGGATGAAAATGATTTTCAATGTGAAATGATTTTCGGATGTCGGATGATATTCTAGCTATATAGAATATCTATGTACAATACCAAAGATTTCGTAAACTACAGAGGAATTTACGGCATATGTCAGGCAAGTCTACAGATACGCTAGGATATGAATTTTGTCTATACACTATCGATGCAATAAATGCAGTAAGACGTGTCTAGACTTAAGAATGATAAGCAGGAAACTCCTAAGGATGATAAGCAGATGATTTCCGACTAGAAATGATAAGCAAAACTTTTAACAGGCAGACACGGTCAAAGTCCAGACTCACTAATGCATCCTAACAACTACCAGTTAGACACACTAATGGGAGACCTGGTTCGCTAAGACCAACGCTCTGATACCAACTTTCACAACCCGAACTAATCCATCTGGACAACGTCCATATTGATTATGAACGAATTACAATAGTTGATAACATCGCGAGGTACTTGACCTCTATATGATACATTTTACAAACGTTGCATTTATTCTTAAAAGGCAATCTATCATTACATCGAGAATTGACATATTCACCCAACATTTCATAATAACCAAATGACCTAATCTGTCATTTACTAAATAATAGTCTCTAATGAACTTCAATGACTCGAATGCAACGTCCTTGTATCATGGCTTAAAGGGTCCCAAGTAGTATCCTTAACATGAGCTAATGCACAGCGGAAGTCTTAATTCATACATGAGAATAACATGCTTTAAAACGTCAACATAAAGTTGGTGAGATATATAGGTTTGTTGCTAGTAGCGTTATAATAATCCATGGAACACAAGATTTAAAGTTTATACATAATACACTCCTCGTGTATGAAAAGACGTTGAGCACTTGGTAACCATACTTAACTAAAAGCCACAGCAGCATACTCTTAAATAAACCCTACACCGTACCAGAATGTAGTAACGAAACGAAGTACTGTGCAACCGTTAAATGCTGGTCGTCCAGCCCGGTTGGGGATGTCAGCCCGATAGATCTATCAACAGGATTCGCGTTTACGCTCCTCACGTAATTAGCAGTTACCAAGTATAAAGAGATATGCCATGGTACAACTCAACGTAGAATTTAGTTTTATCACTTGTGTCCATAACGTAAATCATTCATAAAAACAGCGCATGTATTCTCAGCCCAAAATATTTAGAGTTTAAAAGGGATCTATATACTCACCTAATGTATTTTGTAGTAAAAATACATATAACATCATTGGTAACTTATAAGGTTGGCCTTCGATTCACGAAACCTAATTAATTATATATTTATGTATTGATTAATATCTAATTAACAAATAAAATCAATTTACAGTGTACCTCAATCCTAATGCTCGAGACTAATATGCAAAAGTTAATAAGAATTCGTTTGACTCAAAAAGACTTCCAAAAACCTTTACAAAATTATAACCGTTTACATATATTTAAATATAACAAATTTTATAGTTTTAAAAATATTTTTACAAAATTGTATTATACTAAATGATTTCGAAATTCATTTATTAACAAATTAAACATATTATGTATTTATAAATATACTAAATGTTAACAATAATATTTCCATAATATTTTTTTTAAAAAAAAACTTTAAAATGTTAAAATGATAGTTTTTTTTTTTTTAATAATAATAATAGTATTCTTGTCAAAAATAATTCTTTTACTCAAACTAATAATTTTTAACCAAAAATAATAAATTGATAGTTTTATTAATTATAACGATCAAAATAATAATTTTATAGTTTTTGACAAAAATATTATTTATCTTTAATTAACATAATAATCATAATAATAATAATTATTATCTTAATAATAATAATAATAATAATAATGATAATAATAATTATTTTGATAATAATAATGATACTAATAATAATAACGATGATTTTAACGACGACGTAAAAATAAAAATATTCATTTTTGGTAATTTGTACAAAAGTTCAATTGATTATAACTTCAAATCCGTCCGTCGAATTCATTCGACACCTAAATGAAAAGTTTATAGTTTTTCGCCACCTTTTCAAAAACATATAATTCATATATCTTATTTTGACCGCAGGAGTAACTAATTCAGATTCTATCCTAATGTATATTTTGACAAAATAAATAAATAAACATGCTTGATCCTAAATTCTCGAGCACTAGTCAGGGATACACTAAAAGTAAATAAAAGTTTAGTTTAGAGTGCTCACGTATCAATATTGAGATTCAATATTGCAGGAAAGATATATAAACGTCACAGAGATAATAAACACTAGTTTGTCTCACGAGCAAAACCCTCGATCCATACCCATAACTTCCATAGTACTAACCCATATACTCCTTAATTCTATCCCATTTATCAAACCAGTTTTGGAACACTTGGGCAGAACTTCGTCATAGAATTTTGTATAAATTTGATACTAATAACTCTCCTAATTCGAAGATTTATAAAAATCTTGATTTTGATCTTGATATTAATAATAATAATAATAATATTAATAATAAGATTTTAAATTTTAATAAAGTAATAAAATAGATAATAATATTACGGAGTAAGGAAAAAGAGATAGATAGTTTTTGTGTGAAAGAAATCAAAGCACAAACACAGCCTTTTATAGCCACATCCTAAACATGGTCACCCACTAATCTCTATGGAATCCGATGTTTATTTTTATATATTAATATATTTAATTTTTATAATTATTCAATTATTATATTTTATTTACTTTTAGGGTAAAAATATAATTTTTACAAAAATTACTTTTACGTTGTCACTTGACCAATGTCCCGGGTCCGGTTTTCCAATCGAAGTTTCGTACGCTAAGAAAATTAACATTTTACGGTTTGGGACTCGTACCTTTATCAAAAAAAAAAATAATAATACATTTAAATTATGAGAATGATCCCACTAAAAATATAACATAGTGTTTTGAGCATTGTGGTCATTTCCTTGTATAAATCAAAGTTTAATTATTTTTCCAAAGTATAAATTCAAAACGTTTTATATTATTTTATAAAATACCAAAAATATATTTAATAAACATGTTTTATTTAAATACCTATTTTATCACGGACCGTTAATGTTTACGAAATGACAAAAGTTTTCAAGAAAGAAAATTACGACTTTTAGAATAACGTTAAAACCTTTATTTTATTAAAACGACTCGTTAATATTTTGACAAAGACAGATTCAGATATTTATAAAATCTTATTATCTTTTACTCTCGCTGTTAAATATAATATTCTTATATTGAAACCTATTATTACATATCTAATACTTTGTTATCGTTAACTATAAATAAATATATAACACATATACACATAAACGTTCGTGAATCGTCAGGCTTGGTCAAAAGGGTAACTAATCTTCCAGATATAGATTTCAGACTTTCTAGACTCAACATTAGGGTTTTTGCTTATCGTGTCGGAAACATATAGAGATTAAGGTTTAAATTTAGTCAGAAATTTCCGGGTCGTTACACAATCGACTATGGTTCAATGGTAATGGTGAAGTGGTTGTGAACCATGGTTGTTTTGATGAATATAGTTGTCGAGAATAAGTTCACTAAAGTGATGGTTTTTCAAATGAAATTAGGAGAGGGATTTAGAGAGAGAGAGAGAGAGAGAGAGAGAGAGAGATAATGAAGAATATAGTGGCCGGAGTGGTGGTTGATGGGTTACGTTTGTAATTACAGTAAACGAGCAAGTGATTGTTGGTATAAGTCATGGTGATGTTCGAGTGGTGGTTTTAGAGTGGTGACAGTTGTTGCTCACGAAGAAGGAGAAAAAGTAGGAGAGGGCTGAAGTTTTTGATCTTCTCTTATTGATTGAATGTAATAGATGCATATATAATGTAATTATATAATATAATATACAATAGTAATAATACTCTATAAGAATCATTTGCAACACATATGTGGGGTGAAAGCACAGAGAAAAGGAAGAAAATTTATTAAAGTTGATATTGATATCTAACAGAATTTGGTTGTTTATGTGATTTTGGTTTCGACAAGTTCAAGATCCCAGACAGAAAGATACCATGATAAGCATGTAAAACAAATCTCATACTTTTATCATTTTCATTTTTAATTAAAACTAATAATTAATTAAAAATATATTAATAATAATATTGATAATGTTATTTACTAATAAAAATACTAATAATAATAATAATAATAATAATAATAATAATAATAATAATAATAATAATAATAATAATAATAATAATAATAATAATAATAATAATAATAATAGGATTAATAATATTACTAATAATATCAAAATAATACTTATTAATAAATAATATAATGATAAGAGTAATAAAAATAAAGATAGTAATAATTTTAATTAAAAATAATAATTCTTAGTACTAATAATATTAATAATCATAATAATAACTATAATTTTAGTTTTTAATCATTTTAACATCTTTATTTTGATATTCATAACCTTTTAATTATAATTATAACAATAATAACAATGATAACATTAATAATACTAATATTGATATTAATAATAATAGTAATAATAAATGTAGTAATGACATTATTATAACAACTATATTTTAACTTGCAATTTAATATATTAATATTACATATAATTAATTATGTAATATAACATATTATATAATAACCTATTTTGAGTGTTAATTTCTTATACATTAATATATATCACATTATATATATAATAATAATTATATATAAAAATTATGTATATTTATATATATAGATTTATTTATTTTAACAACAACCATATTATCTTGCATATTATTTTACTTAATTGATTTTAATGTTTAACTTGTATTTTATTATTTCAAATTATATTTCAAATTATCATGTGTGTGTGTATATATATATATATATATATATATATATATATATATATATATATATATATATATATATATATATATATATATATATATATATATATATACATACACACATATCTAATTACAAACAGTTGTTCGTGAATCGTCGAGAACATTCGAATGTCAAATGAATATATGAAAAGGTTCAAAATTTTTGAGACTCAATAATACAGACTTTACTTATCGTGTCAAAATCATATAAGGATTAAGTTTAAAATTAGTCGAAATTTTCCGGGACGTCACAAGATGTAATATGGATTTAATGAGTTAATATTATATTAATCTCATTTGAATTACGGTTGGAACTAGAAATGAATAATCCCTAAAATTTTAGAGATTACATAATCGCCGCGGAATATTTCTTCAACGTAAATGAAATAATGAATTAATACTTCATGACTCATTATTATTGGTATCCCTCAGTGCCTGCGGTGTAACAGACTGAAACCCGGGCTAGTTGTAAGTTGTCTATTTTGCCCTTAGGGTTTGTGCTTAGTCTTAAGTGCTTTTATTTTAATTATTTTATTAGTGTTTTATTATAATTGTGTTGTGACCAGTTTATGACAAGGGTCCCAGAACATGTTGGTTTATTTAATTTGGACTCCGTTAGGACCACCTAAGGAGATACGAAAGGTTATCAGATAAGATAACTGGTAAATACCCGTATGTGATGGGTTATGGGTTTTTAACCCTTTTAAGTGTATAGTACAGCTCATTTCCTTTTCCTTCTTGAAAATTCTACACACACAACCGTACCTAAACTTCATCCTCTTCACAAACCCTAATTGATCTAAACTTGAAATTGGATTAAGAGACTTTAGAAACTGATTTCTAGCATCATTGTGAGCATCATCTCAGGTTTGTCTTGTTGAATCCATGCTTTGATTGTTAGAAATTGGGTTTTTATGTTCTTGAGTTAAAAAGTGTGATTTTGGGTTTGATTCTTGCTTAAATGTGTTGGTTATGCTTAATTGATGTTAGAAATAGGTTGTATATATGTTTAGTAACTTTCTTGTGCTTAAAATTTGGTCAAAAACACTTAGAAATCGAGTTTTTGGGGAAAAATGTTCGAAATCAGCGAACTTGTTCGAAACCAGTTGCTACAGTATTTGCTACAGTACCGAGTTACTACAGTGTCACTATTTTGCTACAGTACCCCGAGTTGCTACAATGTCACTATTGCTACAGTACTTTTTATGAAATTGAAACGGGCGTAACTTTCAAAACGTAACTCCATTTTTGATGAATAAACTATCGTTAGAATTGTAATAAAGAATACTTTTCAATGGTGAACTTTTAAGAAACTAGATCAAAATTTTTTTGGGCCGAAAAAGGAGTTTTAGTGTGTATGTCATGTTTTGCACGCACCTGTATGCCATTATTGAATGGAGTCATGATGTAGACTCATAAAATTATGAATATATGGTGTTATGACCTAGTTAATCGTATGAAATAATTATATTATTTATTGGATATGTATATTAACTTTGTTTGTGTCGTTCTCAGGTTATAAGGACAAGGAGGAAGCTCAGAAATAATAACTGAGCAGTTGCTAGTAATTGGTGAGTGGGTCTATCTCCGGATAGAGTTTAAGTAGCATATCATGCTACTGTGGTTGACTCTTTTACCATGCATAGTGTAGAAATTGCCATGTTAGAATAATATAGTATGCCTGATGTTGTATGTGATTTATGTGTACACTGTGTGAATGGCACCAGTCGGGCCTAGGGAGACTGGAGACTCAAAACCGTGCCTAGGAGAGGTTATAGTCCATATGAGGTCAACCGTGCCTAGGGGAGGTTGGGTCCATAGGCTACTAATTGTGGAGTGTAGTGTGAACGATGCATCACCTGCATCTGGATAACTATACTGCGAATTGAGTAGCAGGGACTATCGGTAGACTCAAGTCTGATCAGCTAGGAGTCGCGTGCTCGTACAAGCCGCCGATCCTCGTATTGTCTTATTGTATGCTAGTTGGTAGTTAGCATGTGTTGTTGTTAGTATATAGCTTGTGTGTGACTTAAGCTATATCTGTTAGATAGATTCCATTCACTTAGCGGTGCGCTAATTCCCCACATAATTACCCCTTGCAGGTTTAGGTACTGCTAATCGGGATGGGTGCTGATGCAGAAGACATGTTTGACAACCCTACTCTGATGTGGACTTTTGTTTAAATCATGTTTTGTAATAACGTAACACCGTTGTGTAAACTTAAACTTAATTACTCAGATTAATGTAATGACGCGACTTATAGTGTGTTTGTTAATAAAGTATTCCGATGTGTTTAAAAAAAAAATTTGCCGGTGTTACAAGTTGGTATCAGAGCATGGTTTGGCAGCAAATACGTGCGCGTATTTTGTTTCCAAACCCTGAGGCAAGTCAAACATGTCTGTGGGAGTGGGGGCTAAGTGAAAATAGGATATACGTGTGTTAGTTGTGATTGAACTAACTGTTATCCACTAAGCTTTTGTGTGAGCTGTTTTGTAGCACAGGTATGGCTGATAGAAACGCAACTGGCCCATCCAACCCCGGAACATTCAGAGCACCAGAGGAGGGTGTTGAGTCGGATGATGATCAGAGTAGTTACATCCTTCAGTTAGAAAGCAAGCTAAAAGAGGCCGAGGACAAAATTAATGAGCTTGAATTGGCGAGGCATTCTGGAAATGATGATACACCACCTGGATTCCTAACCGCGCAATCCCAAACGATACCTAATGTGCCCCAGAACCAGTTTCAGAATCAAATACCTAACCAATATTATATGCCACCACAAAACACCTTTACTTACCAAAATCTCATGATGATGAATCCATACCAAATGCAAATGTTCCATCAACCTTACATGCAACCACCCAAAAGATGTACTTATAAGAACTTCCGTGATTGCAAACCCTCCGAGTTCTCTGGAAGTACTGATCCGACTGTAACTCTCAATTGGTTGCGAGAAGTTGAAAGGGGATTTGAAGCGTGTCAGTGTGAACCCGAGCTGAAGGTAACATATGCTAGTAAACTGTTGAAAGGTAGGGCTATGATTTGGTAGGATTCTTTGATTTCCAGTATACCGAAAGAGCAAGTGAGTATGATCACATGGGAGCAGTTTTATGGGAAGGTGTGTGAACAGTATTGTAATCCGTTTGATATGAACCGAATCAAGACTGAGTTTCTTGAAATGAAGATGACACCTCAAATGACGATCGATGAGGTAGTAGAGAAGTTTATGGATAAACTGAGGTTTGTACAACAATGGGTGCCAGACGAAGCATCTCGTATTCAGCATTTTGTTAATATTATTTTGCCAGAGTACCGAACTTTTGTTAGAACAGCTACATCGTTGTCTCAAGCTGTTGTGATGGCTGAGATGGTAGAAAGTGATGTTCAGGCTGCCAGAAACAGAATGTTTGTTAATGTGCTACAACAAGGTGGGCAAGTATCTGGTCAATCAGGATCTAAATCCAAGAAGTCTAGTGGGTTTAAATCGAAGGGTAAAAGTGGTTAGAGTAGTACTGGATCTGGATCAGGTAAAGGGAATTGGTGTCACACGTGTCGATCTTTTCACAGTGGTCAGTGTTCTGAGGCTACAAGAAGATGCTTAAAGTGTGGTGTTGTTGGGCATGAGTCTTCAGCATGTCCGTATCCGAATAGTGTGTGTTGGACTAGTCACAAACCAGGGCATCGTGCAGTTAGTTGTTCGTCGAAGAGTGCTAGTTCCGGGGCAGGGTCAGGGGCGCGTTCGGCATCAGCCGTAGGGTCAACTTCCTCAAGTGGGCAGAAGAGGAAGAACCCTCCAACAGCAGATGTAACATCCCGCCTTTTTCTGTTTACTTTTCCGTTTAATTATTTAAAGTCTGTTATATGACTATAACATCTCCTGTTAATACGCGTTTTAAATTATCTCGTTTAGGTAATTCACGCACCCGAATGAAAGTTGAGGGACTAAACTTGACAAGGGATCAAACCCTTGACTAGGTCAAAGGGTCAAACCCCTTTCTTCCATTCATTTTCATCCTCATCTTTTACTACTTTCAAATTCTCTCAACATTCAATCCTTAATTCATCATCTAAATCCGATTTTGGAGGCTAACATCAAAACAAATTACATATTTGGAATCCTCTCTTCATTCTCTACGTTTTGATACTAATTTCATCTCGATTGGGTAACTTTCTAAAAACTCTAAATTTCATAATTTTAGTGTTCTTGACTTAAAGGTGTGTTAATTAGTGTCTATGGCTCATTGTGATGTCGTATATGTAATTTGTATGCTCGATCTTGTGAATTGACATAACTAGCATGAACTTGAAAAAGAGCTTGCTAAATCTTTGATTTTGGATGATGAAATATGTTTAGATGTTAATGGTTGTGTGTTCAAAGTGTTAGTTACTTCATTAGCTTCGTTTTGGTGTGTTGATTGACATGAAAACCTTACATTAACATGATTATTGGTTTTGAGATTTTGGTTAGGGTTTGATAAGCTTTATATGAACTTTTAATGTATCAAATGCTATGGAATATTGTTGATAAGTGTTTTGTTGCAATGTTTGTTTGATTACCTTGGAAACGGCATATCATACATGTAAATTGGTTGTCCGAATCATGAAATGCGTTTTTAGAACTTGAACCTTTGATTATGAACGTTTAATGCGGTTTTAGGTTGTTGTAAGTGTTGAATTACTCGTTGAAATGTGTCTATTCGTTTTCCTCGTCAAAATACCTTTTCGATGATATAAGATACATGTTTTGGTTGTTTGCGGATCATAAAATGTGTTAGTTTGGTTTTTGGTTCGTGCACTTAGGAGTTTTCTGCATCAGACTTGAATACGGACCTGGACGCCATCCAGATCCTTGGACGTCGTCCCAGTTTTCAAAGCTGGACGCCGTCCAGATCTTTGGACGCCGTCTCAGCCTTCAAAGCTGGACGCCGTCCAGACAATCTGGACGCCGTCCAGATACACTGGCAGGCTTCTGTCTTCGCTGATCATTTTACGGAAAATGTTTGCTATACTATGGACCTCCAATTCACATGTAACTTGTTCTAACATGCTCATATATGATTAAAAACCTCAGAAAAATAGTTCGGGACCCGACCCGAACGTGTTGACTTTTTCGTTGACTTTGGCCTGACCTAAGTTGACTTTTAATCAAACTAAACCAAATGTTTATGCAATCGTTCTAACATGTTTTTATACTTGTACCTTGCATGAAACATGACAATTTGATTCACATGCTATTATGATCGAGTCTTAACGAGCCATAGGACTAATTGAACACTTTGACCTATCGTGTTTACCGATATTGATATAAACCTATTTGTTTAGGTCAAGACTAGGATTGTTCTTTGCACACATTACTTGTTGAAGTACTTATTACTCGTGCACACAAGGTGAGATCATAGTCCCACTTTTACTCTTTTACACTTACATTTGGGATGAGAAAACATAAACGTTTCTTTTTACTAAGTGAACACAAGTACAGGAAAACAAACATTCTACATACGAGTTTGAACAAAAATCCTCAATTCGATTATCATTAGTTACACTTGCTGGGTGTAAGCGAGAACTTATGTTATATGGCCATATGGGTTTGACAAATCCTCATTTAAACGGTTCGCTACCGTTTACGAATGAAAGGAATGTTAAGCATTGATAATTAGGTGCTCATGAAACAAACTTTTGGAATGTATTACTATTATATCATTGTTGAAAATCTTGTGGTTCACTTGTACTTACTTACTCAAACCTATGATTTCACCAACGTTTTCGTTGACAGATTTCTATGTTTTTCTCAGGTCCTTGAACATTTGTGTGATACATGCTTCCGCTCATTACTTTTGATACTTGCTTGGATGTCGAGTAAACATGCATACGTGGAGCGTCTTTTGGCTACTTTCATTTGTGTCGCATATGTTTAAATTGTACTTTAAACTTTGTTATGTAACTAGTTGTCGAACTACCTTGTAAACCTTGAAACATCTTTACTTTTGAAATGAATGCGACATACTTTTGGTCAAACGTTGTTTTAAAGACTTATGACCACGTAACGGGACCTAAGTAGACGGCGTCGTCAATGACGATTTTGTCGGGTCGCTACAGATGGTATCAGAGCGTTGGTTGTAGGGATTTAGAGTTCATTGGTGTGAACCCCGAGTCATAGGGTACATTAGTGAGTCTAGACTACAACCGGCATATAGACTTGAAGTAGGAATTACTTGACTACTTGTGCATTATACTCGAACGTTTCTACTCATATCTACTCTTGTTTCATCTTAACCTCACGTTGTTTAATTTGATTGACGCGCCACCTTGACTATATGAAATGATGTCGAATGCCCATATGAATCAGGGTAATATAATTTTCGGGATTATATTACGGTGACTCATATGAACGTTCCGATATTGTGGCATAAAGAATTTAAGGCGAGTCAAGAAAATTTTTTCTCTCTATCCTTATTCCATATCATGATTAGTATTATTAAAAATACTAATCAACGGTATTCTTGTGTTTTGAAGGAACAATGCCTCCTCGTCGTATGCCACGCCATGAGACTCCCGAACAAGCTCTACAACGAATGATAGCCACCGCCGTGGAAGCAGCCATGGCCGATCACTCCTCCAACAATAACAACAACCACAACAACAATAATCAAGGGGCCGGTAACTCAAGCGAAGGGTGCTCCTACAAAGCCTTCCTGGGGTGCAAACCTCACACTTTTGATGGAACTGGGGGACCGGTTGTACTCATTCGATGGTTCAAACAAACGGAAGCCGTTTTTAGCATAAGCGGTTGTCGAGACCAAGATAAAGTCAAATATTCCACCCACACCTTTGCCGGTATCGCCCTCACGTGGTGGAACACCTATGTACAATCGGTGGGTACCGATGAAGCTCACGCCCTCTCTTGGGCCGACTTGAGGGAAAAGATGATTGTCGAATATTTCCCTCGTGAAGAAACCCGAAGGCTCGAACAAGAGCTAAGAACTTTAAAGGCGGACAGAAATGATCTCAAGGCTTATAATCAACGATTTTCCGAACTAGCCTTGATGTGCCCAAATCTTGTGAACCCCGAAGCTTTAAGGGTTGAACTTTACATGGATGGTCTTCCAAAGAGCATCAAACACGGAGTAATGTCATCCAAACCCACTAATCATCAAGAAGCTTTGAACATGGCCCACAAATTGATAGAAACGGTGGACGAAATTGTAGTGCCGGCACCTAAAGCGGAGGATAAGTCGGGTAACAATAAAAGAAAGTGGGAAGCCCCCCAATCAAGCAACAACAAATTTGCTAAGAAGCCTTACACCTCCGACGGCAAGAAGGGTTATGCCGGGAACCTACCTCTTTGCAACAAATGCAACAAACATCACTTTGGTGAATGTGGCAAGTTAATTTGCCACCGGTGCCAAGGAGTTGGTCATAAGGCCAATGAGTGTAAAAGTGTTGCCCCCATCGCTCGAAAGGGGCCCAATGCACCAAAAACGGGCACTTGTTATGAATGTGGCCAAACGAGCCATTATAGAAATGCGTGCTCGAAGAGGAAAGATAACCCCAATATGCGCGGTCGAGCTTTCAACATCAACACCGAGGAAGCCCGAGATGACAATGAATTAGTCACGGGTACGTTTCTTCTCAACAACACTTATGTTACTTGTTTATTCGATTCGGGTGCCAATAAATGCTTTGTATCCAAGACTTTGATTCATTCTTTTAGCACTCCACCACTCCCACTAGATACCACTTATACCATTGAAGTGGCCAACGGGAAACTATTGAGTGCCGACACATATTACCGGGGGTGCACATTAAACATTTTGGGTAATGAATTTAAAATTGTCTTGATACCCATGGAACTAGGAAGCTTCGATGTAATAATCGGTATGAATTGGTTAGCCAAAACGAAATCTTACATCCTTTGTGATCTTAACGCAATACGATTTCCTATCTAGAATGGTGAACCCTTGATTGTTTATTTTAATAAGAGTTGCACCGGACTCAACCTCGTTTCATGCATTAAAGTTAGAAAACTACTCCGTAAGGGTTGTTTTGCGATCCTTGCTCACGTTAAGAAAGTCGAGTCCGATGAGAAGCACATCGATGATGTGCCAATTGTTAGTGACTATTCCGATGTATTTCCTGACGAATTGCCGGGTCTTCCACCTCATCGACCGGTTGAATTCCAAATCGATCTAATTCCGGGAGCTGCACCCGTAGCACGTGCACCATATAGACTTGCACCATCCGAAATGCAAGAATTGCAAAGTCAAATCCAAGAACTACTTGATCGTGGTTTTATCCAACCTAGCCATTCACCTTGGGGCGCTCCGATTTTGTTTGTTAAAAAGAAAGACGGATCCCTACGAATGTGCATTGATTATCGTGAACTAAACAAATTGACGGTTAAGAACCGATATCCTCTTCCTCGCATCGATGACCTCTTTGATCAACTACAAGGGTCTTGTGTATATTCGAAAATCGATCTCCGCTCGGGTTATCATCAATTAAGGGTTACGGGGGAAGATGTCTCCAAAACCACTTTCCGAACTCGTTATGGTAGTTATGAATTTCTCGTAATGCCTTTTGGTCTCACTAACGCACCGGCGGTATTCATGGATCTTATGAACCGCGTGTGCAAACCGTATCTTGATAAATTCGTTATTGTGTTCATCGATGACATCTTGGTCTATTCTAAAAGCGAAGAAGAGCACGAACAACACCTCCGACTTGTGCTTGAACTCTTGAGACAAGAACGACTCTATGCCAAATTCTCCAAGTGTGAATTTTGGTTGAAGGAAGTTCAATTTCTTGGTCATGTTGTAAGTGATCAAGGTATTTGTAGTGACCGAACTTTTCCGTGTTTATATATATATTAAATGAAATTGTTATTTACATGATTAAGTGTTTCCAACATGTTAAGCAATCAAACTTGTTAAGACTTGATTAATTGAAATAGGTTTCATATAGACAATTGACCACCCAAGTTGACCGGTGATTCACGAACGTTAAAACTTGTAAAAACTATACGATGACATATATATGGTTATATATATAGTTAACATGATTTTATTATAAGTATGTATCTCATTAGGTATTTTAACAATGAGTTATATATATAAAAATGAGACTATTAATTTAAGAAACTCGAAAACGATATATATAACGATTATCGTTATAACAACGTCTTACTAGGTACATATGAATCATATTAAGATATTGATACACTTGGTTACTTATGTTAAATGATAAGTAAATATATTATTAAGTGTATTAACAATGAAATACATATGTAAAAATAAGACTACTAACTTAATGATTTCGAAACGAGACATATATGTAACGATTATCGTTGTAACGACATTTAACTGTATATATATCATACTAATATATATTATATATCATAATATCATGATAATATAACAATTTAACATCTCATTTGTTATAATAAACAATGGGTTAACAACATTCAACAAGATCGTTAACCTAAAGGTTTCAAAACAACATTTACATGTAATGACTAACGATGACTTAACGACTCAGTTAAAATGTATATACATGTAGTTGATAAGGCTAAAAAGGAACATATATTTCATAGCATTATCCCCCAAGAAAGACAAGATTTTAGTTGCAATTGTTCCATTTTCAAGTGATATTCGTTTATATTAAATAAGTGCGAAGACAAAAGGCAGATTCGACAAATTGAAGACAAAAAGGTCCAAAAAGCTCAAAAGTACAAGATACAATTAAAAAGGTTCAAATTATTGATGAAGAACGTCTAAAAATGACAAGAGTACAAGTTACAAAACGCAAAGTACACGATATAAAATAGTACGCAAGGACGTTCGAAAATCCGGAACCGGGACATGAGTCAACTCTCAACACTCGACGCAACGGTGTAAAAATTACGAGTCAACTATGCACAAGAATAAAATATAATATTTAAATAATTCATAATAAGAATAATATTAAATAATAAAAAGTTGTTAATTTAGTATAGTTCATGGGTCGTAAATGAAAATTCAATTTCATATTTTGCCTATAAAAGGCGATGATTATCGATCAATTTAAAAGCATCCCTTTTTCTATCCTAAAAATCTATTATCAATATCAATATCTAAAAATCTCTATCATAATGTTAATGTAATAAGATATAACAATAATCTTAATTTTAATTTTAAATTATGATAATAATAAGATTTATGATAGAGATCGTTTGAGTGTGTAAGTCGAAATTCTGTCCGTGTAACGCTACGCTATTTTTAATCATTGTAAGTTATGTTCAACCTTTTTATATTAATGTCTCGTAGCTAAGTTATTATTATGCTTATTTAAAACGAAGTAATCATGATGTTGGGCTAATTACTAAAATTGGGTAATTGGGCTTTGTACCATAATTAAGATTTGGGCAAAAGACCGACACTTGTGGAAATTGGACTATTGACTATTAATAGATGGGGGGTATTGTCTAATTGAGTGACAACTCATTGGAGTCTGTCGAACCTATCTTCAAATTAATTATCCTAATAATTAATAATGATTATGGTTGTCCTATTTAGTGACGTTCATATGGAATCTATTATAATCATTTAATTAATTATTCGGGTTGGGTAATTGATTATTCAAACTGATCAAGTGGGTAAATTAATATTCATATCTAATCAAAACAGGGGTAGATTACATACAGTGATAACTGGTGTAATTGTTGACAGAAGTGATAACTGCGTCACAGTTTAAATCCTTAATTAGTTGGAATATTTGACTTCGGGTATAAGGGTAATTTGACGAGGACACTCGCACTTTATATTTATGACCGATGGACTATTATGAATAAAAACCAGATAGGTATCAAATAAACCATGACAAAGGACAATTAACCCGAGTAACAATTAATTAAAATCAAAACGTCAAACATCATGATTACGGAAGTTTAAATAAGCATAATCCTTTTATTTCATATTCTATCGCAATTTTATTTATTGTTATTTTATTTATCGTCATTTATTTATTTTACGCACTTTAATTATTGTCATTTATCTTTACGCTTAAAAATATAAAATCGACAAACCGGTCATTAAACGGTAAAAACCCCCCTTTTATAATAATATTACTACTTATATATATATATATATTTATATAAATATAGTTTTATAAAAATATAGTACGTAATCACTAGCTCCCTGTGGAACGAACCGGACTTACTAAAAACTACACTACTCTACGATTAGGTACACTGCCTATAGTGTTGTAGCAAGGTTTAGGTATATCCCATCCGTAAATTAATAAAACTTGTGTCATATTTTGTAGTATTTCCTAGTAAAAATAATACTATTTCGTACCCTCACGCTACATCATCAAGTTTTTGGCGCCGCTGCCGGGGAGCGCTAAAACGCTATATTTTTAATTATAATAATATTGAAATAAAATATAATAATATAATAATATTGAAATAGAATATAATAATATAATAATATTGAAATAGAATATAATAATATAATAATATTTTAGAATCAAAATTTGATACGTAAAATTTTAAAAAGTCGTATTTATTAAATACTTCAGGGGTATATTATGTAACTTGTAATTAATAATTTCTATCATATCGCTTTCATGTGAATAGTAAATTAATTAATTTCTTTTCATTTACTATTCATGAATAGTAAATGAATTAAAAAAAAAAGTTTTGAAAAAAAATAATAATTATAAAAAAATTATTAATTTATAAAAAAAATCGTTTAAAAAAAAAACGTAAAAAAAAAAAAAAACGTAAAAAAAAAATTATTAAAAAAAAAATATATTTTTTTAAGATTTTGTCTATAAAAAAAAATATTTTTTTTTAGTTTTATTACCTTTAGATTTTTAGACTATAGTCGCAACTTTTAGTATTAAGTTTAGTTTTGCCATAGTTATTTTTACTTCTAGAATTTTTAGGCTTTGCCGTAAAATCCCTTAAGTGCTTATTCCTTAGACTAAGTTTTAGGTGCTTTAGAATTTTACGACGTCGTATTTCGCACTACTTTCTTATTTTTATTTTTCGACGCCTATTTTTCGACCTTTTTATTTTTCGACACTTTTCGACGCGCAATCTTTTTCTCTCTTATTTCTCGCCATTCTAGTTTTTAGGACTTAGAATTTTTTCTACTTTTTCTCTAAATTTCTTAAAATTACGAAAATTTATTTTAAGTGGTTAAATTGATAGACATCAAAATTTTCTGGTTCGTAGTAATAGTTGGATTTGTACGTGGACCGGGTTATTGGAGCCAAACAGTACTCAATTATATTGAGACCAAACGAATCCTGCCCCTCTGCTGCATCTTTTGGCTATTCGAAACGTGGGCAAAATCAGAAAAGTCTATTAATTGGATAACTTATTATAATTTTTCTTTCCTTTTTAAAAACTAATAGGATATTCAGTGAATGCACCGAGCAAGACGTTCGCCGCCGGTCATACGTTCACCACCTGTAACTCGATCAAGACATCTAGCAAATATTGTCGCCGTTGATTTTTCTTTAGAATCGTCATCTAGTCGAACAAGAACTCCAACTCAAATTTCCGATAATCCATCTTTTGAACCCGACTTCACAATTAAGAACCCGGAGCATATTCAAGGACAATTCCAAGATCTTGAACCACTAATTATTCCTCCTGAGCCACAAACCATTAAATCAGAATCCTCTAGTGATTCGTATTCAACAAATTCAATTATGGAAGTAACGGAACCTCTAAGTATGGAAGATCGAATGAGAGCCACACGTACGGGCCAAGGTCACGCCATTATTAAGCCAGAAGTTAATGCGCCAGATTATGAAATCAAAGGACAAATTCTACACATGGTAACTAACCAATGCCAATTCAGTGGTGCACCGAATGAAGATCCTAACGAACACCTTCGTACGTTTAAAAGAATTTGTACACTATTTAAAATCCGAGAAGTGGAAGATGAGCAGATCTATCTCATGTTGTTTCCCTGGACTTTAAAGGGAGAAGCCAAAGATTGGTTAGAATCGTTACCTGAAGGGGCGATTGACACATGGGATGTTTTAGTTGAAAATTTTCTTAAACAATTCTTTCCGGCATCTAAAGCCGTGAGACTTCAAGGAGAAATTGTTACGTTCGCGCAAAAGCCAAATGAAACATTATATGAGGCGTGGACAAGATTCGGAAGGATGTTGAGAGGATGTCCTCAACACGGTTTAGACACTTACCAAATAGTACAAATATTCTACCAAGGTGTCAACGTTGCTACACGAAAAGACATCGACATAACAGCTGGTGGTTCCATTATGAAGAAAACCGCAACTGAAGCTTACAAAATTATTGATAACACAGCCTCCCACTCGCATGAGTGGCACCAAGAAAAAGATATTTTTCGTTCATCTAAAGTGGCTAGAGCCGATTCTAGCCATGACTTTGATTCCGTTTCAGCAAAAATAGATGCTTTCGAAAGACGAATGGAAAAGATGAATAAAGATATTCACGCAATACGAATCAGTTGTGAGCTATGCGGTGGACCACACTTATTGAAAGATTGTCACATTGAACCAACATTGGAACAACGAGAGAATGTTTCCTATATGAACCAAAGGCCTGGAAATAATTATCAAAATAATTATCAACCGCCAAAGCTAAACTTCAATCGAAATCAAAACATTCTTTACAATCCAAAAGGACCCGAAAATAACTGGTATAACCAACAAGGTCCGAATAACCAACCAACTCAAAACAACACTTTCAATCAACAAAGACCTGGCTTATATAAACCACAACAACAAACCGAAGAGAAAAAGTCAAATATGGAAGACGTGGTATTCAAGCTAGTTGAATCTCAAACACAATTTATTGAAACTCAAACCCAAACGAACGAGAGATTTGATCAGTCATTAAGAACTCAACAAGCTTCCATTTTGAATCTAGAAAAACACGTAGGTACTCTTGCTAGCATGATGAGTGAGAGGGAACAAGGAAAGCTACCGAGTAATACTGAAGTAAATCCTCGGAATGAGAATGTTAATATGGTTTCAACGAATTCTGAAAAACCAGCACCAGAAGATGGGAAGGTTTTAGATGAGAGTAACAATGAAGAAGTTACACCACCACCACCCGAGTATGTAAAGCCAGTGGTGGCACCATACAGACCACCCATCCCGTTTCCAAGAAAAGGAGTTGAGTATGAGCAAGTGATAGGTAATAAAGATTGTGATACCTCTGGAAAGAAGAAGAAGAAAAAGAATAAGAAAGTGCAAGAAACAAAAGCCGTAAATATAAACCCGGTGAAGACAGTTCCACCAAAACCTCCACCTAGGGTAGGTGATCCGGGTGAATTTATTGTTCCTTGTCTACTTAGTGATTGTGTCATGTATGATGCACTAGCAGATTTAGGTGCAAGTGTAAGTGTTATGCCTCTTTCCTTATATAAGAGATTAGGTGTAGGTAAGTTAAGTCCAACGGATATGAGTGTTCGACTCTTTGATCAAACCATTAAGCACCCAGTTGGAATTGCTGACAACCTACCCGTTCAAGTAGGCAATTTAACCTTTCTAGTCGAATTTATTGTCATTGACATAGAAGAGGACCCAAACATTCCTCTAATTTTAGGTCGGCCATTCTTAGCGTCCACCAAGGCGTTATTTGATGTAGGAAATGGAAGAATGACACTTAAAAGTGGTGACAAATCGATCACCTTTATGATTCGAAAGTCTAAATCTCCACCAGCCAAAACCGTTGAACCAGTAAAAACAATTGATAAGAACCATGTGCTTTTACCAACTCCAACGGTAATACTTAGCAATAATGAAACGCCTAAGTGTGGGGAAAATGAAGTAACACCTAATGATGACATGATAACAAAGAACCCCGTTGTTGATACGAAATTAAATGATCCCGTTATTAATAGTTCAATGAAGAAACTTATTAAACGGATTCGCGATGCTAGAACCAAGGGGAACTTTAAGTTATGTAACCGGTTAGTATCCAATCTATCACCTAAAGAAAAGGAGAAACTAGTTGAAATTGTGGATATTACACAGGAATCCGACCAATGGCTTAAAGAAAAAGTCACGGATATGCAAGTTGATTATGGACCAAGAGAAATTAACGATGAAGTTAATCACAATTTTGACACCACGGCTACCTAAGTGTGGGGAGATTCAAATGTTCTAAAAAGAAAATGCTGTTTGGAGTTAGTTGTTCTGTTCTCGTGTAGTTCCGAGAATGGAATTCGATTGGTCTTTTCCGCTAGCAGACACTAAAGAACTAGTTTTCTCCCCCATTCTGATTTTTTTTTATTTTGTAGGTTTTATATGAAATTAATATGCTTTTTAAATTTAAGTTTTGTGTGAATTTAAAAACAAAATTTACTTTATTTCATTAAGTAAAAAAATGATTTCTAAAATTCGTCGTGAGTTGAAGATTAGGTAGTTGAACCGAAATTACTTTACCCGAGGGCGGGGCGACAAATTTTGTTATCATTATTTTTAATTTAATTGATTTAAAGTATGCAAAAAAAAATATTAGATTTTATAAATTTTTGAACGTGGGGTAATATACCCAACTTCAAAATTATGTATGTTTGTATTTTATGTTATATACAAAACAGGGTAAAATAATGCACTTTCAAAGACTGTCATTAAGTTCAGAAAAAGGTACTAATTTTGACGACAAGAAACAAAATATCAAATGTGAAATAACAACAATATGTTTGCAAACTCGGTATTTTTAATCATTTTTCTACACTAATCACCCTCATGAATTTAAATTTTTACTGATTTCTTGCAAATGAGGGCATTGCAAGATCTCAAGTGTGGGGAAGGGTTATAAATTCTCTCGGGTTTGCACTTAGTTTATTTGCCAAATTTTGTGAAAATTTGAAAAATTTTCAACTAAATGAATTTAAAATCATGTTTATACATATTTATGAACGGTGAAAACTAGGTGATAATACCGAAATTATCGTTACCTCGAAAAGGACATAAATTGAGAAACAACTCAAAACGCTTGAATTCATTTAAAATGGGATAGAAGAGAATAAAAAGGCAAAGAAAAGAATAAATAAAAGCTAAGTGTGGGGAGAATGTACCAAGTTATTCAATTAAAAACTATCTATCACATTTTTGTATAAGAATTATTGCAGGTACTTTTTCTTTGGACGATACTAATCAGTTTTACCCAATTTACTGTAATATATTTAAAAGAAGAGATGGATCTACACGATGAATCAATTCCATCATTAAAAGGAAGTAAAGTCTTCCGAAAAAGACACGCGCTTCTTGATTTAGGTCATGAAGTTGTCGTCCAGACCAGCTGTAGGTTGACGAAAAATCTAGAAAAGTCATCTCTAAAATCAGCAGGAAATCCACGGACCTCAGCATCAAACAGGGTCGCCAAGTGGTCAGATTTATCCTAACCATGAGAAGGATTTATCTCATATAATGGGGGGGCACCGTGCAAATTAGCTTGATAAGACTAATGAATCAGATCCCCAGAAAGGATAATCTCCTTAAAAGATTAAAAATCAGCTTTTAAGACTGATATTACTCAATCCTTGAGATTGACCTTAAAGATTGAGAATTCAAACTCATGGAATTCGATGATATCTAAACTCGAGCTTGAACGAGAAAATATTTTGATCAAAATTACAAACCGATTTGTTTTCTGAAAACCCATTTTCAATGCGTTCATTACCATTGAACGTAAAATCCTAGGAATTCAACTGGAATTCATTAGGTCACCTGAACCAAATCGGGTGTCAACCGTAAGAACGGTGGTTGCATAGCATGGTCGGAGACAGGACCTTGTGCCGGACCGAAAAATCATAGGATGATCTTTACTATCGCTCCTACCAAGGATAGTTCTAGCATCCGACACGTTAATAAGACCATAATCATCTGCATGTCACGGGACATTGCCTTAACTGTTTCTTGTTCATCGCTTTCCTTTACAACCGGACGGTAGTTTACCGAAAGGTAATATACGGAACAAGTAAACTGGATGTGTGCTTTCCGATACCGGGATAGCAGTGGATTACACGAACCTAAAAGTTTTAGCCAAAATATTGATCCACAAATATATTTTGCAACACCGATGATGGATCAAATCAGAAAACTTATCTAGGGTAAAAGCTAGAATGAATTTTCAAAGATCAAATGTTTTCATAAAGATCCAATTTCCTTAATGGATCTAAATTTTTATAGTCATGTGGGACTGTAAACCATATCGTTACTACCATTGTTTATACCGCCATATCAAAATCACTGATGTACAAAGTGTGAAGAATAAAGAAGTGATTCTAGTATTTCAAGACTATATTGCTTGAGGACAAGCAACGCTCAAGTGTGGGGATATTGATAAGGCTAAAAAGGAACATATATTTCATAGCATTATCCCCCAAGAAAGACAAGATTTTAGTTGCAATTGTTCCATTTTCAAGTGATATTCGTTTATATTAAATAAGTGCGAAGATAAAAGGCAGATTCGACAAATTGAAGACAAAAAGGTCCAAAAAGCTCAAAAGTACAAGATACAATTAAAAAGGTTCAAATTATTGATGAAGAACGTCTAAAAATGACAAGAGTACAAGTTACAAAACGCAAAGTACACGATATAAAATAGTACGCAAGGACGTTCGAAAATCCGGAACCGGGACATGAGTCAACTCTCAACACTTGACGCAACGGTGTAAAAATTACGAGTCAACTATGCACAAGAATAAAATATAATATTTAAATAATTCATAATAAGAATAATATTAAATAATAAAAAGTTGTTAATTTAGCATAGTTCAGGGGTCGTAAATGAAAATTCAATTTCATATTTTGCCTATAAAAGGCGATGATTATCGATCAATTTAAAAGCATCCCTTTTTCTATCCTAAAAATCTATTATCAATATCAATATCTAAAAATCTCTATCATAATGTTAATGTAATAAGATATAACAATAATCTTAATTTTAATTTTAAATTATGATAATAATAAGATTTATGATAGAGATCGTTTGAGTGTGTAAGTCGAAATTCTGTCCGTGTAACGCTACGCTATTTTTAATCATTGTAAGTTATGTTCAACCTTTTTATATTAATGTCTCGTAGCTAAGTTATTATTATGCTTATTTAAAACGAAGTAATCATGATGTTGGGCTAATTACTAAAATTGGGTAATTGGGCTTTGTACCATAATTAAGATTTGGGCAAAAGACCGACACTTGTGGAAATTGGACTATTGACTATTAATAGATGGGGGGTATTGTCTAATTGAGTGACAACTCATTGGAGTCTGTCGAACCTATCTTCAAATTAATTATCCTAATAATTAATAATGATTATGGTTGTCCTATTTAGTGACGTTCATATGGAATCTATTATAATCATTTAATTAATTATTCGGGTTGGGTAATTGATTATTCAAACTGATCAAGTGGGTAAATTAATATTCATATCTAATCAAAACAGGGGTAGATTACATACAGTGATAACTGGTGTAATTGTTGATAGAAGTGATAACTGCGTCACAGTTTAAATCCTTAATTAGTTGGAATATTTGACTTCGGGTATAAGGGTAATTTGACGAGGACACTCGCACTTTATATTTATGACCGATGGACTATTATGGATAAAAACCAGATAGGTATCAAATAAACCATGACAAAGGACAATTAACCCGAGTAACAATTAATTAAAATCAAAACGTCAAACATCATGATTACGGAAGTTTAAATAAGCATAATCCTTTTATTTCATATTCTATCGCAATTTTATTTATTGTTATTTTATTTATCGTCATTTATTTATTTTACGCACTTTAATTATTGTCATTTATCTTTACGCTTAAAAATATAAAATCGACAAACCGGTCATTAAACGGTAAAAACCCCCCTTTTATAATAATATTACTACTTATATATATATATATATATTTATATAAATATAGTTTTATAAAAATATAGTACGTAATCACTAGCTCCCTGTGGAACGAACCGGACTTACTAAAAACTACACTACTCTACGATTAGGTACACTGCCTATAGTGTTGTAGCAAGGTTTAGGTATATCCCATCCGTAAATTAATAAAACTTGTGTCATATTTTGTAGTATTTCCTAGTAAAAATAATACTATTTCGTACCCTCACGCTACATCATCAGTAGTGTTTTAATATGTATTCATACACTTTTGAAAGACTTCAAGACACTTATCAAAATACTTCTACTTAACAAAAATGCTTACAATTACATCCTCGTTCAGTTTCATCAACAATTCTACTCGTATGCACCCGTATTCGTACTCGTACAATACACAGCTTTTAGATGTATGTACTATTGGTATGTACACTCCAATGATCAGCTCTTAGCAGCCCATGTGAGTTACCTAATACATTTGGGAACCATCATTTGGCAACTAGCATGAAATATCTCATAAAATTACAAAAATATGAGTAATCATTCATGACTTATTTACATGAAAACAAAATTACATATCCTTTATATCTAATCCATACACCAACGATCAAAAACACCTACAAACACTTTCATTCTTCAATTTTCTTCATCTAATTGATCTCTCTTAAGTTCTATCTTCAAGTTCTAAGTGTTCTTCATAAATTCCAAAAGTTCTAGTTTCATAAAATCAAGAATACTTCCAAGATTGCAAGTTTACTTCCAAGTTTTCTAAATCCATTCCAAGTAATCATCCAAGATCAAGAAACCTTTGTTACTTACAGTAGGTTATCTTTCTAATACAAGGTAATAATCATATTCAAACTTTAATTCAATTTCTATAACTATAACAATCTTATTTCGAGTGGAAATCTTACTTGAAATTGTTTTCGTGTCATGATTCTGCTTCAAGAACTTTCAAGCCATCCAAGGATCCTTTGAAGCTAGATCTATGTTTCTCATTTCTAGTAGGTTTATCCAAGGAACTTGAGGTAGTAATGATGTTCATAACATCATTCGATTCATACATATAAAGCTATCTTATTCGAAGGTTTAAACTTGTAATCACTAGAACATAGTTTAGTTAATTCTAAACTTGTTCGCAAATAAAAGTTAATCTTTCTAACTTGACTTTTAAAATCAACTAAACACATGTTCTATATCTATATGATATGCTAACTTAATGATTTAAAACCTGGAAACACGAAAAACACCGTAAAACCGGATTTACGCCGTCGTAGTAACACCGCGGGCTGTTTTGGGTTAGTTAATTAAAAACTATGATAAACTTTGATTTAAAAGTTGTTATTCTGGGAAAATGATTTTTATTATGAACATGAAACTATATCCAAAAATTATGGTTAAACTCAAAGTGGAAGTATGTTTTCTAAAATGGTCATCTAGACGTCGTTCTTTCGACTGAAATGACTACCTTTACAAAAACGACTTGTAACTTATTTTTCCGACTATAAACCTATACTTTTTCTATTTAGATTCATAAAATAGAGTTCAATATGAAACCATAGCAATTTGATTCACACAAAACGGATTTAAAATGAAGAAGTTATGGGTAAAACAAGATTGGATAATTTTTCTCATTTTAGCTACGTGAAAATTGGTAACAAATCTATTCCAACCATAACTTAATCAACTTGTATTGTATATTATGTAATCTTGAGATACCATAGACACGTATACAATGTTTTGACCTATCATGTCGACACATCTATATATATTTCGGAACAACCATAGACACTCTATATGTGAATGTTGGAGTTAGCTATACAGGGTTGAGGTTGATTCCAAAATATATATAGTTTGAGTTGTGATCAATACTGAGATACGTATACACTGGGTCGTGGATTGATTCAAGATAATATTTATCGATTTATTTCTGTACATCTAACTGTGGACAACTAGTTGTAGGTTACTAACGAGGACAGCTGACTTAATAAACTTAAAACATCAAAATATATTAAAAGTGTTGTAAATATATTTTGAACATACTTTGATATATATATGTATATATTGTTATAGGTTCGTGAATCAACCAGTGGCCAAGTCTTACTTCCCGACGAAGTAAAAATCTGTGAAAGTGAGTTATAGTCCCACTTTTAAAATCTAATATTTTTGGGATGAGAATACATGCAGGTTTTATAAATGATTTACAAAATAGACACAAGTACGTGAAACTACATTCTATGGTTGAATTATCGAAATCGAATATGCCCCTTTTTATTAAGTCTGGTAATCTAAGAATTAGGGAACAGACACCCTAATTGATGTGAATCCTAAAGATAGATCTATTGGGCCTAACAAACCCCATCCAAAGTACCGGATGCTTTAGTACTTCGAAATTTATATCATATCCGAAGGGTGTCCCGGAATGATGGGGATATTCTTATATATATGCATCTTGTTAATGTCGGTTACCAGGTGTTCACCATATGAATGATTTTAATCTCTATGTATGGGATGTGTATTGAAATATGAAATCTTGTGGTCTATTGTTACGATTTGATATATATAGGTTAAACCTATAACTCACCAACATTTTTGTTGACGTTTAAAGCATGTTTATTCTCAGGTGAATACTAAGAGCTTCCGCTGTTGCATACTAAAATAAGGACAAGATTTGGAGTCCATGTTTGTATGATATTGTGTAAAAACTGCATTCAAGAAACTGATTTCGATGTAACATATTTGTATTGTAAACCATTATGTAATGGTCGTGTGTAAACAGGATATTTTAGATTATCATTATTTGATAATCTACGTAAAGCTTTTTAAACCTTTAATTATGAAATAAAGATTATGGTTTGTTTTAAAAATGAATGCAGTCTTTGAAAAACGTCTCATATAGAGGTCAAAACCTCGCAACGAAATCAATTAATATGGAACGTTTTTAATCAATAAGAACGGGACATTTCAGTTGGTATCCGAGCGTTGGTCTTAGAGAACCAGAAAATTTGCATTAGTGTGTCTTATCGAGTTTGTTAGGATGCATTAGTGAGTCTGGACTTCGACCGTGTTTTCTTTAAAAATGATTGCTTAACATTTTTGTTGGAAACTATATATTATTAACATGTATATATTATGTGATATATTATGTGATATATTAATCTCTTAATATATTTGATATTGTGTGATAGATGTCTACCTCTAGCACAAATCCCATTCACTCACCTAATAATAACGAAGAGTCGAATATATATTGGACTGATTCACAAGTTCCCGAAGAGGAACCGGAAGAAGAATCAGAACCGGAAGAAGAATCAGAACTGGAAGAGGAGGAACCGGAGGAGGAAATAGAACCGGTGGGGGAAATAATAAAACGGTTAAGTAAAAGAAAATCCTCAACCAACCGACCAAGGTTAATTATGGTCAATGGTGTTTCCGCCAAGGAAGCAAAATATTGGGAGGATTACCAATTCTCTGATGAATCGGATTCCGACGAGAATTCCGATGATGCTATAGAAATTACCGCAACTGAATTTAAAAAAATCAAAAGAAAATAATAAGGGAAAGGGCATAAAAATAGAGAAATCTAATTCCAACCCCGATGAACTTTATATGTATCGTCAACCCCCGAAGTCCTTAAGTTGTAACAATGACCCGGGAACCTCTAAACCACCAGGTTTTTCTACACCGTTGTGGAAAACGACAGCTAGTATTAGGGGAACATCATATATCCCTAGAAACTTGGCAAAACGAACCAAAACCGAAGAAGAAGAAATGAGCGAGTCAGAATAAGATAGTTGTATTCGTGTGGTGTAATATATGTAATATAGTGTGCTTATGCTTTATGATATATGTAAAAATTGCTTGTATTAATAAGTAATTTTTTTAGTGAATCTAACTCTTGTCTATTTTACAGTTTAAAAACACAAAATGGATAGACAACCCAATATTTTAAGAGACCTACCCGGAGACATGATTGATGAAATCTTGTCTAGAGTCGGTCAGAATTCCTCGGCACAACTATTTAAGGCGAAATCAGTTTGTAAGAAATTCGAAGAACGTTCCAAGAATGTCTTGGTTTATAAGAGACTTTCGTTTGAAAGATGGGGGATATCACATTGGGAAACCCATAAGTTACGATGTGTTTACTTTGACGCATATATTGCGGGGAACCCAAATGCTATTTTACGCAACGGGTTAAGAAATTATTTTGACTCAATGTATCCGAATATAGGACTTCATGATTTAGAAAAAGCGGTTAACATGCAACATAAAGAAGCATGCTATGCTTATGGGTTAGTAATGTTCGCTTCTCACCAAAGTGAGAACGAGAACATCGGGCTACAACTATTAAACAAAACGTTCCCACAAGTAACGGAGTCGGTAATTGGGGTAAGAAATGAGGTTTTTAGGTTATTACGAGACTGTTGGTCATTACGTAACCCTCGTCCCTTTGACGACGTTACAACACGCTGTCTTATCAACGGCCATAACGGTTATGTTCCACAAGACCAAGGATGGGAAGTAGTCCTAGTAAAACCAGAATGCATGACTTGTTTCTGGACGTATGAATTACGTGTATTTATTGCCTTTGCTGAACGACTTGTGTACTAGCTAGAATTATCTTCACAACTATCTTGTATCAAAGTTATTGTGTGCTATATTTCATGCTTTATGTAAAATAAGCGGTATTGTAAGTTTGTAAAATATTGTATAAAAGTTTGAACGCGAAATATTATTATAATCAGTTTTTCATATAGAATTGTAGTAGTTGAATTGTATATTAGCTACTAAGTATGAACTTAACAGGTAGGTACTACCCGAATTTAAACTTATAAAACGCTAATATGAAGAAAAAGCTTTTATAAATGAGTTCATATTATGCTACGAAATACTATTAACTACTCTTAATATTTTGTATGATTAACTTGTTCCATTTGAATATTTTGAAGGAAATGGCACCGACTACTTGACACACCGTGAATATGAATGAAGAGGAATTCCGTACTTTTCTAGCTTCAAACATAGCCGCAGTACAGGCTGCGCTACATACCAACAATAACCTTGGATCTAGAAATACAGGAAATCGTGTAGGATGCACCTACAAAGAATTCACTGCCTGCAAACCTTTGGAATTTGATGGAACCGAAGGACCGATCGGATTGAAACGGTGGACCGAGAAGGTCGAATCGGTGTTTGCCATAAGTAAGTGTACTGAAGAGGACAAAGTGAAGTATGCTACGCATACCTTCACAGGTTCTGCGTTAACATGGTGGAATACCTATCTAGAGCAAGTGGGACAAGATGATGCGTACGCACTACCGTGGTCAGCATTCAAGCACTTGATGAACGAGAAGTACCGTCCCAGAACCGAGGTCGATAAGCTCAAGACAGAACTTAGAGGGTTACGAACCCAAGGATTTGATATTACCACGTACGAAAGACGATTCACAGAATTGTGCCTATTGTGTCCGGGAGCGTTCGAAGATGAAGAAGAGAAGATCGATGCATTTGTGAAAGGATTACCGGAAAGAATCCAAGAAGATATAAGTTCACACGAGCCCGCCTCCATACAACAGGCATGTAGAATGGCTCACAAACTAGTGAACCAGATTGAGGAAAGAATTAAAGAACAGACGGCTGAAGAGGCCAATGTGAAGCAAGTCAAAAGAAAGTGGGAGGAAAACGGTGATAAGAATCACCAATACAACAACAACAGCAATTACAATAATAATCGCAACAATTATCCCAACAATCGCAACATCAATCGCAACTACAACAAACGGCCCAACAACAACAACAACAACAACAACAACAACAACAACAACAACAACAACTACAACAATCATCCCAACAACAATAACAACCGCAACAACAACAACAATCAGAAGCAGCTACGCCAAAGGTGTGAAAAGTATCACTCGGGGTTCTGCACCAAATTTTGCAACAAGTGTAAAAGAAATGGTCATAGCGTGGTGAAGTGTGAGGTCTACGGACCAGGGGTTAATAGAACGAAAGGAACAAATGGTGTCAGAACGAGTAATGGCAGAGCAAGTAGTGTCGGAGCAAGTTATGCCAATGTAGTTTGTTATAAATGTGGAAAACCGGGCCACATTATTAGAAATTGCCCGAACCAGGAGAACACGAATGGACAAGGCCGCGGAAGAGTTTTCAATATTAATGCGGCAGAGGCACAGGAAGACCCGGAGCTTGTTACGGGTACGTTTCTTTTTGACAATAAATCTGCTTACATTTTATTTGATTCGGGTGCGAATAGAAGCTATATGAGTAGAGATTTTTGTGCTAAATTAAGTTGTCCATTGACGCCGTTGGATAGTAAATTTTTACTCGAATTAGCAAACGGTAAATTAATTTCAGCAGATAATATATGCTGGAATCGAAAAATTAAACTGTGTAGCGAAATATTTAAGATTGATTTGATATCAGTAGAGTTAGGGAGTTTTGATGTAATAGTTGACATGGACTGGCTGAAGAAGGTGAAAGCAGAGATCGTATGTTATAAAAATGCAATTCGCATTGTACGAGAAGAAGGAGAACCCTTAATGGTGTACGGAGAAAAGGGCAACATGAAGCTACATCTTATTAGTAATTTGAAGGCACAAAAACTAATAAGAAAAGATTGCTATGCTGTTCTAGAACACGTCGAGAAAGTACAAACTAAAGAAAAGAGCATCAATGATGTTCCCTTCGCAAAAGAATTTCCCGATGTATTTCCGAAAGAATTACTGGGATTACCCCCACATCGATCCGTTGAATTTCAAATAGATCTTGTACCAGGAGCTGCACCAATAGCTCGTGCTCCTTACAGACTCGCACCCAGCGAGATGAAAGAACTGAAAAGCCTAATATAAGAACTTTTAGAGCGTGGTTTCATTCGACCAAGCACATCACCGTGGGGAGCTCCTGTTTTGTTTGTCAAGAAGAAGGATGGTACATTTAGGTTGTGTATTGACTACAGAGAGTTGAACAAACTTACCATCAAAAACCGTTATCCACTGCCGAGAATTGACGACTTATTTGATCAACTACAAGGCTCGTCTGTTTATTCAAAGATTGACTTACGTTCCGGGTATCATCAAATGTGGGTGAAAGAAGATGATATTCCAAAGACTGCTTTCAGAAAACGTTACGGTCATTACGAGTTTATGGTCATGCCGTTTAGTTTAACTAATGCACCAGCTGTGTTCATGGACCTTATGAACCGAGTGTGTGGACCATACCTTGACAAGTTTGTCATTATTTTCATTGATGACATACTTATTTACTCAAAGAATGACCAAGAACACAGTGAACATTTGAGAAAGGTGTTAGAAGTATTGAGGAAGGAAGAATTGTACGCTAAATTTTCAAAGTGTGCATTTTGGTTGGAAGAAGTTCAATTCCTCGGTCACATAGTGAACAAAAAAGGTATTAAGGTGGATCCGGCAAAGATAGAAACTGTTGAAAAGTGGAAAACCCCAAAAACTCCGAAGCATATACGTCAATTTTTAGGATTGGCTGGTTACTACAGAAGATTCATCCAAGATTTCTCCAAAATAGCAAAATCCTTGACTGCATTAACGCATAAAGGGAAGAAATTTGAATGGAAGGATGAACAAGAAAAGGCGTTTCAATTATTGAAGAAAAAGCTAACTACGGCACCTATATTGTCATTGCCTGAAGGGAATGATGATTTTGTGATTTATTGTGACGCATCAAAGCAAGGTCTCGGTTGTGTATTAATGCAACGGACGAAGGTGATTGCTTATGCGTCTAGACAATTGAAGATTCACGAGCAAAATTATACGACGCATGATTTGGAATTAGGCGCGGTTGTTTTTGCATTAAAGACTTGGAGGCACTACTTATATGGGGTCAAAAGTATTATATATACCGACCACAAAAGTCTTCAACACATATTTAATCAGAAACAACTGAATATGAGGCAGCGTAGGTGGATTGAATTGTTGAATGATTACGACTTTGAGATTCGTTACCACCCGGGGAAGGCAAATGTGGTAGCCGACGCCTTGAGCAGGAAGGACAGAGAACCCATTCGAGTAAAATCTATGAATATAATGATTCACAATAACCTTACTACTCAAATAAAGGAGGCGCAACAAGGAGTTTTAAAAGAGGGAAATTTAAAGGATGAAATACCCAAAGGATCGGAGAAGCATCTTAATATTCGGGAAGACGGAACCCGGTATAGGGCTGAAAGGATTTGGGTACCAAAATTTGGAGATATGAGAGAAACGGTACTTAGAGAAGCTCATAAAACCAGATACTCAATACATCCTGGAACGGGGAAGATGTACAAGGATCTCAAGAAACATTTTTGGTGGCCGGGTATGAAAGCCGATGTTGCTAAATACGTAGGAGAATGTTTGACGTGTTCTAAGGTCAAAGCTGAGCATCAGAAACCATCAGGTCTACTTCAACAACCCAAAATCTCGGAATGGAAATGGGAAAACATTACCATGGATTTCATCACTAAATTGCCAAGGACTGCAAGTGGTTTTGATACTATTTGGGTAATAGTTGATCGTCTCACCAAATCAGCACACTTCCTGCCAATAAGAGAAGATGACAAGATAGAGAAGTTAGCACGACTGTATTTGAAGGAAGTCGTCTCCAGACATGGAATACCAATCTCTATTATCTCTGATAGGGATGGTAGATTTATTTCAAGATTCTGGCAGACATTACAGCAAGCATTAGGAACTCATCTAGACATGAGTACTGCCTATCATCCACAAACTGATGGACAGAGCGAAAGGACGATACAAACGCTTGAAGACATGCTACGAGCATGTGTTATTGATTTCGGAAACAGTTGGGATCGACATCTACCGTTAGCAGAATTTTCCTACAACAACAGCTACCATTCAAGCATTGAGATGGTGCCGTTTGAAGCACTTTATGGTAGAAAGTGCAGGTCTCCGATTTTTTGGAGTGAAGTGGGGGATAGACAGATTACGGGTCCGGAGATAATACAAGAAACTACCGAGAAAATCATCCAAATTCAACAAAGATTGAAAACCGCCCAGAGTCGACAAAAGAGCTACACGGACAGTAAAAGAAAAGATATAGAGTTTGAAATTGGAGAAATGGTCATGCTTAAGGTTTCACCTTGGAAAGGCGTTGTTCGATTTGGTAAACGGGGGAAACTAAATCCAAGGTACATTGGACCATTCAAGATTATTGAACGTGTCGGACCAGTAGCTTACCAACTGGAGCTACCTCAACAACTCGCGGCTGTACATAACACTTTCCACGTCTCAAATTTGAAGAAATGTTTTGCTAAAGAAGATCTCACTATTCCGTTGGACAAAATCCAAATCAATGAAAAACTTCAATTCATTGAAGAACCCGTCGAAATAATGGATCGTGAGGTTAAGAGACTTAAACAAAACAAGATACCGATTGTTAAGGTTCAATGGAATGCTCATAGAGGACCCGAGTTCACCTGGGAGCGTGAAGATCAGATGAAGAAGAAATACCCGCATTTATTTCCAGAAGATACGTCAACACCTCCGACTGCTTAAAATTTCGGGACGAAATTTATTTAACGGGTAGGTACTGTAGTGACCCGAACTTTTCCATGTTTATATATATATATTAAATGAAATTGTTATTTACATGATTAAGTGTTTCCAACGTGTTAAGTAATCAAACTTGTTAAGACTTGATTAATTGAAATAGGTTTCATATAGACAATTGACCACCCAAGTTGACCGGTGATTCACGAACGTTAAAACTTGTAAAAACTATACGATGACATATATATGGTTATATATATAGTTAACATGATTTTATTATAAGTATGTATCTCATTAGGTATTTTAACAATGAGTTATATACATAAAAATGAGACTATTAATTTAAGAAACTCGAAAACGATATATATAACGATTATCGTTATAACAACGTCTTACTAGGTACATATGAATCATATTAAGATATTGATACACTTGGTTAATTATGTTAAATGATAAGTAAATATATTATTAAGTGTATTAACAATGAAATACATATGTAAAAAATAAGACTACTAACTTAATGATTTCGAAACGAGACATATATGTAATGATTATCGTTGTAACGACATTTAACTGTATATATATCATACTAAGATATATTATATATCATAATATCATGATAATATAACAATTTAACATCTCATTTGTTATAATAAACAATGGGTTAACAACATTCAACAAGATCGTTAACCTAAAGGTTTCAAAACAACATTTACATGTAACGACTAACGATGACTTAATGACTCAGTTAAAATGTATATACATGTAGTGTTTTAATATGCATTCATACACTTTTTAAAGACTTCAAGACACTTATCAAAATACTTCTACTTAATAAAAATGCTTACAATTACATCCTCGTTCAGTTTCATCAACAATTCTACTCGTATGCACCCGTATTCGTACTCGTACAATACACAGCTTTTAGATGTATGTACTATTGGTATATACACTCTAATGATCAGATCTTAGCAGCCCATGTGAGTCACCTAACACATGTGGGAACCATCATTTGGCAACTAGCATGAAATATCTCATAAAATTACAAAAATATGAGTAATCATTCATGACTTATTTACATGAAAACAAAATTACATATCCTTTATATCTAATCCATACACCAACAACCAAAAACACCTACAAACACTTTCATTCTTCAATTTTCTTCATCTAATTGATCTCTCTCAAGTTCTATCTTCAAGTTCTAAGTGTTCTTCATAAATTCCAAAAGTTCTAGTTTCATAAAATCAAAAATTCTTCCAAGATTGCAAGTTTACTTCCAAGTTTTCTAAATCCATTCCAAGTAATCATCCAAGATCAAGAAACCTTTGTTACTTACAGTAGGTTATCTTTCTAATACAAGGTAATAATCATATTCAAACTTTAATTCAATTTCTATAACTATAACAATCTTATTTCGAGTGGAAATCTTACTTGAAATTGTTTTCGTGTCATGATTCTGCTTCAAGAACTTTCAAGCCATCCAAGGATCCTTTGAAGCTAGATCTATTTTTCTTATTTCCAGTAGGTTTATCCAAGGAACTTGAGGTAGTAATGATGTTCATAACATCATTCGATTCATACATATAAAGCTATCTTATTCGAAGGTTTAAACTTGTAATCACTAGAACATAGTTTAGTTAATTCTAAACTTGTTCGCAAATAAAAGTTAATCCTTCTAACTTGACTTTTAAAATCAACTAAACACATGTTCTATATCTATATTATATGCTAACTTAATGATTTAAAACCTGGAAACACGAAAAACACCGTAAAACCGGATTTACGCCGTCGTAGTAACACCGCGGGCTGTTTTGGGTTAGTTAATTAAAAACTATGATAAACTTTGATTTAAAAGTTGTTATTCTGGGAAATGATTTTTATTATGAACATGAAACTATATCCAAAAATTATGGTTAAACTCAAAGTGGAAGTATGTTTTCTAAAATGGTCATCTAGACGTCGTTCTTTCGACTGAAATGACTACCTTTACAAAAACGACTTGTAACTTATTTTTCCGACTATAAACCTATACTTTTTCTGTTTAGATTCATAAAATAGAGTTCAATATGAAATCATAGCAATTTGATTCACTCAAAACGGATTTAAAATGAAGAAGTTATGGGTAAAACAAGATTGGATAATTTTTCTCATTTTAGCTACGTGAAAATTGGTAACAAATCTATTCCAACCATAACTCAATCAACTTGTATTGTATATTATGTAATCTTGAGATACCATAGACACGTATACAATGTTTCGACCTATCATGTCGACACATCTATATATATTTCGGAACAACCCAAGACACTCTATATGTGAATGTTGGAGTTAGCTATACAGGGTTGAGGTTGATTCCAAAATATATATAGTTTGAGTTGTGATCAATACTGAGATACGTATACACTGGGTCGTGGATTGATAAAAGATAATATTTATCGATTTATTTCTGTACATCTAACTGTGGACAACTAGTTGTAGGTTACTAACGAGGACAGCTGACTTAATAAACTTAAAACATCAAAATATATTAAAAGTGTTGTAAATATATTTTGAACATACTTTGATATATATGTATATATTGTTATAGGTTCGTGAATCAACCAGTGGTCAAGTCTTACTTCCCGGCGAAGTAAAAATCTGTGAAAGTGAGTTATAGTCCCACTTTTAAAATCTAATATTTTTGGGATGAGAATACATGCAGGTTTTATAAATGATTTACAAAATAGACACAAGTACGTGAAACTACATTCTATGGTTGAATTATCAAAATCGAATATGCCCCTTTTTATTAAGTCTGGTAATCTAAGAATTAGGGAACAGACACCCTAATTGACGCGAATCCTAAAGATAGATCTATTGGGCCTAACAAACCCCATCCAAAGTACCGGATGCTTTAGTACTTCGAAATTTATATCATATCCGAAGGGTGTCCCGAAATGATGGGGATATTCTTATATATATGCATCTTGTTAATGTCGGTTACCAGGTGTTCACCATATGAATGATTTTTATCTCTATGTATGGGATGTGTATTGAAATATGAAATCTTGTGGTCTATTGTTACGATTTGATATATATAGGTTAAACCTATAACTCACCAACATTTTTGTTGACGTTTAAAGCATGTTTATTCTCAGGTGAATACTAAGAGCTTCCGCTGTTGCATACTAAAATAAGGACAAGATTTGGAGTCCATGTTTGTATGATATTGTGTAAAAACTGCATTCAAGAAACTGATTTCAATGTAACATATTTGTATTGTAAACCATTCTGTAATGGTCGTGTGTAAACAGGATATTTTAGATTATCATTATTTGATAATCTACGTAAAGCTTTTTAAACCTTTATTTATGAAATAAAGGTTATGGTTTGTTTTAAAAATGAATGCAGTCTTTGAAAAATGTCTCATATAGAGGTCAAAACCTCGCAACGAAATCAATTAATATGGAACGTTTTTAATCAATAAGAACGGGACATTTCAGTATTAAAGTCGATTCATCAAAAATCGAAGCCATTAGTAAATGGGAGACTCCTACTACTCCTACTCACATTTGTCAATTTTTGGGTCTCGCCGGATACTACCGTAGATTCATCAAGGATTTCTCTTTGGTTGCTCGTCCTCTAACCGCATTAACTCACAAGGGAAAGAAATTCATTTGGGTGACCGAACAAGAATCCGCATTTCAAATCTTGAAAACAAAGCTAACCACCTCTCCTATCTTGTCACTTCCTGAAGGTAATGACGATTTTGTTGTGTATTGCGACGCCTCGAAACATGGTTTTGGGTGTGTGTTGATGCAACGAACGAAAGTCATTGCTTACGCTTCTCGACAACTCAAAATTCATGAACGAAACTATACGACACATGATCTCGAACTCGAAGCCGTTGTCTTCGCACTTAAAATGTGGAGACATGTCACGACCCTACTTTTTCCGTTATCTTTTTCCGTTAATTATTTAACGACCGTTAACTGTTAGTGTGCCACGTCATTTCCATGACCTATATTATTATTTTTGTAATAATATATATATAATAATTATTATGTGTTATGTGGATATATGTATTCATATTTTAAATTATACGTTTCTACGTTCCGCGGATTTCCATCCGGCGAATCTTTTCGGTTTTTAAAACAACGGTCGAGCTTTCGGGATTTTTAAATCCTAAATATTTTAAATATGATATTTTAAGGTCATATTATTAATAGGTGTATTTATATTTATTTTTCGTCGCGCGTTTGTTATCTTTCCGGATTTTTAATCGCGTAAGCGTGTTTTCGCGTTTCGGGATTCGTTCGGGCTTTCGGGCCATCAGGAAATTACATTTAAGTGAGATGGACCAAGTGGGGCCCACCCCACTAAAGAATTCGGCTGAATTAGGGAGGGGGAGCACTCCCTTACTTTTCCATTTTTCTTGTTTTATTTTTATTTCACAAATTAAGAAGCCTAAACCTAAAATTCTATTATTTTCTCTCAACTCCTCTCTCCCCCCTCTCCCTTGTGCCGTCACCATCACCACCATAAACCACCATCATCATCTAAAATTGTAGCTTGGATCATAAATCAATTAACACCAACGCGTTCCTTGTTTCGTTCTCTACGCGATCATATACTTTGATTCTTGATTAGGGTATAAACCCTAACCCTAGATCTTTTCATTTTTATTTATTTTTCTGTATTTTGATGTTATATGATTAGTATGATATGTATAAGTTGTTGTAATGTTGTTTGAATGCGTAGAATTACTCGTTTGTTCATGTTTTCGGTTTGTAAATTTTGGACAGCAGTTTGAATCGTATATTCTGACTATATAACTGATATGAATGTTAAAATAAAGTACATAAATGAGTTCCTCTCATCAAGACATTAACTTTAGACTCCGGATTCATGTCGTTTCGATTCCCGGAGCCCTAGATACGCTTAATTTGGTTTTTGTTAAAGATTGAAAGGTGTTCTTGGCATGAACAAGGTTGGGTCCGACTTTGTGACCATCCTTGGTGTCTTTAGGGTGCCTCATTTGGTTAGGACTGATGGTGAGACGAATATTCATGTTCGGGTCACCTAAATCCGAGCCACGGTTCACCCGTTTCGCCCGAATTACTGTTTTGAGTAAAATGATTTCCCAATTGAAGTCATGGCTGATATGCACGACTTAGGGACTGTTCTTGGAGTGTTCTTGAGTACATAAATGTGTCGGGTGGTTTGAGTAGGTGAAGTTACATATGTGGCTTGCCCGAAACCGACGCCCGGGGCTCAAGATACGACCCGGCGAACTTTTAAACTTAAAACTTATGGTTAATGATCAAACTTATGATAAAATTTATGGAATTCATTATTAATTAATTACTTAAGATAAAAGAAGTAATTATTATTATTTAAAACTTATGATATAAATATTTATTATATCATTTAATTATTAATTATAATTTAATTAACATTTTAATTAAACTTATGATTAGTAATACTTTTATTATTAAAGGAAAATACTTATGATAAGTATTAAATTTAATTATGAGAAATTATTATAAGACTTATAATAAAGATTAAATAATTATTTAATTATTATAAGACTTAATTATTATTTAATTATGACTTAATTATTAAATACTTATGATTTAATAATTTTAATTAGAAACTTATGATATGATTAATAATTCATTATTAATTAATAATACTTATGATATGATTTAAAATTTATTATAAATTAATAATATTTATATTATGATTGACATTTAATTAATTAATTAAATACTTATGTTATACTAATTATAACATTTCAACTTATATTAACTTTAATAATTCATTTTATTTAATTAAACTTATGTTAAGACATTATTATACACATTTGACTTTAAATAACATTATAACCTATGTTATTATTATAACTTACACTTTTAAAATTAATGTTGACTAGGTTTGACCAAGGTTGACTTTTGAGTTGACTTTCGGTTGACTTTGACTTTCAGTTGACTTCTGTTGACTTTCTAAATAAGGAAACTTTCCTAACTTCAAAACTTTCTAAAAATAGAACTTTCTAAATTTGGAAACTTTCCAAAAATAGAAACTTTCCAAAAATAGAAACTTTCCAAAAATAGAAACTTTCCAAAAATAGAAACTTTCCTAAAATAGAAAACTTTCCAAAAATGGAAACCTGCTAAAAATAGAAACTTTCTAAAAATAGAAAGTGTGTGTCCTTATGCTGCTCCAATCAAACCGATGCTTGCTGAGTAATGTTCTATGCCTACTTGCAACATGTACAATAGCTATCATACTAAGACTTGGCCTAAGTTAGTTATTTATTTCGACCTGCTTTATTTATAGGTCGGCGTTGTGATCTTTCTTGATCACTTTACTTTACTTGCTGTTCGCGTGTTTGTGAGATTTCTTCAGTTGCTATTTAAGGTGAGTTATAGTCCCGTTTTTACATACTTTTCAAAGTATATTTTTGGGATGTGATTACATGCAGATTTTTAATTACGTTTAGACACAAGTAACAGTTAAATTTAATTATTCATTGTGAGTTGGACAAAAATATTCCCTAGTCTGGTAACTGTAATCATTGGTTTCTACCGGTGAACGCGAATCCTACGGATAGATCTATCGGGTTTGACAACCCCATTTCGAGCTAGTCGCGCTAGCAATTTATAATTGGAATGTTTAGTACTTCGTAATTTGTTGTAGATACACTGTCCAAGTGTATATTTTTATTGTGTTTGGCAAGGGTAAATAAAGGGTTAAGTGGTTACCAGGTGGCTCATTGATAATGGAATAATGTTTAATGTTTTCTAATATTTTTAAATCTTGTGGTCTAAAGTTTACTTATTTATTTAAACCTATAATTCACTCAACCTTTGTGTTGACAGTTTACTTGCATGTTTTCACAGGTACTTGAGTTATTTGATGCTTCCGCTGTCGTTAGAAGAGTCTGCATGCATTTAGGCAGATTTTATGAAACTATTTATGAAACTTAAGTTTGCATTCTATTTTTGGATAATTTAAATTGTGGGTTTGTTGGCAAGGTTTTGTGTCAACTTTTGGATTATTAATATGTTGGGTTGTTTTAAACTACATATTTTGGTTTGTTTCCTTTTTGGGAAAACTTTTGAAATAAAAGAATGCAACTTTGTTTATTTAATTCATTTAAGTCCGATCAAGCTGTGGGACCAACTGACGGATCCGTTAAGTGTTTTGACGGGGTCGTCACATGTGGTATCAGAGCTCTGGTTGTAGGGAACTAGGCGGTCTTAATGTGGTCAACCCGTGGTTATTAGGGTGCATTAGAGTCTAGTCTACAGCCCGACCTTTTTGCTATAGCATTATTATGCATTTCATTTCGTATAAGTTATATTATTAGCTTTCATATCTTTTGGTATATGGTTTGCGGTTTTGCTGTTTGCAGATGTCGACTTCGAGCGATAACTCTGTGGCTGCTCCTGCTCCACCGTCTCCTGCTAGACGTCGTGCTAATCAACCGGAGATCGATGATCCTGTTCATTACTATTTTTCTACCATTACTCATATGAACCGGGCTTATAATGAGGTGACGCGTATTAACGCCCTTAGTGATTGTTTGCGCACCTTGCCACATAATGAAGTTATGGACGAGATCCGTGCCGACATGCGTAACTTTATCACTTTCAAGCATAGGGTTGAGGATGCGAACCGCAAGCGTGATCGAGAAGTTAATGCTAAGTTCGAGGCTCTCGAGAGCACTGTTCGTGTGTTGAAGGAAGAGTTGGATGATGTGAAAGGGAAGTTGCGTAAGTATGAGGATCCTGCTGAGACTCATGCTGGACCAGCTTATCACACCCGCTCTAAGCGAATGTGATGTGATTATTCATATTGATTATCTATTTCATCAGACTTAATGTCCTTTTTATACATACATTATGGGTTATGTACGGCGTTTTGCCGAGGATTTTATTAAGATTTTGTTATGGGATATATTTTTCATTATGTATGGATGGTTATTTTTATGACATCTATTATCATTATCATGTTTTATTTCCGATGTTGTGGCTCTTGGCATGTTATATTATGCGTAATATATGTTCATGTATGTTAGGTGCTATGTATGTTGTATGATGTTATCATAAAATATGTATGCATGTGATGGTTATTTCTATAACAATCATAACTGTCATGTTATTACTCATAGTGTTAGTTGACTAATATCTTAATGGTTAGTCTTTTCGTGTTTTGATCTATTCCTTTATGACACTAGTATTATTCTTGGTACTAACGGATGTGTTATTCTATTTTGAAGATCATGCCTCCAAGAGAGTCCACTGAAGCGCGTATGCAACGCCTGATCAATGAAGGAATTGCTGCTGCTATGGCAGCAAATGCTAATGTTAACGCCAATGCGAACAACAACGTGGGATGCTCCCACAAAACTTTTATGGCTGGTCGACCTCAAGAATTCAGTGGTACGGAAGGACCAATAGGGCTTACTCGCTGGTTCGAGAAAATCGAATCTATTTTCAGGGTCAGTCGAGTTCGTGAAGAGGACAAAGTTAGTTTCGCTAGTTGCACTCTCAAGGATAGTGCCTTGACATGGTGGAACAATCTGGTTAGTAGTTTGGGAAGCGATGTAGCTTATGGTTTGGCCTGGAATGATTTTAAGGAAAGATTGATCACCCGCTATAGACCTCGGGGTGAGCTTAAGAAGCTAGAGGTTGAGCTCAAGAATTTGAAAATGCATGGCACCGAGTTAGATGCCTATGAACGAAGGTTTTTCGAGTTAACTTTGCTGTGTCCTAGGGTTTATGCGGATGAGGACCGCAAAATTGAGGCTTACATTGATGGTTTGTCCGAGAAGATTGAACACGGGGTTGAGTCCAGTGAACCCCAGACTATTGAGGCAGCTATGACTATGGCCCACAAACTTAATGACAAGGTGTTGAGAAGAAGCAAGACTACAGTTGTTGAAAGTAGTGAGGAGGTTGCCAAGAAGGCTGAAAATGGGAAACGAAAGTGGGATAACAACCGCAATCAAAACCAAAATCAGCAGAAGAAACAGGATACCTCAGGTGCTAACAACAGAAGTCAGCGTGTGTGTCCTCGTTGCTATAAAGTTCATGATGGTTACTGCACAGTTACTTGTAAGAGGTGCTCTAAGCAAGGGCACATTGCTAAAGATTGTACAGTGCTTTTGCCGGGGTCTGCTACTCCCGCGACTGGTGGTAATAATAATAATGTTGGTAATAGAGGTGGTAACGGTAACGGTAATGGGAAATCGAATAATGGAGGTAATCCAAGGGTTTGTTATGAGTGTGGGAAGCCGGGGCATTTCCGAGATGCTTGTCCCAACAAGAAGACTGCAGAGACTGCACGCGGCCGAGCGTTCAACATTAATGCTAAGGATGCGGAGGAAGATCCTAAGCTTGTTACTGGTACGTTCTCAGTCAACGATTTATCAGTTTATGTTCTATTTGATTCAGGGGCTGATTTAAGTTTCGTGTCGAGTAAATTAAGTCCGAGAATCAAAACGCCGTTAACTCTCTTAGACAATACTTATGTTATTGAAGTAGCTAATGGTAAGGAACTTACTGCTAAGACTGTACATCGTAAGTGTAACATTAATCTGGGTGGTAGGGATTTCGAGATAGATTTGATACCGATTGAACTTGGTAGTTTTGATATTGTTATTGGTATGGATTGGTTGTCCGCGAACCGTGCCGAGATCGTCTGTTATGATAAGGCTATTCGTATTACTGATGTGATTGGAGAGCCACTGATGGTCTTTGGAGATAAGAAATGCACACAGTTAAACCTTATTAGCTGTATGAAAGTTCGTAAACATCTCCGTAAGGGCTGTCATGCTATTCTTGCTCATGTTGTTGATCCTAGTAAGGAAGTTAAGAACGTTGGTGACGTTCATATTGTTAGGGATTTTCCCGAGGTGTTTCCCGATGACTTACCTGGCCTTCCGCCGCAACGCGCGGTAGAATTTCAAATTGATCTTGTTCCCGGTGCTGCTCCTGTAGCACGTGCTCCTTATCGTCTTGCGCCTTCTGAACTTCAAGAATTGTCAAGCCAACTCCGTGAGTTGATAGACAAAGGTTTTATTCGTCCTAGTTCGTCCCCTTGGGGAGCTCCTGTTCTGTTTGTTAAGAAGAAGGATGGTTCTTTTCGTTTATGCATTGATTATCGTGAACTGAATAAGCTCACTGTTAAAAATCGTTATCCTCTTCCGAGAATTGATGATCTGTTCGATCAGCTTCAGGGTTCTTCTGTTTATTCAAAAATTGATCTTCGTTCTGGCTATCATCAGTTGCGTGTTAAAGAATCTGATGTTTCAAAAACTGCTTTTCGCACCCGTTACGGTCACTTTGAATTTCTTGTTATGCCGTTCGGATTGACAAATGCACCTGCTGTGTTCATGGACCTCATGAACCGTGTGTGTAGACCCTATCTGGACAAGTTCGTTATTGTTTTCATCGACGACATCCTTATCTATTCTAAGAGTGATGAAGAGCACGAAGAACACTTGAGGTTAGTGCTTGATTTGTTAAAGAAAGAAGAGTTGTACGCTAAGTTCTCTAAGTGTGCTTTTTGGTTAAGAGAAGTTCAGTTCCTTGGTCACATTGTTAGCAAACAAGGAATACAAGTTGATCCTGCTAAAATTGAGGCGATTGAAAAGTGGGAAACCCCGAAAACTCCTACTCAAATTCGTCAGTTCTTAGGATTGGCAGGTTACTATCGAAGGTTCATCCAGGATTTCTCTCGTATAGCGAAACCTCTGACTGCTTTAACGCATAAAGGGAAGAAGTATGAGTGGAAGGATGAACAGGAGAATGCTTTTCAGATTTTGAAGAAGAAACTGACTACTGCTCCGATATTGTCTTTACCGGAGGGTAATGATGATTTTGTTGTTTATTGTGACGCATCACGACAAGGCTATGGTTGCGTTTTGATGCAACGAAAGAAGGTTATTGCGTACGCATCACGTCAGTTGAAGATTCACGAGCAGAACTATACAACTCATGATTTAGAGTTGGGGGCCGTTGTTTTTGCACTTAAGATTTGGAGACATTATTTGTATGGGGTCAAGAGTACTGTGTACACAGATCACAAAAGTCTTCAACATATCCTCGATCAGAAACAGTTGAACATGAGACAACGAAGATGGATTGAGACGTTGAATGATTACGATTGTGACCTTTTGTATCACCCGGGTAAGGCCAATGTTGTGGCTGATGCATTGAGTCGTAAAGAAAGGACTGAACCTCGCAGGGTTAGGGCCTTGAATATGACTGTTAGATCGAACCTCGCAAGGCAGATTCTTGAGGCACAACAAGAAGCCTTAAAGGAAGAGAATTTTGTGAAAGAGAACGTAAGAGGTATGGCTAAGAAATTTGAGATTCGAGCAGATGGTACTAGGTACTTTGTAGGACGTCTTTGGGTTCCGAAGTTTGGTGAACTGCGACAACTTGTTTTGGATGAGGCTCACAAGTCTAGGTACTCTATTCATCCTGGTTCAGGGAAGATGTACCATGATCTTAAGGAGCTGTATTGGTGGCCAAATTTGAAAGGTGATGTGGCTACGTATGTGGCTAAGTGTTTGACCTGTTCTAAGGTCAAAGCTGAACATCAAAAACCGTCCGGATTGTTGGTACAACCAGAAATTCCCGAGTGGAAGTGGGAAGGTATCACTATGGATTTTATCACTAAGTTACCAAGAGTTTCGGGTGGCTACGATGCGATTTGGGTGATTGTAGATCGACTCACTAAGTCGGCTCACTTTTTGCCGATTAGGGAAACCGATTCCATGGAGAAACTCACCCGTTTGTATTTGAAAGAGATTGTTTCGAGGCATGGTGTTCCCGTTTCTATAATTTCCGACAGAGATAGTCGATTTGTATCGAGATTTTGGCAATCGTTGCAAGAAGCCTTGGGCACTAGATTGGATATGAGCACCGCTTATCATCCTCAAACGGATGGTCAAAGTGAGAGGACCATTCAGACATTAGAAGATATGTTGCGAGCTTGTGTGATTGATTTTGGAAATGGGTGGGATAAGTATTTGCCGTTAGCTGAGTTTTCTTATAACAACAGCTACCACGCAAGTATTAAAGCCGCACCGTTTGAAGCTTTGTACGGTAGGAAATGTAGGTCTCCTATTTGTTGGAATGAGGTTGGGGATGCTCAACTTACAGGTCCAGAGATTATTCACGAGACTACTGAGAAGATTGTGCAAATTAAAGAAAGGTTGAGAACTGCTAGAAGTCGGCAAAAGAGTTATGCCGACAAAGGAAGGAAAGATGTTGAATTTCAAGTTGGTGATCGTGTTATGTTAAAAGTTTCGCCTTGGAAGGGTGTTATTCGTTTTGGTAAAAGAGGGAAGTTAAGTCCTCGTTTCGTGGGACCGTTTGAGATCATTGAAAGAGTTGGACCGGTGGCTTATCGTTTGAAGTTGCCACAAGAACTCAGTGCTGTTCACGATGTTTTCCATATTTCGAACTTAAAGAAGTGTTTGGCTGAATTTGATCAGACTATTCCTTTGGAGGAACTTCAAGTTGACAAGCAATTGCATTTTATTGAGGAGCCAGTTGAGATCATGGACCGAGAGGTTAAGACTCTTAAACAGAGCAGAATTCCTATTGTTCGGGTTCGATGGAACGCTAGACGCGGTCCCGAGTTCACTTGGGAGCGTGAAGACCAAATGAAGCAGAAGTATCCGCATTTGTTCTCAGATGCCGAGTCAACCCATGCGCCTGCTTAAATTTCGGGACGAAATTTCCGTAACGGGGAGGTACTGTCACGACCCTACTTTTTCCGTTATCTTTTTCCGTTAATTATTTAACGACCGTTAACTGTTAGTGTGCCACGTCATTTCCATGACCTATATTATTATTTTTGTAATAATATATATATAATAATTATTATGTGTTATGTGGATATATGTATTCATATTTTAAATTATACGTTTCTACGTTCCGCGGATTTCCATCCGGCGAATCTTTTCGGTTTTTAAAACAACGGTCGAGCTTTCGGGATTTTTAAATCCTAAATATTTTAAATATGATATTTTAAGGTCATATTATTAATAGGTGTATTTATATTTATTTTTCGTCGCGCGTTTGTTATCTTTCCGGATTTTTAATCGCGTAAGCGTGTTTTCGCGTTTCGGGATTCGTTCGGGCTTTCGGGCCATCAGGAAATTACATTTAAGTGAGATGGACCAAGTGGGGCCCACCCCACTAAAGAATTCGGCTGAATTAGGGAGGGGGAGCACTCCCTTACTTTTCCATTTTTCTTGTTTTATTTTTATTTCACAAATTAAGAAGCCTAAACCTAAAATTCTATTATTTTCTCTCAACTCCTCTCTCCCCCCTCTCCCTTGTGCCGTCACCATCACCACCATAAACCACCATCATCATCTAAAATTGTAGCTTGGATCATAAATCAATTAACACCAACGCGTTCCTTGTTTCGTTCTCTACGCGATCATATACTTTGATTCTTGATTAGGGTATAAACCCTAACCCTAGATCTTTTCATTTTTATTTATTTTTCTGTATTTTGATGTTATATGATTAGTATGATATGTATAAGTTGTTGTAATGTTGTTTGAATGCGTAGAATTACTCGTTTGTTCATGTTTTCGGTTTGTAAATTTTGGACAGCAGTTTGAATCGTATATTCTGACTATATAACTGATATGAATGTTAAAATAAAGTACATAAATGAGTTCCTCTCATCAAGACATTAACTTTAGACTCCGGATTCATGTCGTTTCGATTCCCGGAGCCCTAGATACGCTTAATTTGGTTTTTGTTAAAGATTGAAAGGTGTTCTTGGCATGAACAAGGTTGGGTCCGACTTTGTGACCATCCTTGGTGTCTTTAGGGTGCCTCATTTGGTTAGGACTGATGGTGAGACGAATATTCATGTTCGGGTCACCTAAATCCGAGCCACGGTTCACCCGTTTCGCCCGAATTACTGTTTTGAGTAAAATGATTTCCCAATTGAAGTCATGGCTGATATGCACGACTTAGGGACTGTTCTTGGAGTGTTCTTGAGTACATAAATGTGTCGGGTGGTTTGAGTAGGTGAAGTTACATATGTGGCTTGCCCGAAACCGACGCCCGGGGCTCAAGATACGACCCGGCGAACTTTTAAACTTAAAACTTATGGTTAATGATCAAACTTATGATAAAATTTATGAAATTCATTATTAATTAATTACTTAAGATAAAAGAAGTAATTATTATTATTTAAAACTTATGATATAAATATTTATTATATCATTTAATTATTAATTATAATTTAATTAACATTTTAATTAAACTTATGATTAGTAATACTTTTATTATTAAAGGAAAATACTTATGATAAGTATTAAATTTAATTATGAGAAATTATTATAAGACTTATAATAAAGATTAAATAATTATTTAATTATTATAAGACTTAATTATTATTTAATTATGACTTAATTATTAAATACTTATGATTTAATAATTTTAATTAGAAACTTATGATATGATTAATAATTCATTATTAATTAATAATACTTATGATATGATTTAAAATTTATTATAAATTAATAATATTTATATTATGATTGACATTTAATTAATTAATTAAATACTTATGTTATACTAATTATAACATTTCAACTTATATTAACTTTAATAATTCATTTTATTTAATTAAACTTATGTTAAGACATTATTATACACATTTGACTTTAAATAACATTATAACCTATGTTATTATTATAACTTACACTTTTAAAATTAATGTTGACTAGGTTTGACCAAGGTTGACTTTTGAGTTGACTTTCGGTTGACTTTGACTTTCAGTTGACTTCTGTTGACTTTCTAAATAAGGAAACTTTCCTAACTTCAAAACTTTCTAAAAATAGAACTTTCTAAATTTGGAAACTTTCCAAAAATAGAAACTTTCCAAAAATAGAAACTTTCCAAAAATAGAAACTTTCCAAAAATAGAAACTTTCCTAAAATAGAAAACTTTCCAAAAATGGAAACCTGCTAAAAATAGAAACTTTCTAAAAATAGAAAGTGTGTGTCCTTATGCTGCTCCAATCAAACCGATGCTTGCTGAGTAATGTTCTATGCCTACTTGCAACATGTACAATAGCTATCATACTAAGACTTGGCCTAAGTTAGTTATTTATTTCGACCTGCTTTATTTATAGGTCGGCGTTGTGATCTTTCTTGATCACTTTACTTTACTTGCTGTTCGCGTGTTTGTGAGATTTCTTCAGTTGCTATTTAAGGTGAGTTATAGTCCCGTTTTTACATACTTTTCAAAGTATATTTTTGGGATGTGATTACATGCAGATTTTTAATTACGTTTAGACACAAGTAACAGTTAAATTTAATTATTCATTGTGAGTTGGACAAAAATATTCCCTAGTCTGGTAACTGTAATCATTGGTTTCTACCGGTGAACGCGAATCCTACGGATAGATCTATCGGGTTTGACAACCCCATTTCGAGCTAGTCGCGCTAGCAATTTATAATCGGAATGTTTAGTACTTCGTAATTTGTTGTAGATATACTGTCCAAGTGTATATTTTTATTGTGTTTGGCAAGGGTAAATAAAGGGTTAAGTGGTTACCAGGTGGCTCATTGATAATGGAATAATGTTTAATGTTTTCTAACATTTTTAAATCTTGTGGTCTAAAGTTTACTTATTTATTTAAACCTATAATTCACTCAACCTTTGTGTTGACAGTTTACTTGCATGTTTTCACAGGTACTTGAGTTATTTGATGCTTCCGCTGTCGTTAGAAGAGTCTGCATGCATTTGGGCAGATTTTATGAAACTATTTATGAAACTTAAGTTTGCATTCTATTTTTGGATAATTTAAATTGTGGGTTTGTTGGCAAGGTTTTGTGTCAACTTTTGGATTATTAATATGTTGGGTTGTTTTAAACTACATATTTTGGTTTGTTTCCTTTTTGGGAAAACTTTTGAAATAAAAGAATGCAACTTTGTTTATTTAATTCATTTAAGTCCGATCAAGCTGTGGGACCAACTGACGGATCCGTTAAGTGTTTTGACGGGGTCGTCACAAGACACTATCTTTATGGAACCAAAAGTACCATCTTCACCGATCACAAAAGCCTTCAACACATCTTCGATCAAAAACAACTAAACATGAGACAACGACGGTGGATTGAAACTTTAAACGATTATGATTGTGAGCTTCGTTACCATCCCGGAAAGGCGAATGTAGTATCCGATGCCTTAAGTCGAAAAGAAAGAGCGATGCCTCTTCGTGTCCGAGCTTTAAACATCACCATCCACACCAACCTTAATAACCAAATTCAAGTAGCCCAAGACGAGGCTCTCAAGGATGAAAACATCTCTTTCGAACACTTGAACGTCCTCACCTCTCGATTCGAAGTTAAAGAAACCGGACTCCGATATTTCGCCGGGAGGATTTGGGTGCCTAGTTATGGGGACCTACGAAGCCTTATTTTAGATGAAGCACATAAGTCACGATACTCGATTCACCCCGGTGCCAATAAGATGTACCACGTCCTTAAACAACAATATTGGTGGCTGAACATCAAAAGGGACGTAGCTACTTATGTTTCCAAGTGTTTGACATGTTCCAAGGTCAAAGCCGAACACCAAAGACCGTCCGGACTACTTCAACAACCCGAGATCCCGCAATGGAAGTGGGAAAGGATAACGATCGATTTTATCACCAAATTACCAAAAATGACGGGCGGTTATGATACCATTTGGGTTATTGTTGACCGTCTCACCAAATCCGCACACTTTCTCGCCATGAAGGAGACCCACAAAATGGAGAAACTTGCACAACTTTACATCAAGGAGATCATAGCCCGACATGGTGTGTCAAGACCCGTCCTATTCCATCCGGACGAAGTCCATATCGATTATAAACGATTCACAATAGTTGATTACATCGCGAGGTATTTGACCTCTATATGATACATTTTACAAACATTGCATTCCATTTTAAAAGACAAACTTTCTTTACAACGAAAATTGATGGCATGCATACCATTTCAGAATATACCCAACTATAATTGACTTAACAATAATCTTGATGAACTCAATGACTCGAATGCAACGTCTTTTGAAATATGTCATTAATGACTCCAAGTAATATCTCTAAAATGAGCAAATGCACAGCGGAAGATTTTTTTTCATACCTGAGAATAAACATGCTTTCAAGTGTCAACCAAAAGGTTGGTGGGTTCATTAGTTTAACATAAATAATCATTTCATAGTTTTAATAGACCACAAGATTTCATATTTCCATTTCTCATAAACATACGTCCCATGCATAGAGACAAAAAAATATCATTCATATGGATTGAACACCTGGTAACCGACATTCACAATATGCATATAAGAATATCCCCATCATTCCGGGATCCTCCTTCGAACATGATATAAATTTCGAAGTACTAAAGCATCCGGTACTTTGGATGGGGCTTGTTAGGCCCGATAGATCTATCTTTAGAGTTCGCGTCAATTAGGGTGTCTGTTCCCTAATTCTTAGATTACCAGACTTAATAAAAAGGGGCATATTCGATTTCGATAATTCAACCATAGAATGTAGTTTTGATCACTTGTGTCTATTTCGTAAAGCATTTATAAAAGCAGCGCATGTATTCTCAGCCCAAAAATATAAAGAGTAAAAGGGGAAGCAAATGAAACTCACATAATGTATTTTGTAGTAAAAATACATACGACGACATTGAACAACGCAGGGTTGGCTTCGGATTCACGAACCTATAACAATTGTATATTTATTAATATATCTAATCGTATTCGAATGAATATATATATATATATATATATATATATATATATATATATATATATATATATAAATTTATTAATTACATTAATTTTATATTAATAACATATATTTTTAATTTGTATGTACATTCAAATGGTTAATATTTTTATATTTATATTAATATATGTGCATATCTGTTTAATGTTATATTATAAATACTTAAATTGTTATATATGAATATTTCTAAAATAATTTGTTAATATAGTTAATATATACTTATTATCTTAACAACGTCGTTAAAACTTTTATTTTCATAGTTATAATTATTTTGAATAATATTACTTTCATTAATCTAGTTAATACTAATAACAATGTTAATAATATTAATAATAATAATAATAATAATACATAATGATAATACTGAGTTGTATTCCCTTGAAACCAAAAATTTGCTTGAAATTCAATGGACCAATCAGAGCGTGACATGTGGCGCGACAATCACATGTGATTGGAAAAAAATTAAAAAAAAATTTTAATTTAAATTTTTTTTTCAAAAATTTTTTTTTTTATGAAATTTTTTTTAAATTTTTTTTTTAAATTTAGCATGTCAATCACATGTGATGGTAAAACCCAATCACATGTGATTCTGCATATCAAATCCAATCACATGTGATTAAAAAAAATTACAATTTTTTAAAAAAATTTCAACCGAAAACATACTTTAATTCGGTGATTTGATCAAGTTTGTTATCGTTTCGTGATCATATCTTCAAAATTTTAGACTTTAATTCGGTGATTTGATCAAGTTTTGATCCAAAACTTGGTGTTTGAAGGTTTTAGCACAAATTTAGTGAAATTCGTTATTATTCGTCATTTTACTGAATTTTATTTTTCAATCACATGTGATTGGATTTGACATAAAATAATCACATGTGATTGGGTTTTACAATCACATGTGATTGGCATGCCCAATCACATGTGATTTACTGCATGTCAAATTTAATCACATGTGATTGTAAAAAAATAAAATAGAAAAAAAAAAAATTCGAAAAAAAAAAAATTTGAAATTTTTTTTTTCAATCACATGTGATTATCGCGCCACGTGTCGCAATCTGATTGGTCCCTTGAATCTCAACTTAAAAATTGGTCTCATTTGAATATTCCTCTGATAATACTAATAGTCATAGTATGATACCAATACTAATATTTATAAAATGATAATAATCTGTATTATTTTTATAATGAGAATACTAATAATAATCACAATCATAATAATGGTAATAATACTAAAATGACACTATTTATAATAATCTTATTTATAAAAACATATCAATGATAAATAATGTTACTAATACTTGTAGCTATAAATATGATATTTGTAATAATTATAGTATTAACATTAACAATATCAATGATAATAATAATAATAATAATAATCCTAAATATTAATTCTTTGTAATAATAAATATATTAATATTAATAATGATACCATAATAATAATAACTATAATAGTTAATGATGATATTAATAATAACAATAATACTTATAATTATAATCATAATAATAATAAAACTAATAATAATGATAATAATAATAATAAGAATAATAATAAATAAATAAATAAATAAAAAACTACCTTAAATGAAATTCGGCCTAAAAAGAGACAACTGCCACTCCCGGGCCTCGAACCCGAGACCTCTCGAAAGCATACAACACTCTTGACCATGCCAGCGGTTTAGATTTTCTGATTTAAAACCCCTTTCATTTATTTATAACCCGTACCAGTTATCTCTCCCCCTTTCTCCTTCGTAAACAAATTCTTAACCAGAGATCAAAATAAAACTTAACAACTAAATTGTGTTTTCAATTTAAAACTTGAATTTGAAACAAGAACGTTCCTGGTGAGTGTTTTCATTAATCAGTAACCGAAAAGAAAAAAAAATTCAAAACTGCTACTGCAGTCGCGGTTTGAGAAAAAAAAAATATATAGGTTTTCGAGATTTAGGAATTTATAGCTTATGATTCTTAAATAAAAGAGTTTTCAAATCACTACTAGAAACTATTAGAATCGTTAATTTAAATTAAATCGTCACAGAAAACTCGAATTTGCTTGATGAACAACCTGTTGACTTTTTCAATTCCAAACTTTGACTCAGGAATTCGAAGTCAAAATGAAAGATTAACGACTGTAAACTTGCAGATAGATTTAATGGAAGATTCCTAATACTTCTGCACTTTTAGATTTTGAAAAACGATTTAAAATCAAACTTTTGATTATTACACCCAAGAACAGGGTCGTGGTTTTTATTTGCTTTTATATTTTTCTGTTATTCCTCTCAATTACAGGTATATGTACATATAGCGAACAATTATAAGGATAGAAAGAGACTGGTAACAAAATCTAGACAAGAAGTACGTACATTGTTCACTCAGAAGAAAATAAGAGAATAAAAAAATTAAGAAAATAAAAAGTTGATAATAACTCTAAATAAATTTTGGTTTTATCAATGATTTGATTCCATCTGATCGTGTTTAGAGACAAGAATGTACAGTTTGGATGGTGATGTTAAACAACCTGATTCCTTATCAATTTATTTTCATTATTCTAATTAATAATGTAAATATATTAACATTAATAATACTAATTAATAATAATAAAATTAATAACATAATAATATTATTATTAGTGATAAATAGTAATAATATGGTAAATTAATAATGACAATAATAATCTCTTTAATAAAAATAATAGGTTTAATAATAATTAATACAAATGATAACTATAATAATAATACTCTTAATATTATAAACAATAATAATATAATTATGATAATAATATTATTACTAATGATAGTGATAGTAATTATTATGAAATATATAACTATAATATTATTAATTACAGTAATATCAATAATATCAACTTTATTAGTGATAATAATGGTTGTAAAATTAATACTAGTAATAATACTAAATTACATCATAACAACAATATCTATTGATAATGATAATGATAATCAATAATAATGATATTATTAATGATAAGAATATTACTAATAATAATAATCATATAGTAATTATAATTAAACTTGTAATTACATTTAATATAAATATATCATATATTATATGAATATATCTATTGAATATTTAATATTTATATATTTTATAAATGTTACAATATTATAGTTATTAATAGGAATCTTTTATATATATTACTATATTGATTCATAATAATATCATATATCTATTATATATTCTTTTTAATGATAACTTAATTACTTTATATATTATCTTACATTTTTAATTCCACTTGATCAAGGTATACCTTATTAATTCAAAATGTTTTTATATATATATATATATACACTTATTTATATTTATATATATATTTACATATTTATTTATACACAATTGTTCGTGAATCGTCGGGCATAGTCAAAGGTCAATTCGAATTCGAATATATGAATATAGCTCTAAAGTTTTCGAGGCTCAACATTACAGACTTTGCTTATTGTGTCGAATTCGTATGAAGATTAAGTTTAAATTTGGTCAAAAATTCCCGGGTCATCACAGTACCTACCCGTTAAAGAAATTTCGTCCCGAAATTTGAGTGAGGTGGTCATGGTTAACAATAAAAATGTTTTCATGCCGAATATGAGTTGATAAATAGAGTTTTATCATTATTGAATAATACGGATAAAATGATTCGATTATTCGATGAGCACGAGTGAAGCTATCACCAAAGAGTGAAATAGGAAAGTAAAGATTCATCTTAACTTTTGACAGAGTTAGGGTTGAATTCAGAAAATCAGGTGCGCCTTAACTTTTGACGTTGTCTTGGTTGAATTCCGGAATTCAAGGGATTTCGAGAAAATCTTCGAAATCTAAAAGATTTGATTCTTCAGCGTGTAAGAAAATTAAGATCTCTATAATTAAATACGGTGATCTGCCTCGATTACTCTGCCTGATATTTCCATTATAAATTAAGCTCTTCCGTTCCATTATTCTCACCATTCCCATACTCTCTTCCTTAGTTCATACATCCAAAAGATTGTGAAATTGCTTAATCCCGTTCTAATCCTTGTCCTTATCCTTACTATCGTAACAATCATTCTCCTTTTCTAACTTTCACCCGAGGAATCTGCTTACTTCTACTTTGCTCTTGGGGTTATAGTGCTTTTAATTCTCCCGTGTCTTTATGTTGCGATAAACATTGATATACACGGTTTGTAATTTATGCGTTGTTATCGGGCTTTATATCTCCTCTTATATTTTGGAGCTTTGTCCCTTCGTTTCTTCTTCTTGCGATTAAACACCGCTTGTAATGGTTCAGAATTCGCAGATATAAACTTTAGAATGAACATTGTTAATGTTCTAAGAAGGAAATCGTAATGGTACGATTTGATTTATCGAATTACCAGAATCACTGAGAATAGAACTATCAAGAATATATTTTCTTGATATGTTTAGAAGTTAATTTGAATTAAAGAGTTATGTAACATGGCACATGATGACGTTATGAGTTGTGAATCATCATATTCCATTAGAAACTTAGCATAACTTACTGTAATATAATCACGTTGATCAAGTGTCATTATATTATACTAACTCATGCATCAGTTTCCAACATTACTTCAATAACATTCATATCTTAATGTTTGAAAGTTTACAGAATATAGAAACTAACAGTTTCTATATGATGTAACACTGAAAGCACAAATAGATTAATGATTTCGGATAAGAATAGTTATGAAAATATCTCCAGAAATATGGAGGATATTTATAATGAAATATACGATGGTATCTTGGAATTTCTAATATCGATGGATGATGAAGAAGATTTATCCATAAGGGTTTAGATTCGGAAGCAAGGTATTCGTTAAAGATTTCACCTGAAACAGAATCATTTGGATTCTTTGAAGTCAAACTTATTCTTTGTGATTTGTCCACGGATTTCTTCATAGTTTCGCATAATCTGCTTTTCGGTACTAAATTTTCTATTGAATGTTTTCAATATAATGATACACAGGAAGCACGAAGAGGTATATAATTTCGGACGAGAATATTTATTAAAATATCCTCAGAAATATCGAAGATATTGATGATGATATTTTGGAATTTCTAAGTTCGATGGTTGAGGGAGAAAGATTTTCCTCAAGATTTTAACATGACTTCGGAGCAAGATATTCTCTAAAGATTTCAACGAATCTAGATTTATCTGGGTTCTATGAATTTAGGGTATGTTACTTGTATTTCTCCTTGGTTTCCTTTATGGTTAGCTCAATCTGTTTTCCAGTTCCAACTTTTCTGAGCTTTTCCAACATACTATTCTTTATCATCAAACTTTCGATGATTATGGTCATTTACGGTTGTCTAATGTTTCTGCTGCTTCATTCAGCTTTATCAACATTAAGAGTATTGATTTGTGACTGAGTGCTTTTCAGAATTCCAGAAGGAGAGATCATAATTCTAAGAGATAAATGTCATAAATATAACTGTTGATGTAGATATGCTGTGACTTTTCAAAGTACTGATTGCTGATTCCCGGTAATTGGTATGGCAGTTCTCTTTACAAGATGTGGATGAGTATATGATAGGGTTTCAGTGAATAAATATAATGATTTGTCAGAGAAATTTAAGCCAAGAAGTAACGAGGTTGCTGGTATGTCTGTTGGTAATATGGTGGAATATAAAAAGAATTCTCTGGTATCAAAAGGGTAATCGTATATATCAGGATTATAGTAAGGCTACTTTGAATGAAAAGTCGAAGTTGACTTGCTGGAGCTATGACAAAATTGGCTACCTTGAAAAGGGATCGTAAAAATTATTTTTTTGCTAATAAATGCCTAAGGATCTGACGCGGCTACGTGTTAAACTTTTACTCAGTTGCCGAGAGTTTCTCAGGTGCATAACTATATGCATAAATCTTTCTTTCCGTAGATGAAGTACGGTTGGTTCATCCTCTCGATTGAGGTGTTTTCAAAAATCATGAAAGTTCTGAACGCAGATCGAAATCGTCAAGATACAAATGAGGTTTAAAATGAGATCAAATGGCAACTTGAAAAATTGTTTAGTTTCATATGTTATAATCAATATTTTAATTCATTTTAATTATCCAATGTTGGTAGTCCACAGTTGATAGTCCATAATTAACAATTCAATAATTTATATATAGTTTAATATATAATATTCGAATTAATTAATACATATCGTGACCCGTATTCGTCTCAGACTCGATCACAACTCAAAGTATATATATTATTATAGAATCAACCTCAACCTTGTATAGAGAACTCGATCATTACTGCATATAGAGTGTCTATGGTGATTCCAAATAACATATATAGATGCGTCGATATGATATGTCAAAACCTTGTATACGAGTCCCGATATTTAAAGTGCGTAAAATAAATAACAGAAAATTAAATAACGATAAATGAAGTGCGTAAAGTAAATACCAGAAATTTAATGACAAAAAATAAAATTGCGATAATTAAATTGCAATAAATAAAATGTAATCAGTTAGCTAGGAACAGTTAGCTAGGATTTTTGTTAGCGTGGATTCTTAACAAAATTTCTCATAGTTAATTTGTTTGTTTCTAACAAATTTTATTTTGTCTAATGTTTTCTTTATTATGCCACTTGTCGGATTCTGATAGGTCAAAATCCAAATATGAAATTGAATAAAAATGGTTATTCTGCAGTGAACGGATACACATTTTGGTGAATGTAAGTAGGATAGTAAACGACTGTTGAATCAGTTTCGAAGAATGTACAGTGTAACTTATTAATGTGAAATCTAAATATTCCTCGGGTATTACCTACCCGTTAAAATATTTTCACCATTAACAGTTTGTATAATAAAAATTTTAATTACAATCTTTATGAAAACATATATACATATATATTTTCTTCAGACGTAATTATGGATTTAATGAGTCAATGTGATTTTAAACTCATCAGATTTATGGCTAGAACTAGAGTATATAATCTCTAAAATATTAGAGATTATACAATCACCATGAAGGACGAAGATAGTTTATGTAGATCGGTTCGTAAAACGATTCGTAGAACGATGATTATGCTTGAGGTATAGGTTGCGAGGTTGAGACGTGTGATGATGTTGTGGTTGTTGGTACTCCTTGGTATCCATGGTGTGTATGACGTTGATGTTCGAGGTATAGATTAAGATGTTGAGGTGTGGGATGCGGATGTTGATGGTGGTGGTGGTGATGGTATTGTTGACATTGGTGGTGGTACTGGCTATGCTACTGGTGCTGCTGCTGGTGTTTGTAACCTTCGCACCATATTCTCTAAAGCCACTACCCGAGCGCGAAGCTCGTTGATTTCTTCTATTACACCGGGGTGATTTTCGGTTCGGACCAGCGGATAAATATAATCTAGAATTTGGTATAGTATATAATCGTGGCGAGATACTCTGGAAATGAGAGAAAAGATGGTGTTTCGAACAGGTTCACCGGTAAGTGCTTCAGGTTCTTCGCCAATAGGGCAATGTGGCGGATGAAAAGGATCACCTTCTTCTTGTCTCCAATGATTGAGGAGGCTACGAACCCATCCCCAATTCATCCAGAATAGATGATGACTGATTGGTTGATCCATTCTGGTCACACTGCTTTCGGAGCTTGAGTGGGATTCCATTTCGGAATCCGAGTGACTTGAACTAATGACGAATTCCATTTCATACGATTGAATAAAGAATTTTTAAATATGAAATGATTTTCTGGCTAACCGATGGTATTCTTAATTACATAGAATATCCATATATATAGAACAAAAGGCTTCGTAGATTACGGAGGGATTTACGGGATACGCCAGGTAAGGTTTACAGTAACAGATACGCTAAGATATGAATCTTGTCTATACACTATTCATGCAATCAATGCAGCAAGACGTGTCTAGACTAAGAATGATAAGCAGATAATTTTCTAAGGATGATAAGCAGATGATTTCCGACTAGAAATGATAAGCAAAACTTTTGACATGCAGACACGGTCGAAGTCCAGACTCACTAATGCCTCCTAACGACTTATTAGTTAGACACACTAATGCAGACCTGGTTCGCTAAGACCTCTGCTCTGATACCAACTGTCAAGACCCGTCCTAATCCATCCGGACGAAGTCCATATCGATTATAAATGATTCACAACAGTTGATTACATCGCGAGGTATTTGACCTCTATATGATACATTTTACAAACATTGCATTCCATTTTAAAAGACAAACTTTCTTTACAACGAAAATTAATGGCATGCATACCATTTCAGAATATACCCAACTATAATTGACTTAACAATAATCTTGATGAACTCAATGACTCGAATGCAACGTCTTTTGAAAGATGTCATGAATGACTCCAAGTAATATCTCTAAAATGAGCAAATGCACAGCGGAAGATTTCTTTCATACCTGAGAATAAACATGCTTTCAAGTGTCAACCAAAAGGTTGGTGAGTTCATTAGTTTAACATAAATAATCATTTCATAGTTTTAATAGACCACAAGATTTCATATTTCCATTTCTCATAAACATACGTCCCATGCATAGAGACAAAAAAATATCATTCATATGGATTGAACACCTGGTAACCGACATTCACAATATGCATATAAGAATATCCCCATCATTCCGGGATCCTCCTTCGGACATGATATAAATTTCGAAGTACTAAAGCATCCGGTACTTTGGATGGGGCTTGTTGGGCCCGATAGATCTATCTTTAGAGTTCGCGTCAATTAGGGTGTCTGTTCCCTAATTCTTAGATTACCAGACTTAATAAAAAGGGGCATATTCGATTTCGATAATTCAACCATAGAATGTAGTTTTGATCACTTGTGTCTATTTCGTAAAGCATTTATAAAAGCATCGCATGTATTCTCAGCCCAAAAATATAAAGAGTAAAAGGGGAAGCAAATGAAACTCACGTAATGTATTTTGTAGCAAAAATACATACGACGACATTGAACAACGCAGGGTTGGCTTCGGATTCACGAACCTATAACAATTGTATATTTATTAATATATCTAATCGTATTCGAATGAATATATATATATATATATATATATATATATATATATATATATATATATATATATATATATATATATATATATATATATATATATATATAATTTATTAATTACATTAATTTTATATTAATAACATATATTTTTAATTTGTATGTACATTCAAATAGTTAATATTTTTATAGTTATATTAGTATATATGCATATCTGTTTAATGTTATATTATAAATACTTAAATTGTCATATATGAATATTTCTAAAATAATTTGTTAATATAGTTAATATATACTTATTATCTTAACAACGTCGTTAAAACTTTTATTTTCATAGTTATAATTATTTTGAATAATATTACTTTCATTAATCTAGTTAATACTAATAACAATGTTAATAATATTAATAATAATAATACATAATGATAATACTAATAGTCATAGTATGATACCAATACTAATATTTATAAAATGATAATAATCTGTATTATTTTTATAATGAGAATACTAATAATAATCACAATCATAATAATGGTAATAATACTAAAATGACACTATTTATAATAATCTTATTTATAAAAACATATCAATGATAAATAATGTTACTAATACTTGTAGCTATAAATATGATATTTGTAATAATTATAGTATTAACAATATCAATGATAATAATAATAATAATAATAATCCTAAATATTAATTCTTTGTAATAATAAATATATTAATATTAATAATGATACCATAATAATAATAACTATAATAGTTAATGATGATATTAATAATAACAATAATACTTATAATTATAATCATAATAATAATAAAACTAATAATAATGATAATAATAATAATAATAAGAATAATAATAAATAAATAAATAAATAAATAAAAAACTACCTTAAATGAAATTCGGCCTAAAAAGAGACAACTGCCACTCCCGGGCCTCGAACTCGTGACCTCTTAAAAGCATACAACACTCTTGACCATGCCAGCGGTTTAGATTTTCTGATTTAAAACCCCATTCATTTATTTATAACCCGTACCAGTTATCTCTCCCTCTTTCTCCTTCGTAAACAAATTCTTAACCAGAGATCAAAATCAAACTTAACAACTAAATTGTGTTTTCGATTTAAAACTTGAATTTGAAACAAGAACATTCCTGGTGAGTGTTTTCATTAATCAGTAACCAAAAAGAAAAAAAAAATTCAAAACTGCTACTGCAGTCGCGGTTTGAGAAAAAAAAATATATAGGTTTTCGAGATTTAGGAATTTATAGCTTATGATTCCTAAATAAAAGAGTTTTCAAATCACTACCAGAAACTATTAGAATCGTTAATTTAAATTAAATCGTCACAGAAAACTCGAATTTGCTTGATGAACAACTTGTTGACTTTTTCAATTCCAAACTTTAACTCAGGAATTCGAAGTCAAAATGAAAGATTAACGACTGTAAACTTGCAGATAGATTTAATGGAAGATTCCTAACACTTCTGCACTTTTAGATTTTGAAAAATGATTTAAAATCAAACTTTTGATTATTACACCAAAGAACAGGGTCATGGTTTTTATTTGCTTTTATATTTTTCTGTTATTCCTCTCAATTACAGGTATATGTACATATAGCGAACAATTATAAGGATAGAAAGAGACTGGTAACAAAATCTAGACAATAAGTACGTACATTGTTCACTCAGAAGAAAATAAGTGAATAAAAAAATTAAGAAAATAAAAAGTTGATAATAACTCTAAATAAATTTTGGTTTTATCAATGATTTGATTCCATCTGATCGTGTTTAGAGACAAGAATGTACAGTTTGGATGGTGATGTTAAACAACCTGATTCCTTATCAATTTATTTTCATTATTCTAATTAATAATGTAAATATATTAACATTAATAATACTAATTAATAATAATAAAATTAATAACATAATAATATTATTGTTAGTGATAAATAGTAATAATATGGTAAATTAATAATGACAATAATAATCTCTTTAATAAAAATAATAGGTTTAATAATAATTAATACAAATGATAACTATAATAATAATACTCTTAATATTATAAACAATAATAATACAATTATGATAATAATATTATTACTAATGATAGTGATAGTAATTATTATGAAATATATAACTATAATATTATTAATTACAGTAATATTAATAATATCAACTTTATTAGTGATAATAATGGTTGTAAAATTAATACTAGTAATAATACTAAATTACATCATAACAACAATATCTATTGATAATGATAATGATAATCTATAATGATGATATTATTAATGATAAGAATATTACTAATAATAATAATCATATAGTAATTATAATTAAACTTGTAATTACATTTAATATATTTATATTATATTTTATATCATATATTATATGAATATATCTATTAAATATTTAATATTTATATATTTTATAAATGTTACAATATTATAGTTATTAATAGGAATCTTTTATATATATTACTATATTGATTCATAATAATATCATATATCTATTATATATTCTTTTTAATGATAACTTAATTACTTTATATATTATCTTACATTTTTAATTCCACTTGATCAAAGTATACCTTATTAATTCAAAATGTTTATATATATATATATATATATATATATATATATATATATATACACTTATTTATATTTATATATATATTTACATATTTATTTATACATAATTATTCGTGAATCGTCGGGCATAGTCAAAGGTCAATTCGAATTCGAATATATGAATATAGCTCTAAAGTTTTCAAGGCTCAACATTACAGACTTTGCTTATTGTGTCGAATTCGTATGAAGATTAAGTTTAAATTTGGTCGAAAATTTCCGGGTCATCACATGGTGTACCTCTATCGATTATCTCCGACCGAGATGGCCGTTTTGTTTCTAGGTTTTGGCGTACCTTGCAAGAAGCGTTGGGAACGCGTTTAGGCATGAGCACCGCATACCATCCGCAAACCGACGGACAAAGCGAACGTACAATTCAAACCTTGGAAGACATGCTACGAGCTTGCGTCATCAACTTTGGAAAAGCATGGGATAAGCACTTGCCTCTCGCCGAATTCTCCTACAACAATAGTTATCACGCGAGTATTAACGCCGCACCATTCGAAGCTTTATATGGCCAAAAATGTCGTTCACCTCTTTATTGGGCCGAAGTAGGTGACACACAAATCACCGGACCCGAACTCATTCATGAAACAACCGAGAAGATCGTTCAAATCCGAGATAGGCTTAGGACAGCACGAAGTCGTCAAAAGAGCTATACCGACAAACGACGCAATGACCTTGAATTTCAAGTCAGTGACCACGTAATGTTGAAAGTCGCGCCTTGGAAAGGTGTAATTCGTTTCGGGAAACGCGGGAAGCTAAATCCACGGTATATTGGTCCTTTCGAAATCTTGGAGCGTGTCGGAACCGTTGCTTATCGTTTAGAACTTCCGCCTCAATTGAGCTCCGTTCACCCTACTTTCCATGTATCTAACTTGAAGAAATGTCTTGCCGAACCCGATATCGTCATTCCTCTTGAGGAGCTTACTATTGATGACAAACTCCATTTTGTGGAGGAACCGGTTGAAATTGTGGACACCTCCGTCAAGACATTGAAACAAAGCCAAATTCCGATTGTTAAAGTCCGTTGGAACGCCAAAAGGGGACCCGAGTTTACTTGGGAAAGACAAGATCAAATGCAAAGGAAATATCATCATCTATTCGCAAACTCGGAAACGCAAGATTTCGAGGAAGAGACAACGGCTACTACGCCTACTTAAATTTCGGGACGAAATTTCTTTTAAGGAGTAGGTAATGTAACATCTCGCCTTTTTCCGTTTAATTTTCCGTTTAATTATTTAAAGTCCGTTATATGACTATAACATCTCCTGTTAATACGCGTTTTAAATTATCTCGTTTAGGTAATTCACGCACCCGAACGAAAGTTGAGGGACTAAACTTGACAAGGGATCAAACCCTTGACTAGGTCAAAGGGTCAAACCCCTTTCATCCATTCATTTTCATCCTCGTCTTTTACTACTTCCAAATCCTCTCAACATTCAATCCTTAATTCATCATCTAAATCCGATTTTGGAGGCTAACATCAAAACAAATTACATATTTGGAATCCTCTCTTCATTCTCTACGTTTTGATACTAATTTCATCTCGATTGGGTAACTTTCTAAAAACTCTAAATTTCATAATTTTAGTGTTCTTGACTTAAAGGTGTGTTAATTAGTGTCTATGGCTCATTGTGATGTCGTATATGTAATTTGTATGATCGATCTTGTGAATTGACATAACTAGCATGAACTTGAAAAAGAGCTTGCTAAATCTTTGATTTTGGATGATAAAATGTGTTTATATGTTAATGGTTGTGTGTTCAAAGTGTTAGTTACTTCATTAGCTTCGTTTTGGTGTGTTGGTTGACATGAAAACCTTACATTAACATGATTATTGGTTTTGAGATTTTGGTTAGGGTTTGATAAGCTTTATATGAACTTTTGATGTATCAAATGCTATGAAATATTGTTGATAAGTGTTTTGTTGCAATGTGTGTTTGATTACCTTCGAAACGGCATATAATACATGTAAATTGGTTGCCCGAATCATGAAATGCGTTTTTAGAACTTGAACCTTTGATTATGAACGTTTAATGCGGTTTTGGGTTGTTGTAAGTGTTGAATTACTAGTTTAAATGTGTCTATTCGTTTTCCTCGTCAAAATACCTTTCCGATGATATAAGATACATGTTTTGGTTGTTTGCGGATCATAAAATGTGTTAGTTTGGTTTTTGGTTCGTGCACTTAGGAGTTTTCTGCATCAGACTTGAATACGGACCTGGACGCCGTCCAGATCCTTGGACGCCGTCCCAGTTTTCAAAGCTGGACGCCGTCCAGATCTTTGGACGCCGTCTCAGCCTTCAAAGCTGGACGCCGTCCAGACAATCTGGACGCCGTCCAGATACACTGGCAGGCTTCTGTCTTCGCTCATCATTTTACGGAAAATGTTTGCTATACTATGGACCTTCGATTCACATGTAACTTGTTCTAACATGCTCATATATGATTAAAAACCTCATAAAAATAGTTCGGGACCCGACCCGAACGTGTTGACTTTTTTGTTGACTTTGACCCGACCTAAGTTGACTTTTAATCAAACTTAACCAAATGTTTGTGCAATCGTTCTAACATGCTTTTATACTTGTACCTTGCATGAAACATGACAATTTGATTCACATGCTATTATGATCGAGTCTTAACGAGCCATAGGACTAATTGAACACTTTGACCTATCGTGTTTACCGATATTGATATAAACCTATTTGTTTAGGTCAAGACTAGCATTGTTCTTTGCACACATTACTTGTTGAAGTACTTATTACTCGTGCACACAAGGTGAGATCATAGTCCCACTTTTACTCTTTTACACTTACATTTGGGATGAGAAAACATAAACGTTTCTTTTTACTAAGTGAACACAAGTACAGGAAAACAAACATTCTACATACGAGTTTGAACAAAAATCCTCAATTCGATTATCATTAGTTACACTTACCGGGTGTAAGCGAGAACTTATGTTATATGGCCATATGGGTTTGACAAACCCTCATTTAAACGGTTCGCTACCGTTTACGAATGAAATATATTTTCAAAAAACAGTGTATGTTCTAACACTATTGTGATGGGGTTCTATGGAAGGAATGTTAAGCATTGATAATTGGGTGCTCGTGAAACAAACTTTTAGAATGTATTACTATTATATCATTGTTGCAAATCTTGTGGTTCACTTGTACTTACTTACTCAACCCTATGATTTCACCAACGTTTTCGTTGACAGATTTCTATGTTTTTATCAGGTCCTTGAACATTTGTGTGATACATGCTTCCGCTCATTACTTTTGATACTTGCTTGGATGTCGAGTAAACATGCATATGTGGAGCGTCTTTTGGCTACTTTCATTTGTGTCTCATATGTTTAAATTGTACTTTAAACTTTGTTATGTAACTAGTTGTCGAACTACCTTGTAAACCTTGAAACATCTTTACTTTTGAAATGAATGCGACATACTTTTGGTCAAACGTTGTTTTAAAGACTTATGACCACATAACGGGACCTAAGTAGACGGCGCCGTCAATGACGATTTTGTCGGGTCGCTACAGCAGAGGCTAGAGCTTTTCAGATGTAGGTTGAGAATGTTGTGGCAGCCGACGAAGTGATAACCGGTATGTTTCTAATCAACTCAATACCTGCTCGCGTATTGTTTGATTGTGGTGCCAATAGGTGTTTTATTTCCCTAGATTTCTGTGCTAAGTTGAAATTACCAGTTACTGTGTTACCCAAGCCAGTTAGTGTAGAAGTAGCGGATGGTAAGATCACACCCGTCACAACATATGTGTCTGGGGTTTGTATAGAAATCGAAGGGAAGTCTTTCCCGGTGACTTGTTTAGTGTTACCTATTCCTAGCTTTGATGTAGTACTAGGAATGGATTGGTTGAGCTCGCTTAGGGCTAATATTAAGTGTGATAGGAAAATGATTACCTTTTGTTCGACCGATGGAACCCGTGTTGTGGCCCGAGGGGAGCGGGGAGGGTATAATTTTCCGTTGATAACCATGATGAAAGCGAAAAAGTCGATGGCAAAGGGTTGTGAATCATTTTTTACATATGTGATTGATGCGAAGAAAGAAAAGAAAATAGTGGCCGATATTCCGATAGTATCAGAATTTCCCGAAGTGTTCCCAGATGAGTTACCAGGTCTGCCGCCGGTAAGGGAAGTCGAATATAAGATTGAGTTGGTTCCTGGAACAACTCCAGTTGCAAAAGCTCCATACCGATTAGCGCCGTCTGAAATCCATGAAATCATGTCACAGATTCAAGAACTATTAGATCGTGGGTTTATCCGACCGAGTTCTTCACCGTGGGGTGCTCCGGTATTGTTTGTTAAAAAGAAAGATGGGTCAATGCGTATGTGTATTGATTATCATGAATTGAACAAAAGAACAGTGAAGAATAAGTATCCGTTACCTCGAATAGACGATTTGTTCGATCAGTTACAGGGTGCTTCATTCTTTTCTAAGATAGACTTACGATCCGGGTATCATCAGGTTCGTGTTGCTGAATCAGATATACCGAAAACAGCGTTCAGAACAAGGTATGGTCATTATGAATTTCTTGTCATGCCGTTTGGGTTGACGAATGCGCCAGCAATCTTCATGGATCTAATGAATAGAGTGTGTCGTCCGTTCTTAGATAAGTTTGTGATTGTGTTTATAGACGATATACTAGTGTATTCAAAGACCAAAAGTGAACATGCTGAACATCTGAGACAGGTTTTGAACTTGTTGAAACGTGAACAACTATTTGCAAAATTTTCAAAGTGTGAATTTTGGTTACGTGAAGTGCAGTTTTTGGGTCATGTGATTTGTGCCGAGGGGATAAAAGTTGATCCGACAAAGATAGAAGCGGTAATGAATTGGAATTCTCCGAAGACTCCGACTGAGATTAAGAGTTTTCTGGGATTAGCCGGTTACTATCGCAGATTTATCAAGGATTTCTCAAAATAGCGGGTTCGTTGACTAAGTTGACTCGTAAAGATGTATCCTTTCGATGGACTGATGAACAGGAAAAGGCTTTTCAGATTTTGAAACAGTTACTGTGTCAGGCACCAGTATTAGCTTTACCAGAAGGTTCAGACGACTTCGTGGTATACTGTGATGCATCATATGCTGGGTTGGGTTGTGTATTAATGCAAATAGATAAAGTAATCGCCTACGCCTCGCGACAGTTGAAAGTTCATGAGAAGAATTATCCAGTGCATGATCTTGAAATGGCTGCAGTAGTATTTGCTTTGAAACTGTGGAGACACTATTTGTATGGAACCCATTGTGTTATATGTACAGATCACAAGAGTTTGCAGTATATCTTCTCACAGAAAGAATTGAATATGCGTCAGAGACGATGGCAAGAGTTGATCAAAGATTACGATTGTGAAATTAAATACCATCCGGGTAAGGAAAATATGGTTGCAGATGCGCTAAGTCATAAAAAGTCAAGTGAAAATGTGAAATTTATTCGTTTGAATATAACTTCAGATTTGATTAACAGCTTAAAAACCATTCAGGCATGTGCTTTAGAGGACGAACATATTAAATCTGAACAAATGACCAAACAAAAAGTGGACTTAATTGATGACTCACGTGGACTAAAGACCTTAAACAATCGTGTTTGGGTGCCTAAGCTTGGAGATTTGAGGGATTTAATCATGACGGAAGCTCACAAATCCAGATTGATAGTACATCCGGGTAGTAATAAGATGTATCATGATTTGAAAACAGTGTATTGGTGGCCAACAATGAAATCAGATATCGCCCGTTATGTCAAAAAGTGTCATATATGTGCTCAAGTGAAGGTGGAACATCAGAAACCTTATGGTTCGTTACGTCAGTTACAGATTCCAGAGTGGAAATGGGAACATATAACGATGGATTTTGTGACCAAATTACCTCGAACTCAGAAAAGACATGATATGATTTGGGTAATAGTGGATCGTCTAACTAAAAGTGCTCATTTTCTTGCTACTCGTGAGATAGCTTCGTTAAGTGAGTTAGCCGAATTGTATGTGAAAGAAATAGTTAGTCGTCATAGTGTGCCGTTATCGATCGTTTTAGACAGAGATTCCAGATTTGTGTCAAATTTTTGGAATAGTCTTCAATAGAATCTGGGTACACGTGTGAATTTAAGTACAGCTTATCATCCTCAGACAGACGGACAGAGTGAAAGAACGATACAGACTTTGGAGGATATGTTAAGGGCTTGTGTGTTAGAATATGGTGGTTCGTGGGATACACATTTGCCATTGGTCGAATTCGCGTATAATAATTCATATCATTCGAGTATAGGGATGCCGCCCTATGAAATGTTATACGGTCATCATTGCAGAACTCTGACTTGTTGGTTAGAAGCCGGGGAGAAACAGTTTGCAGGTCCCGAAATTGTTCAAATGACAGCCGAAAAAGTTGCAATTGCTAGAGAAAAGTTGAAAGCCGCTAGAGATAGGCAGAAAATGTATGCTGATTCACGTAGACGTCCGGTAACCTTTAATGTGGGTGAACGAGTGTATCTGAAAGTTTCGCCATGGAAAGGGGTTATCAGATTCGGTAAACGTGGTAAGTTAGCACCGAGATTTATTGGTCCGTTTCCGATCAGTGAAGTGTTGAATGATCAGACTGTGGTGTTAGATCTTCCGCCAGAGTTAGCTGGTATTCATAATACATTCAACATATGTTATCTTCGTAAGTGTAAAGTCGACGATGAAACATAACTTCTTCCTTTAGAAGATTTAAGGGTCGATTTGAATAAGAAATTGGTGGAAGAGCCGGTCCGTGTGGTTGACCAAAAGGTGACTAAGCTGAGAAAGAAAGAGATTCCGATGATGTTGATTGAGTGGAAACACAGTTTGGGTTCTAACTTTACGTGGGAGACAGAAGAGTTGATGAGAAATCGCTACCCTCGTTTGTTTGACCAAGACCAGATTCCGAGGACGGAATCTTCTTAAGGGGGGTGGATTTGTAACAGACTGAAACCCAGGCTAGTTGTAAGTTGTCTATTTTGCCCTTAGGGTTTGTGCTTAGTCTTAAGTGCTTTTATTTTAATTATTTTATTAGTGTTTTATTATAATTGTGTTGTGACCAGTTTATGACAAGGGTCCCAGAACAGGTTAGTTTATTTAATTTGGACTCCGTTAGGACCGTCTAAGGAGATACGAAAGGTTATTAGATAAGATAACTGGTAAATACCCGTGTGTGATGGGGTATGGATTTTTAACCCTTTTAAGTGTATAGTACAGCTCATTTCCTTTTCCTTCTTAAAAATTCTACACACACACCCGTACCTAAACTTCATCCTCTTCACAAATCCTAATTGATCTAAACTTGAAATTGGATTAAGAAACTTTAGAAACTGATTTCTAGCATCATTGTGAGCATCATCTCAGGTTTGTCTTGTTGAATCCATGATTTGATTGTTAGAAATTGGGTTTTTATGTTCTTGAGTTAAAAAGTGTGATTTTGGGTTTGATTCTTGCTTAAATGTGTTGGTTATACTTAATTGATGTTAGAAATAGGTTGTATATATGTTTAGTAACTTTCTTGTGCTTAAAATTTGGTCAAAAACACTTAGAAATCGAGTTTTTGGGGAAAAATGTTCGAAATCAGCGAACTTGTTCGAAACCAGTTGCTACAGTATTTTGCTACAGTATTTGCTACATTACCGAGTTGCTACAGTGTCACTATTTGCTACAGTACCCGAGTTGCTACAATGCCACTATTTGCTACAGTACCCGAGTTGCTACAGTGCCACTATTGCTACATTACCTTTTATGAAATTGAAACGGGCGTAACTTTCAAAACGTAACTCTGTTTTTGATGAATAAACTATCGTTAGAATCGTAATAAAGAATACTTTTCAATGGTGAACTTTTAATAAACTAGATCAAATTGTTTTGGGGCCGAAAAAGGAGTTTTAGTGTGTATGTCGTGTTTTGCACGCACCTGTATGCCATTATTGAATGGAGTCATGATGTAGACTCATAAAATTATGAATATATGGTGTTATGACCTAGTTAATCGTATGAAATGATTATATTATTTATTAGATATGTATATTAACTTTGTTTGTGTTGTTCTCAGGTTATAAGGACAAGGAGGAAGCTCAGAAATAATAACTGAGCAGTTGCTGGTAATTGGTAAGTGAGTCTATCTCCGGATAGAGTTTAAGTAGCATATCATGCTACTGTGGTTGACTCTTTTACCTTGCATAGTGTAGAAATTGTCATGTTAGAATAATATAGTATGCCTGATGTTGTATGTGATTTATGTGTACACTGTGTGAATGGCACCAGTCGGGCCTAGGGAGACTGGGGACTCGAAACCGTGCCTAGGAGAGGTTATAGTCCATATGAGGTCAACCGTGCCTAGGGGAGGTTGGGTCCATAGGCTACTAATTGTGGAGTATAGTGTGAACGATGCATCACCTGCATCTGGATAACTATACTGCGAATTGAGTAGCAGGGACTATCGGTAGACTCAAGTCCGATCAGCTAGGAGTCGTGTGCTCGTACAAGCCGCCGATCCTCGTATTGTCTTATTGTATGCTAGTTGGTAGTTAGCATGTGTTGTTTTTAGTATATAGCTTGTGTGTGACTTAAGCTATATCTGTTAGATAGATTCCATTCACTTAGCGGTGCGCTAATTCTCCACATAATTACCCCTTGCAGGTTTAGGTACTGCTAGTCGGGATGGGTGCTGATGCAGAAGACATGTTTGACAACCCTACTCTGATGTGGACTTTTATTTAAATCATGTTTTGTAATAACGTAACACCGTTGTGTAAACTTAAACTTAATTACTCAGATTAATGTAATGACGCGACTTATAGTGTGTTTGTTAATAAAGTTTTCCACTGTGTTTAAAAAAAAAATTGCCGGTGTTACATGCGGTGCGTATGATATTGATGCTCATAATGCGGCTTGCGATGTTGAGGCTTGTGATGTTGTTGGTAATGCTGGTGCTGGTAGTGGTTTGATGTGAGTATAGATGATGAGAATTTGTTTTATTTTGTATTGTGAAAGAAGATGTTTAAAGTTTCTTGAATAAAAAGAGAGGTCAAGAGCTTTATAAAGAGAATGAAATGATGTAGGATGCACTTGCTAATGAAGTTTTGCTTTTTATGACAGTAATTTTTATTTTTTTTTACTAAATAATTCACCATGCAAGATACGGAGTAAAGGTCGGATAGCCTCAATAATATTAGTAATATTATACTCGTTGCGGCATATCCTGGAAAAGAGAGAGAAAATGGTGTTACGAACGGGTTCGCCAAAATGTGACTCATGTTCTTCACCAAGAGGGCAATGTGGTGGATGGAAGGGATCACCTTCTTCTTGTCTCCAATGATTAAGTAGACTACGAACTCATCCCAATTCATCCAAAATAGATGATGGCTAATTGGTTGATCCATTCTGGTCACACTGCTTTCAGAGCTCGAGTGAAATTCCATATCAGAATTCGAGGGACTTGAACTAGTGGAGAGTTCCATTTCGTACGATTGAATAAAGGATTTTTCGATGTGAAATGATTTTCGGCTATCGGATGGTATTCTAATTACATAGAATATCTATATATATAGAGCAAAAGATTTCATAGATTACGGAGGAATTTACGGAATATATTAGGCAAAGTTTACAGTAACAGATATGCTAAGATATGAATTAGCATATGCGCTAAAATATGAACTTTGTCTATACACTATTTATGCAATCAATGCAGTAAGATGTGTCTAGACTGAGAATGATAAGCATGTAATTTTCTAAGGGTGATAAGCAGATGATTTTCGACTAAAAATGATAAGCAAAACTTTTGACATGCAGTTAAGGTCGAAGTCCAGACTCACTAATGCATCTTAATAACTATCCGTTAGACACACTAATACAAGACATGGTTAGCTAAGACCACCGCTCTGATACCAACTGAAACGACCCGTCCATATTACTATAAACGCAGTACGTTCTCATTGGTCCCATAGCGAGGTATTTGACCTCTATATGATACGTTTTAGAAAATATTGCATTCGTTTCATAAAAAGCACATCATTATTATACATAATGCATGTTTTAAACAAGTGGGCGATTATTTAAGAAATAATCCCCAAAATACATCGGTTTCCAAATACTACACACGTGACGTAACAGTCGAATATAATACATGACAAAGGTTTTATTGAATGCAACACTTTATTTAAATAAAAGTATGACACTCCATGCACAGCTTGTTCAGATAATGCAACAGCGGAAGGATTTCTTAAGGACCTGAGAATAAACATGCGTAAACAGTCAACACAAAGGTTGGTGAGATATATAGATTTATCATCGCTATAAATATAGACCACAAGATTTCATAGTTATAAATATATGTACACTTGCAAGTGTATAAAAGTATTCTATAAGTTGTTGAGTGCTTCGGTAACCATACTTAACCATTAATGTGGCATATTCCCTTTATTATAAAATCTCCATACACTGTACCAAGTGTAGTAAAAACGAAGTACTATGCAACCGTTTACGATACTAGAGTGACTAGCCCGGTTGGGGTTGTCAAACCCGATAGATCTATCAATAGGATTCGCGTATACATATTCTTACAACATGTAAATATTAGTTACCAAGCTATTAGGGAAGATATGCAAAGTGGTACAACTCAACGTAGAATATATTTTAAGTACTTGTGTCTATGGCGTAAAACATAAAATGCATGTATTCTCATCCAAAAATATTTGTAGAGTTTAAAAATGGGACTATATACTCACAGTAGTAAAAGTATATTAATAATAAGTTTTCAACTTATTAAAAATACGACCGTTGTCCTTGGATTCACGAACCTATAACAATAATAACGATTCAGATAATAATACGACATATGAATAAAATAAAGCAAGTTCATAGAATACTTATATAATAATTTTTAACATTTTATGTTAGTAGTCCATTGTTAGTAGTCCTTTGTTAGTAGTCCAAAATAGTCCGAAAAGTCCAACAGTCCAATAATCGGTATATATATATATATATAATCTTAGAATTACCCCACGACGTATTGTATACGTATTGTCTTTGCATCAACCCAGAGATGTATTGTATACGTATTGTCTTAAAATTAAATAAGACGTATTGTTTACGTATTGTCTTAGGATTTATCAAAACGTATTGTATACTTATTGTGTTAGGACGTACCAAGAATATTATTATACATATATACAATCACAGAATTAACCAAGATTATAATATTTTGTTATACTACTGATAAACTGTCCAAATATATATAGGATATAGGAAAAGTTAACAAGGATATGGTTAATATAGTTTTTATAATATAAATTTCGTCCATACAACGTTAATTTTAACAGATTTTGTTTTGCTCGCCAAATATTCATTACAACTCCGTTTAAAGTGAATCAAATTGCTATGGATTCATTAAGAAGTAAATTTTACAAAACCAATTCGAAAAGTTCATCCCAAGTAGTAATTTTTAGAGCTTTACCCTCTTTTTGTGTCGGTGGACATATTTGGAAAAATTCCGGCATCCACCCAATATATGATTTTTGATAAAATACTTCCACTTTGTCTAAAATCATGAAAAAAATACTGGAAGTCTTATTTACATATATTAACATATTTCCAAAGTCTTAGCCTCGAACTCAAAGTCTAAGATAGGTTTTTAATTCCCAACCCAAAACAGCCCGCTTTTTACTGAATGGAGATTAAAGGATATATGTTAAGTCTCAAGGTGTTCTTCATATGTACAAGTTATAAGTTCTTATATTAACTTAATATAACATCATAATATATATAAATAAGTGTTGTTAGAGTTAAGTTAGAAAGATTAGATTAGTTTTTCAAACAAGCTTGGTGTTCACCAAAACAAGTTCTAGTTTTTACAAGTTTTATAAGTATAATAAGATAGCAACTATACAAGGAATTGAACAAGGATTTTGAGAAGTATTTTACCTTGATTATGAAGAGGAAAGTTGCTGAGATTAAAGTATGATATGAGAGCATTCAAGTGTGTGTTTTTAGTTTAAGAAAATGTGTAAAAATGAGTTAAAATGGTCCTTATTTATAAGCTTATAATTTTGGCTTTTAGTGAAAATATCTAAGATAAGTTAAATTGTATTAAGTCATGCATGACATATTAAATTGATTAGGTCATGGATGAAATATTACACAAATAATTGCAGATTTCTATTGGTATATACCAATAGTAAATACTTCTAGAAGCTGTGTATAATACGGGTAAAAATACCGTATGAATGCGAGTAGAATTCTTGAGGAAATTGAACGAAAATACGAGTATAGCTATCCTTTATAAGTATTGGTATATTATAAAGTGTATTCAATACTTGTAAGGATGTATTTACACTCGTAATACATTATATGTAAATACATTTTAACATAAGTTAATTACGTCGTTTAAATAGTAATATATATATTGTTTGAAAACTCTTTAAATTAGTAGTATGAAAATATATATATAATACTTTGTTAATATACTTAATAAGATATTTAATTATCATATTTTCAAGTTAAATATATATAAATCCATATATATACACAATAATTAAACAATTAAATAATTAAATCAAGTTATGACGTTCGTGAATCGTCAGAATTAAAGGGTGACCAAAAGCTTGTGTAAAACTCTTTTCGGAGGTTCAAGATTTATTAAAATTCATTGCTTATCAAGTCGGAATTATATAAAGATTAAGTTTAAATTTGGTCGGAAATTTCCGGGTCGTCACAGTTGCAGTCATACTGCGATATACTGCTTCAACTGAATGACTACTTATGATAATTCTACTTTCGTTATATGAAAAAAATGTAGCTCCATGTTAGGATTGAAAATTCTTAATTGAACGGTTGTAAATTGGCTAAGGGGTATGGAACAATAGAGTATCTCAGACCTACAACATGGTGCTGATGGTTATCTTCAAATCTCCCTAAGTAGAATTTAAACTCGCGACCAATCAGTTAGCAGTCGACCGCTCTACAACTGGTGACAAATCTAGGATCAAAACTCAAATGGATTCTTAAGTTTTTTCATTACGAGTTCTATTTGAAGAGTATTTTAGTGGTCGTTTACCTTCAAAAAGCTATAAATCCTAAATATATATGGTCGTATACTTAAATTTAGTAGTGCTTTATACAATTTGAAGAATACATGATTATAAAAAATCAAAAAAGTGAGGTCATGGGACCCCACAGTCTTTGGTTGCCACTGTCTACAAAACTACAACATTGCTTTAAAAAAAAAAAAAAAAAAAAAAAAAAAACCTACAACATTTGGTGGTGCCTTCATGGGCACGTTCCTCTCCGAGTCGGTGTGGTGTAGGTCGCAAAATCGTAAATCATTACCTTGCAACCTTGCGTATTACAAGTGTAATTTTGCAACATGAGTTTTTGAATGATGAATCGTTATAGTTCATTTGAAAACTTGCATTTTCATGAACAGCCCGAAATAAAACGTAGAAAAGGCTTAGTCTAGGCTTTTAAAAGCCCGAATTTACCCCACTTAACCCGTTCGGCCTTGTATACATCTACGCAGTAGAAAATTTCTCTCTCACACATAAAAACTCTCTCGGTTCTTTTCCCTAGAATTCAAACAAAAAAGCACTTTTCTTTTTCATCTCCACCGGTCACCGGTTTGACGCCGGTGGTCCGGCTGACTTTTCCTTTTCATTTTATCTTCTTCCTTCCTCCTTCTCCTTCATGATCCGGTTTGAAGCTTCTGTAACTTTTGACCCTTTTTTTGACTGCCGACGTAGCTCTCAGGTGGCGAGTTCGTTTGGTTTCCGTACGTACTATGTGAGCTACGGTGGCGAGGTGAGAAGGGTTTTCCGTTTACTTTCCTTTTTACCGGTTCTCTTCTTACAGATCTAGGCTGCCAGAACCCGTTACCTACCTCCGGCATCTCGCCGAAGGTCCGGTGGGTCTTCTTTGTTTTGCCGGATCTGTTCTTTTACTTTGCTTTTAGGTTCAATAATTTTTGTTTGCATCCTTTTCTTTTTCCAGCGAGTTGCTTCCGGTGGCCATAAACACCTCAAACTGCTGTTCTCGTGGTTAGGGTGATTATGGTTGTTTGGTACTCTTTTCTCGCCTTCATTCGTTTTTCTGGAACCCTTACTTCGTCGGTGTCTTGCCTGGGTCGCGAATGGCAATTTTCTGAAATGTCCCGTTCTTATTGATTAAAAACGTTCCATATTAATTGATTTCGTTGCGAGGTTTTGACCTCTATATGAGACGTTTTTCAAAGACTGCATTCATTTTTAAAACAAACCATAACCTTTATTTCATAAATAAAGGTTTAAAAAGCTTTACATAGATTATCAAATAATGATAATCTAAAATATCTTGTTTACACACGACCATTACATAATGGTTTACAATACAAATATGTTACATCGAAATCAGTTTCTTGAATGCAGTTTTTACACAATATCATACAAACATGGACTCCAAATCTTGTCCTTATTTTAGTATGCAACAGCGGAAGCTCTTAGTATTCACCTGAGAATAAACATGCTTTAAACGTCAACAAAAATGTTGATGAGTTATAGGTTTAACCTATATATATCAAATCGTAACAATAGACCACAAGATTTCATATTTCAATACACATCCCATACATAGAGATAAAAATCATTCATATGGTGAACACCTGGTAACCGACATTAACAAGATGCATATATAAGAATATCCCCATCATTCCGGGACACCCTTCGGATATGATATAAATTTCGAAGTACTAAAGAATCCGGTACTTTGGATGGGGTTTGTTAGGCCCAATAGATCTATCTTTAGGATTCGCGTCAATTAGGGTGTCTGTTCCCTAATTCTTAGATTACCAGACTTAATAAAAAGGGGCATATTCGATTTCGATAATTCAACCATAGAATGTAGTTTCACGTACTTGTGTCAATTTTGTAAATCATTTATAAAACCTGCATGTATTCTCATCCCAAAAATATTAGATTTTAAAAGTGGGGCTATAACTCACTTTCACAGATTTTTACTTCGTCGGGAAGTAAGACTTGGCCACTGGTTGATTCACGAACCTATAACAATATATACATATATATCAAAGTATGTTCAAAATATATTTACAACACTTTTAATATATTTTGATGTTTTAAGTTTATTAAGTCAGCTGTCCTCGTTAGTAACCTACAACTAGTTGTCCACAGTTAGATGTACAGAAATAAATCGATAAATATTATCTTGAATCAATCCACGACCCAGTGTATACGTATCTCAGTATTGATCACAACTCAAACTATATATATTTTGGAATCAACCTCAACCCTGTATAGCTAACTCCAACATTCACAAATAGAGTGTCTATGGTTGTTCTGAAATATATATAGATGTGTCGACATGATAGGTCAAAACATTGTATACGTGTCTATGGTATCTCAAGATTACATAATATACAACACAAGTTGATTAAGTTATGGTTGGAATAGATTAGTTACCAATTTTCACGTAGCTAAAATGAGAAAAATTATCCAATCTTGTTTTACCCATAACTTCTTCATTTTAAATCCATTTTGAGTGAATCAAATTGCTATGGTTTCATATTGAACTCTATTTTATGAATCTAAACAGAAAAAGTATAGGTTTATAGTCGGAAAAATAAGTTACAAGTCGTTTTTGTAAAGGTAGTCATTTCAGTCGAAAGAACGACGTCTAGATGACCATTTTAGAAAACATACTTCCACTTTGAGTTTAACCATAATTTTTGGATATAGTTTCATGTTCATAATAAAAATCATTTTCTCAGAATAACAAATTTTAAATCAAAGTTTATCATAGTTTTTAATTAACTAACCCAAAACAGCCCGCGGTGTTACTACGACTGCGTAAATCCGGTTTTACGGTGTTTTTCGTGTTTCCAGGTTTTAAATCATTAAGTTAGCATATCATATAGATATAGAACATGTGTTTAGTTGATTTTAAAAGTCAAGTTAGAAGGATTAACTTTTATTTGCGAACAAGTTTAGAATTAACTAAACTATGTTCTAGTGATTACAAGTTTAAACCTTCGAATAAGATAGCTTTATATGTATGAATCGAATGATGTTATGAACATCATTACTACCTCAAGTTCCTTGGATAAACCTACTGGAAATGAGAAAAATGGATCTAGCTTCAAAGGATCCTTGGATGGCTTGAAAGTTCTTGAAGCAGAATCATGACACGAAAACAATTTCAAGTAAGATTTCCACTCGAAATAAGATTGTTATAGTTATAGAAATTGAATTAAAGTTTGAATATGATTATTACCTTGTATTAGAAAGATAACCTACTGTAAGTAACAAAGGTTTCTTGATCTTGGATGATTACTTGGAATGGATTTAGAAAACTTAGAAGTAAACTTGCAATCTTGGAAGTATTCTTGATTTTATGAAACTAGAACTTTTGGAATTTATGAAGAACACTTAGAACTTGAAGATAGAACTTGAGAGAGATCAATTAGATGAAGAAAATTGAAGAATGAAAGTGTTTGTAGGTGTTTTTAGTCGTTGGTGTATGGATTAGATATAAAGGATATGTAATTTTGTTTTCATGTAAATAAGTCATGAATGATTACTCATATTTTTGTAATTTTATGAGATATTTCATGCTAGTTGCCAAATGATGGTTCCCACATGTGTTAGGTGACTCACATGGGCTGCTAAGAGCTGATCATTGGAGTGTATATACCAATAGTACATACATCTAAAAGCTGTGTATTGTACGAGTACGAATACGGGTGTATACGAGTAGAATTGTTGATGAAACTGAACGAGGATGTAATTGTAAGCATTTTTGTTAAGTAGAAGTATTTTGATAAGTGTATTGAAGTCTTTCAAAAGTGTATGAATACATATTAAAACACTACATGTATATACATTTTAACTGAGTCGTTAAGTCATCGTTAGTCGTTACATGTAAATGTTGTTTTGAAACTTTTAGGTTAACGATCTTGTTGAATGTTGTTAACCCATTGTTTATTATAACAAATGAGATGTTTAATTGTTATATTATCATGATATTATGATATATAATATATCTTAGTATGATGTATATACAGTTAAATGTCGTTACAACGATAATCGTTACATATATGTCTCGTTTCGAAATCATTAAGTTAGTAGTCTTATTTTTACATATGTATTTCATTGTTAATACACTTAATAATATATTTACTTATCATTTAACATAATTAACCAAGTGTATCAATATCCTAATATGATTCATATGTACCTAGTAAGACGTTGTTATAACGATAATCGTTATATATATCGTTTTCGAGTTTCTTAAATTAATAGTCTCATTTTTATGTATATAACTCATTGTTAAAATACCTAATGAGATACATACTTATAATAAAATCATGTTAACTATATATATAACCATATATATGTCATCGTATAGTTTTTACAAGTTTTAACGTTCGTGAATCACCGGTCAACTTGGGTGGTCAATTGTCTATATGAAACCTATTTCAATTAATCAAGTCTTAACAAGTTTGATTGCTTAACATGTTGGAAACACTTAATCATGTAAATAACAATTTCATTTAATATATATATAAATATGGAAAAGTTATGGTCACTACAGTACCTACCCGTTAAATAAATTTCGTCCCGAAATTTTAAGCAGTTGGAGGTGTTGACGTATCTTCTGGAAATAAATGCGGGTATTTCTTCTTCATCTGATCTTCTCGTTCCCAGGTGAACTCGAGTCCTCTACGAGCATTCCATCGAACCTTAACAATTGGTATCTTATTTTGCTTAAGTCTTTTAACCTCACGATCCATTATTTCGACGAGTTCTTCGACAAATTGAAGTTTTTCGTTGATTTTGATTTCATCTAACGGAATAGTGAGATCTTCTTTAGCAAAACATTTCTTCAAATTCAAGATGTGGAAAGTGTTATGTACAGCCGCGAGTTGTTGAGGTAACTCAAGTCGGTAAGCTACTGGTCCGACACGATCAATAATCTTGAATGGTCCAATATACCTTGGATTTAATTTCCCTCGTTTACCAAATCGAACAACACCTTTACAAGGTGCAACTTTAAGCATGACCATCTCTCCAATTTCAAATTCTATATCTTTTCTTTTAATGTCAGCGTAGCTCTTTTGTCGACTTTGGGCAGTTTTCAACCGTTGTTGAATTTGGATGATCTTCTCGGTAGTTTCTTGTATTATCTCTGGACCCGTAATCTGTCTATCCCCCACTTCACTCCAACAAATCGGAGACCTGCACTTTCTACCATAAAGTGCTTCAAACGGCGCCATCTCAATGCTTGAATGGTAGCGGTTGTTGTAGGAAAATTCTGCTAACGGTAGATGTCGATCCCAACTGTTTCCGAAATCAATAACACATGCTCGTAGCATGTCTTCAAGCATTTGTATCGTCCTTTCGCTCTGCCCATCAGTTTGTGGATGATAGGCAGTACTCATGTCTAGACGAGTTTCTAATGCTTGCTGTAATGCCTGCCAGAATCTTGAAATAAATCTGCCATCCCTATCAGAGATAATAGAGATTGGTATTCCATGTCTGGAGACGACTTCCTTCAAATACAGTCGTGCTAACTTCTCCATCTTGTCATCTTCTCTTATTGGTAGGAAGTGTGCTGATTTGGTGAGACGATCAACTATTACCCAAATAGTATCAAAACCACTTGCAGTCCTTGGCAATTTAGTGATGAAATCCATGGTAATGTTTTCCCATTTCCATTCCGGGATTTCGGGTTGTTGAAGTATACCTGATGGTTTCTGATGCTCAGCTTTGACCTTAGAACACGTCAAACATTCTCCTACGTATTTAGCAACATCGGCTTTCATACCCGGCCACCAAAAATGTTTCTTGAGATCCTTGTACATCTTCCCCATTCCAGGATGTATTGAGTATCTGGTTTTATGAGCTTCTCTAAGTACCATTTCTCTCATATCTCCAAATTTTGGTACCCAAATCCTTTCAGCCCTATACCGGGTTCCGTCTTCCCGAATATTAAGATGCTTCTCCGATCCTTTGGGTATTTCATCCTTTAAATTTCCCTCTTTTAAAACTCCTTGTTACGCCTCCTTTATTTGAGTAGTAAGGTTATTGTGAATCATTATATTCATAGATTTTACTCGAATGGGTTCTCTGTCCTTACTGCTCAAGGCGTCGGCTACCACATTTGCCTTCTCCGGGTGGTAACGAATCTCAAAGTCGTAATCATTCAACAATTCAATCCACCTACGCTGCCTCATATTCAGTTGTTTCTGATTAAATATGTGTTGAAGACTTTTGTAGTCGGTATATATAATACTTTTGACCCCATATAAGTAGTGCCTCCAAGTCTTTAATGCAAAAACAACCGCGCCTAATTCCAAATCATGCGTCGTATAATTTTGCTCGTGAATCTTCAATTGTCTAGACGCATAAGCAATCACCTTCGTTCGTTGCATTAATACACAACCGAGACCTTGCTTTGATGCGTCACAATAAATCACAAAATCATCATTCCCTTCAGGCAATGACAATATAGGTGCCGTAGTTAGCTTTTTCTTCAATAACTGAAATGCTTTCTCTTGTTCATCCTTCCATTCAAATTTCTTCCCTTTATGCGTTAATGCAGTCAAGGGTTTTGCTATTCTGGAAAAGTCTTGGATGAACCTTCTGTAGTAACCAGCTAGTCCTAAAAACTGGCGTATGTGTTTCGGAGTTTTCGGGGTTTCCCACTTTTCAACAGTTTCTATCTTTGCCGGATCCACCTTAATACCTTTTTTGTTCACTATGTGACCGAGGAATTGAACTTCTTCAAACCAAAATGCACACTTTGAAAATTTAGCGTACAATTCTTCCTTCCTCAATACTTCTAACACCTTTCTCAAATGTTCACCGTGTTCTTGGTCATTCTTTGAGTAAATAAGTATGTCATCAATGAAAACAATGACAAACTTGTCAAGGTATGGTCCACACACTCGGTTCATAAGGTCCATGAACATAGCTGGTGCATTAGTTAAACCAAACGGCATGACCATAAACTCGTAATGACCTATACGTGTTCTGAAAGCAGTCTTTGGAATATCATCTTCTTTCACCCGCATTTGATGATACCCGGAACGTAAGTCAATCTTTGAATAAACAGACAAGCCTTGTAGTTGATCAAATAAGTCGTCGATTCTCAGTAGTGGGTAGCGGTTCTTGATGGTAAGTTTGTTCAACTCTCGGTAGTCGATACACAACCTGAATGTACCATCTTTCTTCTTGACAAACAAAACAGGAGCTCCCCACGGTGATGTGCTTGGTCGAATGAAACCACGCTCTAAAAGTTCTTGTAATTGGCTTTGCAGTTCTTTCATCTCGCTGGGTGCGAGTCTGTAAGGAGCACGAGCTATTGGTGCAGCTCCTGGTACAAGATCTATTTGAAATTCAACGGATCGATGTGGGGGTAATCCCGGTAATTCTTTCGGAAATACATCGGGAAATTCTTTTGCGACGGGAACATCATTGATGCTCTTTTCTTTAGTTTGTATTTTCTCGACGTGTGCTAGAACAGCATAGCAACCTTTTCTTATTAGTTTTTGTGCCTTCAAATTACTAATAAGATGTAGCTTCGTGTTGCCCTTTTCTCCGTACACCATTAAGGGTTTTCCTTTTTCTCGTATAATGCGAATTGCATTTTTGTAACAAACGATCTCTGCTTTCACTTCTTTCAACCAGTCCATACCGATTATCACATCAAAACTCCCTAACTCTACTGGTATCAAGTCAATCTTAAATGTTTCGCTAACCAGTTTAATTTCTCGATTCCGACATATATTATCTGCTGAAATTAATTTACCATTTGCTAATTCGAGTAAAAATTTACTATCCAATGGCGTCAATGGACAACTTAATTTAGCACAAAAATCTCTACTCATATAGCTTCTATCCGCACCTGAATCAAATAAAACGTAAGCAGATTTATTGTCAATAAGAAACGTACCCGTAACAAGCTCCGGGTCTTCCTGTGCCTCTGCCGCATTAATATTGAAAACTCTTCCGCGGCCTTGTCCATTCGTGTTCTCCTGGTTCGGCCAATTTCTAATAATGTGGCCCGGTTTTCCACATTTATAACAAACTACATTGGTATAACTTGCTCCGACACTACTTGCTCCGCCATTACTCGTTCCGACACCATTTGTTCCTTTCGTTCTGTTAACCCCTGGTCCGTAGACCTCACACTTCGCCGCACTATGACCATTTCTTTTACACTTGTTGCAAAATTTGGTGCAGAACCCCGAGTGATACTTTTCACACCTTTGGCATAGCTGCTTCTGATTGTTGTTGCTGTTGCGATTGTTATTGTTGTTGGGACGATTGTTGTAGTTGCTGTTGTTATTGTTGTTGTTGTTGTTGGGCCGTTTGTTGTAGTTGCGATTGATGTTGCGATTGTTGGGATAATTGTTGCGATTATTATTGTAATTGCTGTTGTTGTTGTATTGGTGATTCTTATCACCGTTTTCCTCCCACTTTCTTTTGACTTGCTTCACATTGGCCTTTTCAGCCATCTGTTCTTTAATTCTTTCCTCAATCTGGTTCACTAGTTTGTGAGCCATTCTACATGCCTGTTGTATGGAGGTGGGCTCGTGTGAACTTATATCTTCTTGGATTCTTTCCGGTAATTCTTTCACAAACGCGTCGATCTTCTCTTCCTCATCTTCGAACGCTCCCGGACACAATAGGCACAATTCTGTGAATCATCTTTCGTACGTGGTAATATCAAATCCTTGGGTTCGTAACCCTCTAAGTTCTGTCTTGAGCTTATTGACCTCGGTTCTGGGACGGTACTTCTCGTTCATCAAGTGCTTGAATGCTGACCACGGTAGTGCGTAAGCATCATCTTGTCCCACTTGCTCTAGATAGGTATTCCACCATGTTAACGCAGAACCTGTGAAGGTATGCGTAGCGTACTTCACTTTGTCCTCTTCAGTACACTTACTTATGGCAAACACCGATTCGACCTTCTCAGTCCACCGTTTCAATCCGATCGGTCCTTCGGTTCCATCAAATTCCAAAGGTTTGCAGACAGTGAATTCTTTGTAGGTGCATCCTACACGATTTCCTGTACTGCTAGATCCAAGGTTATTGTTGGTATGTAGCGCAGCCTGTACTGCGGCTATGTTTGAAGCTAGAAAAGTACGGAATTCCTCTTCATTCATATTCACGGTGTGTCGAGTAGTCGGTGCCATTTCCTTCAAAATAGTCAAATGGAACAAGTTAATCATACAAAATATTAAGAGTAGTTAATAGTATTTCGTAGCATAATATGAACTCATTTATAAAAGCTTTTTCTTCATATTAGCATTTTATAAGTTTAAATTCGGGTAGTACCTACCCGTTAAGTTCATACTTAGTAGCTAATATACAATTCAACTACTACAATTCTATATGAAAAACTGATTATAATAATATTTCGCGTTCAAACTTTTATACAATATTTTACAAACTTACAATACCGCTTATTTTACATAAAGCATGAAATATAGCACACAATAACTTTGATACAAGATAGTTGTGAAGATAATTCTAGCTAGAACACAAGTCGTTCAGCAAAGGCAATAAAGACACGTAATTCATACGTCCAGAAACAAGTCATGCATTCTGGTTTTACTAGGACTACTTCCCATCCTTGGTCTTGAGGAACATAACCGTTATGGCCGTTGATAAGACAACGTGTTGTAACGTCGTCAAAGGGACGAGGGTTACGTAATGACCAACAGTCTCGTAATAACCTAAAAACCTCATTTCTTACCCCAATTACCGACTCCGTCACTTGTGGGAACGTTTTGTTTAATAGCTGTAGCCCGATGTTTTTTTTCTCACTTTGGTGAGAAGCGAACATTACTAACCCGTAATCATAGCATGCTTCTTTATGTTGCATGTTAGCCGCTTTTTCTAAATCATGAAGTCCTATATTCAGATACATTGAGTCAAAATAATTTCTTAACCCGTTGCGTAAAATAGCATTTGGGTTCCCCGCAATATATGCGTCAAAGCAAACACATCGTAACTTATGGGTTTCCCAATGTGATATCCCCCATCTTTCAAACGAAAGTCTCTTATAAACCAAGACATTCTTGGAACGTTCTTCGAATGTCTTACAAACTGATCTCGCCTTAAATAGTTGTGCCGAAGAATTCTGACCGACTCTAGACAAGATTTCATCAATCATGTCTCCGGGTAGGTCTCTTAAAATATTGGGTTGTCTATCCATTTTGTGTTTTTAAACTGTAAAATAGACAAGAGTTAGATTCATAAAAAAAATACTTATTAATACAAGCAATTTTTACATATATCATAAAGCATAAGCACACTATATTACATATATTACACCACACGAATACAACTATCTTATTCCGACTCGCTCATTTCTTCTTCTTCGGTTTTCGTTCGTTTTGCCAAGTTTCTAGGGATATATGATGTTCCCCTAATACTAGCTATCGTTTTCCACAACGGTTTAGAAAAACCTGGTGGTTTAGAGGTTCCCGGGTCATTGTTACAACTTAAGGACTTCGGGGGTTGACGATACATATAAAGTTCATCGGGGTTGGAATTAGATTTCTCTATTTTTATGCCCTTTCCCTTATTATTTTCTTTTGCTTTTTTAAATTCAGTTGGGGTAATTTCTATAACATCATCGGAATTCTCGTCGGAATCCGATTCATCGGAGAATTGGTAATCCTCCCAATATTTTGCTTCCTTGGCAGAAACACCATTGACCATAATTAACCTTGGTCGGTTGGTTGAGGATTTTCTTTTACTTAACCGTTTTATTATTTCCCCCACCGGTTCTATTTCCTCCTCCGGTTCGTCCTCTTCCGGTTCTGATTCTTCTTCCGGTTCTGATTCTTCTTCCGGTTCCTCTTCGGGAACTTGTGAATCAGTCCAATATATATTCGACTCTTCGTTATTATTAGGTGAGTCAATGGGATTTGTGCTAGAGGTAGACATCTATCACACAATATCAAACATGTTAAGAGATTAATATATCACATAATATATACATGTTAATAATATATAGTTTCCAACAAAAATGTTAAGCAATCATTTTTAAAGAAAACACGGTCGAAGTCCAGACTCACTAATGCATCCTAACAAACTCGATAAGACACACTAATGCAAATTTTCTGGTTCTCTAAGACCAACGCTCGGATACCAACTGAAATGTCCCGTTCTTATTGATTAAAAACGTTCCATATTAATTGATTTCGTTGCGAGGTTTTGACCTCTATATGAGACGTTTTTCAAAGACTGCATTCATTTTTAAAACAAACCATAACCTTTATTTCATAAATAAAGGTTTAAAAAGCTTTACGTAGATTATCAAATAATGATAATCTAAAATATTCTGTTTACACACGACCATTACATAATGGTTTACAATACAAATATGTTACATCGAAATCAGTTTCTTGAATGCAGTTTTTACACAATATCATACAAACATGGACTCCAAATCTTGTCCTTATTTTAGTATGCAACAGCGGAAGCTCTTAGTATTCACCTGAGAATAAACATGCTTTAAACGTCAACAAAAATGTTGGTGAGTTATAGGTTTAACCTATATATATCAAATCGTAACAATAGACCACAAGATTTCATATTTCAATACACATCCCATACATAGAGATAAAAATCATTCATATGGTGAACACCTGGTAACCGACATTAACAAGATGCATATATAAGAATATCCCCATCATTCCGGGACACCCTTAAGATATGATATAAATTTCGAAGTACTAAAGCATCCGGTACTTTGGATGGGGTTTGTTAGGCCCAATAGATCTATCTTTAGGATTCGCGTCAATTAGGGTGTCTGTTCCCTAATTCTTAGATTACCAGACTTAATAAAAAGGGGCATATTCGATTTCGATAATTCAACCATAGAATGTAGTTACACGTACTTGTGTCTATTTTGTAAATCATTTATAAAACCTGCATTTATTCTCATCCCAAAAATATTAGATTTTAAAAGTGGGGCTATAACTCACTTTCACAGATTTTTACTTCGTCGGGAAGTAAGACTTGGCCACTGGTTGATTCACGAACCTATAACAATATATACATATATATCAAAGTATGTTCAAAATATATTTACAACACTTTTAATATATTTTGATGTTTTAAGTTTATTAAGTCAGCTGTCCTCGTTAGTAACCTACAACTAGTTGTCCACAGTTAGATGTACAGAAATAAATCGATAAATATTATCTTGAATCAATCCACGACCCAGTGTATACGTATCTCAGTATTGATCACAACTCAAACTATATATATTTTGGAATCAACCTCAACCCTGTATAGCTAACTCCAACATTCACATATAGAGTGTCTATGGTTGTTCCGAAATATATATAGATGTGTCGACATGATAGGTCGAAACATTGTATACGTGTCTATGGTATCTCAAGATTACATAATATACAATACAAATTGATTAAGTTATGGTTGGAATAGATTTGTTACCAATTTTCACGTAGCTAAAATGAGAAAAATTATCCAATCTTGTTTTACCCATAACTTCTTCATTTTAAATCCGTTTTGAGTGAATCAAATTGCTATGGTTTCATATTGAACTCTATTTTATGAATCTAAACAGAAAAAGTATAGGTTTATAGTCGTAAAAATAAGTTACAAGTCATTTTTGTAAAGGTAGTCATTTCAGTCGAAAGAACGACGTCTAGATGACCATTTTAGAAAACATACTTCCACTTTGAGTTTAACCATAATTTTTGGATATAGTTTCATGTTCATAATAAAAATCATTTTCTCAGAATAATAACTTTTAAATCAAAGTTTATCATAGTTTTTAATTAACTAACCCAAAACAGCCCGCGGTGTTACTACGACGGCGTAAATCCGGTTTTACGGTGTTTTTCGTGTTTCCAGGCTTTAAATCATTAAGTTAGCATATCATATAGATATAGAACATGTGTTTAGTTGATTTTAAAAGTCAAGTTAGAAGGATTAACTTTTATTTGCGAACAAGTTTAGAATTAACTAAACTATGTTCTAGTGATTACAAGTTTAAACCTTCGAATAAGATAGCTTTATATGTATGAATCGAATGATGTTATGAACATCATTACTACCTCAAGTTCCTTGGATAAACCTACTGGAAATGAGAAAAATAGATCTAGCTTCAAAGGATCCTTGGATGGCTTGAAAGTTCTTGAAGCAGAATCATGACACGAAAACAATTTCAAGTAAGATTTCCACTCGAAATAAGATTGTTATAGTTATAGAAATTGAATTAAAGTTTGAATATGATTATTACCTTGTATTAGAAAGATAACCTACTGTAAGTAACAAAGGTTTCTTGATCTTGGATGATTACTTGGAATGGATTTAGAAAACTTGGAAGTAAACTTGCAATCTTGGAAGTATTCTTGATTTTATGAAACTAGAACTTTTGGAATTTATGAAGAACACTTAGAACTTGAAGATAGAACTTGAGAGAGATCAATTAGATGAAGAAAATTGAAGAATAAAAGTGTTTGTAGGTGTTTTTGGTCGTTGGTGTATGGATTAGATATAAAGGATATGTAATTTTGTTTTCATGTAAATAAGTCATGAATGATTACTCATATTTTTGTAATTTTATGAGATATTTCATGCTAGTTGCCAAATGATGGTTCCCACATGTGTTAGGTGACTCACATGGGCCGCTAAGAGCTGATCATTTTAGTGTATATACCAATAGTACATACATCTAAAAGCTGTGTATTGTACGAGTACGAATACGGGTGTATACGAGTAGAATTGTTGATGAAACTGAACGAGGATGTAATTATAAGCATTTTTGTTAAGTAGAAGTATTTTGATAAGTGTCTTGAAGTCTTTCAAAAGTGTATGAATACATATTAAAACACTACATGTATATACATTTTAACTGAGTCGTTAAGTCATCGTTAGTCGTTACATGTAAATGTTGTTTTGAAACCTTTAGGTTAACGATCTTGTTGAATGTTGTTAACCCATTGTTTATTATAACAAATGAGATGTTAAATTGTTATATTATCATGATATTATGATATATAATATATCTTAGTATGATGTATATACAGTTAAATGTCGTTACAACGATAATCGTTACATATATGTCTCGTTTCGAAATCATTAAGTTAGTAGTCTTATTTTTACATATGTATTTCATTGTTAATACACTTAATAATATATTTACTTATCATTTAACATAATTAACCAAGTGTATCAATATCCTAATATGATTCATATGTACCTAGTAAGACGTTGTTATAACGATAATCGTTATATATATCGTTTTCGAGTTTCTTAAATTAATAGTCTCATTTTTATGTATATAACTCTTTGTTAAAATACCTAATGAGATACATACTTATAATAAAATCATGTTAACTATATATATAACCATATATATGTCATCGTATAGTTTTTACAAGTTTTAACATTTGTGAATCACCGGTCAACTTGGGTGGTCAATTGTCTATATGAAACCTATTTCAATTAATCAAGTCTTAACAAGTTTGATTGCTTAACATGTTGGAAACACTTAATCATGTAAATAACAATTTCATTTAATATATATCTAAATATGGAAAAGTTCGGGTCACTACATTTTCCACCCAGTTGGTGGTGATTGCTGGTTGTGTCCGGTCTCTGTGTTGGAAGCTGTTGTCTGTCCCGCTGGTGGTTCTGGTGGTTTGACCACCCAGTTGGTGGTAATGACTGGATCTGCGGGTGGTTCGGGTGGTGGTTGGTGGGGTTTGAGTTCCTGTTTTGACTATCTAGCTGTGGTTCTGTTTGGCTGCTCTTTTCTGGTTGTAATGCTTGGGGCGTACCAGGCGACGATCTCCCAGTTGGAGATCTGGCTCGGCTCAGGCTTTTATTAACTATTTTTTTTTTTTTGCAGGAGGAGCTACTTCGAAGGCTTTAAAGATTTTGTTTTGACGGTCTTACTGTTGGGGTCTTGTTGTTCGGTATAATCGGCGTTCCCCGATTTATATGGATTGTTTGTTTATTTATCTGTTTGTACTTTCGGTTAGTTGGTTGTCATGTTGTTAGTTTAGATTCCTTGTAAACGTGTTTTTCCATCCTATTAGTGGACCGTCTGGTTAAGTTTCTTTTGTTTTTGCCACTTGTGTCGGTTGTTGGATGGCTTTTGTAATCGTTTGTACTGTTATGATCTTCGGATCCGTATTAATGTTATCGTTTTTTGTCTAAAAAAAAAAAAAAAAAAAAAAAACCGTTCGGCCTTGACCTTTTCCATGTTTTAGCCCGTCCGAATATTTTTTAATTAGGCACATCTAAACCCGACCCGGATCGACTGTTTCACCTCTGGTCGTTCTCGTCAAACCACTTGATGAAGAAACAAATCTATACTCCGCAACAAATTCAACAAACCCTAATATTTATGCTTTCATTTCATGTAGATACTATTATTAATTGATCTCTGAAACTAACAATCGAATCAACAATCTGACTTATGGAAGTAGCTACAGCGGTAAAGCTTAATAGAACTGTACTTGCAGTGATCTTAATTTCCCTAATTTCCGGCGTACTTTCCGGCGATATAGTTCACCACGACGATAAGTCTCCTACTAGACCTGGCTGTGACAACGATTTCGTTCTGGTAATCTTTCATTCAATTGTTACTAATTCTTATGTATTTTGATTTTGAGTGTTGTTTGATCATAGTAACAAAAATTTTGGTGGATTTAAGATATTTTTAATAATTGTAAGTTTTGACAAATTTAATTAAGAAATATATGATTGAGAGCAATAAACGAAGTTAAATTCAATAGTTTTAAGATATTTATTAATTATCTTTTTTGTATGTTTACAGAATTACAGTTATTTTGAAACAGATTTCAACAGTAAGTAGGACACTTTTTTTTTTTTTTTTTTGGAACATGTATGTTTTAGTTTATAGGGAAAGGTGACTAGAATAAAAAGTTACTCTGTGAGGACTACAAATTTACTCCAAGTTCACATAGATTGAACTAAAACATAACTTGATCAAACTAACACATAACCTGATCAAACTACTTATAATTATTGTTATATGTTTTCAATGGAAAACATACGAAATTGAAAACCATAATATTACCTTTTGGTCTTTGTGTTATTTGTTCTTAATGTAATTCTTTATATCCTGATGAAGTGTATTAGTTAGACCATTTGTTAAGGTTGGATAAGGTTGTCATGACGTTGTTGTGGAGACAATTCGTGGGGTTATGTCTGTGACATGGCAAGCTGTGGAAAGGGGTTTACTGTGGGGGAAGGTTTAGGTGATGTGGTAAAATATGATTGAGAGTTGAGTGAGAAAGTGAAAATTTATGGTAAATAAGCAACAACTAATCAAAATCGGCAACTTCATCACCACCTTCGTGGTCTGCCCTCAACACCCCCCCCAACCCCCCACCCACCCCAACCTTGAAATAGGATGCAGGGGCGGATTTATTATGTTAATGGTTGCACGGGCTACCAGTGAAATATGCAATTTAGTGGGGGGAAATTTGAGTTTTTAACTAGTGAAACCAATGGATAGTGTAAATATTTTTAAGTGACACCATTGGATAGTGTAAGTTTTTTAAGATTTTAATTAGTGACACCTTTGACTATGATTCCTAGATCCGCCACCGCTAGGATGAGAAGTGTTTAGGGTGGTTTAGCTGAAGAAAATTTTCCATATTTTTCAAAGACATTCTTTATGAACCTTAAAACTAAAAAACGTGTTAAAGTTTGTGTTTTCTGGAAAAGTTTTTCGAGAAATGAGAAATCCTTATTTCCCCCTTCTATAGCTATACAAATGTGAAAACTATGATTTGTCAATTTCTACATTTTATAATACATTTGTTTGTGTTTTCTATATTTACATATCTAGGGTATATAAATTTGTTTTCAAATCTACGGAAAATGAAACAGAGAAATGAGTATATCATTTGTGATGTAAAAGCACCCTTAGACCGCTCCCAACGGTCTGCCCTAGCTACACGCCCTCACACATCATTGGAGGGCACGAATGGGCACGCACCCTTCAATCACTTGCCCTTGTTTTCGTCTTTTTGGTCGTGTTGCCCCGAAAATTGGTGATCGTTTCACAAGGAATCAAAAAACGTTTATTTTTATAAAAGAAAATTGAATCAAACTGCTCCAATATTAGAAATAATAATTTCTCTCAACTATTTAAATTTCACCCTATAAATATACATCCAGTCTGACAAATCTCTTTACTTGCAATTACAATTTGATATAATTTCACACAACTTACTCCAATCACGAACTCGAACCCGATACTAAAGAAAGGTAAAATGGTACTATGGAGTGTTAATGAGAGTCGGATCTTGGTCGAACGTTGGGTACGTACCCGACCTCGAACCCAACTCAATTTGTACATCTATTTCGAGAAGACCTAATTCGCCGTCTACCGGGTCGTTCCAAGAGTTAAGAGTTTGTGTTCGTCGGATGCGTCATCATCTCACATGTTGTTGGTTGAGGAAGCCCAACTTAATGATTCCACAATCGCTCAACAAAGAACTCTAGATAAGTTATACAAGGAAAGTAAGAAACGGACCAAGCTCGTTAGTATGCGTATCGTGTTTAACGGCTTCAAACTTCTCCAAACCGGTATTAAATGACTTGCCATCTAACGAGATTGTTGATGAACCTTAGGGAGAAAATCAAACGCCACTATGACGAGGAGTTTCGTGACGAGTTTGAAGAAGAAGAGTAGTTGTATCTTCTTTTAAATTATTAGTGTGATTTTAACTTAAGTTTAGTTCTAATGTAATGATGTATTAAATTAGTAAACGTATTTTCCCTTCTAAAAGTGTTAGTTGTTTGAATTAAATAATATAGTGGGTCCAGTTTTTTGAGGTAGTATGCCATTGGCAAGGGAGTAAGTGTTTCTAGGAATTGTGTGAAGTGCGTCATGGTTGGGAGTGTTCTAAGCGTATGTAGGAAACTAATAAAAATTTATGAATAGCATTCAAATGTAAGTGATGCTCTTTTTTTTTTCCTTTTTCTGTCCTAAGTATATATAATTCATATTCATATTCACATACACATTTAAATATTAAATATATAATTATAAAAAGAGTAAATAGAGATTTTCTTTTCTTAGAAAAGTCTTTACTATAACACAAACCTGAACAAGGTTTCTGGTTTTCCAATTTTGTTAGAAAGTCATCTGGAAAACTGGAGGAATTTCCCACATCTAAGTCGACTTAAGTACGTGGTTTTCTTTTTTATCTTGTTCACTTTTTCAAAGTTTTTATTTGAACATCCATCAACTTTTACATGTAAATTAACACGTAATGTTGTTGTTATTGCACTTCTTAACCTATATGTGGTTTTCGTTTCAACCCCTTTTGTGGTTTGTAATTTATTTATATGTATATTTATATGTATATTTATATATAACATATAACTAGTTTATAACCGGTGACTTTGCAGAATTAGTAACTGATGATACTAATAAATAATTATAATTAATAATGGTGATAATAAATAATAAATTAATAAAAATAAGAATAAGAGAGTAATTTCCATTTGCTATATCAATTACCAAATCGGTGTTTGAAATTCAAATTAAATTTTTGAAATTCAAATCAATGTTTGATTTGAACACAGAGCCAAATATTTCATCATAATCCAAATCAATGTCTAAAAGTCCATATTTAATCTTTTGACAAAAGAGGACATGATATAAGTTTTCTTTTCTTTTATTAATATATAAATAAAAGACTTTACTCAATTATTTATGTAACAGGTGAAAGTTCCGACATGGATTGATGATAAAGAAGAAGATGAATATGTTGGTGTCGGTGCACGATTCGGTCCCACTTTGCAATCGAAAGAAAAGGATGCTCATAAGACTAGAGTTACTCTTGCAGACCCTACTGATTGCTGCACAACACCTAAAAACAAGGTTTTGTAGTTTTTTTTTTTTTTACATAATCTTCACATCTTTTTGGTGACAATTTGATTGAGTGTGAAATTATGTAGCTTACTGGTGAAATTATTCTTGTGCAACGCGGGAAATGTAGTTTTACGACTAAGGCTAATGTTGCTGAAGCTGCTGGTGCTTCCGCCATCCTCATTATTAATAATAGTACAGGTACATTAATATCTAATCCTTCATGTATAACTTATCATTAGTAACAGAAATGAAACCATAAATATCCATGAGAAATAAAAAAACATTACTTTTAGTATACTGAAGAATATGTATATGTATGTAGATATGGTGTAGCTAATGTTTATAGTTTTGCAGAACTGTTCAAGATGGTGTGTGAAAAAGATGAACCTGATATTGATATTGGCATCCCAGTAGTCATGCTTCCACAAGATGCTGGTGAAAGCTTGAGGGGAAATTTGCAGAAAAACTTAAATGGTAAGTTTCATTAAATATTTTTTTTACAATTAATATGAATCAACAAAAGCTATATTCAAAAAGTTTAAATTTTTAATGGTAAGATGTTGACGGTATGTTATTTTTTCAGTATTTGTGCAGCTATACTCTCCTAGCCGCCCATTAGTTGACGTTGCTGAGGTGTTTTTGTGGCTTATGGCTGTGGGTACCATACTCTGCGCATCTTACTGGTCCGCCTGGACTGCTCGAGAATCAGCGATTGACCAGGACAAACTATTAAAGGTTGTGGTCACTTGTCCTTAGTGGTGGTTATTTTGACCCATTTATTTATGAATAGGTCAATTCGGGTTATATAGTCTTTTTTGTGTGGTCATATGGGTTAGTAATCAAGGAAATGGATTAAATGGTTCGAAAGTCTGTCCATAGTGTATTCTTAATGTATAATACCTCCCAAACCATTCTATTCAGAAAGTTGAAATCAGATAATAATGAAGGAACAAAAACTGTTATGAGTCAACACGACAAGCTTTGACCTGAACATGTTTTGACATCTGTTTATATTTCCTTAAGACGGGTGTTTACCCTTTACCTTCTTGTAATTTGTAGCCTTACAATATTGATTAATATTCCAATTTTCAGGATGCTTCTGACGAATACTTGAGTACGGGTCCTTATTCTAGTGGTGTAGTGGAGATCACCACCACATCGGCGTTGGTGTTTGTGGTGGTTGCGTCATGTTTCTTAGTTTTGCTTTACTACAAGATGTCAGACGCATTTATTGAGGTTTTGGTTATCCTATTTGCCATAGGCGGTGCTGAGGTATGTAATCCTTCACATAATGATAATATGTTTTGATTTAACAGATGGACAAAAAACCTTAACTGTTATATGAATAAAGTGGGCTCTTATTTTTCCATTTTCCAGGGTTTGCAAACTTGCTTGGTGGCCTTATTATCATGGTATGAATGTCCCTCGCAATTTTAATTTATTAATCTTGATGTTTGAAACTTTCACATGGAATACAGTTTTCCACTTAAAGTCTACCTTACAATGAGAATATACACTATAAGTCCGTCCGAACTAACAGTTTAGTAAATACAGTCTCAGATCATTGGAACATGCTGCGAATACATTTATCAAGATCCCTTTTCTAGGAGCAGTATCATACTTGACACTAGTTGTATCTCCATTCTGTGTGGCATGTGCTGTTTTATGGGCTAGTTTTCGTCGACACCATTTTGCTTGGATAGGCCAAGATATACTAGTAAGATCAGTCTTACCTTTCTTGTTTAATCAAATTTCAACTTCTTGAAATGTTTTTAGTACATTATTTATTGGCTTATGTTCTTTATAACGAGGGGGGGGAAAATTGTGACTGCACGTGGATATGCTTGGATGTATTCTCTATTGATATTGACTTGAAAAGGCATGAAATAATTACATAATGAAAATTTAATTCGTATATCTCCCTCTTAAATCAGGGCGTTACGCTGATAATCACAGTTATCCAGATAATACAAGTGCCTAATCTCAAGGTAATTATTTAGTTTCATTATTAAGTATATGTTGCTCCTTTCATTTAGCTGCTAGTAGTAATATGCTGCATAACATAATTACATACATGTTTTCATTTCAATTACTCATTTTTATTTATGTTTATATTATATTATTATATTGAAAAAAAGATTACTTCAAAATCTATGCATAAATATGAACTTCCAAAAACCTTCCTCTTATTATATTTATAATAATTTGTAGTAATCAATCATTCATCATTTACCAGTTATAATAATTGTATCAGTGACATATAAGTAAGATTAGTATCTATAAGACTACGACCTTCCGTCCGATTTTCTTCTGGCTGAGTCAGCTTTTATTTTATTGACGGAATCAGGTGGGAGCGGTTCTACTAGGCTGTGCTTTCTTGTATGATATTTTCTGGGTGTTTGTTTCTAAATTGATGTTCGATGAAAGTGTAATGATAGTGGTAAGTTTTCTGATCTTGCATCAAATTACTACTATTACTATTACTATTACTATTACTATTACTATTACTATTACTATTACTATTACTACTACTACTACTACTACTATTACTATTACTATTACTATTACTATTACTATTACTATTACTATTACTATTACTATTACTATTATTATTATTATTATTATTATTATTATTATTATTATTATTACTACTACTACTACCACAGCTTCAATATTCCATTTTTATGAATACAGGTAGCTCGAGGTGATAAGAGTGGAGAAGATGGCATTCCGATGCTACTTAAAATCCCGAGGATGTTTGATCCTTGGGGTGGCTACAGCATCATCGGATTCGGTGACATTATTTTACCGGGTTTATTAGTAGCATTTTCTCTTAGGTTTGAACTGTTGCCTAATATTTGTCCTTTTCATATGATTGGACTAATAGAGTTGGCTGAATGGGCGGGTCAGGCGAGATGGGTTAACATGTTAATATTGGTTTGGGTTAAAGTGTATTATCATGGTTATGAGGCCAATTTTGTTTTTGGAATATGCAGGTATGACTGGCTGTCTAACAAGAGCCTTCGAGAAGGATATTTCTTGTGGACGATGATTGCATACGGATTAGGTACATGTGATGGAAACTTACTTGTGTTTCGTTGGTTATTTACTTTTAGAACCACAATTGTTGTAAAATGCACAACCAACACTACTTTTATAAGAACTTGTGATTTTGAATAAATCATTTATTTATGAATGTATGAATATCCTAAACACGTCAGGATAGATAGTATTTAAAACTGTGTTCTTGCAACATGATGTAGTAGCCTTGGGTTTTTTTTTATTTTTTTTTATTGAAGGTGATCGCTTGACCTATGGTTCAAAAGTTAAATTACCTTTTACTACTTTGTAGCTTTATCATGTAATTTAAAACTGTAGCTTTGAACGCTTACTATATGATGCAGGTCTGCTTATAACATACGTAGCTTTGAACTTGATGGACGGACATGGCCAACCAGCACTGCTTTACATCGTTCCTTTCACATTGGGTAAGTTTCATTTCAGTAGTTGAACTTTCTTGAATGCTTTCAAAACTAAACCTAGGTAACACCGTATTTTCAGGCACTTTTATAACGTTAGGAATAAAACGAGGAGACTTGCTACATCTATGGACGAGAGGTGAACCTGACAGGATTTGCCCGCATGTGCAGCTTCAATCTTCTGGAGAGTAACCTGCCAGTTTTCTTAAAGTGTAATTTAGAACGCAAAGTTTACCTTATACTTGTATAGACGAAAAAATCTTTATGTGGAGTTAATTAGTCATAACTTATAACAATGTACCACTTTAACTACTAGAAGTATAACTTGCTTAATGCATTGTGCATGGATTGGTTATCTGACAAATCGATAACTGTAGATCAAAGCCGGCCCTGGTCCGCAACTCCAGTCTGTTATTTTCTTTGGTATGATTTTGTAACTGATTTTGGCAAATCCATAGAAAATTTGTACCTTTAAGCGCAGCTAAAAAAATGAAAACCCAGAATATGAACAAGAGCAATCGGGTGTTCAGACATGTCACATTATTTGGTTTTTAGGTGATAGCAACATAACTTATCTCATAATAATTGTCGTTATCTGGTACTTAGCAACATTAAAATTAATTTTTAATACTTTAAGGCAAGTTGCATATTTGGTTCTGATTATTGCCCTGACAGAGCCCTGTTGTATTGGAATTAGGCAATCTTTTGACTGCCAACTTTGATAGGCAGCTTACCATTTGTTTCTATTGAACTCGTGAGCTTAACCTTTGTTTTATTGAAGTCGTGAGATTATTTTAATCGATATTTCTACCATTTTATTTGATCAATATTGTTGTAAATTTAGTGGTTAAATATGGATGGTAATTAGTCAAATATGGATAGTAAAATTTGTACTATATATATGTGCATAATGTAAGTTACAAAAACATACATATACATTAAATACATCACACCTCTTCAACCTCTTTATCTCCTATATCTTCTACAACACATCTCTCTTTTATTGGTTCTTTCAATTTGAATATATTGAACCAGGCCACTAAAGGTAGTTATAAGCCTACTGAAATATAACACGTTATCAGCACGAAGTGCTCCGTATAATCAAGGTTTATCTAAGCAAGCACACGTCACTAATCAAGGTAAGAAATTATCTAACTTTTATTAACTTCACTAACATTTATATTTATGTTATTTAAGTTATATATGGTCGGTTATACCGCCTGAATTATATTTCTGTAATCTAACTTTTATTAACTTCACTAACATTTGTACTTATGTTATTTAAGTTATATATAGTCGGTTATACCGCCTGAATTATATTTCTGTAATCTAACTTTCATTAACTTCACTAACATTTATATTTATGTTATTTAAGTTATATATGGTCGGTTATACCGCCTGAATTATATTTCTGTAATCTAACTTTCATTAACTTCACTAACATTTATATTTATGTTATTTAAGTTATATATGGTCGGTTATACCGCCTGAATTATATTTTCTGTAATCTAACTCTTATTAACTTCACTAACATTTATATTTATGTTAATAAGACCTCATGATTGTACGCAACACGTCATTTGACAACACGGTACTTTATGTACGCAACACGTCATTTGACAACACGGTACCATGGGTCGAGATTAATTCCGATCAATACGAATACGATGGGGTCTTTATATGTTATCTAACATTTATGATTACTTATGCAATTAATCATTATTTATTTCATGCATACTAATGTTTATTCTTAAAAGTAAATCTTAAAAGTTAAAATAAGAAAAAATAGTTTGTATTTTTATTAAAAGTAAATCTTAAAAGTTAAAATAAGAAAAGTAGTTTGTATTTTTATTAAAAGTAAATCTTAAAAGTTAAAATAAGAAAAAGTAGTTTGTATTTTTATTAAAAGTAAATCTTAAAAGTTAAAATAAGAAAAAAAAAATCTTGTCCTTTATATTACTCATACGCGTTTTGATATAGTGATTTTATTCGTTAACGTCAACTAACGACGTTACAACGGTCATATATACATAACGGTTGTTAACGTCAACTGACGACGTTACAACAACTATATTTTTCAAATATAAAATAAACATCTCCGTTTTCACATTTTCACAAATCAATCTTCATTTTTCAGATTACTACTCTCAAAAAGTTTTTGTAAAAATGATTCACACAAGGATGATTTTTCCTATTGTATTGGTCATATTAACTATCATCATTGTTGCTAATATACCACCGGGTGAACCTATATTCTATCATGCCCTTGTGGTTTTATTATTTGTAATCATACCATTATTCTGTTGTTTGCTACTTATGAATTTAAAATGATTCTAATTTCATTTTATTATTTGTCTATGAATAGAAGTTGATTATGATTATGATTTATGTTATTCATCTTTTTGATAATAGAAAATGTCGAATTTGAAAAGGCTTAAATTTGCTCATTTAGAACAAGTGGGAACAACTACTTAACATGGGTTATGAATGTAGAAAAACATCTCGAATCAAACGGTATTTTAGAAACCCTGAATGAAAATAACAATTATTCCGAACAAGAGAAAGCAATAGTAAGTATTTTTCTTAGCAAACATATTGACGAGTCCTTAGAATCTACATATTATATGATCGAAAATCCAAGTGTATTATGGAAAATACTCAAAGATAGATACGATATTAATTATCAAAAAAAAAATAATAATAATAATAATAATAATAATAACGGTGATCCATGAAAGAATAAAATTAAAGATATTAGTAGACGCTCTTATAAGAATTCCGGAGATTCTTATTAATGATCTGGTAACGTGGATCATCAGTCTAGTATTTCTTGAATACATGAACATCTTGTTTAACTCTACAAATAAGTCCCAAAAGAAAAGAAAACGAGAGTGAATCTGTTGACAAATCTTGATTAAATTAACCCTGAGCTACCTTGAGACTTGAATGGTTTGAATTTTCTAAGATGCCTAGTTTTTTTATGTATCACTCATAAATAAATGGTTTTAGACCATAACGCATATGTTTTATTAAGTGTTATCTTTTATGTACTTCAGATTATAACTTGTTTGCAGGTAATATAATTTGATTATCTTGCTGAAATATAACTCATTATTTGCTTATCTTATTTGAAGTTTTAGTATGAATCCTGCTGAAATACAACATCAATTAAATGGTAAAGACCTATGTATTGCAGATAGTAGTAACATACACACTATGATCAAATCTAAGAAATATTTTATTGATTTAAATCAAATGAAGGAATTATAAATACTATATCAGCTCTTGCAAACTTGATATAAGGAACGAAAAAGGCAAAATTTCATATTACCAAATGGTACGAATTTTTTGGTAAACAATGTCTTGTTTTCTCCCAAATCAAAGAGAAATTTGTTAAGTTTCTCTGATATATATCATAATGGATATGATTATCAGTCAATGATAATCGAAAATGAGAAATATCTATGTAGCACCGAAAAGCGCATATGATAAAAAGCGCATATGATGAAAAGCGCAGCGCATAGGATTAAAAGCGCATATGATAAAAAGCGCATATGATGAAAAGCGCAGCGCATATGATTAAAAGCGCATATGATGAAAAGCGCAGCGCATATAATTAAAAGCGCATATAATGAAAAGTGCATATGACGAAAAGCGCAGCACATATGATTAAAAGCGCATATGGTGAAAATGATATATGATGAAAAGCACATATGGTGATTAATGAAAATCACATATGGTGATTAATGAAAAGCACATATAGTGATTAATGAAAAGCACATATAGTGATTAACGAAAAACACATATGATGATTAATGAAAAACACATATGGCGATTAATGAAAAGCACATTGAGAAATAATCACCAATGTTTCTTGAAAGAATTCAAGGGTATATATATGGACCAATTCATCCATCATGTGAACCATTTTTCTAATAGACGCATCTAACGCATGGTCTCATGTTTGTGTGTTATCAAGCCGTAATATGGCATTTGCAAAGTTTCTTGCACAAATTATTAAATTAAGAACACATTATTCTGATTACACCATTAAAAGGATGAGACTTGATAATGCTGGTGAGTTAACATCTCAAGCTTTTAATGATTATTATATGTCTACAAGGATTGTTGTTGAACATCCAGTTGCTCATGTGCATACACAAAATTGATTTAGCTGAATCAATAGATAAACGCTTACAGCTAATAACTAGACAATTAGAAATGAGTACAAAACTCTCAATATTTATATGGGGACATGTAAATTTACATGATGTGACATTAATTCGCATTAAATCAAGTGCAAGTTATAAATATTCTCCATTACCAACTTAATTTTGGTGGAGACCGAATATTTTCCATCTTAGAACATTTGGTTGTGCAGTGTATTTTTAATTGAACAATCACAACAAATGGTTCCTCAAAGAAGGATTGAAATATATGTTAGATATGAAACATCTTCAATCATAAGATATATTAAACCCATGACGGGTGATGTTTTTACAGCAAGTTTTGTCGATTGTCACTTTAATGAAACATTGTTCCCTATATTAGGGGGAGAAATGAAATATAAATAAAATGATGTTTCATGGTGTGAACATCAATTAAGGAATATTGATCATCGCACAAAAGAATGCTAAAAGAAAGTTCAAATATAATGCATATGCAAGAACTTGCAAATTAATTACTTTATGCATTTAAAGATACAAAAAATAAGTGACTAAATCATATATACCAGCAGTAAATGCTTCAGCTAGAATTGAAATTACAAAAGTTGGCAATAATGTCACTTATGAGTCTTTGCTACGGCAGAAACGTGGGAGACCAATTGGTTCCAAAGATAAAAATGCTCGAAAAAGAAAATCAGCTGATAATGAGGTAAAAGAAAGTGTTCAAGAAGAACCACAAATCAATACTCCTTCTGCAGAGGATATTGATAAATGTAAATACATAAATTGCAATAAATTATGCAATATTATGAAACTGAAATGAAATGAAAAATCTTGATGAGATATTTTCATATAATGTTACAATGACATCATGAATAAAGATGATGATCTGGAACCAAAATCTGTCATTGAATATCAAAATAGACGTGATTGAACTCAACGGAAAGGAGCAATACGAGCTGAATTAGAATCGCTCAATAAAAGAAAAGTTTTTGGATCAATCGTTATCACTTTTAAAGATGTGAAACAATGGGATACAAATGAATTTTTATCCGAAAAGAAATGTGCAAATGAAGTTACAAGGCAAAACTAGACTTGTAATTCAAGATTTCCCACAAAGACCAGAAATGAATTAGGAGAAAAACTTATCCTCCTATAATGAATATAATTACTTATTAGATACTTAATCAACCTGGTAGTTATTTAAATGCATCTCATGGATGTTGTTACTACTTATCTGTATGGATCACTTAATAGTGATATATGAATATACCTGAAGGGTTAAGGTATCATAAGCATCTAATGCAAAACCCAAGGGAATATATTCCATTAAATCACAAAGATTTCTAAATGGGTTTATACAATCGGGACGTATGTGGTATAATCGATTAAATTACTACTTGATAAGAAAAGGGTATACATATAAACTTATTTGCACGTGTGTTTTATACAAACAATGTTCGGATATGTGATCATAGCTGTTTATATCAATTATCTTAAATAAAGAAATCTATGAAGCCATTCAACTTCTAAAGAAAGATTTTAAAAAAAAAAAAAATCAAGTATTACGTTGATTTACATATTGAGCATATAACTAATAACTTACTTATACATCAAACAACTTATACCGAAAAGATTTTAAAATATTTTAATATGGACAAGACAAAAACCATTAAGTACTCATATGGTTGTTAGATCTTAATATTGATACTAATCCATTTCATCCTCTAGAAGATCATGAAGATCTTCTTGGTTCAGAAGTTCCATATTTTAGTGCAATTGGGGCTCTTATGTATCTTACAAATTATACAAGATCTGACATTTCTTTTGCAGTTAATTTGTTGACAAGGTTCAGCTCAGCCCCTACCAAAAGACATTGGAATGGGATCAAACAAATAGTTTGATACCTTCGGGTAACTACTGATTTATAATTATTTTATTCTAACAACTCGAAACAAGATTTGTTTGGTTATACAGATGCAGATTATTTATCTGATCTACATAAAGCTAAATCTCAAACTGGATATGTATTCCTAAATGGAGGCACCGTAATATCATGACGTTCTCAAAACAAACACTTGTTGCAACATCATCAAATCATGCCGAAGTGATTGCATTACATGAAGCTACTCAGGAATGATTTTAGTTAAGATCAATGATACAAATCATTATTGATTCTTGTGGACTAGAACGCTATAAAAGCCCAAAAACTATCTATGAAGATAATACAGCTTACATAGTACAAATGAAAGAAGAGTATCAAAAATGACAGAACAAAACATAAATGCTGACGAGGCGCTAAAGCTATAAACGGTCTTAACGGTCATAAGTTTGATGGAAAAGAATGGTATATTGGTAAGGCTCAGAAAAAGACTGAAAGGGAATAGGAATTGAAACAACAGTTTGAGTAAACCATGAAGGAGACTGTAGACAAATCACATGGGTCAAACTTGTACATAAAAGATTTAGATGATACAGTTTCAGATGAAAACCTCAGATTCTTCTCATATACTCAAGATCTCGTAAAAGACAACCAGATTAAAATGAGATACGTTCAATCAACAACTCTGCTGATCTTTATACCAAAGCACTGTCAATCGCTATTTTCAAAACATACGTTCACAATATTGGCATGAGGCAAGTTCAAAAGATGTGACGACTCAGCGTTGTCTACTTGAGGGGGAGTCAACTCTATGCTGCACTCTTTTTCCCTTAGCTAAAGTTTTATCCCACTAGGTTTTCTTTAGCAAGGTTTTTAACGAGGCAGTATTAATTGCTCTTTAAAAAAATTACCATCCAAGGGGGAGTGTTGTAAATTTAGTAGTTAAATATGGATAGTAATTAGTCAAATATGGATAGTAAAATTTGTACTATATATATATGCATAATGTAAGTTACAAAAACATACATATACATTAAATACATCACACCTCTTCAACCTCTTTCTCTCCTATATCTTCTACAACACATCTCTCTTTTATTGGTTCTTTCAATTTGAATATATTGAACCAGGCCACTAAAGGTAGTTATAAGCCTACTGAAATATAACAAATATATCATAATTGTGCATTAAGTATTTATTTTTAAAGTATCCATCATTTCAATAACCTCAATAACAAAATAATACTAAAACATCTTTACATTTTGGACACTTCAAAGTAGGATGAAAATTGTCGCCCAATTCGATGAACATTCACCCGATCCGATCCACTAACAATGGATTACCAGGCACCTTTTTTCTGCAACTAACAACGGAAGTCAACTTTTAATTATTATCCAATAAAAAACCTCAAAATTTCATCATCCGGATTTAACAGAAATAAAACAAAAAAAAAAAAAAAAAACACTAGGTGGTTTACAGTTGAGAATCCATGCGCATTTCTAATCTCTTTCTCAAGGTCAAAATCGAATCTTTGTTGTTATAGAGATCACTTATCATGCTTCTCCAATCCTGTTGAACCTGTCCATTACAAAACCTAGAGATGTTAGATCAGTACAGAACCAAATAGTTTAAGAATATTCACATTAGAACGAACAATTTCGAAAATCAAACAGGATGATTAATCAAGTACACGAAACTATCAATATACAGGAGCTGAGTTGGCAACATGAACAACTTGGATTAACAAAGCAAACAAGGTCAGATGGAAATGAGTCATTTTTTAAGCACGTTCTTTGTGGTAAATGTTTAACGTGTACATTGTGATTATAAAACCAATGATACTACGATCTCATCTCACTCCCTACATGATTTTATGGTTGTTCGCATAAATAATTGAATTGACTTGAGGGTAACTTGGATCATGTTAGGCCCATTCTCCTTTAGACATGCTTAAATTAACACATTCTGAATCAACCAATTCAGAAGCAAATGGGTCAAAACTGCCACCTCTAAGTCTCTAACAGGAATAGATGATCATAAACACAATAATAAAAATATATAAATGAGTCTAGAAAGTATGCGTACATGAACGTTTTGCTGAGCAACCGTTTCCGTTAACATTATATAAACTTGGTCTTCGTTCTTGACCGAGAGATAAGAGCTCTTGAACTCTCTCCGGCCAATCCGAATTCAACCTTCGAGCGAAATCCTCTACTTCTCTGAAAGTATATATAAAAATGAGAAACCAAAAAACATGCTAACAGTGTCAAGAATTCATATTTAACAATCCAACTGGCAATTGCATGCAATACCAATCATTTAATGAATACGGAAATAAACGAATGCATAAAACATGAAAGTCTTGCAGTGAAATGTTAATTAGAACACCGAACTAATGATAGAAGATCAGATTAAAGAAAGATAAGCCAAATCTTAATACTTCAAATTCTCAATTAAAGTTGATATCAAGGTACTTCAGAATCATAGTCCATAATTATTTCAATTGAGTCAGTTATTTAGAAAATTATTGAAAAGAAAATGTATTCCGAAATAAATAAATAAAGAAAAGAGCAGTACCTGTCAATTTGTTCTTTAATTTCAGGATCTATCTCGTCTCCTATATCACAGTCATCAAATTCATCCTCAAGAGCAAAATCATCTTCCGAATTTTCTAACTTCAAAAGCTCACTAATATTGGGTAAACAATGACCTTTGACCCTATTATCATGTCCTAAAGAACTAATACCATTTGATTCCTGAAAGATACAACAAATACCTGTTTTGTTAATTTCTTTAATTGAATAAATGTTTGATAAGATTCTTATATGAGCGATTGACTTGTAAAACCATCATACGTAGGATTTTCCGTTGTGATACAAACATTGTTCTGTTAAACATGCAAAAATAACACTACAATTGGTGCTTTTGGACATAAAGATCCCAACTAAAATTACTTTTTGCATTACATTTGACTGACCCAAAATCAACAACTAAAGCAAACTTAGTGGTTGTGTTCTTTTAGCAATTTAGCAAGATAGAAGGATAGATTGCAACTTATAAGTCAAGTATGATGGTTCAAAAAGTCTATCAGTGACAATTTGAACATTATAAAGTTGGGTTATGAACCTTTGTAGCATTGTTTGGAGATGAAGAAGTGTTTGAGACCGTGCATACAGAAGCATTCTTTTGTTGGTCCTTTCTTTTACGATTTTTCTTCTTGCTCTTTGCTGTTTTTACTTCCTTCGACTCTGCAAGATTCAGCTAAATTATATCTCCTTCATCATAGGTTTCAAGCCTCAAGAGCCAAAACAATACGAGCTAAAGATCTATGATTAATATCAACATATGAATGTAAACAAGAGCACGTGGAAATGTCACTTCAACAAGCGTATCAAAGAATAAACATAAATGAATACCAACATGGAAACAAATAAGAATACACACACACACACACACACACACACATACACATAGATATATATTTTAAAATGGAGAAGAGAAGAAATGTACGCATACAGAGGAGATTTGGGAGATAAAGAGGTACCTCCGTTTTCCCCATTTATAAATGACAAGAGTTCATCCACTGAACGATCATCTACATGCTCTGTTTCAACCTCAACATTCTAAAAATCAGAACACCAAAACCATCAGTCTAAAATATGGGAAGTGGCAAAAATAACTTTAATCATACACTAAATACTAGCGAGAGAAAATAGTAATTAGTAAACACAAAAAGAATACCTTAAGTTTCTCCTTTTCTTTTAATTCTTTCCTCTTTCTTGCATATAATCTATTCAATAATCGTATCCGCGGATCATCAGTTATATTTCTTAAGGGCTCCAACTTTTCTTCCTGGTTCAGTTGCTTTTTAGTTGTCTTTACTACTAAATGCTAAAATATATGAAGTTATATAAATGGACATGAATGCACAAATTACCTCTGTTAGATCGTCAGGTATATGAAAAGTTTCACGAATCTCTTCAGGAGTTTTGCCTTCAATCATTCTGGCAAGTGCGCGACTCGTAAGATCAACTAACGGCTTTAACTGCAGACTGTCAGCAGCAGATGTTAACTCACATAGCTTATTTGTGTCCATTCGAATGAACCTCTCATCAAATGATTTTCGCTCCTATGCATACGAAATTCAAGAACCCAAGGTTAATTTCATTAATCAAGAAACAAAATAACATTGTTCACACGAGGATACAATCATGCCACCAACTAAATAATTAGGAATGACAAAATGGGCACGTTGAGAAACATGTTAAAAGGGTAATTCTGGGTACAGGTCAAGGTAAGTAATTTGTGTCACATGTCAAAATGGATAGGGTGGGCCGTGAGGGTAGGGCCAAGTTCACTTCTTATTATTAACCTATACATAATTTGATAAACTACGATGTTACAGTGATTATCTAAATATTCTTTAAAAAAGTGCCTGACAAGGTTTTATGCATTTGTATCCATTTTGGGTAACTTCCAATCCGTTTGGCCCGTTTCCTATTTTGTTAAATATTACCTTAACCAATTTGACTTCAAAAACCACCCCAAATCACCCATTTGTAGATATATATATTTATATACAGATTTTCACAAAACCATATGTCTATGTTCTTTAACAATAAGCAAAAGAAAGATCACACATAGTTGCATGCTATCAAAGGCAAAATAACAAACTACAAGAGGATTGGGAATGAGGCAATTCGGATCACATTAGACCAGGCCAAAGGTTGGGGTCTGATTGCTTGACTCGGCAATATATTTTTGTTCATTTCTTGAAATTAAATAATAAATAAATGAACCATTACATAAGATCACAAAAGCTATTATTACGACGATGAACCAAATCTTCTAATGTACGGAGTAACATATTAAGAGGTTGATAAAAACTATACTTGATGATCTTATGTTTAAATCATTTTCTGTGCTTCCATTCGTTGCTATTCTTTATGCTTTACCCATTTCACCCATTACCAATGATACTATCCATAATGGACCCAATATAGTATAAACAGGTTGAATATGAACCTTAAATCTTTTTTATATATTTTTTTGAAAAGCAAACATATATTTATATATGTGACAGGACTTTTCAGTGAATATGAACCTTTAATACATACCTTGTTAGAGCGTCCTGGTACTTGATGAAAACGGCAATAATCAAGAATTAAACTTAACGTGATGGGATTTACTCTAGACGGAAGAGAGATTGGATGAGTTTTTGAAGATCCCATGCCTGCATGTATCTCACGGCATATAAACGGACAAAAAATAGCGACCTCCTGTTCCACTTGCTGAATTGATTCATCAGCAGTTTGAAGCCATATATATGACTTCATCATCTAAAAGAAAAGAACACATTAACATATAACTCTAGTAAATTGTCATTGAGGCGTTGCTAATTATGGAATAGTAAATTTGTTGCTTTGCGACATGTAAAAATATCGACAACGAATTTAATATGAAATGACTTCTTTGACTACATCTCTAGGATATTTGTTTTTTGAAGTTTTAGTTTGGTCATTTGTTCAGTAAGATGTCAAATCATTTAATAGGAGAATTATTGATTATTTACTTAAGTCGGGTTTGTTCCTCATTAATATTTTGTAATCGAGTTTTGAGGTTTCAAAAAGGTTCTCAAAAATTTAATATCTATCTCCAACAAGTAACAGATATATATATACTAAATGGCCCCTGTTAACGTTTTGGAATTTGAAACCCAAGCAATTCAGTTGGCAACTCTTCCAATTCCAGTTTATTAGCAAAACCCGGCTAGTGATATGTTAGTTATACTGAACCCAAACTGGAGTTCGAAAAAACATGTAGAGGTCATTATAAACGATAAACATGATGATTTTGGTCCTTTCATGGCTTAAACTGGTGTATAATTAAGAAATAACGTTGAGTATACAATTAAATATAAGTATAAAATCACATAAAAGTAGAACATTCCCCAGTGTTCTTTTGTTTGTGATTGTCTGATATTCAATAAAAGGCCCACACAAGAATTAAAAAAAAAAAAAAAAAATTAGAGAAAAATCCACCAGGAGAGTTTACCATACACACACGATAAAACTAGAGTGATCGTGTTAAGCATGTTTGGTTACGTAACCATGACACTGCTATTTACGTTACAATATATATGAATTACTAAGAGCAGAGGCCAAATCCTAAACTAGATAGAAATTTCAAACCTAAAATAAATAAAAAAGGAATAGATTTCATAAGAACAGAAACACTATTTGATACCTCGGGTTTGATCACATCCGGTTCTGACATTATATCAGTACAATAAATTAGCAAAAACCGGAGAGTATAGCCTGTAATCAACATCTCAAGTAAGCATTAGATTATAATTTGGGATACTAGTAAGTTCACACTCAAATCATTTAAAGTACACAAAAAATTGCAGTAACCGCAATTACAAATCGCCAAACACAGCCATGATCTTAAAATTTCCCATATGAAAACCAGCAGAGTACCATAATAGTTATATAAGTATATAATACGTAAGACTAATTACAGATTAAGCAGCAAGCATCATATTTTTTTTTTTCTCCCTTAGATATGATTACATTTCACACTAACGAACTTTTTATTGCAAATACACAATCTGTTCCAAAAGTGCCCAAAAGTTTCTAAGAAAGAGATCAGAGGTGCTCAAGTACAATGCTTATCGTTTAGCCACTTGGGCAAATTTAGTTTGTTTTGAAATGTACTATTTTTGAATGTAGTAAATTTGAATCCAAATTCCAAATCCGTCTTTAATGCCCAATATGTAATGATACATGAATAAAAAAAAAAAAAATCCAACATAAGGAAGTATGTAGACGACATGGATTAAACTAACTTTTAGAGCTTCCTCACCCTAGTTAATAGCAAAGTAAGACAGAAAATAAGTTCTCCTTACATAGTTACATATCTTAAATAGTTAATCGGTACCCTACGTAGACATTACTTGGTTCATCCAATTAACCTGATCAATTAGGTAAACTGATATTAAAATATCACAGATACTACCGAACTGGTTCACTAACAGGAAACACCCTAGACATAAACCAATAGTCCATTTAACAATAATGATAGATGATAGATGCTTTACATGAATGTAATATTTTCTGTGCAGATTAAAATGAATTCCGATTTTAATATTTTCTGTGCAGATTAAAAAGCTGGAGTCACTCAAAAACCGTTCAAAACCCAACCAAATTGGGTTCAAATGAAATTCTTTTTTATCCTAATTAAGTAAAACTAATCAAACAATGTTTATCATATTTGCAACGAATTTTTTAAGTATTTTTATCGTCACGCATTATTTCTGTCCTCACACTTTAGCAACCCTAATAAACATGTTAACCTAATTTATTTTTATCAGATACTTACAAAAACACTTATTTAAAAAATAAAAATAAAAAAATAAAAAAAAAAATTATCAAACCAAGGTAATTCAATTTTAGAAAACCCTAGACAAAACCACCATTCCATTACCAATTTACATAATTCATTTTTCAGCTGATTAACAACAATTTACATAGTGCCTAATTCTAAACCGCCACCATTTACAATATATACGCCCATTTTACGGCCGATTAACTAAATATAGTTCAGTTCACATAAATAATTAAAGGAAATATATTATATAGGAGTATAATAATAAGGAGACCTAAAACAAAAATTATAAAATTAGCCTAAGTTCGTTACTACAAAATATACTTAAGCAGCTTTATAGTAATTTACATTTACATCAATGATATAACAGGAGATAAAAAAAATTAAAAGGTTGATTTCAATTGAATGTAATTGCATACATTTAAACAAATGAAAGCGAAAATTACAGTTTACATGTACCTGAGTGACGGACGATCTAATAGATATATTTGAATTAGGGCTTTTAGAATTGGTGCTAAACTGGCGGTTATTAGCAGAATCAAATAATGGATAAGGACGATAGAAATGAAAATTTTGTATTGTTTGTGTGTGTGTGTGTGTGTTTATTTTTCTGTGTACTGTGTGTATGATATGTGTATATTGTCTACGACTCTACGTTCCTGTATGTATGTGTGTGATTACAATTAGGGATACAATTATGATGGGTGTCATTGCATGAAGAGGATATCTTGGGGGGTTTGAGTTGTAAAATTTAAGGTTGAATATTGGCATTTTTTTTCCCAAAAAAAAAAAACTAACAACTCCTTCTCGCGGTACTACTACACACAAAAAACACACAGTAAAAAAAAAATTACTATTATATGTACTTTTTCTTTAATTTACAGTTCCGCTCCTTACTTTTTGTCTATCTTTTTGTCTTATATATAAAAATTAAGGGCATAAAGGAAATCTACCTTATTATTCCTAACTATTTATGGAAGTAGACTATTAATTTGAGACGTCCTAAAAAGGAATACTGGACTATCAAAATTGGATGGAGCGAGTACTAAATAGAAAGGATTCCATCCAAAAACACGAGAAACTACCGAACTAAACAAATCAAAAACAAACAATAAAAGCTCACTACAACAATAATAAAGCAATCTAAAACAAACATGCAATAATATCTAAAACCAACAAAAAAGAAAAGAAGCAAACAGCGAATTAGCGAAGACAAACAATTTACGAGACGGGGTTGAGATTATAAGCCATCTAAATCACTCAAAAAGAGAAAACCGTGAACCGTCGAACACGGACATTAAATATCCTTAATGAACATCCCAAATTTTTCTGATTCGACGCCTTAAACCTGTTTATCTTTTTTTTTTTTTTTTTTGCCTTTGCTTTCTAGATTTATCCGTTTCTATAGGCGGATCACTTGAGTTAATATTTGGTGTTTAATAGGTTAATTCAAAAACTAAATCGAAAAAAATCAAATTGAACTAAAAACGATTTCTGGATCGATGTGAATTATAACTAAATTCGTAATTCGATTTTCAGATGAGTTTCGATTTTGAAAATTTTAAATTCGGATATACCGATAAAAACAAATTCAAAATATATATTGTATTTTTTATTGAATTTATTATTGTTATTATTATTCATATTCTTACTAATTATTAGATTGTTATTCTTATCAATTATTATTATTATTATTATTATTATTATTATTATTATTATTATTATTATTATTATTATTATTATTATTATTATTAATTATTAATGCTTAAATGTATGCAACTTGAAAGGTTTACCTCTATATTTTGCTTTGTAAGCTAATAGTTATTTTGGATAGATTTTTTTTTTTTTTTTTGTATTGCAGTTTTAACCGAATCGAATTCAAATTTGCTTTTGGTTTTGTTTCGGTTTTGTTTCGGTTTTGCTCATAAAATTTTTGAAACTGAATACACCGAACCGTGGAAATTGAAAATCAAATCGGTGAAGCCTCCTAATTGATGTTGTGAGTGACTTAACAAGCTTTTAGTGAGGTTACATATCTTTTGTGAATTTTTACTAATATCATAAATTGAATTTTTGATTTTTGATGTGTTATTCTATCTATTACTTCGTATTATTTATTTCTATATACATATATTGAGAGAGAACCTTTTTAATAACAAATGATGTCATTAAGAATTGAATATATGTTTTTTTTGGGTGAAAAGCAAAAGGGATATATTATATATATTCCATCGAAATGTACAAATATGTATGAGACCAACATTCGAATGGCCCCACACAAAATAAAACACGAAAGCTTGGTTTGCAAAGATTGCAAACCAAGATATAACACGAGTCCAAGACATATTAAGATACACACTAGGATTATTCAACCAAGTCAACCAATCGAATTTCTTTCCTTTAGATCTTCTCGATATCCACTCGAAGGATTTGATTTGAATTTCATTTAGAGCCACCGGATTGGTCCAACATTTACCACGAAAGACCATGTTATTCCGATTTTTTCACGTAAAATACGCACAAACCCACTCGATTGCTTGCCAAACTTTTTTGCCAAACTTTATAGCCACGCTCGATAAGTTGCCACGAAGTATTTCCCCCGAACTAAGATTAAAAAATTGACCCAAGTTTCACCATCCATATACACGATTCCAAAGTTTCATTGAGTGCTTACAAAAAATTAAGGAGTGATCAACGGTTTCCAAATCATCATCGCATAATGGACATCTCACGGTATGTGTGACGATCGCTCCAAATCCATATGGACGAACACGTCATTCATCGATTTCATTACGAGGTATTTGACCTCTATATGATGAAATGTCCCGTTCTTATTGATTAAAAACGTTCCATATTAATTGATTTCGTTGCGAGGTTTTGACCTCTATATGAGACGTTTTTCAAAGATTGCATTCATTTTTAAAACAAACCATAACCTTTATTTCATAAATAAAGTTTTAAAAAGCTTTACGTAGATTATCAAATAATGATAATCTAAAATATCCTGTTTACATACGACCATTACATAATGGTTTACAATACAAATATGTTACATCGAAATCAGTTTCTTGAATGCAGTTTTTACACAATATCATACAAACATGGACTCCAAATCTTGTCCTTATTTTAGTATGCAACAGCGGAAGCTCTTAATATTCACCTGAGAATAAACATGCTTTAAACGTCAACAAAAATGTTGGTGAGTTATAGGTTTAACCTATATATATCAAATCGTAACAATAGACCACAAGATTTCATATTTCAATATACATCCCATACATAGAGATAAAAATCATTCATATGGTGAACACCTGGTAACCGACATTAACAAGATGCATATATAAGAATATCCCCATCATTCCGGGACACCCTTCGGATATGATATAAATTTCGAAGTACTAAAGCATCCGATACTTTGGATGGGGTTTGTTAGGCCCAATAGATCTATCTTTAGGATTCGCGTCAATTAGGGTGTCTGTTCCCTAATTCTTAGATTACCAGACTTAATAAAAAGGGGCATATTCGATTTCGATAATTCAACCATAGAATGTAGTTTCACGTACTTGTGTCTATTTTGTAAATCATTTTTAAAACCTGCATGTATTCTCATCCCAAAAATATTAGATTTTAAAAGTGGAACTATAACTCACTTTCACAGATTTTTACTTCGTCGAGAAGTAAGACTTGACCACTGTTGATTCACGAACCTATAACAATATATACATGTATATTAAAGTATGTTCAAAATATATTTACAACACTTTTAATATATTTTGACGTTTTAAGTTTATTAAGTCAGCTGTCCTCGTTAGTAACCTACAACTAGTTGTCCACAGTTAGATGTACAGAAATAAATCGATAAATATTATCTTGAATCAATCCACGACCCAGTGTATACGTATCTCAGTATTGATTACAACTCAAACTATATATATTTTGGAATCAACCTCAACCCTGTATAGCTAACTCCAACATTCACATATAGAGTGTCTATGGTTGTTCCGAAATATATATAGATGTGTCGACATGATAGGTCGAAACATTGTATACGTGACTATGGTATCTCAAGATTACATAATATACAATACAAGTTGATTAAGTTATGGTTGGAATAGATTTGTTACCAATTTTCACGTAGCTAAAATGAGAAAAATTATCCAATCTTGTTTTACCCATAACTTCTTCATTTTAAATCCGTTTTGAGTGAATCAAATTGCTATGGTTTCATATTGAACTCTATTTTATGAATCTAAACAGAAAAAGTATAGGTTTATAGTCGGAAAAATAAGTTACAAGTCGTTTTTGTAAAGGTAGTCATTTCAGTCGAAAGAACGACGTCTAGATGACCATTTTAGAAAACATACTTCCACTTTGAGTTTAACCATAATTTTTGGATATAGTTTCATGTTCATAATAAAAATCATTTTCTCAGAATAACAACTTTTAAATCAAAGTTTATCATAGTTTTTAATTAACTAACCCAACACAGCCCGCGGTGTTACTACGAAGGCGTAAATCCGGTTTTACGGTATTTTTCGTGTTTCCAGGTTTTAAATCATTAAGTTAGCATATCATATAGATATAGAACATGTGTTTAGTTAATTTTAAAAGTCAAGTTAGAAGGATTAACTTTTGTTTGCGAACAAGTTTAGAATTAACTAAACTATGTTCTAGTAATTACGAGTTTAAACCTTAATAAGATAGCTTTATATGTATGAATCGAATGATGTTATGAACATCATTACTACCTTAAGTTCCTTGGATAAACCTACTGGAAAAGAGAAAAATGGATCTAGCTTCAACGGATCCTTGGATGGCTCGAAGTTCTTGAAGCAGAATCATGACACGAAAACAAGTTCAAGTAAGATCATCACTTGAAATAAGATTGTTATAGTTATAGAAATTGAACCAAAGTTTGAATATGATTATTACCTTGTATTAGAATGATAACCTACTGTAAGAAACAAAGATTTCTTGAGGTTGGATGATCACCTTACAAGATTGGAAGTGAGCTAGCAAACTTGAAAGTATTCTTGATTTTATGTAACTAGAACTTGTAGAATATATGAAGAACACTTAGAACTTGAAGATAGAACTTGAGAGAGATCAATTAGATGAATAAAATTGAAGAATGAAAGTGTTTGTAGGTCTTTTTGGTCGTTGGTGTATGGATTAGATATAAAGGATATGTAATTTTGTTTTCATGTAAATAAGTCATGAATGATTACTCATATTTTTGTAATTTTATGAGATATTTCATGCTAGTTGCCAAATGATGGTTCCCACATGTGTTAGGTGACTCACATGGGCTGCTAAGAGATGATCATTGGAGTGTATATATGTAAAAACCCGTCCTTATCCGTCTGTACGAAATCTTCGACATTTGATCCCATCGCGTTGATCGACTCCAAATAAGGTCCTTAACATGAGCTATTGCACAGCGGAAGACTTAATTCGTACCTGAGAATAACATGCTTTAAAAAGTCAACATAAAGTTGGTGAGATATATAGGTTTGATGCTAGCAGCGTTATAACAATGGACCACAAGATTTAAAGTTTATAAACATAATACACTCACAAGTGTATGAAAAGCATTCTAAGTAGTGGGCACCCGGTAACTAGCCTTAACAAGAGTGTGTACCCCTGAGTTATAATAATATGTGCACCGAATCAAGTGCGTTCCGTTAACCTCGAAGTACTAAACACCCGTTCTTCTAGTTTAGTAGTGATTAGAACAACATCTGGGTGGGGGTGTAAAACCCGATAGATCTATCTTTAGGATTCGCGCCTACCAGTTCATAAACCAATAGTTAAAGTTACCAAGCTAGGGGATTTTTGATTCAAACCCATGTAGAACGTAATTTTAGTCACTTGTGTCCATAACGTAAATCATTTATAAAAATATCGCATGTATTCTCAGCCCAAAAATATTTAGAGTTTAAAAGGGACTATATACTCACCTAATGTATTTTGTAGTAAAAATACATATAACATCATTGACCAATTGTAGGGTTGGCCTCGGATTCACGAACCTATATCATTTGTATATTTATTAATGTACGTAATTGTAATCGATTAATTTATATAAATATAGGTTTATAACCTTATTAGTTATATTATTTTTATATTGAATATATATATATTTCAAAATAAAATGTTAGTTTTAATAACATGAGACGACCCGACCCAATCCATAGGGACGAATACAATAACATATGATAACATTGCGAGGTACTTGACCTCTATATGATACATTTTACAAACGTTGCATTTATTCTTAAAAGGCAAACTATCATTACATCAATATTTGACATTTTCGTCTAACATTTCATAATATCCAAATGACCTAATCTGTCATTTACTTATTTATATTCTCTATTGAACTCCAATGACTCGAATGCAACGTCTTTGTATCATGGCTTAAAAGGTCCCAAGTAGTATCCTTAACATGAGCTAATGCACAGCGGAAGACTTAATTCATACCTGAGAATAACATGCTTTAAAACGTCAACATAAAGTTGGTGAGATATATAGGTTTGATGCTAGCAGCGTTATAACAATGGAACACAAGATTTCATATATAAACATTTTAATAAAAATATTCTAAGTGGTTGAGCACTTGGTAACCATACTTAACATTTAATCACGTCGCATATTCCCTTTATTATGAAATCTTACTACACCGTACCAAGGTGTAGTCACGAAACGAAGTACTGTGCAACCGTTGAATACTGGTCGTCCAGTCCGGTTGGGGTTGTCAGGCCCGATAGATCTATCAACAGGATTCGCGTTTACAATACCGCTGTAAATATTAGTTACCAAGCTACAGGGAAGTATGCCAGTGGTACAACTCAACGTAGAATATATTTTTCAGTTACTTGTGCCCATAGCGTAAAACATAAAATACATGTATTCTCATCCCGAAATATTTAGAGTTTAAAAGTGGGACTATATACTCACTTTTGTCTTGAAGATATGTAATTTCGACTTGGTCTCCGATTGATATCACGAACCTATCCATATATAATATATCAATACCTTTTCTTTTTAAACAATCGTCACATATATATACTTATAATACTTTTAATACTTTTAATAATTCCTTAGTCCGTAGTTAGCAGTCCGATGTTAGTAATTCAATTTTAATGGTTCATATTTAGTTGTTTAATAAACCCCCAATGAAATAAATAAAACCCCCATCGTATATGTATTGGTTGAGATTAATCTTGACCCATGGTACCGGTGTTGTCAAATGACGTGTTGCGTACATAAAGTACCGGTGTTGTCAAATGACGTGTTGCGTACAATCATGGGATCTTATGATTAATCTTCTCGTATTGTTTACGGGTGATCCTGAACCATATAAAATTAAATTATGAGTACATATGTATAAAATATCATGTTACTTTAGGAAGATGTGATTTATTTAATTTTATCCAATTATTTTCGTGGCTAAACTAGTCTTGGATATCCGATTTTGTTTTGGTCATAATTTCTTCGTTACAACTCCGTTTTCGTTGATTCAACTTTCCACTTCCTTGGATCGAGTCCCTCTTTAAGAATATGAACTGTAAATACCTTAGTTTGTATTCGAAATCATAGGTCATAGGTCAAATTTTGGTGAAACTTATGAAGTTAATCATTTTTGTTACAAAAACATCATTTAATGACCATTTTTCTAAAAATACTTATACTATGAATTAAATCATGAAATTTTTATGTGTTAACATATTCATAAGAAATATCATTTTTCCAGAATATAAACCTCCAATTCAAAGTTCAAGATGGTTTTTAATTATCCAACCCAAAACAGCCCCCGGTTGCACTCCGACGTCATAAAAACAGTTTTTTTAAGGTATTCTTTGAAAAACCAAGTTATACCTTGTTAAATTAGCATATATTTAAGTTATATTACAGGTCTTGAATTATTTTAAAAGTTAAGTTAGAAGGATCTATTTAGTTTGCAAACAAGTTTGAAATCATTCAAACTATGTTTTTGTTGTTAAAATTGTATACCATACAATAAGATAGCTATATATATATGAATCGAATAAGGTTATGAACAAAGTTACTACCTCAAGTTACTTGGACAAGATTGCTGTAAAAGAGGAGTAAAAACCTAGAACCAAAAGAGTGATGAAATTGGATGAAAGATTGGAAGCAACTTAAGACATAAACTTGAATTGAAAGTTGTATTTTTGTAGTGTTTTTGTTGATCTTTTTATGGTGGTGTTTAAGGTGATTCTTGAGAGGATTTTTGCTGGAGTTCTTAGAGAGACATGAGGCTAGTAAGTGTGTGTGTTTAGCTAGAGAAATGATGTTCCAAAAATTGAAAATGGATGCATGTATTTATGGTGGTGTAAAAGGTGTATAAATTTGTAATTTTGTGAAAAGATCTTTTAATCATGTGAAATTGTCATACTAAATAACAAAAGTAGTTACCTTATACATAAGGCATGAACAAGGGCTGGTTGGTGGTGATTTGATGTGTATATACCAATAGTAAATATGTATAGAAGCTAGGTATGATACGAGTACATATACTCTAGACATACGTATAGAAATCTTGTGAAAAATGGAATGAGGATTCAAATATAGCTATCTTTTGTGAATATACTTATATTGTTTTATGTATTTAAGTCTTTAAAAGTGATTAAATACATTATATATACGATATATGTATAAACATTATAGGTCGTAAGTATTTATGTCAAATAACGTTACGTATAGTTATCGTTTTGAAAGCTTAAGTTAGTAGTTTCAAAATATACTTATAACTTATTGTTATTAATACAAAATGAGATATTTAAACATCCTTAAATCATGTTAAATATGTATATATATATATATATATATATATATATATACACAAACGTATAATTAACATATATTGTATAGTTCGTGATATCATCGGTCAAACTAGACGGTTAAACGTTATGTAAAACTCTTTTCAAAATCATAAATCTCAACAATTTAGATTGCTTATCATGTTGGTAAGTTTTAATTTATGTAAATATTAATCTTATAAGTGTAAAACGATCGGAAAAATCCGGGTCGTTACAGTACCCACCCGTTAAAGAAATTTCGTCCCGAAATTTGGTAGAGGTTGTCATAAATAACAATAGGAATATTTTCATGACGAATATGAGGTATTAATAGAGTTTTATCATTATTGGAAGATATGGATAAAACGATTCGGTCATGTGAAGTGCACGAGTGAAGCTATCACAAAAGAATGAAATGAGTGAATATAGAATTGTTTTAACCGATGTCGAGATTAGGATTGATTTCCAGAATTTAAGGGATTTAAAGAAAATCTTATGTAATAAGATTTGGTTCTTCGATGATTTAGAAAACAGGATCTCCTTTGATTTAATGCGATAATCTGTTTCGATTTCTTTGTCGGATATTTCACTATAAATCCACCTCCTTCCCTTTCTTACTTCCATACCTCACATCTCTTACTCTTCCTCCTCTAATTCATACCTTAAGGTATCCTTTAAAATGCTTCATCCCGTTCTGATTTTTGTTATACTTCTAACTTTCATATCTTTCATTCTTCTCTTTCATCTACCGCTAGAAGAATCTATTCACTTTTATGATTTTCTTGGAATTATAATGTTTCTAATCCTCCCGTGTCTTTACGTCGCCATACGTATTGATACACACGGTTTGTAGTTTCTGGGTGGTTATTGGGTTTAATATCTTTCCTTATATTTCGATGCTCCTGCTTCTGTTTTCCATAATCATTGTCATCCATAGTTAATAGTCTCTCCTATTTGCTGTAATCTATACCCCAATTTCTATTTTGGGACTTTTTCCCTTCGTTTCTTCTTCCCGTCCTTGAGTCAAGCGATCAATAGTTCGAAATTCGTAGGTATAAAATTCGGAATGAACATAGCTAATGCTCTAAGAAAGGAATGGTAATGGCACGATTTTGATTTGTCAAATTACCAGAATATCCAGGAAAATAGAACTATCATGATGATTTGTTCTTAATATGTTTCGGAATTGGATAGAATGTAAAAGTCGTGTAACATGGCACATGATGACGGTACTGTGAATCATCATATTCCATTAGAAACTTAACATGACTTACTGTAATATAATGAAGTTGATCAAGTTTCATTATATTATACTAGTTCATGCATCAGTTCCCAACACTGCTTCAGAACATTCCTATTTTAAACTTGAAGAAACTAACACAGTTTCCTTTATATTGTAACGCAGATATTACAGAGAGATAAATGATTTCAGATAAGGATAGTGGTGAAAATATCTTCAGAAATATTGAGGATATTTATAATGAAAGATATGATAATATCTTGGAATTTCTAATGTCGAAGGATGATGATGAAGATTGACCCGTAAGGGTTTAGATTCAGAAGCAAGGTGTTTGCTACAGAATCGTCATAATTCTTTATGTACAAGTTTAGTCCTTGTAACTTGTTCAGAGTCTCCTTCATGGTTTGTTCAATCCGGTTTTCAGTACCAATTTTCTATCGAGCGTTCCTAACACTTCCTTCTTTTATCATCAACATTTGGTCATTAAGACCTTCTACAACATGCTGCTTCGTCAGTATTTTCAAAGTTATCGGATCTGGGTCATTGGTTATCAAACCAAGATGGTTTAAGGAGAATTGTATTTTTAGATGATTAAACGCTGATGGTAATATGATGGAATATAAAAGGTTCTCCGGTAACGATGGCGAAAGAACAACGTATATATATATATATCGAGATTGTAATAAGAGTAGTCTTACTGAGATATCGAAGTGGAGCTGTGACAAAATTAGTTAATTGAAAAGGAATCGCGTGATTGTTTTTGCTAATGGATGATAAGGAATTCGATGCGGATACGTTTTAACTATAACTTCGAGTTCAAAAATTTTTAGGTGCATAACTGTATGCATAAATCTTTATTCCGTAGACGAGGTGCGGCTGGTTGAACTTCTCGATCGAGATGTTTTCAAGAATCATGAAAAGTTGTGAATGCGAATTGTAATCGTCAAGATACAAATGAGGTTTAAAATAGAATCAAGTGGCAAACTTGAAGGATTGTTTAGTTTCATATGTAATAATCATCATTTTAACTCATTTTTAATTGTCCAAAGTTAGCAGTCCAATAGTCCGATTGTCCAATGGTTCAATAAATTCATATATGAACTAAATATATAATATTCGAATTACTTAATACGTATCGTGACCCGTGTACTGGTCTCGGTGTCGATCACAACTCAAAGTATATATATATTTTGGAATCAACTCCGACCCTGTATAGCCAACTCCCACTTTCACATATAGAGTGTCTATGGTTATTCCGAAATATATATATATAGATGGATCAATATGATAAGTCGAAACCTTGTATACGTGTCCCGTTATTTAAAATGCGTAAAATAAATAAATATATATCATGACCCATTATACAACGTGTTGTCTCAGAATTAATCCGACGTGTTGTTGTACATGTGTCCCGACGGTATGTAAAGTACAGAAATTAAAATTGCAAGAATGTAAATTGTGATAAATTAAATATTAATCAGTTAGCTGGGAACAGTTAGCCGGAACAGTTAGCGTGTAATCCTATCACAATTTCAATTAATTAATTCATCTGTTTCTAACAATTTTTATTTTGCCAATGTTTCTTCATTATGCCACTTGTTGGATTCGGATAGGTAAAAATCCAAATATGAAATTTAAATGGAAATGGTTAATCTGGGGTGAACGGATACGTATATCGGTAATTGTAAGTAGGATAATAAATGATCGTTGAATCAGATTCGAAGAATGTACAGTGTAACTTGTTAATGTGAATTCTAAATATTCCTTGGGTACTACCCACCCGTTAAAATATTTTCATCATTAACAGTTTGTACGAATGAAATTTTTAATTACAATCTTTATGAAAATATATTTGCATATATATTTTCTTCGGAGGTAACTATGAATTTAATGAGTCAATAAAATATTCAACTCATTTGATTTATCGTTATTACTAGATTACATAATCTCCAAAACATTAGAGATTACATAATCGTCATGTCGAACGAAGAACGATACGTAAAGAAGAGGTAATCGGTGTAGAATGATATGTAGAACAAAGATCATATTCGAAGTTCAGATGATGATGTTGAGGTACGTGGTGCAGATGTGATTGTTGGTGGTGGTAATGATACGGTTGGTGTTGATGCTGATGATGTCGTTGACGTCGATGATGCTACTGGTACTGAAGATTGCGAGGTTGATGTTGTTAACGGTACTGGTTATGCTGCTGGTGCTGCTGCTGGTGTTTGTAACCTTCGCACCGTGTTCTCCAAAGCCGTCACACGAGCGCGAAGTTCGTTAATTTCTGCTAGTACACCAGGATGATTGGCGGTTGGAGTGAGCGAATGAACAAGATCCGAAATATGGGATAGGATATAATCGTGACGAGATACTCGAGAAATGAGAGAGAAAATGGTTTCTCGAACAGGTTCGCCGGTAAGTGCTTCAGGTTCGTCGCCAATGGGGCAATTCGGTGGGTGAAAGGGATCACCTTCTTCTTGTCTCCAATAATTTAGTATACTACGAACCCATCCCCAATTCATCCAGAATAGATGATGAGAAATTGGTTGATCCATTCCAGTGACGCTGCCTTCGAAGCCCGAATGGAAATCCATATCAGCGTAGCTGTCGAAGTCGGAGGAATTCGAACTGGACGCGGAGTTCATCTTGTACAGTCGGGGAAATGAATTTTTGGTTTGGAATAGATTATAGGAGTTGGGTTTGGTATTCTTCAATACATAATTTACATATGTATTTATAATACTCAAAATCCCGTGAATTACGGAGAATCTTTGAAATTCGTCAGGCAATGTCTATAGCAACAGATACGCTAGGATACGAATTTTGTCTATACACTATCGATGCACCAAATGCAGTAAGACGTGTCTAGACTTAAGAATACTAAGTAGGCAATTCTTAAGGATGATAAGCAGATGATTTTCGACTAGATATGATAAGCAAAACTTTTGACATGTAGACACGGTCAAAGTCCAGACTCACTAATGCATCCTAACAACTACCAGTTAGACACACTAATGCAAGGCCTGGTTCGCTAAGACCAACGCTCTGATACCACATGAGACGACCCGACCCAATCCATAGGGACGAATACAATAACATATGATAACATTGCGAGGTACTTGACCTCTATATGATACATTTTACAAACGTTGCATTTATTCTTAAAAGGCAAACTATCATTACATCAATATTTGACATTTTCGTCTAACATTTCATAATATCCAAATGACCTAATCTGTCATTTACTTATTTATATTCTCTATTGAACTCCAATGACTCGAATGCAACGTCTTTGTATCATGGCTTAAAAGGTCCCAAGTAGTATCCTTAACATGAGCTAATGCACAGCGGAAGACTTAATTCATACCTGAGAATAACATGCTTTAAAACGTCAACATAAAGTTGGTGAGATATATAGGTTTGATGCTAGCAGCGTTATAACAATGGAACACAAGATTTCATATATAAACATTTTAATAAAAATATTCTAAGTGGTTGAGCACTTGGTAACCATACTTAACATTTAATCACGTCGCATATTCCCTTTATTATGAAATCTTACTACACCGTACCAAGGTGTAGTCACGAAACGAAGTACTGTGCAACCGTTGAATACTGGTCGTCCAGTCCGGTTGGGGTTGTCAGGCCCGATAGATCTATCAACAGGATTCGCGTTTACAATACCGCTGTAAATATTAGTTACCAAGCTACAGGGAAGTATGCCAGTGGTACAACTCAACGTAGAATATATTTTTCAGTTACTTGTGCCCATAGCGTAAAACATAAAATACATGTATTCTCATCCTGAAATATTTAGAGTTTAAAAGTGGGACTATATACTCACTTTTGTCTTGAAGATATGTAATTTCGACTTGGTCTCCGATTGATATCACGAACCTATCCATATATAATATATCAATACCTTTTCTTTTTAAACAATCGTCACATATATATACTTATAATACTTTTAATACTTTTAATAATTCCTTAGTCCGTAGTTAGCAGTCCGATGTTAGTAATTCAATTTTAATGGTTCATATTTAGTTGTTTAATAAACCCCCAATGAAATAAATAAAACCCCCATCGTATATGTATTGGTTGAGATTAATCTTGACCCATGGTACCGGTGTTGTCAAATGACGTGTTGCGTACATAAAGTACCGGTGTTGTCAAATGACGTGTTGCGTACAATCATGGGATCTTATGATTAATCTTCTCGTATTGTTTACGGGTGATCCTGAACCATATAAAATTAAATTATGAGTACATATGTATAAAATATCATGTTACTTTAGGAAGATGTGATTTATTTAATTTTATCCAATTATTTTCGTGGCTAAACTAGTCTTGGATATCCGATTTTGTTTTGGTCATAATTTCTTCGTTACAACTCCGTTTTCGTTGATTCAACTTTCCACTTCCTTGGATCGAGTCCCTCTTTAAGAATATGAACTGTAAATACCTTAGTTTGTATTCGAAATCATAGGTCATAGGTCAAATTTTGGTGAAACTTATGAAGTTAATCATTTTTGTTACAAAAACATCATTTAATGACCATTTTTCTAAAAATACTTATACTATGAATTAAATCATGAAATTTTTATGTGTTAACATATTCATAAGAAATATCATTTTTCCAGAATATAAACCTCCAATTCAAAGTTCAAGATGGTTTTTAATTATCCAACCCAAAACAGCCCCCGGTTGCACTCCGACGTCATAAAAACAGTTTTTTTAAGGTATTCTTTGAAAAACCAAGTTATACCTTGTTAAATTAGCATATATTTAAGTTATATTACAGGTCTTGAAGTATTTTAAAAGTTAAGTTAGAAGGATCTATTTAGTTTGCAAACAAGTTTGAAATCATTCAAACTATGTTTTTGTTGTTAAAATTGTATACCATACAATAAGATAGCTATATATATATGAATCGAATAAGGTTATGAACAAAGTTACTACCTCAAGTTACTTGGACAAGATTGCTGTAAAAGAGGAGTAAAAACCTAGAACCAAAAGAGTGATGAAATTGGATGAAAGATTGGAAGCAACTTAAGACATAAACTTGAATTGAAAGTTGTATTTTTGTAGTGTTTTTGTTGATCTTTTTATGGTGGTGTTTAAGGTGATTCTTGAGAGGATTTTTGCTGGAGTTCTTAGAGAGACATGAGGCTAGTAAGTGTGTGTGTTTAGCTAGAGAAATGATGTTCCAAAAATTGAAAATGGATGCATGTATTTATGGTGGTGTAAAAGGTGTATAAATTTGTAATTTTGTGAAAAGATCTTTTAATCATGTGAAATTGTCATACTAAATAACAAAAGTAGTTACCTTATACATAAGGCATGAACAAGGGCTGGTTGGTGGTGATTTGATGTGTATATACCAATAGTAAATATGTATAGAAGCTAGGTATGATACGAGTACATATACTCTAGACATACGTATAGAAATCTTGTGAAAAATGGAATGAGGATTCAAATATAGCTATCTTTTGTGAATATACTTATATTGTTTTATGTATTTAAGTCTTTAAAAGTGATTAAATACATTATATATACGATATATGTATAAACATTATAGGTCGTAAGTATTTATGTCAAATAACGTTACGTATAGTTATCGTTTTGAAAGCTTAAGTTAGTAGTTTCAAAATATACTTATAACTTATTGTTATTAATACAAAATGAGATATTTAAACATCCTTAAATCATGTTAAATATGTATATATATATATATATATATATACACAAACGTATAATTAACATATATTGTATAGTTCGTGATATCATCGGTCAAACTAGACGGTTAAACGTTATGTAAAACTCTTTTCAAAATCATAAATCTCAACAATTTAGATTGCTTATCATGTTGGTAAGTTTTAATTTATGTAAATATTAATCTTATAAGTGTAAAACGATCGGAAAAATCCGGGTCGTTACATAACACATCTTATAATAATAATAATAATAACAGTAATTTAATAAGTAAAAAGTTTACTAATAATGATAATGAAAATAATAATTTCTTTAATAGTATATAATACATAATAACAATTTTTATTATAATAATTTCATTTTTCGTGATAATATTATTAATAATAATATCTATAATATTTGTATTAATAGCAATTAATAATAACAATTAATAATAATGAAAAAGGATAATAATAGTAATAAATTTAATATAAAGGAACTACCTTCTTCCTTGAGGAAGGCTTTTAAAAAAAACAATGCTCCATGAGGGTCTCGAACACGAGACCTCTCGTTTACACTCAACTCCCACGACCACTCCTCCATTTCCTGTTTTTCTGAAATTATCCCAACCCGTTTACTTATAAGTCTTACTCTCTTGTTCTAATTTCATCTTCTTCCTCTTTATTCTTAAATCGACAGGAACTCCATTGTAAACATAAAACGAGTTTAAAAATTATTTATGTCTGTTAACTGAATCATAAACAACCCTAAATGACTTCCTTGATTAACAAAAAAAATAACCATGACTAAGGCAACAGACTTCGACGTTTTGACTCAAGAACAACCCAAACATCGATTTCGAATTTAAGACTGTTTTAAACAAAACTTTCAACACAAATTATGTTGTAAATGGTTCATAAAAACTTTATGGATTATCAATTCTAACAGCAACGACACCTAGACTCCCAATTTAATCGTAGAACACGTGATTGACTTTTGAGAACTAAATCTGACTTTCAAAATTCGGGATTGATATAAAGAATTGAAGATTCAATCTTTGCAGAAAGTTTAAACTATTGATTTCTAACATATTTGTATTTCTAGATTTTAAAAATCATTGAGAATTCAGAGATTTGGTAAAAACGTGTTTGAACAGAGAACATATCTGGTTCTTTTGCTTCCTGTTTTATATTTGTTAAAAATTCTCGCTACCTGCTAATTTTGGAGTAAAGGTCGGTTTGTTTCTCTCATCCCTATAGTTTGTTATACAAAATTTAAAGAAAAAAGGCATGTTATTCGAGTCATGGAGTAAGAACAAATATATAGCAAATAGAAGTTTATAAATATAAAAATGATACTGAGATCGATGGTTTTGGATTCATTCAGAAAATAAATCCTTGATTGGTACGATTCAAAGACAGGAAAATCATTAATTGATAGATTGAAAGCGATTTATAACTGGTTATATACATTCCTGTATTTATTTTTATAAAATTATCCTTATTTACATATTTATATAACAGTGTAAATAATTATACTCAGTATTTGTATATCTATATCTGTATAGCTGTATATCGAAATTTCTATATATGTATTTTAAATATATATATATATGGAAAATTTAATAATATTAAATATATATATATACACATTAATTTTTAATATTAATAATGTAACTAATAATAATAATTATTATATAAATAATAATAATAATAATCTTAACAACAATGATAACAATAATTATTAGTAAAAATACTATATATATATATATATATATTTTTTTTTATAATAAATTTTATAACATTAATAATGAGTCTAGTGATAATGATAATTATATTAAAAATAATAACAATAATCTTAATAATAACTGAAATCAAAATTTTATTATCAATTATAATAATAATGATATCAAAGATATTAGTATCCATAACAACTTAGATATATCAACTTTCAAATCTATATATAATATCGTAAATAATAATATAATTAATACTAATTTTAAATATTAATATTAATATTATAATACGAATAAAAGTAATAATAATATTAATATAACAATTATATTTTTAACTTGTAATTACCTTTAACATGTTAATATTATATATTGTAATTATACAATATTTACTAATCTATATATATAATATAATACTTAGATCTTACATATATAATCCAATATTCATATTAATTGTTTATAGAAAAACATATATATATATATATATATATATATATATATATATATATATATATATATCTACATATTTATTTACACTATTTGTTCGTGAATCGTCGGAAATGGTAAAAGGGTAACTGATTATCCTAATATAAATTTCAAACTTTCTAGACTCAATATTACAGATTTTGCCTATCGTGTCGGAGATATATAGAGGTTAAGGTTTAAATTTGGTCAGAAATTTCCGGGTCGTTACAGTACTCACCCGTTAAAGAAATTTCGTCCCCGAAATTTGGTAGAGGTTGTCATAAATAACAATAGAAATGTTTTCATGACGAATATAAGGTGATAATGGAGTTTTATCATTATTGAGAAATATAGATAAAACGATTCGATCAAGTGAAGCGCACGAGTGAAGCTATCACAAACGAGTGAATTGAGTAAGTATGGATTCGTTCTTAACCGATGACGTGGTTATGATTGATTTCCGGGATTTAAGGGTTTTAAGGAAAATCTTACGTAATAAGATTTGGTCCTTCGGCGATCAGGATCTTCTTTAATTTATTGCGGCAATCTGTTTCGATTTCTTTGTCGGATATTTCACTATAAATCCATCTATTCATTTCTTCTCTCGTCCTCGAGTCAAGTGAGCAATGGTTCGGAATTCGTAGGTATAAGATCTGGAATGAACATGGCTAATGTTCTCAGAAAGAAATGGTAATGGCATGATTTTGATTTGTCAAATTACCAGAATATCCAGGAAAATAGAACTATCAAGATGATTTGTTCTTAATATATTTCGGAATTGAATAGAATGTAAGAGCCGTGTAACATGGCACATGATGACGATACTGTGAATCATCACATTTCATTAGAAACTTAACATGACTTACTGTAATATAATGAAGTTGATCAAGTTTCATTATATTATACTAATTCATGCAATCAGTTCCCAACACTACTTCAGAACATTCCTTATTTTAAACTCGAAGGTTTCAGAATTTAGAGACTAATGCAATTTCTTTTATATTGTAACGCAGATGTTACGAAGTGGTAAATAATTTCAGATGGAAATAATATCTCCAGAAATTTGAAGAATATGCATAACGGAAGATATGAAATGTCTTATAATCTCTAAGATAAAATGTTGATGTAGAATATCATCCGAAAAAGGTTTAGAATAAGGAGTAGGGTTCTTACTAACGATTTTAGCAGGCACTGAATCATTTGGATTTTTTGAAGTCAAACTTATTCTTTGTGATTTGTTCACAGCCTCCTTCATACTTTGCTCAATTTGTTTTCCAGTTCCCAACCTTCTCTTTTTCTGAGTTTTACCAACATATTGTACTTTATCGTCAAACTTTTGACTGTTAAAGTCGTTTACAGTTTTTACTGCTTCATTAGCATTTCAAAAGTTTTTTTTTTTATCGTTCAAGATGTTTTCCAGAACTTCACATTTGGAGTATAAAATTCTTAGGGATAGACATTGTAGGTATAACTGGAGAAGTTCTGCGAAAATTTCAAAATACTAATTACGGATTTTGCCGAAGAGATGACGAGCTGTTGGTATATCTGCTGATGATTTCGTGGGATAAAAGGTTCTCCGGTAACGATGGCGAAAGGACAAGGTATAAATATCGAGGTTATAATAAGAGTAGTCTCACTGAGAAGTCGAAGTGGAGCTGTGACAAAATTAGCTTCTTGAAAAGGAATCGTATGGTTGTTTTTGGCTAATGAATGATAAAGAATTCAACGGGGATATGTTTTAACTATAACTTCAGTTTCGAAAGTTTTTCAGGTGCATAACTGTATGCATAAATCTTTCTTCCGTAGACGAGGTGCGGCTGGTTCAACTTCTCGATCGAGACGTTTTCAAGAATCATGAAAGATTTGAATGAGGAGTATAATTGTCGAAGTACAAATGAGGTTTAGGATGAAATCAAGTGGCAAGCTTGAAGAATTATTTAGTTTCGTATATTATAATCAATATTTTAATTTAATTCATTTTAATTGTCCAAAGTTGGCAGTCCAATAGTCCTATGGTGCAATGATTCATATATAATTTAATATATAATATTCGAATTAAATAATACGTATCGTGACCCGTGTACCGGCCTCGGTGTCGATCACAACTCAAAGTATATATATATTTTGGAATCAACTCCGACCCTGTATAGCCAACTCCCACCTTCACATATAGAGTGTCTACGGTTGTTCCGAAATATATATATATAGATGGGTCGATATGATAAGTCGAAACCTTGCATACGTGTCCCGTTATTTAGAGTGCGTGAAAGTAAATAACAGAAATTAAATGACGATAAATAAAATTGCGAGAATGTAAATTGCGATAAATTAAATGTTAATCAGTTAGCTGGGAACAGTTAGCCGGAACAGTTAGCGTGAAATCCTATCACAATTCTAATTAATTAATTCGTTTGTTTCTAACACTTTTTATTTTTGTCCAATGTTTTCTTCGTTATGCCACTTGTTGGATTCTGATAGGTCAAAATCCAAATATGAAATTTGAATAGAAATGGTTATTCTGTGGTGAACGGATACGTATATCGGCAGTTGTAAGTAGGATAGTAAATGATCGTTGAATCAGATTCGGAGAATGTACAGTGTAACTTATTAATGTGAATTCTAAATATTCCTCGGGTACTACCCACCCGTTAAAATATTTTTATCATTAACAGTTTGTACAAAAGAATTTTTAATTACAATCTTTATGAGAATATACTTGCATATATATTTTCATCGGATGAAATCATGGATTTAATGAGTCAAAAACTCATCTGATTTACCGTTAATACTAGATTACATAATCTCTAAAACTTTAGAAATTACATATTCACCATGTCGAGCGAGGAAAAATGAGGTAGAATGATACGTAAAGCGAAGATAGCCGATGTAAATTGATGTGTAGAACGAAGTTCATACTCGAAGTACAGATGGTGATATTGAGGTGTGAAATGTTGATATTCGAGGTATAGATTGTGATATTGAGAGTTACGGCGCGGTTATGGTTTAGAGATGATAAGGGTACTGTCGACGTCGATGATGGTGGTACTGATTATGCTGTTGGTGCTGCTGCTGGTGTTCGTAACCTTCGCACCAGGTTCTCCAAAGTCGTCACACGAGCGCGTAGTTCGTTAACTTCTTCTAGTACTACGGAATGATTGACGGTTGAAGCGAGTGAATGAATAAGATTCGAACTATGGGATAGTATGTAATCGTGATGGGATACTCGGAAAAAGGGGAGAGAAAATGGTTTCTCGAACAGGTTCGCCAGTAAGCGCTTCAGGTTGAAAAGGCAATTTGGTGGATGGAAGAGATCTTCGACGTGAAATGATTTTCGGATATCGGATGATATTATAACTATATAGAATATCTATATGTATTTCGTAGACTACAGAGGAATTTACGGCATATATCAGGCAAGTCTACAGATATGCTAAGATATGAATCTTGTCTATACACTATCGATGCACTAAATGCAGTAAGACGTGTCTAGACTTATGAATGATAAGCAGGAAATTCCCTAGGGATGATAAGCAGATGATTTCCGACTAGAATGATAAGCAAAACTTTTTGACAGGCAGACACGGTCGAAGTCCAGACTCACTACTGTATCCTAACAACTACTAGTCAGACACACTAATGCGAGGCCTGGTTCACTAAGACCAACGCTCTGATACCAAATGTAAAAACCCGTCCTTATCCGTCTGGACGAAATCTTCGACATTTGATCCCATCGCGTTGATCGACTCCAAATAAGGTCCTTAACATGAGCTATTGCACAGCGGAAGACTTAATTCGTACCTGAGAATAACATGCTTTAAAAAGTCAACATAAAGTTGGTGAGATATATAGGTTTGATGCTAGCAGCGTTATAACAATGGACCACAAGATTTAAAGTTTATAAACATAATACACTCACAAGTGTATGAAAAGCATTCTAAGTAGTGGGCACCCGGTAACTAGCCTTAACAAGAGTGTGTACCCCTGAGTTATAATAATATGTGCACCGAATCAAGTGCGTTCCGTTAACCTCGAAGTACTAAACACCCGTTCTTCTAGTTTAGTAGTGATTAGAACAACATCTGGGTGGGGGTGTAAAACCCGATAGATCTATCTTTAGGATTCGCGCCTACCAGTTCATAAACCAATAGTTAAAGTTACCAAGCTAGGGGATTTTTGATTCAAACCCATGTAGAACGTAATTTTAGTCACTTGTGTCCATAACGTAAATCATTTATAAAAATATCGCATGTATTCTCAGCCCAAAAATATTTAGAGTTTAAAAGGGACTATATACTCACCTAATGTATTTTGTAGTAAAAATACATATAACATCATTGACCAATTGTAGGGTTGGCCTCGGATTCACGAACCTATATCATTTGTATATTTATTAATGTACGTAATTGTAATCGATTAATTTATATAAATATAGGTTTATAACCTTATTAGTTATATTATTTTTATATTGAATATATATATATTTCAAAATAAAATGTTAGTTTTAATAACACATCTTATAATAATAATAATAATAATAACAGTAATTTAATAAGTAAAAAGTTTACTAATAATGATAATGAAAATAATAATTTCTTTAATAGTATATAATACATAATAACAATTTTTATTATAATAATTTCATTTTTCGTGATAATATTATTAATAATAATATCTATAATATTTGTATTAATAGCAATTAATAATAACAATTAATAATAATGAAAAAGGATAATAATAGTAATAAATTTAATATAAAGGAACTACCTTCTTCCTTGAGGAAGGCTTTTAAAAAAAACAATGCTCCATGAGGGTCTCGAACACGAGACCTCTCGTTTACACTCAACTCCCACGACCACTCCTCCATTTCCTGTTTTTCTGAAATTATCCCAACCCGTTTACTTATAAGTCTTACTCTCTTGTTCTAATTTCATCTTCTTCCTCTTTATTCTTAAATCGACAGGAACTCCATTGTAAACATAAAACGAGTTTAAAAATTATTTATGTCTGTTAACTGAATCATAAACAACCCTAAATGACTTCCTTGATTAACAAAAAAAATAACCATGACTAAGGCAACAGACTTCGACGTTTTGACTCAAGAACAACCCAAACATCGATTTCGAATTTAAGACTGTTTTAAACAAAACTTTCAACACAAATTATGTTGTAAATGGTTCATAAAAACTTTATGGATTATCAATTCTAACAGCAACGACACCTAGACTCCCAATTTAATCGTAGAACACGTGATTGACTTTTGAGAACTAAATCTGACTTTCAAAATTCGGGATTGATATAAAGAATTGAAGATTCAATCTTTGCAGAAAGTTTAAACTATTGATTTCTAACATATTTGTATTTCTAGATTTTAAAAATCATTGAGAATTCAGAGATTTGGTAAAAACGTGTTTGAACAGAGAACATATCTGGTTCTTTTGCTTCCTGTTTTATATTTGTTAAAAATTCTCGCTACCTGCTAATTTTGGAGTAAAGGTCGGTTTGTTTCTCTCATCCCTATAGTTTGTTATACAAAATTTAAAGAAAAAAGGCATGTTATTCGAGTCATGGAGTAAGAACAAATATATAGCAAATAGAAGTTTATAAATATAAAAATGATACTGAGATCGATGGTTTTGGATTCATTCAGAAAATAAATCCTTGATTGGTACGATTCAAAGACAGGAAAATCATTAATTGATAGATTGAAAGCGATTTATAACTGGTTATATACATTCCTGTATTTATTTTTATAAAATTATCCTTATTTACATATTTATATAACAGTGTAAATAATTATACTCAGTATTTGTATATCTATATCTGTATAGCTGTATATCGAAATTTCTATATATGTATTTTAAATATATATATATATGGAAAATTTAATAATATTAAATATATATATATACACATTAATTTTTAATATTAATAATGTAACTAATAATAATAATTATTATATAAATAATAATAATAATAATCTTAACAACAATGATAACAATAATTATTAGTAAAAATACTATATATATATATATATATTTTTTTTATAATAAATTTTATAACATTAATAATGAGTCTAGTGATAATGATAATTATATTAAAAATAATAACAATAATCTTAATAATAACTGAAATCAAAATTTTATTATCAATTATAATAATAATGATATCAAAGATATTAGTATCCATAACAACTTAGATATATCAACTTTCAAATCTATATATAATATCGTAAATAATAATATAATTAATACTGATTTTAAATATTAATATTAATATTATAATACGAATAAAAGTAATAATAATATTAATATAACAATTATATTTTTAACTTGTAATTACCTTTAACATGTTAATATTATATATTGTAATTATACAATATTTACTAATCTATATATATAATATAATACTTAGATCTTACATATATAATCCAATATTCATATTAATTGTTTATAGAAAAACATATATATTTATATATATATATATATATATATATATATATATATATATATATATATATATATATATATATATATATATATCTACATATTTATTTACACTATTTGTTCGTGAATCGTCGGAAATGGTAAAAGGGTAACTGATTATCCTAATATAAATTTCAAACTTTCTAGACTCAATATTACAGATTTTGCCTATCGTGTCGGAGATATATAGAGGTTAAGGTTTAAATTTGGTCGGAAATTTCCGGGTCGTTACAGTACTCACCCGTTAAAGAAATTTCGTCCCCGAAATTTGGTAGAGGTTGTCATAAATAACAATAGAAATGTTTTCATGACGAATATAAGGTGATAATGGAGTTTTATCATTATTGAGAAATATAGATAAAACGATTCGATCAAGTGAAGCGCACGAGTGAAGCTATCACAAACGAGTGAATTGAGTAAGTATGGATTCGTTCTTAACCGATGACGTGGTTATGATTGATTTCCGGGATTTAAGGGTTTTAAGGAAAATCTTACGTAATAAGATTTGGTCCTTCGGCGATCAGGATCTTCTTTAATTTATTGCGGCAATCTGTTTCGATTTCTTTGTCGGATATTTCACTATAAATCCATCTATTCGTTTCTTCTCTCGTCCTCGAGTCAAGTGAGCAATGGTTCGGAATTCGTAGGTATAAGATCTGGAATGAACATGGCTAATGTTCTCAGAAAGAAATGGTAATGGCATGATTTTGATTTGTCAAATTACCAGAATATCCAGGAAAATAGAACTATCAAGATGATTTGTTCTTAATATATTTCGGAATTGAATAGAATGTAAGAGCCGTGTAACATGGCACATGATGACGATACTGTGAATCATCACATTTCATTAGAAACTTAACATGACTTACTGTAATATAATGAAGTTGATCAAGTTTCATTATATTATACTAATTCATGCAATCAGTTCCCAACACTACTTCAGAACATTCCTTATTTTAAACTCGAAGGTTTCAGAATTTAGAGACTAATGCAATTTCTTTTATATTGTAACGCAGATGTTACGAAGTGGTAAATAATTTCAGATGGAAATAATATCTCCAGAAATTTGAAGAATATGCATAACGGAAGATATGAAATGTCTTATAATCTCTAAGATAAAATGTTGATGTAGAATATCATCCGAAAAAGGTTTAGAATAAGGAGTAGGGTTCTTACTAACGATTTTAGCAGGCACTGAATCATTTGGATTTTTTGAAGTCAAACTTATTCTTTGTGATTTGTTCACAGCCTCCTTCATACTTTGCTCAATTTGTTTTCCAGTTCCCAACCTTCTCTTTTTCTGAGTTTTACCAACATATTGTACTTTATCGTCAAACTTTTGACTGTTAAAGTCGTTTACAGTTTTTACTGCTTCATTAGCATTTCAAAAGTTTTTTTTTTTATCGTTCAAGATGTTTTCCAGAACTTCACATTTGGAGTATAAAATTCTTAGGGATAGACATTGTAGGTATAACTGGAGAAGTTCTGCGAAAATTTCAAAATACTAATTACGGATTTTGCCGAAGAGATGACGAGCTGTTGGTATATCTGCTGATGATTTCGTGGGATAAAAGGTTCTCCGGTAACGATGGCGAAAGGACAAGGTATAAATATCGAGGTTATAATAAGAGTAGTCTCACTGAGAAGTCGAAGTGGAGCTGTGACAAAATTAGCTTCTTGAAAAGGAATCGTATGGTTGTTTTTGGCTAATGAATGATAAAGAATTCAACGGGGATATGTTTTAACTATAACTTCAGTTTCGAAAGTTTTTCAGGTGCATAACTGTATGCATAAATCTTTCTTCCGTAGACGAGGTGCGGCTGGTTCAACTTCTCGATCGAGACGTTTTCAAGAATCATGAAAGATTTGAATGAGGAGTATAATTGTCGAAGTACAAATGAGGTTTAGGATGAAATCAAGTGGCAAGCTTGAAGAATTATTTAGTTTCGTATATTATAATCAATATTTTAATTTAATTCATTTTAATTGTCCAAAGTTGGCAGTCCAATAGTCCGATGGTGCAATGATTCATATATAATTTAATATATAATATTCGAATTAAATAATACGTATCGTGACCCGTGTACCGGCCTCGGTGTCGATCACAACTCAAAGTATATATATATTTTGGAATCAACTCCGACCCTGTATAGCCAACTCCCACCTTCACATATAGAGTGTCTACGGTTGTTCCGAAATATATATATAGATGGGTCGATATGATAAGTCGAAACCTTGCATACGTGTCCCGTTATTTAGAGTGCGTGAAAGTAAATAACAGAAATTAAATGACGATAAATAAAATTGCGAGAATGTAAATTGCGATAAATTAAATGTTAATCAGTTAGCTGGGAACAGTTAGCCGGAACAGTTAGCGTGAAATCCTATCACAATTCCAATTAATTAATTCGTTTGTTTCTAACACTTTTTATTTTTGTCCAATGTTTTCTTCGTTATGCCACTTGTTGGATTCTGATAGGTCAAAATCCAAATATGAAATTTGAATAGAAATGGTTATTCTGTGGTGAACGGATACGTATATCGGCAGTTGTAAGTAGGATAGTAAATGATCGTTGAATCAGATTCGGAGAATGTACAGTGTAACTTATTAATGTGAATTCTAAATATTCCTCGGGTACTACCCACCCGTTAAAATATTTTTATCATTAACAGTTTGTACAAAAGAATTTTTAATTACAATCTTTATGAGAATATACTTGCATATATATTTTCATCGGATGAAATCATGGATTTAATGAGTCAAAAACTCATCTGATTTACCGTTAATACTAGATTACATAATCTCTAAAACTTTAGAAATTACATATTCACCATGTCGAGCGAGGAAAAATGAGGTAGAATGATACGTAAAGCGAAGATAGCCGATGTAAATTGATGTGTAGAACGAAGTTCATACTCGAAGTACAGATGGTGATATTGAGGTGTGAAATGTTGATATTCGAGGTATAGATTGTGATATTGAGAGTTACGGCGCGGTTATGGTTTAGAGATGATAAGGGTACTGTCGACGTCGATGATGGTGGTACTGATTATGCTGTTGGTGCTGCTGCTGGTGTTCGTAACCTTCGCACCAGGTTCTCCAAAGTCGTCACACGAGCGCGTAGTTCGTTAACTTCTTCTAGTACTACGGAATGATTGACGGTTGAAGCGAGTGAATGAATAAGATTCGAACTATGGGATAGTATGTAATCGTGATGGGATACTCGGAAAAAGGGGAGAGAAAATGGTTTCTCGAACAGGTTCGCCAGTAAGCGCTTCAGGTTGAAAAGGCAATTTGGTGGATGGAAGAGATCTTCGACGTGAAATGATTTTCGGATATCGGATGATATTATAACTATATAGAATATCTATATGTATTTCGTAGACTACAGAGGAATTTACGGCATATATCAGGCAAGTCTACAGATATGCTAAGATATGAATCTTGTCTATACACTATCGATGCACTAAATGCAGTAAGACGTGTCTAGACTTATGAATGATAAGCAGGAAATTCCCTAGGGATGATAAGCAGATGATTTCCGACTAGAATGATAAGCAAAACTTTTTGACAGGCAGACACGGTCGAAGTCCAGACTCACTACTGTATCCTAACAACTACTAGTCAGACACACTAATGCGAGGCCTGGTTCACTAAGACCAACGCTCTGATACCAAATGTAAAAACCCGTCCTTATCCGTCTGGACGAAATCTTCGACATTTGATCCCATCGCGTTGATCGACTCCAAATAAGGTCCTTAACATGAGCTATTGCACAGCGGAAGACTTAATTCGTACCTGAGAATAACATGCTTTAAAAAGTCAACATAAAGTTGGTGAGATATATAGGTTTGATGCTAGCAGCGTTATAACAATGGACCACAAGATTTAAAGTTTATAAACATAATACACTCACAAGTGTATGAAAAGCATTCTAAGTAGTGGGCACCCGGTAACTAGCCTTAACAAGAGTGTGTACCCCTGAGTTATAATAATATGTGCACCGAATCAAGTGCGTTCCGTTAACCTCGAAGTACTAAACACCCGTTCTTCTAGTTTAGTAGTGATTAGAACAACATCTGGGTGGGGGTGTAAAACCCGATAGATCTATCTTTAGGATTCGCGCCTACCAGTTCATAAACCAATAGTTAAAGTTACCAAGCTAGGGGATTTTTGATTCAAACCCATGTAGAACGTAATTTTAGTCACTTGTGTCCATAACGTAAATCATTTATAAAAATATCGCATGTATTCTCAGCCCAAAAATATTTAGAGTTTAAAAGGGACTATATACTCACCTAATGTATTTTGTAGTAAAAATACATATAACATCATTGACCAATTGTAGGGTTGGCCTCGGATTCACGAACCTATATCATTTGTATATTTATTAATGTACGTAATTGTAATCGATTAATTTATATAAATATAGGTTTATAACCTTATTAGTTATATTATTTTTATATTGAATATATATATATTTCAAAATAAAATGTTAGTTTTAATAACACATCTTATAATAATAATAATAATAATAACAGTAATTTAATAAGTAAAAAGTTTACTAATAATGATAATGAAAATAATAATTTCTTTAATAGTATATAATACATAATAACAATTTTTATTATAATAATTTCATTTTTCGTGATAATATTATTAATAATAATATCTATAATATTTGTATTAATAGCAATTAATAATAACAATTAATAATAATGAAAAAGGATAATAATAGTAATAAATTTAATATAAAGGAACTACCTTCTTCCTTGAGGAAGGCTTTTAAAAAAAATAATGCTCCATGAGGGTCTCGAACACGAGACCTCTCGTTTACACTCAACTCCCACGACCACTCCTCCATTTCCTGTTTTTCTGAAATTATCCCAACCCGTTTACTTATAAGTCTTACTCTCTTGTTCTAATTTCATCTTCTTCCTCTTTATTCTTAAATCGACAGGAACTCCATTGTAAACATAAAACGAGTTTAAAAATTATTTATGTCTGTTAACTGAATCTTAAACAACCCTAAATGACTTCCTTGATTAACCAAAAAAATAACCATGACTAAGGCAACAGACTTCGACGTTTTGACTCAAGAACAACCCAAACATCGATTTCGAATTTAAGACTGTTTTAAACAAAACTTTCAACACAAATTATGTTGTAAATGGTTCATAAAAACTTTATGGATTATCAATTCTAACAGCAACGACACCTAGACTCCCAATTTAATCGTAGAACACGTGATTGACTTTTGAGAACTAAATCTGACTTTCAAAATTCGGGATTGATATAAAGAATTGAAGATTCAATCTTTGCAGAAAGTTTAAACTATTGATTTCTAACATATTTGTATTTCTAGATTTTAAAAATCATTGAGAATTCAGAGATTTGGTAAAAACGTGTTTGAACAGAGAACATATCTGGTTCTTTTGCTTCCTGTTTTATATTTGTTAAAAATTCTCGCTACCTGCTAATTTTGGAGTAAAGGTCGGTTTGTTTCTCTCATCCCTATAGTTTGTTATACAAAATTTAAAGAAAAAAGGCATGTTATTCGAGTCATGGAGTAAGAACAAATATATAGCAAATAGAAGTTTATAAATATAAAAATGATACTGAGATCGATGGTTTTGGATTCATTCAGAAAATAAATCCTTGATTGGTACGATTCAAAGACAGGAAAATCATTAATTGATAGATTGAAAGCGATTTATAACTGGTTATATACATTCCTGTATTTATTTTTATAAAATTATCCTTATTTACATATTTATATAACAGTGTAAATAATTATACTCAGTATTTGTATATCTATATCTGTATAGCTGTATATCGAAATTTCTATATATGTATTTTAAATATATATATATATGGAAAATTTAATAATATTAAATATATATATATACACATTAATTTTTAATATTAATAATGTAACTAATAATAATAATTATTATATAAATAATAATAATAATAATCTTAACAACAATGATAACAATAATTATTAGTAAAAATACTATATATATATATATATATATATATTTTTTTTTTTTTATAATAAATTTTATAACATTAATAATGAGCCTAGTGATAATGATAATTATATTAAAAATAATAACAATAATCTTAATAATAACTGAAATCAAAATTTTATTATCAATTATAATAATAATGATATCAAAGATATTAGTATCCATAACAACTTAGATATATCAACTTTCAAATCTATATATAATATCGTAAATAATAATATAATTAATACTAATTTTAAATATTAATATTAATATTATAATACGAATAAAAGTAATAATAATATTAATATAACAATTATATTTTTAACTTGTAATTACCTTTAACATGTTAATATTATATATTGTAATTATACAATATTTACTAATCTATATATATAATATAATACTTAGATCTTACATATATAATCCAATATTCATATTAATTGTTTATAGAAAAACATATATATTTATATATATATATATATATATATATATATATATATATATATATATATATATATATATATATATATATATATATATATATATATATATATCTACATATTTATTTACACTATTTGTTCGTGAATCGTCGGAAATGGTAAAAGGGTAACTGATTATCCTAATATAAATTTCAAACTTTCTAGACTCAATATTACAGATTTTGCCTATCGTGTCGGAGATATATAGAGGTTAAGGTTTAAATTTGGTCGGAAATTTCCGGGTCGTTACAATATACCAATAGTACATACATCTAAAAGCTGTGTATTGTACGAGTACGAATACAGGTGCATACGAGTAGAATTGTTGATGAAACTGAACGAGGATGTAATTGTAAGCATTTTTGTTAAGTAGAAGTATTTTGATAAGTGTATTGAAGTCTTTCAAAAGTGTATAAATACATATTAAAACACTACATGTATATACATTTTAACTAAGTCGTTAAGTCATCGTTAGTCGTTACATGTAAGTGTTGTTTTGAAACCTTTAGGTTAACGATCTTGTTAAATGTTGTTAACCCAATGTTTATAATATCAAATGAGATTTTAAATTATTATATTATCATGATATTATCATGTATGAATATCTCTTAATATGATATATATACATTAAATGTCTTTACAACGATAATCGTTACATATATGTCTCGTTTAAAAATCATTAAGTTAGTAGTCTTGTTTTTACATATGTAGTTCATTGTTAATATACTTAATGATATGTTTAATTATCATAGTATCATGTTAACTATATATATATCCATATATATGTCATCATATAGTTTTTACAAGTTTTAACGTTCGTGAATCACCGGTCAACTTGGGTGGTCAATTGTCTATATGAAACATATTTCAATTAATCAAGTCTTAACAAGTTTGATTGCTTAATATGTTGGAAACATTTAATCATGTAAATATCAATCTCAATTAATATATATAAACATGGAAAAGTTCGGGTCACTACAGTACCTACCCGTTAAATAAATTTCGTCCCGAAATTTTAAACAGTTGAAGGTGTTGACGAATCTTCTATAAATAGATGCGGGTATTTCTTCTTCATCTGATCTTCACGCTCCCAGGTGAACTCGGGTCCTCTACGAGCATTCCATCGAACCTTAACAATTGGTATCTTGTTTTTCTTAAGTCTTTTAACCTCACGATCCATTATTTCGACGGGTTCTTCGATGAATTGAAGTTTTTCGTTGATTTGGATTTCATCTAACGGAATAGTGAGATCTTCTTTAGCAAAACATTTCTTCAAATTCGAGACGTGAAAAGTGTTATGTACAGCCGCGAGTTGTTGAGGTAACTCAAGTCGGTAAGCTACTGGTCCGACACGATCAATAATCTTGAATGGTCCAATATACCTTGGATTTAATTTCCCTCGTTTATCAAATCGAACAACGTCTTTCCAAGGTGCAACTTTAAGCATGACCATCTCTCTAATTTCAAATTCTATATCTTTTCTTTTAATGTCAGCGTAGCTCTTTTGTCGACTTTGGGCGGTTTTCAACCGTTGTTGAATTTGGATGATCTTCTCGGTAGTTTCTTGTATAATCTCCGGACCCGTAATCTGTCTATCCCCCACTTCACTCCAACAAATCGGAGACCTGCACTTTCTACCATAAAGTGCTTCAAACGGCGCCATCTCAATGCTTGAATGGTAGCTGTTGTTGTAGGAAAATTCTGCTAACGGTAGATGTCGATCCCAACTGTTTCCGAAATCAATAACACATGCTCGTAGCATGTCTTCAAGCGTTTGTATCGTCCTTTTGCTCTGCCCATCAGTTTGTGGATGATAGGCAGTACTCATGTCTAGACGAGTTCCTAATGCTTGCTGTAATGTCTGCCAGAATCTTGAAATAAATCTGCCATCCCTATCAGAGATAATAGAGATTGGTATTCCATGTCTGGAGACGACTTCCTTCAAATACAGTCGTGCTAACTTCTCCATCTTGTCATCTTCTCTTATTGGCAGGAAGTGTGCTGATTTGGTGAGACGATCTACTATTACCCAAATAGTATCAAAACCACTTGCAGTCCTTGGCAATTTAGTGATGAAATCCATGGTAATGTTTTCCCATTTCCATTCCGGGATTTCGGGTTGTTGAAGGAGACCTGATGGTTTCTGATGCTCAGCTTTGACCTTAGAACACGTCAAACATTCTCCTACGTATTTAGCAACATCGGCTTTCATACCCGGCCACCAAAAATGTTTCTTGAGATCCTTGTACATCTTCCCCGTTCCAGGATGTATTGAGTATCTGGTTTTATGAGCTTCTCTAAGTACCATTTCTCTCATATCTCCAAATTTTGGTACCCAAATCCTTTCAGCTCTATACCGGGTTCCGTCTTCCCGAATATTAAGATGCTTCTCCAATCCCTTGGGTATTTCATCCTTTAAATTTCCCTCTTTTAAAACTCCTTGTTGCGCCTCCTTTATTTGAGTAGTAAGGTTATTATGAATCATTATATTCATAGATTTTACTCGAATGAGTTCTCTGTCCTTCCTGCTCAAGGCATCGGCTACCACATTTGCCTTCCCCGGGTGGTAACGAATCTCAAAGTCGTAATCATTCAATAATTCAATCCACCTACGCTGCCTCATATTCAGTTGTTTCTGATTAAATATGTGTTGAAGACTTTTGTGGTCAGTATATATAATACTTTTGACCCCATATAAGTAGTGCCTCCAAGTCTTTAATGCAAAAACAACCGCGCCTAATTCCAAATCATGCGTCGTATAATTTTGTTCGTGAATCTTCAATTGTCTAGACGCATAAGCAATCACCTTCGTTCGTTGCATTAATACACAACCGAGACCTTGCTTTGATGCGTCACAATAAAACACAAAATCATCATTCCCTTCAGGCAATGACAATATAGGTGCCGTAGTTAGCTTTTTCTTCAATAACTGAAACGCTTTCTCTTGTTCATCATTCCATTCAAATTTCTTCCCTTTATGCGTTAATGCAGTCAAGGGTTTTGCTATTCTGGAAAAGTCTTGAATGAACCTTCTGTAGTAACCAGCTAGTCCTAAAAATTGGCGTATGTGTTTCGGAGTTTTCGGGGTTTCCCACTTTTCAACAGTTTCTATCTTTGCCGGATCCACCTTAATACCTTCTTTGTTCACTATGTGACCGAGGAATTGAACTTCTTCCAACCAAAATGCACACTTTGAAAACTTAGCGTACAATTCTTCCTTCCTCAATACTTCTAACACCTTTCTCAAATGTTCACCGTGTTCTTGGTCATTCTTTGAGTAAATAAGTATGTCATCAATGAAAACAATGACAAACTTGTCAAGGTATGGTCCACACACTCGGTTCATAAGGTCCATGAACACAGCTGGTGCATTAGTTAAACCAAACGGCATGACCATAAACTCGTAATGACCGTAACGTGTTCTGAAAGCAGTCTTTGGAATATCATCTTCTTTCACCCGCATTTGATGATACCCGGAACGTAAGTCAATCTTTGAATAAACAGACGAGCCTTGTAGTTGATCAAATAAGTCGTCAATTCTCGGTAGTGGGTAGCGGTTCTTGATGGTAAGTTTGTTCAACTCTCGGTAGTCGATACACAACCTGAATGTACCATCTTTCTTCTTGACAAACAAAACAGGAGCTCCCCACGGTGATGTGCTTGGTCGAATGAAACCACGCTCTAAAAGTTCTTGTAATTGGCTTTGCAGTTCTTTCATCTCGCTGGGTGCGAGTCTGTAAGGAGCACAAGCTATTGGTGCAGCTCCTGGTGCAAGATCTATTTGAAATTCAACGGATCGATGTGGGGGTAATCCCGGTAATTCTTTCGGAAATACATCGGGAAATTCTTTTGCAATGGGAACATCATTGATGCTCTTTTCTTCAGTTTGTACTTTCTCGACGTGTGCTAGAACAGCATAGCAACCTTTTCTTATTAGTTTTTGTGCCTTCAAATTACTAATAAGATGTAGCTTCGTGTTGCCCTTTTCTCCGTACACCATTAAGGGTTTTCCTTTTTCTCGTATAATGCGAATTGCATTTTTGTAACAAACGATCTCTGCTTTCACTTCTTTCAACCAGTCCATACCGATTATCACATCAAAACTCTCTAACTCTACTGGTATCAAGTCAATCTTAAATGTTTCGCTAACCAGTTTAATTTCTCGATTCCGACATATATTATCTGCTGAAATTAATTTACCATTTGCTAATTCAAGTAAAAATTTACTATCCAAAGGCGTCAATGGACAACTTAATTTAGCACAAAAATCTCTACTCATATAGCTTCTATCCGCACCCGAATCAAATAAAACGTAAGCAGATTTATTGTCAATAAGAAACGTACCCGTAACAAGCTCCGGGTCTTCCTGTGCCTCTGCCGCATTAATATTGAAAACTCTTCCGCGGCCTTGTCCATTCGTGTTCTCCTGGTTCGGGCAATTTCTAATAATGTGGCCTGGTTTTCCACATTTATAACAAACTACATTGGCATAACTTGCTCCGACACTACTTGCTCCGCCATTACTCGTTCCGACACCATTTGTTCCTTTCGTTCTATTAACCCCTGGTCCGTAGACCTCACACTTTGCCGCGCTATGACCATTTCTTTTACACTTGTTGCAAAATTTGGTGCAGAACCCCGAGTGATACTTTTCACACCTTTGGCATAGCTGCTTCTGATTGTTGTTGTTGTTGCGGTTATTATTGTTGTTGGGATGATTGTTGAAGTTGCTGTTGTTGTTGTTGTTGTTGTTGTTGTTGGGCCGTTTGTTGTAGTTGCGATTGATGTTGCGATTGTTGGGATAATTGTTGCGATTATTGTTGTAATTGCTGTTGTTGTTATATTGGTGATTCTTATCACCGTTTTCCTCCCACTTTCTTTTGACTTGCTTCACATTGGCCTCTTCAGTAGTCTGTTCTTTAATTCTTTCTTCAATCTGGTTCACTAGTTTGTGAGCCATTCAACATGCCTGTTGTATGGAGGCGGGCTCGTGTGAACTTATATCTTCTTGGATTCTTTCCGGTAATCCTTTCACAAACGCGTCGATCTTCTCTTCCTCATCTTCGAACGCTCCCGGACACAATAGGCACAATTCTGTGAATCGTCTTTCGTACGTGGTAATATCAAATCCTTGGGTTCGTAACCCTCTAAGTTCTGTCTTGAGCTTATTGACCTCGGTTCTGGGACGGTACTTCTCGTTCATCAAGTGCTTGAATGCTGACCACGGTAGTGCGTACGCATCGTCTTGTCCCACTTGCTCTAGATAGGTATTCCACCATGTTAACGCAGAACCTGTGAAGGTATGCGTAGCGTACTTCACTTTGTCCTCTTCAGTACACTTACTTATGGCAAACACCGATTCGACCTTCTCGGTCCACCGTTTCAATCCGATCGGTCCTTCGGTTCCATCAAATTCCAAAGGTTTGCAGGCAGTGAATTCTTTGTAGGTGCATCCTACACGATTTCCTGTACTGCTAGATCCAAGGTTATTATTGGTATGTAGCGCAGCCTGTACTGCGGCTATGTTTGAAGCTAGAAAAGTACGGAATTCCTCTTCATTCATATTCACGGTGTGTCGAGTAGTCGGTGCCATTTCCTTCAAAATAGTCAAATGGAACAAGTTAATCATACAGAATATTAAGAGTAGTTAATAGTATTTCGTAGCATAATATGAACTCATTTATAAAAGCTTTTTCTTCATATTAGCATTTTATAAGTTTAAATTCGGGTAGTACCTACCCGTTAAGTTCATACTTAGTAGCTAATATACAATTCAACTACTACAATTCTATATGAAAAACTGATTATAATAATATTTCGCGTTCAAACTTTTACACAATATTTTACAAACTTACAATACCGCTTATTTTACATAAAGCATGAAATATAGCACACAATAACTTTGATACAAGATAGTTGTGAAGATAATTCTAGCTAGTACACAAGTCGTTCAGCAAAGGCAATAAAGACACGTAATTCATACGTCCAGAAACAAGTCATGCATTCTGGTTTTACTAGGACTACTTCCCATCCTTGGTCTTATGGAACATAACCGTTATGGCCGTTGATAAGACAGCGTGTTGTAACGTCGTCAAAGGGACGAGGGTTACGTAATGTCCAACAGTCCCGTAACAATCTAAAAACCTCATTTCTTACCCCAATTACCGACTCCGTCACTTGTGGGAACGTTTTGTTTAATAGTTGTAGCCCGATGTTCTTGTTCTCACTTTGGTGAGAAGCGAACATTACTAATCCGTAAGCATAACATGCTTCTTTATGTTGCATGTTAGCCGCTTTTTCTAAATCACGAAGTCCAATATTCGGATATATTGAGTCAAAATAATTTCTTAACCCATTGCGTAAAATAGCATTTGGGTTCCCCGCATTATATGCGTCAAAGTAAACACATCGTAACTTATGGATTTCCCAATGTGATATCCCCCATCTTTCGAACGAAAGCCTTTTATAAACCAAGGCATTCTTGGAACGTTCTTCGAATGTCTTACAAACTGATCTCGCCTTAAATAGTTGTGCCGAAGAATTCTGACCGACCCTAGACAAGATTTCATCAATCATGTCTCCGGGTAAGTCTCTTAAAATATTGGGTTGTCTATCCATTTTGTGTTTTTATACTGTAAAATAGACAAGAGTTAGATTCATAAAAAAAAAATACTTATTAATACAAGCAATTTTTACATATATCATAAAGCATAAACACACTATATTACATATATTACACCACACGAATACAACTATCTTATTCCGACTCGCTTGTTTCTTCTTCTTTGGTTTTGGTTCGTTTTGCCAAGTTTCTAGGGATATATGATGTTCCCCTAATACGAGCCGTCGTTTTCCACATTGGTTTAGAAAAACCTGGTGGTTTAGAGGTTCCCGGGTCATTGTTACAACTTAAGGACTTCGGGGGTTTACGATACATATAAAGTTCATCGGGGTTGGAATTAGATTTCTCTATTTTTATGCCCTTTCCCTTATTATTTTCTTTTGCCTTTTTAAATTCAGTTGGGGTAATTTCTATAACATCATCGGAATTCTCGTCGGAATCCGATTCATCGGAGAATTGGTAATCCTCCCAATATTTTGCTTCCTTGGCGGAAACACCATTGACCATAATTAACCTTGGTCGGTTGGTTGAGGATTTTCTTTTACTTAACCGTTTTATTATTTCCCCCACCGGTTCTATTTCTTCATCCGATTCCGATTCTTCTTCCGGTTCCGATTCTTCTTCTGGTTCTGACTCTTCTTCCGGTTCCTCTTCGGGAACTTGTGAATCAGTCCACGAATCATTCCAATTTACATTTGACTCTTCATTATTATTAGGTGAGTCAATGGGACTTGTTCTAGAGGTAGACATCTATCACATAATATCAAACGCGTTAAGAGATTAATATATCACATAATATTCACATGTTAAAAATATATAGTTTCCAACAAAATTTGTTAAGCAATCATTTTTCAAGTAAACACGGTCGATGTCCAGACTCACTAATGCATCCTAACAAACTCGATAAGACACACTAATGTAAAATTCTGGTTCTCTAAGACCAACGCTCAGATACCAACTGAAATGTCCTGTTCTTATTGATTAAAAACGTTCCATATTAATTGATTTCGTTGCGAGGTTTTGACCTCTATATGAGACGTTTTTCAAAGACTGCATTCATTTTTAAAACAAACCATAACCTTTATTTCATAAATAAAGTTTTAAAAAGCTTTACGTAGATTATCAAATAATGATAATCTAAAATATCCTGTTTACACACGACCATTACATAATGGTTTACAATACAAATATGTTACATCGAAATCAGTTTCTTGAATGCAGTTTTTACACAATATCATACAAACATGGACTCCAAATCTTGTCCTTATTTTAGTATGCAACAGCGGAAGCTCTTAATATTCACCTGAGAATAAAAATGCTTTAAACGTCAACAAAAATGTTGGCGAGTTATAGGTTTAACCTATATATATCAAATCGTAACAATAGACCACAAGATTTCATATTTCAATATACATCACATACATAGAGATAAAAATCATTCATATGGTGAACACCTGGTAACCGACATTAACAAGATGCATATATAAGAATATCCCCATCATTCCGGGACACCCTTCGGATATGATATAAATTTCGAAGTACTAAAGCATCCGATACTTTGGATGGGGTTTGTTAGGCCCAATAGATCTATCTTTAGGATTCGCGTCAATTAGGGTGTCTGTTCCCTAATTCTTAGATTACCAGAATTAATAAAAAGGGGCATATTCGATTTTGATAATTCAACCATAGAATGTAGTTTCACGTACTTGTGTCTATTTTGTAAATCATTTATAAAACCTGCATGTATTCTCATCCCAAAAATATTAGATTTTAAAAGTGGGACTATAACTCACTTTCACAGATTTTTACTTCGTCGAGAAGTAAGACTTGGCCACTGTTGATTCACGAACCTATAACAATATATACATGTATATTAAAGTATGTTCAAAATATATTTACAACACTTTTAATATATTTTGACGTTTTAAGTTTATTAAGTCAGCTGTCCTCGTTAGTAACCTACAACTAGTTGTCCACAGTTAGATGTACAGAAATAAATCGATAAATATTATCTTGAATCAATCCACGACCCAGTGTATACGTATCTCAGTATTGATCATAACTCAAACTATATATATTTTGGAATCAACCTCAACCCTGTATAGCTAACTCCAACATTCACATATAGAGTGTCTATGGTTGTTCCGAAATATATATAGATGTGTCGACATGATAGGTCGAAACATTGTATACGTGACTATGGTATCTCAAGATTACATAATATACAATACAAGTTGATTAAGTTATGGTTGGAATAGATTTGTTACCAATTTTCACGTAGCTAAAATGAGAAAAATTATCCAATCTTGTTTTACCCATAACTTCTTCATTTTAAATCCGTTTTGAGTGAATCAAATTGCTATGGTTTCATATTGAACTCTATTTTATGAATCTAAACAGAAAAAGTATAGGTTTATAGTCGGAAAAATAAGTTACAAGTCGTTTTTTAAAGGTAGTCATTTCAGTCGAAAGAACGACGTCTAGATGACCATTTTAGAAAACATACTTCCACTTTGAGTTTAACCATAATTTTTGGATATAGTTTCATGTTCATAATAAAAATCATTTTCTCAGAATAACAACTTTTAAATCAAAGTTTATCATAGTTTTTAATTAACTAACCCAAAACAGCCCGCGGTGTTACTACGACGGCGTAAATCCGGTTTTACGGTGTTTTTCGTGTTTCCGGGTTTTAAATCATTAAGTTAGCATATCATATAGATATAGAACATGTGTTTAGTTAATTTTAAAAGTCAAGTTAGAAGGATTAACTTTTGTTTGCGAACAAGTTTAGAATTAACTAAACTATGTTCTAGTAATTACGAGTTTAAACCTTCGAATAAGATAGCTTTATATGTATGAATCGAATGATGTTATGAACATCATTACTACCTTAAGTTCCTTGGATAAACCTACTGGAAAAGAGAAAAATGGATCTAGCTTCAACGGATCCTTGGATGGCTCGAAGTTCTTGAAGCAGAATCATGACACGAAAACAAGTTCAAGTAGGATCATCACTTGAAATAAGATTGTTATATTTATAGAAATTGAACCAAAGTTTGAATATGATTATTACCTTGTATTAGAATGATAACCTACTGTAAGAAATAAAGATTTCTTGAGGTTGGATGATCACCTTACAAGATTGGAAGTGAGCTAGCAAACTTGAAAGTATTCTTGATTTTATGTAACTAGAACTTGTAGAATATATGAAGAACACTTAGAACTTGAAGATAGAACTTGAGAGAGATCAATTAGATGAATAAAATTGAAGAATGAAAGTGTTTGTAGGTGTTTTTGGTCGTTGGTGTATGGATTAGATATAAAGGATATGTAATTTTGTTTTTATGTAAATAAGTCATGAATGATTACTCATATTTTTGTAATTTTATGAGATATTTCATGCTAGTTGCCAAATGATGGTTCCCACATGTGTTAGGTGACTCACATGGGCTGCTAAGAGCTGATCATTGGAGTGTATATACCAATAGTACATACATCTAAAAGCTGTGTAATGTACGAGTACGAATACGGGTGCATACGAGTAGAATTGTTGATGAAACTGAACGAGGATGTAATTGTAAGCATTTTTGTTAAGTAGAAGTATTTTGATAAGTGTATTGAAGTCTTTCAAAAGTGTATAAATACATATTAAAACACTACATGCATATACATTTTAACTAAGTCGTTAAGTCATCGTTAGTCGTTACATGTAAGTGTTGTTTTGAAACCTTTAGGTTAACGATCTTGTTAAATGTTGTTAACCCAATGTTTATAATATCAAATGAGATTTTAAATTATTATATTATCATGATATTATCATGTATGAATATCTCTTAATATGATATATATACATTAAATGTCTTTACAACGATAATCGTTACATATATGTCTCGTTTAAAAATCATTAAGTTAGTAGTCTTGTTTTTACATATGTAGTTCATTGTTAATATACTTAATGATATGTTTACTTATCATAGTATCATGTTAACTATATATATATATCCATATATATGTCATCATATAGTTTTTACAAGTTTTAACGTTCGTGAATCACCGGTCAACTTGGGTGGTCAATTGTCTATATGAAACATATTTCAATTAATCAAGTCTTAACAAGTTTGATTGCTTAATATGTTGGAAACATTTAATCATGTAAATATCAATCTCAATTAATATATATAAATATGGAAAAGTTCGGGTCACTACATATGATACGTTTTGTAAACATTGCATTCTTTTGAAAAGGCACACCATAAATGAATATTTAAATCAAAGGTTTTCGACATCTGATGATTTCTACATATAGACAATCACCGTAATATAATAGTTTACAATAATACTTCCGTTGACAATGCAGTCAAAATAAGATAGATGGTGATGATTTTGTGAATGCAACGTTTTCTTGAATAAAGCATGTATGACTCCATGCACATAGCTTGTCTAACATATAAGCAAACAGCGGAAGACTTCTAGGGAACCTGAGAATAAACATGCTAACAAGTGTCAACACAAAGGTTGGCGAGTTCATAGTTTTAATGTTTCGTATAATATGTATATAAAGGTGGATCACAAGATTTCAGTTGTTTCATCCAGAAACGTTTATCAAAATATTCTACAAGATTGAGCACCCTGTTAACTAAACTTTAACGTCTATATAATAAGTACCCCTGTTTTAACATACATGCAACCAACATGTACAATACACGCAAACCAACGTGTACTAAACTCAAATAGCATACGTCTGTTTTATAGTTCAGGCTAGGGTTTCTATACCTGGAACATCCCCTGTCAAGCCCTATGGATCCATATATAACTACTCGCGCCCACCAGTTCTTATAACCGGCAGTTACTAGTTACCAAAGCTAAGGGATTTTCGGTTCAAACTCGGTGTAGAATTTAGTATGTACTTGTATCCATTGTGTTTAAAATAAAGTGCATGTATTCTCAGCCCAAAAATATAGATTGCAAAAGCATTTAAAAAGGGAGCAAATGAAACTCACCTTAGCAGCATATAAAGTCGTTCACTAAAATGTGACCGAAACTCGGATTACCAAATAACCATAGATCTCAACCTAGAGAACATATGTTAGTCAATAAATGTCTATCAAGCTAGGTCAGGTCATAGTGTATCACAATCCTAATGCTCGAGATCGACATACAAAAGTTATCCAAAGTCGTTTCAAAAAGTCAATTTTGACAATAGTTCAACAAAACGAGACGTACCTTATTTAAGGATTCATTTACTCGGTTGGTAATATTCAAAAACTCATTTTATCAATCTTACAAACAAGTTGTTTAAATACTAATTGCAGATTCAAAAGCAATTCTAATTAACGTCAATTATAATTCAGTTGACCATATCTTTTGATTCGTTCATCGAAATTACGCGATTTCTAAATGAAAAGTTATTGATTTTTCGCCAGCTTTCCAAAAACATGTATATCATATACCTTTTACCAGTAATATATGTATTTAATTCGTGATTCATTGTAAACTATTTAATGACGAAATTTAGTATACAAGCATGTATAAATATATATACTTGAGCACTAGACATAGATACACAATTAATATATAAAAGATAAGATATGAATGCTCACGTATCAATATTGTGATTCAATATTGCAGGAAAGTATGTAGACGCAACAGAGATGATAAACACTAGTTTGACTTACAAACAAAACCCTCAAACCATACCCATAACCTCCATAGCTATAACCCATAATTTCCTTAGCTCTATCCCGCTTGAAACCTCGTCGTAGTATTTTATGTATAATACTAATAATAACGATATCTAAAAATACTAATAATAATAATAAGATTAATAATAATAATATTAATCTTAATCTTAATAATAATAATAATAATAATAATAATAATAATAATAATAATAATAATAATAATAATAATAATAATAATAATAATAATAATAATAATAATAATAATAATAATAATAATAATAATAATAGAGGGAGTACGAGATAGATAGAAGTGAAGAATGAATCACAAAACAGAAATCGTTCGAATTTATAGCACTTGGCCTGTCCCAGCCTTCCATGCGATCGCATGGGTCTGAGGCACAATGGCCATGCGATCGCATGGCCCCTTTTTCCAGCTCAGATTCGTTTTATCGTGTAGCTTGTTGACATATTTAAATATTAATATAATATATATAATTTAAATAATTAATTATATATTATATTATATTCACGTGCATAGTTGACTTGTAATTTTTGGTCCGTTGACTCGTACGTTGTCACTCGACTTATGTCCCGGTTCCGGTTTCTCGAATGCATTTTCGTACGCTTAGAAAACTAGCACTTTTCGTTACGCGACGTGTACCTTTATCAAAAATTAAACTTAATCATTGATAAACTATGTCACACGAAGTGTAGCTTTAATCAATTAAGTGTTTTGGTTATTTGCTTCTATAAATCATCGTCTAGTAGTATATACATATACATATATACATTTTCATTTTGAAATATTGTTTTACTGTAGCAAAGTTACTGTAGCAAAGTTTTTTTACTGTAGCAAATAGTGATTTTCGAAAACACTGTAGCTTTTCGGGTACTGTAACAATTCGAAAATACTGTAGCAAATTAGTGTTTTACTGGTTCATCTTAAACGTTTTAATTAACTTATCTAAATATTAATCGAATCAATAATCGAATGTTACTATCGTTTACTAAATAACTTGAAATCATATATATATATATATATATATATATATATATATATATATATATATATATATATATATATATATATATATATATATATATATATATATATGCACATTAAGTTATATATATATATTGTTCGTGAATCGTCGAGAACAGTCAAAGAATAATTGATTACATGAATATTGTTCCAAAACTTTTGTGACTCAACATTACAGACTTTGCTTATCATGTCGAAAATATTAAATCATTTAAAGATAAAGTTTAAATTTGGTCAGAAATTTCCGGGTCATCACAGTATGTAAGTCGACGTCTCTTTTATCAAGTTCACACCTAACCGAAAGTCGTTTTTTGAGTGCACGCCAGACAAAAATTTCCAACTTTCTAGGTACTAGATTGTTACGCAATGTTTCCATGTTGCCACTATGGTTCACAGGAGTTTGTTCTTCAATAAGTTTCATGAGTTTATTCACCGTGAATAACCCAGACGAAGCAAGTGACCAATGCCAAGGATCCCGATCACTATAATGAAAATTGAAAACATACAACATGCTAACTAACTTCGCAAGCTCGCCTGCACTTCTAGTAGTGGGTCTGCAGGCCCAATCCCTAACAAAATCGATCCCATATTCTGTGAAGATGATACGCAAACTAACAGAAGCAGTCTTCGAGTTTTCCAGGTGATATAATCTTGAAAATCTGGAGCTAAGTTTAACGCCCTGATAAGGCTAAAAAGGAACATATATTTCATAGCATTATTCCCCAAGAAAGACAAGATTTTAGTTGCAATTGTTCCATTTTCAAGTGATATCCGTTTATATTAAATAAGTGCGAAGACAAAAGGCGAAAATGACGATTTGAAGACACAAAGGTCCAAAAAGCTAAAAAGTACAAGATACAATTCAAGAGGTTCAAATTATTGATGAGGAACGTCTCAAAATTACAAGAATACAAGACGCAAAACGCAAAGTACACGATATAAAATTGTACGAAAGGACGTTCGAAAATCCGGAACCGAGGCATGAACCAACTTTCAACGCTCGACGCAACGGAGCTGAAAGTACAAGTCAACTATGCACAAGAATATAATATAATATTTAAATAATTCATAATAAGAATAATATTAAATAATAAAAAGTTGTTAATTGAGCATAGTTCAGGGGTCATAAGTGAAAATTTCAATTTATCATTTGCCTATAAAAGGCCATCTAAATCGATGATTTAGATACACCTTTTTCCAATGTTCTTTCTTTCTTATGTAATTTATATTTATATTTATAATATTAAGTTTAATTTAAGATTAATAATAATTGGGTTATTGTAAGAAATATTTTACGGGTTTTAAAGTAGGAACTCTGTCCGTGTAACGCTACGTGATTAATCACCACTGTAAGCTATGTTCTTCCTTTTTAAATTAATGTCTAGTAGCTAAGTCATTATTATGCTTATTTAAAACGAAGTAATCGTGATGTTAGGCTAAATATTAAGATGGGGTAATTGGATTTTTTTTACCATAATTAGGGTATGGACAAAAGACCGACACCTGTGGACTTTGGACCATGGACAATTAATAGATGGGGGGTATTGTCTAAAATTGAGCGACAACTCATGGGAGCCTGTCGAACCTATCTTCAAATTAATTAATCTAAATAATAATAAAATGGTTATGGATGTCCTATTTAGTGACGTTTATACGACATCCTTTACAATCATTTAATTAATTATTTGGGTTGGGTAATTTATTATTCACTACGGCCAAGTGGATAAATTAATATTCATGGACCAATAAAACAGGGGTGGATTACATTTAAGGACACTTGGTGTAATTGTTAACAAAGAATTAAAACCTTGGATTACACGCAGTCGTTAACCTGGTGTAATCATTAAACAAAGTATTAAGACCTTGTTACAGTTCGAATCCCTAATTAGTTGGATTATTTGACTTCGGGAATAAGGATAATTTGCCGAGCATTTTATAATTATGACCGGTGAACTATTTTGGACAAAAACCACATAGGTTTCAAATAATCCAGGACAAAGGACAATTAACCCATTGGACAATTAATTAAAATCAAAAAGTCAAACATCATGGTTACGGAAGTTTAAATAAGCATAATTGTTTTATTGTATTTTTCATCGCACTTTTATTTTCTGTCATTTTATTTTCTGTCATTTTATTTATCGCAATTTATTTTACGCACTTTAATTTTTGTCATTTATTCTTACGCTTAAAATCGACAAACCGGTCATTAAACGGTAAAACCCCCATTTTATAATAATACTACTACTTATTTATATATATATTTTTACAAATAAACTTAATAATATAGCGTTAACTTCACCAGCTCCCTGTGGAACGAACCGGACTTACTAAAAACTACACTACTCTACGATTAGGTACACTGCCTATAAGTGTTGTAGCAAGGTTTAGGTATATCCACTCGATAAATAAATAAATAAAACTTGTGTAATATTTCGTCGCATTTTGTAGTAAAAATTAATACTATTTAGTACACCCCGCTGCACACATCACGCCCCCAATCCATAGGTCTTCCCAAAAAGATGTTGAATTTCTGTTTTCGATTGTTTTAACGAATGAATTTTTGAATCCCATATTAAGATCTTCGATCACCTTTCCTGCAACAACAATGTTATACCAAGTGCCCGGAGATGATACCCGAAGTGAATCGGATCCCATCTCTGAGCCCCCACACGAACTGTAGCGACCCGACCAAATCATGTTTGACGGCACCGACTACTTAGGTCCCGTTGCGTGATCATAAGTCTTTATCATGACGTTTGACCAAAATATGTCGCATTCATTTCATAAGAAAAAGGATGTTTCAAGTTTACAAAGGTAGTTCAAAAGACTAGTTACATTACAATGTTTAACGTACGAATGAAACCTATGCGACACAATTTAAAGTAGTCAAAAGACGCTCCAACTATGCATGTATACTCGACATCCAAGCAAGTATCAAAAAGAGTGCGGAAGCATGTATCAAGTAGCTTTCAAGGACCTGAGAAAACATATAGAAAACTGTCAACGAAAAATGTTGGTGAAATCATAGGTGTTTTAGTAAACGTTGCATTTGAACCACAAGATTTAATATAATATGATTATCAAAATCATTTGCATTCCAAAGTTTTATTTGTTTCGCGGGCACCCAATTATCAAACTTAACTGTTTTGCACCCTTTGCGTAGTGTTAGAACATACACTAGACCCGAAAATATATTTCATCCGCTAACGGTAGCGAACCGTCCGAATGAGGCTCCTCAAGCCCATGTGATCACATAATATAAGTTCACGTTTACACCCTGCAAGTGTAACTAATGATAATTGAATTGAGGATTTTCGTTCAAACCCGTACGTGGAATGTTCGTTTTCGTACTTGTGTTCAATGTATAAAAGTATGATACGTATATGTTTCTCATCCCATAGTTTAAAGCATAAAAGTTGTTTGAAAGATGGGACTATGATCTCACCTTGAGTGCGCGTACGAAAAGTACTTCACAAAGTAATGTGTGCGAAGGATAGTGCTAGTCTTGACCTAAAAAAATAGGTCGTATCAATAACGGTAAACACGATAGGTCAAAGATGTTCAATTAGTCCTATGGCTCGTTACGACTCGATTATGTAGCATGTGAATCAAATTGTCATGTTTCATGCAAGATACAAGTATAGGAACAAGTTAGGAAGGTTGCATAATCATTTGGTTAAGTTTGACAAAATGTCAAACTTTAGTCGGTCAAGGTCAACGAAAAAGTCAACGCGTTCGGGTCGGGTCCCGAACTATTTTTCTGAGGTTTTTATTCATATATAAGCATGTTAGAACAAGTTACATGTGAATCGGAGGTCCATAGCGTGCCAAACATTTTTCATAATTTGACCAAGGAGGTCAGAGCCTGAACACGGCTTATGCCGCGCCGCGACCCAGGATTTTCGCGCCGCGACAATACACGGAAACTGGTACCTGGTCAGTCTCAAATGTTCAAGTCTCAATTCCAAACACTTTCAAGCATAACTCGCAAACCGCTAATACTTAGAACTCGTATCTTATATCGTTAGAAAGGTAATTTGACAAAGAACACAACTAAATACATTTCACCAACCAAAAACGTTATTTGTAACAATCGGATTTCCAAAGTAAATGATCAATTAATGCACACATTTAATACTCAAATTTGATAAGTGCACATTTATAATTTGGGCATTTAATGCATACATACAACATGCCGTTTTGTAGGTAATCGAGCATACAATACAACTAACTACTTACTAACAATAGTTCATGGCATTCAATGCATCAAATATTCATTTCAAGCTTATCAAACCCTAACCCGAATTCACCAAAATCACTAATCAAGTTTATGGAGTTTTCTCAAGCAACCTACACATCAAATTGAAGCTAGTGATACTAGGGACACATTTAATACATGCATTTATAACATTTAACAACATTCAAGCAACCAAATTACCAAATCAAACACACCAAAGTTCATACTCAAGCTAGTTACTTCAAATAACGAAATCGAGCACATAAATCATATATTCATGTTAGACTTGAGCCATAGACACTAATTAACAACTTTATAAGTTCAAAATATCAAGAACACAAAATCTAGTGATTTTACAAAGTTACCCAAATGTAATGAAGTCGGTATGGAATCGAAGAGGAAGTTGCAAGGATTCCAAATATGTAATTTGTTTTGCAAGACACCCACTAGCTTGGATTTAGATGATGATTCTTTGTTTGAAGATGGTGTTATGCGAGGTGTATACGAAATAGTTTATATTATACTAGGAAAAACTATTAAATACGATACAATTTTACACAAGATATTTATTTATTTATAGAATGGATATACTTAAACCTTGCTACAACACTTATAGGCAGTGTACCTAATCGTAAAGTAGTGTAGTTTTTAGTAAGTCCGGTTCGTTCCACAGGGAAATCTTTAAACAAAGCTCAACGCTATATTAGTTTACTTTTATAAAAATACAAACATATATATAAGTAATATTATTATTATAAATGGGGGTTTTTACCGTTTAATGACCGGTTTGTCGATTTTAAGACTTTAGTCGCAGTTAAAACCTAATGTAAAATATAAAATAAATACAAGACTTAAATTAAAGTGTAAAGTAAATAACGATAATGAAATTGCGAATAATAAAAGTGCGATAAAATAAACTTGCGATAATTAAAGAGTACGATAATTAAAAGTGCAATTAAATAAAATAACAATAAAAATGCGATAATTAGAAGTGCAATTAAATATAAAATAAAGGAAATTAAATATGAAATAAAAGAATTATGCTTATTTAAACTTCCGTAATCATGATGTTTGACGTGTTGATTTTAGTTTTATGCCCATGGGTTAATTGTCCTTTGTCCTGGATTATTTAATATGTCCGTCTGGTTTTTGTCCATAACAGTCCATCAGTCATAAATATAAAGTGCGAGTGTCCTCGTCAAATTATCCTTATACCCGAAGTTAAATATTCCAACTAATTGGGGATTCGAATTGTAACAAGGTTTTAATACTTTGTTTAATGAATACACCAGGTTATCGACTGCATGTAAACCAAGGTTTTACTACTTTGTTAACAATTACACCAATTACCCTTGAATGTAATTTCACCCCTGTTTTAATTATTCTAGTGGCTATTAATCCATTCCCGTGTCCGGTTAAATGAACGATTATTCGTACATATAAATACCCCGCCCATCGTGTCCGATCGAGTGTATATGGTAATTTATAGGGACGCCCAATTGTAAATCTTTATATTAACATTAACAAACTATCATTTAGTTAAACAAATATAAAGCCCATTAATAGCCCATAGTCTAATTTCCACAAGTGTCGTTCTTTTGTCCAAACCCCAATTATGGTACAAAGCCCAATTACCCAATTTTAGTAATTAGCCCAACATCATGATTACTTCGTTTTAAATAAGCATAATAATAACTTAGCTACGAGACATTAATGTAAAAAGGTTGAACATAACTTACAATGATTAAAAATAGCGTAGCGTTACACGGACAGAATTTCGACTTACACCCTTACAACAATCGCTAACATACCCTTATTATTAGAATTAAAATTAAAATTAAAATTAAAATTAAAATATAAATTATATATATATATTTTACGTATATAGATAGAGAGATGGATGGATATATTGTAAATTTTGCGATCAGAATTCGTTTGCTTTTATAGGGATTTTTGACTTTTGGGGCTCCGCGACTCGCGGTGAAATCCTCTTCAAACTCCGCGAGTCGCGGAGAATGAATTTACAGCTCACACCCTTGGAGTCTTTCTCTGCCGACGGTTTTTAATATATATATAATATATATATAATTAATATAATTAATTATATATTATATTATATTTATATACATAGTTAACTTGTAATTTTTAGTCCGTTGCGTTGAGCGTTAAGAGTTGACTCTGGTCCCGGTTCCGGATTTTCGAACGTCCTTGCGTACAATTTTATATTTTGTACTTTGTGTTTTGAATCTTGTACTCTTGTGATTTCGAGACGTTTCTTATCAATAATTGGAACCGCTTTGATTGTCTTTTGTTCTTTTGAGCTTTTTGGTCGTTTGCGTCTTCAATTCGTCAAATCTGTCTTTTGTCTTCACCTTTTATTATTTAAACGAATATCACTTGTAAATAGAACAATTGCAACTAAAAGCTTGTCTTTCTTGAGGAATAATGCTATGAAATATATGTTCGTTTTTAGCATTATCAAATATTCCCACACTTGAGCGTTGCTTGTCCTCAAGCAATATCGTCTTGAAATACTAGAATCACTACTTTATTTTTCACACTTTGTACATCAGTGATTTCTATACGGCGGTATAAACAATGGTAGTAAGGATATGGTTTACAGTCCCACATGACTATAAAAATTTAGATCCATTAAGGAAATTGGATCTTTATGAAAACATTTGATCTTTTGAAATCTAGTTTTTACCCTAGATAAGTTTTTCGGAATAACCCTTTACCGGTGTTTGCAAAATATTTTTGTGGGTTTGGTGGGTTTCAGATTTGAAAATTTTAGCTCAAAAACTTATGGTTTTGTGTCACCCACTTGCTAACCTTGTATTTGGAAAGCAACACGTCCAGTTTACTTGTCCCGTATATTACCTTTCGGTAAACTACCGTCCGGTTGTAAAGGAAAGCGTTGAACAAGCAACTGTTAAGGCAATGTCCCCTGACATGCTTTTAATTATGGTCTATAACGTGTCGGACGCAATTACTATCCTTTGTAGGAGCAATAGTAAAGCTCACCCTTATAATTTTTCGGTCTGGCACAAGGTACTGTCTTTGACCATGCTATGCAACCACCGTTCTTACGGTTGACACCCGATTTAGTTCAGGTGACCTAATGAATTCCAGGTGAATTCCTAGGATTTTACGTTCAATGGTAATGAACGCATTGAAAATAGGGTTTTCAGAAAACAAATCGGTTTGTAATTTTGATCAAAATATTTTCTCGTTCAAGCTCGAGTTTAGATATCATTGAATCCCATGAGTTTGAATTCTCAATCTTTAAGGTCAATCTCTAGGATTGAGTAATATCAGTCTTAAAAGCTGATTTTTAATCTTTAAAAGGAGATTATCCTTTCTGGGGATCTGATTCATTAGTCTTGTCCAGCTAATTTGCATGGTGCCCCCCCCATTGTACGAGATAAATCCTTCTCATGGTTAGGATAAATCTGACCACTTGGCGACCCTGTTTAATGCTGAGGTCCGTGGATTTCCTGCTGATTTTAGTGATGACTTTTCTAGATTTTTCGTCAACCTACAGCTGGTCTGGACGACAACTTCATGACCTAAATCAAGAAGCTCGTTTCTTTTTCGGAAGACTTTACTTCCTTTTAATGATGGAATTGATTCATCGTGTAGATCCATCTCTTCTTTTCTTTTATCGGGTAAAACAGTTTAGTTTAGTCCAAAGCAAAAGTATTTTCAGTTATTTGTTACAGAAATATGTGACATATGTTTAAGATAACTTGGTAAATTTTCCCACACTTGGCTTTTATTTTCCTTTTTATCGTCCTCTATTCCATTTTAAATGAATTTTAACATTTTGGTTTGTTTCTCAATTTATGTCCTTTCCGAGGTAACAATAATTTCGGTGTTAAAACCTAGTTTTATCGTTCATAAATATATATAAACATGAATTTGAGTTCATTTAATTGAAATTTTTTTTTTTTTTTTTTTTTAAATTTTTACTAGAATTGGGTAGTTAGTATATAAGACTAGGGCTGTTCTTTTTTATCAGAGAGCACTAGATTCTAATACAACTACTGCTTTACTAGTATTTTTAATGGTAACCAAGTGTTTAAGATAAAAATTTTAAAATCCGAAAGAATTTAACCCCTTCCCACACTTAAGATCTTGCAATGCCCTCATTTGCAAGAAATCAGTAACAATTTAAATTATTGAGGGTGATTTGTGTGAAAATGATTAAATTTTTACCAAAGTTTCCAAATATATTGGCGTTTGTTTGCGGAATGATAAATGGTGCACATCATTTGTTCATTCCGTCTTGTTGTTATTTCACATATATTTTGCATCTTGTCGTCAAAATTAGTTGCTTTTGCTGAACTTAATGCCAGTCTTTGAAAATGCGTTGTTTTACCCTGTTGTGTACATAAGATAAACTGCAAACATATATACATATTTTTGAAGTTTGGTATATTACCCCACATTCAAAAATTATTAAAATCTAAGAATAAAAGTTAGACAATTATAAAAATGATTACAATATTAACAAAAGTATTAAACGTATCAATAATTACAAATTACAAAATAAAAAAAAAATAATAAGTAAACTAAGGATGATATTGGTACCAATAGGGGTTCCAGGCATAACCATAGGTGCTATAGAATGCTTCGGCAGGGTCATACGTAGGATATGGTGGCTGCATCTCTATAGACCAAGGAGGGAAGATGGGTTTCGGTGTAGGAATATAGTTTCTACCTATATGTTGGCAATGAGCTATGATTTGGTTCTGATGAACTTGCCAATCTTCAAATGCTCTCTGTCTAGCATTTTCGTATTCCTGAGAAGCTATAAACCTATGCATTTCTTGCATCTCATTCCCCCCCTCCTACATTACCTTGCTGCTGGTTTCTCTCCACCTGTGGATGTCTACCATGGTATCGTACTGCAGCGTTATTTCGCCTCTTCAAAACTTTCGCACAATGGTATACATTTAAACCTATAGTATCGCGGGGTTCCGGCTCTTCTAGTAATAATCCCCCCCGACTTATATCCACACCGAGATATTCACCAATCAAAGTAATAAAAATACCACCTCCTATTATGCTATGTGGTCGCATCCCCCTAACCATAGCTGATAAATAATAACCCACACAATATGGTATACTTACAGCGCTTTGTGGGTCTCGAATACACATATGGTAAAACAAATCTTGTTCATTTACCTTTTCTTTGTTTTTACCCCTTTGTGTAATCGAATTAGCTAAAAACCTATGTATCACTCTTAATTCGGCTCTATCTATATCCAAATAAGAGTAATTTCCCCCTTTGAAACGGTGATGGCTTGTCATTTGACTCCACACACCGTGTGTATCAAAATTTTCATCTATCTTTCTACCGTTTAGTATCAATCCTCTACAATCTGCAGACGCTAACTCCTCAGGCGTATATATACGTAAAGCCTGAGCCATGTCCAGTAAAGACATGTGGCGCATCGAACCGCCTAACAAAAATCTAATAAAAGAACGATCGGTTAAACTAGCTACCCGATCATTCAACTCTATACTACATAACAATTCTTCACACCATACTTTATATACAGGTCTACGTATGGTGAATAAATGTACCCAGTCATTAAAAGAAGAATTACCATACCTCTGTACAAGTAATTCCCTAATTGGCCCGGCCAATTCTACAGCTTCTAAGGGTCCCCATTCTATGACCCTTGGTACCTCAACAACCTTAGAATGAAGAGTATGCAAACCCCTTTGATATTTTGGATAATCTATCCAAAGTCTGTCAAATCTCAGGTTCGGGTGCAACTCTTCCAAGTGCATATCGGAAAAGGTCATGACTGGATGAGGTACATCCTGCTTGTAGTAGTTATCCACCTCCTGTTGTTCCAAATTCTCAGCAGGAGCATTGCGGGCTTGGGATGAAGATTCACCCCTTTCATTCTGCAAAACACATCAAACACAATTTTTGCGCATCCAAATATGCATTAGTGTCAGCAAAATCATCAATCAAAATAATTACAATGACATTATCAATTTATATCAAACTTAAGCTCATTTTCACATTTTTATCAAATCTACACTTTTTCAAATAAGCATATACGAAAATGTTCGCCAAGTTCATAAGCATTCAACTCAAATAACATGTCAAAATAATCATTACTAGCAATTAAACAAGTCTCAAATGGCATTATCTTTCAAAAATCAAGTTCATGAATTTTAGACTTGAAAAAGTCCACTTTAATTCTCAAAATCATGTTTAGGCTCAAAGTTTGGATCATTTAACTACCTAGATATGTTACACTACTCAATTTAGCAACAATTCATGACAAAAATCGGCCATAACCTGTTTATATCAAAAAGCCCCAAATTTGCTCAAGAACACAAACCCTAGATTATTCAAAATTTGAAGTTTAAGGCTTCTAATCATGTTAAACAGCATCAATCTAGGTTATACAAGCATAATACATAAACAATTTAAGTCTAATTACACTAAAAAGCATCAAAATCAAATTGGGGAAAAATTTGCTCAAGAACATCAAATTTCGAATTAAATGGTGTTTAGGTGTAGAAATTTACCGTTTTCCTTGAGTAATTCTTAGATAGCATCCTTCTCAACATGATTTTAGCAAAAAATTTGGTGATTAACGGTTAAAAATTGGGATTTTGGGGGTGTTTTTGGGTGGTTTTTCGGAGTGTTTTTCGCTGTTATTTTTGAGTTGGGGGTTGGACTGATCAGTTCTTGCGGGTATATTTTTTTTCTGTAATTGGTCCTCCCGCGAGTCGCGGCGAAATACACTTCAAACTCCGCGACTCGCGGAGTTTGTTTTTTTTTTTTTTTTTTTTATAATCATTAACTTTTGAAAACAATTAAGAAATTAATTTTAAAATTTTGTTTCCCTTATTATTTAGGACGAGGTCGTTTCGGATCGATGTCCTAGTCCGTCCTTCGACAAAATTTTAAAATTTGTCTTTTTGTAGCGATTGTTTTAAAAGCTAAGATTTTTGGGTTTTTTTTTTTTTTTCAATATTTTTGGCATACTTTAATTCAATAAGATTAAAAATAATGATATTAAAAGTTCTCGTCCCTCCCTCGGGTAAAGCAATTTCGGTTCAAAGACCTAGTCTTCAACTTACGACGAATTTTAAAAATCATATTCTTAACTTAATGAGATAAAGTAAATTTTTGTTTTTAAATTCACACAACTTAAATATAAAATTCAAAATTTATATTAAAAATTCACACCAAACTTAAAATTTGAAATGCATAAAATTAAAAATTTATATTTTTAAAAATTCACACCAAACTTAATTTAAAAATTCATAAATTCATATCAAACTTATATTAATTTTTCAAATATTTACAATTTTAAATATATTGTTTTTATAAAGTTTACAATATTAATTTAAGATTTAAATATTAATTTTTAAAAACATGGTAAAAATAAAATTAAAAATCTTTTTGGCTTTTTATCCCACTTTAATCAATCAAATATTATCAAAAATATGCGCCCCTCTTTTCGGTAAAGTAATTTCGGTTTCAAGACCTAATTTAACTCATGACGAATTTTTGAAATATTTTGGGTTGATTGATTAAAGATATTTATACCTTAAGAATAAACGTTAAATTTTGCAGTGATGTAATAAATTTTTGAATGATATCAATAATTTCGGTCGCCAAACCTAATTTTATTCAATACCAATTTAATACTTTTTAGCGAACAAATTAGCGTTTATTATCAAAAGGTTAAAAATAAAAATAAAAATAAAAACTGTACAGACATACCTGTGAAATAGATTTCTTAGTTATATGATCTATCCCATTCATAAGATAGTCGGTTTAATTGGTTTTCCATGGCTACATAGGCGTAACCTCGAGCATTCAGTGTCTTTTCTTCTAAACATATGAACGGTCCGTCTCTGCATAAAGTAACAAATTCGGTATTTGAATAGGTTTGATTATTGGAACATTTACCTCCATGTGACCATTTTCCGCATTTGTGACATCTTTCTAGGTGTCGTGCTCTTCTTTTCGCTGCGGATTTCGATTTTCCTTTACCAAATTGTAACTTATTATCTTCGCATCTGGATTCTTTTCTAACTCCGTCCATTCTTTCTCTGATTACTGATACTATTTCACTCGGTAGTATGTCATTATTTCTTTTAGTGATCAAAGCATGTAGCATTAGACCATGGTTTAGTTCACAGGCAGTCTTCATTTCGTAAAAACCTAAAAAAAATAAAAATTCAGAATGGGGGGAGAAGACTAGTTCTTTAGGGTCTGCTAGGGAAAGACCATTCGGGTTCCATTTTCGAGAATTACACGAAAACAGACAATCTAACTCTAACAGAAATACATATTATCCTTTAAAGACTTGATTCTCCCCACACTTAGTTAGCTGTGGTGTCGAAATTGTGATTAACTTCGTTGTCAACTTCCATCGGACCATGTATGTAGTGTTTAACTCTGTGACCATTAACTTTAAATTCAATCCCATTTGAATTTATTAATTCTATCGTTCCGTATGGGAAAACTCTTTTGACTATGAATGGTCCAGACCATCTTGATTTCAATTTTCCAGGAAATAGCTTGAATCGTGAATTGAAAAGAAGAACTCTGTCTCCTTCTTTAAATTCTTTTGAACTTCGGATTCTTTTATCATGCCATTTCTTCGTTCTTTCTTTATAGATTAACGAATTTTCGTATGCTTCATGTCTTAATTCTTCTAATTCATTTAGTTGACTTAATCGTAGACGTCCAGCTTCATGTAAATCAAGATTACATGTCTTCAAAGCCCAAAATGCTTTGTGTTCAATTTCTACTGGAAGATGACATGCTTTTCCATAAACAAGTCTAAAAGGTGTGGTTCCAATTGGAGTTTTGTAGGCTGTTCTAAAAGCCCAGAGTGCATCCTCCAATTTAATGGACCATTCCTTCGGATTTGATCCTACGGTTTTCTCTAGAATACGTTTTAAAGCTCGGTTGGTATTTTCAACTTGTCCACTTGTTTGTGGATGATATGCGGTGGAGATTTTATGAGTTACTCCATATCTTTTAAGAACTTTCTCAAGTTGATTATTACAGAAATGAGTACCCCGATCACTTATTAAAGCTTTCGGTGTTCCAAACCTTGCAAAAAGACGTTTTAAAAAGTTGACTACAACTCGTGCATCGTTAGTTGGGAGAGCTTGTGCTTCCGCCCATTTAGATACATAATCAATGGCTACGAGTATATATAGATTATTATTAGATTTTGGAAATGGACCCATAAAGTCAATACCCCAAATGTCAAATACTTCACATACTTGGATGACATTTTGTGGCATTTCATCACGTTGACTTATTTTTTCGGCCCTTTGACATGCATCACAGGATTTGCAAAGAAGGTGTGCGTCTTTGTAAATTGTAGGCCAATAGAATCCAGCTTCATAAACTTTTCTTGCTGTTAGTTGAGGCCCATAATGCCCTCCTGTTGGTCCTGTGTGACAATGGTTTAAAATTTTACTAGCTTCATCTCCAAATACACATCGACGTATTATTCCATCGGGACAACTTTTAAACAAATGTGGATCTTCCCAGAAATAGTGTTTTATATCACTGAAGAATTTCTTTCGTCTTTGGTACGATAATCCTTTTTCAAGGAATCCACAAACTAAGTAGTTTGCATAGTCTGCAAACCATGGGATTTCTTTATAATCTATCTTCAATAGATATTCATCAAGAAAGTTGTCTTGTATGGCTGATTCATTTAGAACTTCTAATTCGGGATTTTCAAGACGAGAAAGATGATCAGCGGCGAGATTTTCTGCTCCTCTTTTATCTCGGATTTCAATATTAAACTCTTGTAAGAGTAAGATCCAACGTATTAATCTTGGTTTAGCATCTTGTTTTGAAAATAGGTATCTAAGAGCAGAATGGTCGGTATAGACCACCGTTTTTGCTAGAACGAGATATGATCGAAATTTGTCAAAAGCAAAGACAATAGCAAGGAGTTCTTTTTCAGTAGTTGTATAGTTCGTTTGTGCTCCTTGTAATGTCTTACTAGCATAATATATAGGTTGAAATCGTTTTTCAATCCTTTGTCCTAAAACTGCTCCCATTGCAAAATCACTTGCATCGCACATTAGTTCAAATGGTAGATTCCAATTTGGTGTTATCATGATCGGTGCATTAGTGAGTTTCTCTTTAAGAATATTAAAAGATTTGATACACTCATCTGAAAAGATGAATGGTGCATCCTTTTCTAGGAGTTTATTCATAGGAGTGGCAATTTTAGAAAAATCTTTTATGAAACGTCGGTAAAAACCGGCATGCCCTAGAAAACTCCTAACTCCTCTAACATTGGTGGGATGTGGAAGTTTAGCAATTACATCTACTTTAGCTCTATCCACTTCAATTCCTTCTTTTGAAATTTTATGTCCAAGAACGATGCCTTCTTTAACCATGAAATGGCATTTCTCCCAATTAAGTACTAGATTTGATTTTTCGCATCTAATTAGCATTCGTTCCAGATTAACTAGACATGATTTAAATGTATCACCGAAGACTGAAAAGTCATCCATGAATACTTCCATGCATTCTTCTATCATGTCGTGAAAAATCGCCATCATACACCTTTGAAAGGTTGCAGGGGCGTTGCAAAGTCCAAATGGCATGCGTTTGTAAGCAAAAGTACCATAAGGGCACGTGAATGTGGTTTTCTCTTGATCTTCGGGTGCTATTGGAATTTGAAAATATCCGGAAAATCCATCTAGAAAACAATAGTAACTATTTCCGGCTAATCTTTCCAACATTTGATCTATGAAAGGTAAGGGAAAGTGATCTTTTCTGGTGGCGTCATTTAATTTTCTATAATCAATACATACACACCATCCTGTTACAGTCCTAGTAGGAATAAGCTCATTTTTCTCATTTGTAATGACAGTCATGCCACCCTTCTTAGGCACGCATTGAACTGGGCTTACCCATGGACTATCAGAGATTGGATAAATTAAACCTGCATCTAGCAGTTTAATAATCTCTTTCTTAACTACATCTTGCATATTAGGATTTAGTCTTCGTTGGCGTTGCACATACGTTTTATGACCTTCTTCCATAAGGATTTTATGTGTGCAATACGAAGGACTTATTCCTTTAATATCATGAATCTTCCATGCAATGGCTGGTTTATGAGCTTTCAACACAGAAATGAGTTGTGATTTCTCATTTTCAGTAAGAGAAGACGATATTATTACAGGTAATTCAGATTCACCATGTAAATAAGCGTATTCCAAATGGTTTGGAAGTGGCTTTAACTCTAATTTCGGAGGTTCTTCTATCGATGATTTATATCGATATCTGTCTTATTCTTTTAGCATTTGAATTTCTTCTGTTGTTGGTTCATATCCATTAGCTATAAGTGTAGCTAACATTTCAGCTTCATCAATTGGTTCATTACCTTCTCCTAAAGAACATTCTCCTGTTCCTTGAAATTCTGGAAATTCTTCTAATAATTCTGCATGTGCATCTATAGTTTGAATATAATAACATGTATCATCTGCAGATTGTGGTTGTTGCATTGCTCTATCAACTGAAAAGGTAACACTCTCATCCTCTATACTTAGGGTCAGTTTCTTACCGAACACGTCTATCATTGCTTTAGCCGTGTTTAAGAATGGTCTTCCTAATATGAGAGGAACTTGAGAATCTTCTTCCATGTCCAGAACAACAAAATCTACTGGAAATACTAAAGTACCAACTTTAACTAGCATGTTCTCCATTATCCCTCTAGGATATTTTATTGATCTATCGGCTAGTTGTATGCTTATTCTGGTTGGTTTCAATTCTCCAAGGTCTAGTTTAGCGTATAGTGAATACGGCATTAGATTTATACTAGCACCTAAGTCTGCCAATGCTTCTATTGAACTAAGACTACCCAGAAAACATGGAATTGTGAAACTTCCTGGATCAGATACTTTTTCTGGTATCTTATTCAACAGCACTGCTGAACAATTAGCATTCAAAGTAACAGCCGAGAGTTCTTCCATTTTCTTTCTATTTGAAATTAGATCTTTCAAGAATTTAGCATATCTAGGCATTCCTGAAATCACATCAATGAAAGGAAGATTTACATTTATCTGTTTAAACATATCCAAGAATTTGGATTGCTCGGCTTCAAGTTTCTCTTTCTTCATTTTACTCGGGTAAGGAAGTGGTGGTTGGTATGGTTTAACATAAGGTTTATCCTTAACTTTGTTATCTTCATTAACCTTCTCAACTACCGGTTCTTTTTCCTTATCTTGATCAGGTTGTGGTTCTTGTGGAGTAGGAATAGTTTCATCAGAAGTTACAGGTATTTCAGGTGGTTTAAGTGTTGTACCACTTCTTGTGGTAATGGCTTTAGCTGTTTCATTCCGGGGGTTAGCATTTGTATCACTAGGTAGACTTCCCGATTTTCTTTCACCTATTAACCTTGCTAGGTTACTCACTTCTTGTTCCAGATTTTGAATAGAAGCTTGTTGATTTCTAAATGCTTGAGCATTTTGTTCATTGGTTTGTTTCTGAGATGTGAAAAACTGTGTTTGAGTTTCAACTAGCTTCGTCATCATATCTTCTAAATTCGGCTTTTTATCATCGGTTTGTTGTGGTGGTTTGTTTTGAAAATTCGGTCTTTGCTGGTTGTAAGTATTATTGGATACTTGTTGATTGCTAGGACCTTGTTGGTTGTTGTATGGAATATTTCGGTTATAATTCTGGTTTTGATTGTAAATCGGTCTTGGCGGTTGATAATTATTCTGATAATTATTTCCAGGCCTTTGGTTTATGTATGAAATATTCTCTCTTTGTTCCATTGTTAATTCAATACTGAGACAATCTTTTGTCAAATGTGGTCCTCCACACTGCTCACAACTAATTCGTATTGAGTGAATATCCTTAGTCATCTTTTCCATTCGTCTCTCCACAGCATCTATCTTTGCGGAAATGGAATCTAAGTCATGGCTAGAATCGGCTCTAGCTGCTTTAGATGATCTAATGATATCTTTTTCTTGGTGCCACTCATGTGAGTGGGAAGCAGTATTATCAATAATTTTGTAAGCATCAGTTTCGGTTTTCTTCATAATAGAACCACCAGCTGCTATATCTATGTCTTTCCTTGTAGTGATGTCGCATCCTTGGTAGAATATTTGTACTATTTGACAGGTGTCTAAACCATGTTGCGGACATCCTCTTAATAACTTTCCATATCTTGTCCACGCCTCATATAGAGTTTCATTTGGTTTCTGTGTAAACGTAACAATTTCTGCTTGAAGTCTTACGGCTTTAGATGCAGGAAAGAATTGTTTAAGAAATTTGTCAACTAAAACGTCCCATGTATCAATCGCCCCTTCAGGTAACGATTCCAACCAATCTTTGGCTTCTCCCTTTAAAGTCCAGGGAAATAACATGAGATATATCTGTTCATCCTCTACTTCTCGGATTTTAAATAGTGTGCAGATCCTATTAAAGGTACGTAGATGTTCATTTGGATCTTCCTTCGGCGCACCACTAAATTGGCATTGATTAGTCACCATGTGTAGAATTTGTCCTTTGATTTCATAATCTGGCGCATTAATGTCTGGATGAGTAATTGCGTGACCTTGGCCAGTGCGTTTAGCTCTCATTCGGTCTTCCATACTTAAAGGTTCCAGATTCTCCATAATTGAATTTGTTGAATCGGTATCACTAGATGATTCTGATTTAATGGTTCGTTCCTCAACAATCTCTGTTTGAATGATTGGTGGTTCCGGAGGAAAGTTTAATGGTTCAGGATCTATGAACCGTTCCTGAATATTCTTCGGATTCTCAATTGTGAGGTTGGGTTCAAAAAATGGATTATCGGAAATTTGAACTGAAGTTCTTGGTCGACTGGATGACGATTCTAAAGAAAAATCAACGGCGGTTATATTTGCTAAATGTCTTGATCTAGTTACAGGTGGTGAACGTACAAAAGGTGGTGAACGTCTTGCTCGGTGCATTCACTGAATATCCTATTAGTTTTAAAAAGGAAAGAAAAATTATAATAAGTTATCCAACCAATAGACTTTTCTGATTTTGCCCACGTTTCGAATAGCCAAAAGATGCAGCAGAGGGGCAGGATTCGTTTGGTCTCAATATAATTGAGGACTGTTTGGCTCCAATAACCCGGTCCACGTACAAATCCAACTATTACTACGAACCAGAAAATTTTGATGTCTATTAATTTAACCACTTAAAATAAATTTTCGTAATTTTAAGAAATTTAGATAAGAAGTAGAATAAATTCTAAGTCCTAAAACTAGAATAGCGAGAAATAAGAAAGAAAAAGAGTTCGTCGCAAAAGGTCGAAAAAGAAAAAATGGTTGAAAAATAAAAGGTGACGGAAAAATAAAAGAAACTTATAAAAACTTAAAAATACTTGACTAACCTAACCTTATTACTACAACTAACTTAAAATTATAATCGCAAATTGATATTACTAATTGGAATGATAATTGATACATAGTAAAAGGTCTAAAAATATTAAAGCTTACAGGAAAAACTAAATCCCAAATGGAAATAACTTAAAAAGAAACTAAAACTTAAAAAGGCGTCGCAAAATTCTAAAGCACCTAAATCTTAGTCTAAAGAAAAAGCACTTAAGGAATTCTACGGCAAAGCCTAAAAATCTAGGAGTAAAAATGACTATAGCAAAAACTAAGTTTAAAATTAAATATGAGCTAAAAATACAAAAGTTACGCTAAAACGATTAAAAAGGGACAAAATATAAAAATATATAAAAAGTTGTAAAAATTACAATTTTTATAAAAATATTATTTTTTTTTTATAAAACTACTAATTTTACAATTTAATAAAACTAATTTAAACAAAATAAAACAAATTAAATAAAAAGAAATTTTAAAATAAAACTTAATTATAATAATAATACATAATTAGGGTTTATATTAATAATAATTAATAATAATCCGTAATAAATGCTGAATTAGGGCTTCTGTCGGCGTGTCAGAAAGTCTCCGCGAGTCGCGGTAATTAATGAAGAAAACCTCGCGAGTCGCGGGGTCCAGAAATTCAATTCTGGCACAGTTTGAATCGACGCGTTTTTTTTCTTTATTTATTTTTTTTTATTTTCTGTTTTCTGTTTTTTTTTTCTGTTTATAAAAAAAATATGTGTATAAATAAAACTTATATTTAAAACTTAAATAAAAATAGAATCACTTTATAGTTTTATAAATAAAAATCTTAAAACTAGATTTATATATATTTTTTTATGTTTTTAAATAAAAACAAAATACTTAAATAAAACTTATGTTTTTATAAACTAAAAATAAAGAAACTTTATAAAACTTAAATATTTAATAAAATCTTAAAAATACTTATATTTTTGTTTTTCTTTTTATATTTTTGAATAATTAAAACGTATTTTTACAAAAGCGACTTTTAATAGAAGTAAACTAAATTTTTTTTTTTTATTAGCGTTGCGCTTCCGGCGTTTAGAAAGCTCCCCGGCAGCGGCGCCAAAAATACTTGGTGTTATGCGAGGTGTATACGAAATAGTTTATATTATACTAGGAAAAACTATTAAATACGATACAATTTTACACAAGATATTTATTTATTTATAGAATGGATATACTTAAACCTTGCTACAACACTTATAGGCAGTGTACCTAATCGTAAAGTAGTGTAGTTTTTAGTAAGTCCGGTTCGTTCCACAGGGAAATCTTTAAACAAAGCTCAACGCTATATTAGTTTACTTTTATAAAAATACAAACATATATATAAGTAATATTATTATTATAAATGGGGGTTTTTACCGTTTAATGACCGGTTTGTCGATTTTAAGACTTTAGTCGCAGTTAAAACCTAATGTAAAATATAAAATAAATACAAGACTTAAATTAAAGTGTAAAGTAAATAACGATAATGAAATTGCGAATAATAAAAGTGCGATAAAATAAACTTGCGATAATTAAAGAGTACGATAATTAAAAGTGCAATTAAATAAAATAACAATAAAAATGCGATAATTAGAAGTGCAATTAAATATAAAATAAAGGAAATTAAATATGAAATAAAAGAATTATGCTTATTTAAACTTCCGTAATCATGATGTTTGACGTGTTGATTTTAGTTTTATGCCCATGGGTTAATTGTCCTTTGTCCTGGATTATTTAATATGTCCGTCTGGTTTTTGTCCATAACAGTCCATCAGTCATAAATATAAAGTGCGAGTGTCCTCGTCAAATTATCCTTATACCCGAAGTTAAATATTCCAACTAATTGGGGATTCGAATTGTAACAAGGTTTTAATACTTTGTTTAATGAATACACCAGGTTATCGACTGCGTGTAAACCAAGGTTTTACTACTTTGTTAACAATTACACCAATTACCCTTGAATGTAATTTCACCCCTGTTTTAATTATTCTAGTGGCTATTAATCCATTCCCGTGTCCGGTTAAATGAACGATTATTCGTACATATAAATACCCCGCCCATCGTGTCCGATCGAGTGTATATGGTAATTTATAGGGACGCCCAATTGTAAATCTTAATATTAACATTAACAAACTATCATTTAGTTAAACAAATATAAATCCCATTAATAGCCCATAGTCTAATTTCCACAAGTGTCGTTCTTTTGTCCAAACCCCAATTATGGTACAAAGCCCAATTACCCAATTTTAGTAATTAGCCCAACATCATGATTACTTCGTTTTAAATAAGCATAATAATAACTTAGCTACGAGACATTAATGTAAAAAGGTTGAACATAACTTACAATGATTAAAAATAGCGTAGCGTTACACGGACAGAATTTCGACTTACACCCTTACAACAATCGCTAACATACCCTTATTATTAGAATTAAAATTAAAATTAAAATTAAAATATAAATTATATATATATATTTTACGTATATAGATAGAGAGATGGATGGATATATTGTAAATTTTGCGATCAGAATTCGTTTGCTTTTATAGGGATTTTTGACTTTTGGGGCTCCGCGACTCGCGGTGAAATCCTCTTCAAACTCCGCGAGTCGCGGAGAATGAATTTACAGCTCACACCCTTGGAGTCTTTCTCTGCCGACGGTTTTTAATATATATATAATATATATATAATTAATATAATTAATTATATATTATATTATATTTATATACATAGTTAACTTGTAATTTTTAGTCCGTTGCGTCGAGCGTTAAGAGTTGACTCTGGTCCCGGTTCCGGATTTTCGAACGTCCTTGCGTACAATTTTATATTTTGTACTTTGCGTTTTGAATCTTGTACTCTTGTGATTTCGAGACGTTTCTTATCAATAATTGGAACCTCTTTGATTGTCTTTTGTTCTTTTGAGCTTTTTGGTCGTTTGCGTCTTCAATTCGTCGAATCTGTCTTTTGTCTTCACCTTTTATTATTTAAACGAATATCACTTGTAAATAGAACAATTGCAACTAAAAGCTTGTCTTTCTTGAGGAATAATGCTATGAAATATATGTTCGTTTTTAGCATTATCAGAAGATTTGAGAGAAAAATGGAAAGTAGAAGAAGAAAAGGAAAATGAAAAAGAAAAAGATGGGTGGTGGGGTGACTAGTCAAAAGCTAGTCACCTCTTTAGCACTTTGGTGAAACTAGTCCCTCGAGTTCGGTTGCGGGTGCGTGAATTACCTAAACGAGATATTTTTAAAACGCGTATTAACGGGAGATGTTATAAACATATAACGGGATTTAAATAGTTAAACGGAAAAGTAAACGGAAAGAGGCGGGATGTTACACGGACCATAAATACTACGAATGATTTTAACCCCGATTCGATTTCGGTTATGAACCTCCACCACCACTTCCCCAAAAGGGCAAGATTTTTACTTTTTAAACTCCTGATATTTAGCCCCGACGTTTTCAAAAGAATTAATGACATTTTCCCATTTAACCCAAGAAATTTTAGAGCCCAAATCCTACCCGCCCCAAAAGAAAGAACGACGTAACCTCTCAAAAAAATTTAACGAGCATTGCGGGACACGGAAGAGTGGAAAATAGTACAATGGGAGACTACTTAAAACCGAATTAATAAGGACAATTCTTCCCCGAAATGACATCGATCGCATTCTCCAACTCTCCAATTACTTGTCTTATTCATCCTCAAACCAATTGGTAAACCAAGATAAGTAAACGGGAACTTACCAACTTGGCAACCAATACGATTAGCCACATAGCTCACTTCATCAAAATCTACATCAATACCATAAAGACAACTTTTTTGGAAATTAAGTTTTAAACCCGATGCCAACTCAAAACATTTAAGAAGGTTTCGAATACTATAAGCATTTTATCTAGACCATTCACCAAGAAAAATAGTGTCACCGGCATATTGAAGATGTGATGTTATATCTTATTGATTGAAGATACTCATGGGTGGTTGTTCTAAAATTACAAACAATATATTCATGTTTGAATGTCTTAAAGACAGTCGTAATGTCGTTTTTAGATATTTAATTACATATTATTTTTACATTATTGTTACATTTAAATGAAATTTTTTGTTTTTTTTAGAACGACAACTCATACACTCAACAAATATTAATTTACTAATATGTTTACGATAGGGCTTGAACTTCAACCTTTTTAATTGAGAAGCTCTCGAATACCACTAGACTTTAACCTCTTATCTTTTTTTAAAAGCTAAGTGTGATTATTTTGAGCTTCTAATATATAATAAGTGTATCATTAATTGTGTCGTGTTTTAATTAAGTGTGTCTCATGTTTTAAAAGCTCAGATTTTGGCTGTTATACTCTTTTAAGGGGGCTCTCATCCAGTAAGATATCTTGGCATTCCTTTCGTTTCTTCTTGACTTATGTATCGCGATTGCAAGGTTTTGGTGGAAAGAGTTTGCTGGTAGAGTTCATTGATCACTTCGGTGTTGACGGGTATGCAAATCTATTGGTGCTAAGTTTTTATTCTTCCAGATGCTATTATTAAAGACATTGAAAAAATCCTCCGTGGTTTCCTTTGGTGTCAAGGCTACTTGAAAATGGCAAAGCCAAGGTTAAGTGGGACGATGTTTGTATTCTGAAATCTGAAGGTGGTTTGGGCATTAGAAGGCTTAAATATTGGAATATTGCTTTAATGGCGTCTCATATTTGGTATATTATTACCAACAAGCAATCTCTTTGGGTTCGTTGGATACACTCGTATCATTTGTTGGACAGACATTTTTGGGATGTTCCTTTGAGGTCAAATGCTAGTTGGAGTTGGAGGAATATCTTGAATGTCCGTCCAATGATCCACAGGTTTCTGTTTCACTCGATTGGTAATAGGTGTTCAAAATCGGCATGGTTTGATACGTGGTCGAATTTTGGCCCGGTTGCTGAAGTGGTGTCTAGAAGAGAATTACTGTCGTCGGGTTTTCCTATTAATGCTACTGTTGCAGATATTTCTCATATAGCTTCCTGGCCGAGTAGTTGGAATCATAAGTATCCTTCCTTGGTTACTCTTCCAATTCCTACTGTTCATAATAATATTGTTCACAATTGCTGGAAGCATATTGACGGTTCTCTTCATGATTTCTCAGTCAGTTTGGTTTGGGACTGCATTCGTCCTAGATCGAACAAAATATACCGGTTCTCTGTAGTATGGTTCTCCCAATGTATGAAAGGACCCGTTCATATACATTATAAACGATTCTCAATAGTTGATTACATCGCGAGGTATTTGACCTCCATATGATACATTTTATAAACATTGCATTCGTTTTTAAAAGACAAACTTTCTTTACATCGAAAATTTACAGTCATGCATACCATTTCATAATATTCAACTATAAATGACCTAGTCTGTCATTTACTTAATAATAATCTCTATTGAACTCAACGACGTGAATGCAACGTCTTTTGAAATATGCCATGAATGACTCCAAGTAATATCTTTAAAATGAGCAAATGCACAGTGAAAGATTTCTTTATCACCTGAGAATAAACATGCTTTAAAGTGTCAACCAAAAGGTTGGTGAGTTCATTAGTTTATCATAATCATTCATTTTCATCATTTTAATAGACCACAAGAATTTCGTTTCCAGTTCTCATAAATATACGTCCCATGCATAGAGACAAAAATCATTCATATGGTGAACACCTGGTAACCGACATTAACAAGATGCATATAAGAATATCTACTATCATTCCGAGAAATCCTTCGGACATGATAAAAACAAATTCGAAGTACTAAAGCATCCGGTACTTTGGATGGGGTTCGTTAGGCCCAATAGATCTATCTTTAGGATTCGCGTCAATTAGTAGATCGGTTTACTAATTCTTAGGTTACCAAGCAAAAGGGGCATATTCGGCTTCGATCATTCACCCATATAATGTAGTTTCAATTACTTGTGTCTATTTCGTAAAACATTTATAAAAATTGCGCATGTATTCTCAGCCCAAAAATATAAAGGGTAAAAAGGCAAATGAAACTCACCATACTGTATTTCGTAGTAAAAATACATATAACGTCATTGGACAAGTGCAAGGTTGGCCTCGGATTCACGAACCTAAATTAATTATGTATATATATGTGTTGGTCAATATTTGTCTAACAAATTAGGTCAAGTCATAGTGTACCACAATCCTAATGCTCGAGACTAATATGCAAAAGTCAACAAAAGTCAATTTGACTCAAAATGATTTCCAAAAATCTATACATGATTAATATATAGTTTAAATATCGTCGTTTTATATTTTTAAATATTTTTACAAGATTTATTAGAGTAAATAATATACTTCATTTATTAATAAATAAAATTTTATATTAAAATTTATATAATAAAATATACTTTTATATATATTAAGTAATAAAATTTATAGAGTTCATTTAATATCATAAAGATAATATGATAGGTATTATTAAAGTAATTTATTACACGTAGTAAAATATGTTTGTATCACATATTTATTTGATAAAATAATATCTATAATAATAGTAAGTAAAAGTTGTATTATTTTGTAATAATAATTATTATTATAAAAATATTAATATTTATAATTACTAAGATGACATTATGATAAAACGATAATTCTAATTATGATAACTTTAATATTTACGATACTTTTTAATATTATCTTTAAGAAAATAATTCTATTTAAAATGATAATAATAATGATATTTTATAATAGCAATGACATTTCTATTAAAATGATAATTTTTGTTAAAATGATAGTTTTAATACTAACGATACTTTTAATAATAATAGTAATGATAAAAATAATAAGAACGATAATTTTATCTAAATCAATATCTTATAATATTTTAATTTCATCATGATACTCTTACTCATTATTTTCTAATCGTTTCGTTTAATAGCTTTTAATCGTCTTTTATATCGTTTTCATAATAATGATAATAATAGTAATCAAAATAATTAGGTGTTACTAATATTAGTTTTAATTACAATAATACTAATAATGATAATTACTATGACCTTATTAACGATAATACTAATAATTATTTTAATGATAATATAATAATAATAATAACAATAACAATAACCATTTTTAAATAATGATATATATATATATATATATATATATATATATATATATATATATATATATATTAATAATGATAATAATAATAATAATAATAATAATAATAATAATAATAATAATAATAATAATTAGATAATAACAATAATAATACTAATTATAACTTTAACGATAATAACGATAGTAATAATAATAAAAATAACAATTTTAATGATAAATCCTTTTATTGATAAAGATAATAATAATAATAATAATAATAATAATAATAATAATAATAATAATAATAATAATAATAATAATAATAATAATAATAATAATAATAATAAGATAAAACTAGAATGACGATAATAACTACGATAATAATAATCATTTTTAAAAATAATACAAAAATTCGATTGACTATAACTTCAAATCCGTTCATCGAAACCATTCGATATCTAAATGAAAAGTTTTTAATTTTTCGCTAGCTTTCCAACGACATGCATATCTTATACCTTATATCAACCGCATACGTAACTAATTCAGGATTCAACATATCCTAACTAATAGCAATATCAAAAGTACAAGCATGCATAATCCTATATTCTTGAATACTAGTCAGGGATACACTATTAGTATGTAAAAATTAAATTATGAGTACTCACGTATCAATATTGAAATTCAATATTGCAGGAAAGGTACGTAGACGCAACGGAGATGATAAACACTAGATTGACCTCACGAGCATACCCATGAACCATACCCATCACCTCCATAGCTATAACCCATAATTACCTTAGCTCTATCCCGCTCATAAAACCCATTTTGAAATGACTCGCTCATGACCTCGTCGTAATATTTTATGTATAAAAATACTAATAACAATAATACTAATTCCTAATAATAATAATATGATGAATAATAATAATAATAATAATAATAATAATAATAATAATAATAATAATAATAATAATAATAATAATAATAATAATAATAATAATAATAATAATAATAATAAATAAATAAATAAATAAATATAATACAGAGTAAGATAGAGTGCAGAGAGATAGATGAAATGAATTCGAGCAGAACACGATCGAGCTTTATAGCCCAGTTCTAGAACCCACAGCTCCGCGAGTGCGGAGTTGTGTAGTGCTTTTGCTCCGCGAGTGCGGAGTCCCCAGATCCAGCTCACATTTGTTTAACCTCTTCCTGCCGACGGTTTTAAATAATAATAATATATATATATATATATATATATATATATATATATATATATATATATATATATATATATATATATATATATATATATATATATATATATAATATTTTTAATTTATATAATTAATTATATATTATATTATATTTATGTTCATGGTAAAAATATAATTTTTACTCAAATGACACGGACGTTGTCACTCGACTCATGTACCACTTTCGATTTTTCGAACGCACTTTCGTATGTTTAGAAAACTAGCTTTTTACGTTTTGTGACTCGTACCATTATCAAAATTTAGTTCTAGCCATTGATAAATTATTTTATGAAAAATGTAACTTATATAATTGAGTGTTGTGGTCATTTGCTTCTATAAATCAGTGGCTCGTTGTTTATAAAAATATATTATGTTAAATCAGGACGTTTTATGACTAAATTAAAATATATATATATTTTTATTTAGTGTTGTAAATTTGTACAAAATATATATATGTTTGAAATATTTATTTAATGTTATAGTATTTAGTCTTTCAAAATCAATTACATTTCAAAGTTCGTTTTAAATAATTTAACTCGTTTTAAATAATAGTAGTTATTTTATCAAATAATGTTTTTAATATGAAAACTAAATAGTCGATTTATCGAGGGACACGAGTTATTCAAAGTAAGTACACTTTTGAAATTTAAACGGAAATGATTACTAACTTTTGACTAACTTTCGTTAATGACACTTTTATAAATCACCTTTACCAAATATTCCGGATGCCGTTAAAAAGAAAAGGTTTCCTAAATCAAAGTGGACCTATCAATAGAGACGCGCAAATCCTATCACAATGAATCTTGATAATCCACCCATTTGATGTTATCTTAATATCTTGTCGATAGTTATATTAAACTTATATCGAAAAAATACGCTCATGTAAAGTATTATTCATTCCATACTTTATTATTGTTTCCAAGTCGTAAATAGATCTCATAACTTATATTCATATTAACTAAACCGTTAAATGTTTTATTAATATATCTCAATTTAATAATCACACGTATGTATATATATATATATATATATATATATATATATATATATATATATATATATATATATATATATATATATATATATATATATATTTATTTACACATAGTTGTTCGTGAATCGTCAAGAGCCTCCGAAGGGTAAATGAATATATGAATACAATTCAAAGTTTTTGAGATTTCAACATTACAGACTTTGCTTATCGTGTCGGAAACATATAAAGATCAAGTTTAAATTTATTCGGAAATTTCCGGGTTGTCACAATGTATTCTGAGACACGCGTTCCTTATGTGGTTATTAATGGGAGAAAGGCTTAAGACGCAAGATAGACTCAAAGCTTGGGAAGTTCCTAATGGGTCGATTTTATTTTGTCGTCTTTGTAAGTGCTGTGAAGATTCTCATTCCCATTTTTTTTGAATGCTCATTCTCGTCTAAAGTATGGGATAGAGCTAAGCAGCTGATTCGAATTCATGTGAATAGCAATCAGTGGTGTGTGATTTCAAGTATTTTAAGTCCTATTGCTATTCGTAATGTCTCCTTTGTTATTGTGGCAAAACTCGTGTTTGCAGCCTCGTTTTACTTCATATGGTAGGAAAGGAATAATAGGATTTTCAAAAGGGCTCATAGATCGAAAGTGAAACTCTTTGACGATATTTTCTCCATGGTTCGACTGAAGCTTTTATCCATCGGGTTTAAGAGCTCAAAAGGTGTGGAGACTATGAAGAATGATTGGTGCATGTAATTTCTTTGGTTTTTAACGGTCTGCGTGCCAATGTTTTTTCTTTTGGTTGTGGCTTTTGTCTGTAGCTGCTCGGCTTTCTTGTAGCTCCAGGGATTTTCTGTTTCAATTCTTTTATTATTTTTAATAATATTCATCGGGGTATACCCATTACCAAAAAAAAGTGTATCATTAAATCGCAATAAACATCATTTGATACGATTTTTGGTATGGTTAAATACTCTTGTTTGCGTTGCCTTTCGGAGTAATAAAACATTCTATTATCTATAGGATATGATCTTTTTGCAAACACTACATGTGTAACGTGCTACAACCAAATGAATAATACGGATTAATATATTAACTTCGTATAGAAACTAAGAAACGGACCACATGAATTGTCGTAATGATTACAATCCCAATAACTATCCGTACATTCGTTGCTACTTGCTTGTATAACTTTTTATACGTTACTCGAGTCGTTATGATTGTGATGTACGTAACGTACATTGTTTATTTACCCGTTTAAAAAATGAATTAATGTTGCGTTTTAATTTCCCCAAGGGTGTAATACGACGATGAACATGTAACCGTTGATCATAACGCTATGCAATAGTTGCATTGTTACGTCCATACATAGCACGGGTCATGTACATATTGATTTTAAAGACAACTAGACAAGTAACGTAAATAAGATTGATAAAATAAATTTACTAGTTGATTGATGGTAAAATATTAGAAATCATAAAGTTATATACTTACCCAAAATGAATGGTATGTGACGCAGTAGATAACAAATCTTTCAATAAAGGTATTACTTATTACAGGTAATTCTTACTATTTCATTTTTTATATGTACAAATTATTTGATTAATTTGCAAGTGGACGATACAAATAGACTCGTTTTGATGTAGAACACTATCACAATTTGTTCGTACTCGTAACACTAATAGATAGATGACAACATAACCCAGTAAAAAAAAAGAAAAAAAAGAAAGAAAAAAAAAAAAAAGACTACCGCCCTTAGACTATTTCTAACCCTGCCTGTGACATCACAGGCAAAAGTGCACTTTTTGACCCAAAAAGTGTACAGTGACTCTGACTGGACCATGTCAAATTTTGACCCCCAATAATCCAAAATGTCAAGTGTATGGTGTCAAATATTTGTAGGGTCCACTAATTTATTTATTTTATTCATTTTATTTATTTTGTTCATTTTATCATACTATTTTAAAACATAAAATTATTAAAACTAATTTACTTTATTCCAAAAAAAAAAGTACAACGTTTAAAAAAAACACACACCGAAATTAAAAAAAAAAACGAAAACTAATCTTCATTGGATTGTTCTTCGTCGGTGTCTAGATTTTGTGGTTTCGGTGGGTTGTCGAGCAAAGGCTTAAAATTATCAAGGTACATTCGCTTAAGCCTAGTGAGGAAGTCTCGTTGTTCCGGGTCGGTGATATCTTCGATTTTCACCGATAAAACACTTGCACCCGTTAAAGCGGTGCGGAGGAGCTCCTGTTGATTTAAAAGTTTAATACTTTTAGTTTGTGCCTTTTTATGCCTCGAAATTGCGTTCAAGGCATCCTCCGCTTTTGACAAACGAGACGAACGAGACGATTGACTAGAATCGGAGTCATGTGATTTTTTGGCCTTCTTTTTAGCCTTGTCACGTCCCATTGGCCTACGAACAAAATCATCATCAAAAAGATCGTTTTGAGACAACGAAGGTTCAAAACTCTCCTCATCCGCACTAAGATCAACTCGACCACCCGTGCCCGGAACATGCCACTTTGATTTATCTTTCAACACATACCAAACGGCTAGGTTGTTAAACTTTTTCCTTTTTGTATTTAACACGTAGATTTGGTGGGCTCGTGTCAACACATCGACATCATTTGATCCACTTTTCCAATCGCGTTCCACCTCGTTGAACGCCGCGGCAAACTCACTACAAGCCTTGTTGATGTTTCGCCATTTTGATGACAATTGGTCGTCACCTCGTACCCACCCATTGTTGTTGTTGTTGAACTTGTTGTGAATCGTACCCCACAAAGAACCATACTTTTGATTATTTCCCTTTCGATTATCCTCGGACGAATCAACCCAACACTGAGCTAACCACGCTTCTTCCTCAGGTGACCACACCGTGACCTTCTTGGTTGCCGGTGTGTAACGAACTTGATCCTCGCCTACAAATATAAACAAACAATTAACAAAATACAACAAATACATATACATATACTTGAAAAACAGAAAATAAAATATACATACAACAACAAAAAAAACCGAAAACAAACATAAAAAAAAAACAAAAAACAGTTAAAAAACGAAAAAAATAACATAAAAAAAAATTTGGGCCAAAAATAATACCTAATTAATAAATATATAAACATATACATATACTAACAAATACATATACAGATTTACATATTGTAATACAAATATGTAAATTCACATACAATTGCAAAAAAAAAAAAAAAAAAAAAAAACAGAAATATATAGCAGGAAGAAAAAAACAGTAAAAAAAAGGAAAAAAACAGAAAAAAAATACCGAAAAAATATAATTTGGAAAAAAATAATACCTAACTCGACGTTCTTTTTTTTGTGCTTTCGTTTGGCACGATCTTGTGTTTTCGGAACCGTTTCGGTAGGAGTTTTCGGCACTGTTTCTTGGTAAATCGGAGTCATCGGGGTTTGAAAGTTGCGAAATTGTTGGGCTTCTTCAATACGCCTTTGTTGTTCCAAAAATAATTGATGTTGTTGTTCGGGTGTCAATACTCGGAATTGTTTAACCATTCTATTGTTAACTTACTAGTGAAAGTTAACTTACTAGTGAAAGGACAAGTGGAACCACGGATTTGTTTAAACGAAACAATTGAATGATATGTTTTAGGTATTAAGCGAATGTAAATGCAAAATTCGTTTTGTTTATATTACGTTCACGCTAAGATACACAAAAAGCATTAGCCTTTGAATGAAAATGCAATTTCCAAAATGGACCTATTTTTCACTTGAAGCAACGTTTAAGCCCTTTGATCTGATGGTCGTCGACAGTGTTTTCCATAAAATTGTTTTGCCTGTACCGTCGTACTCATACACAAAAAACACACCGCCATAACTTTTATGAACAGCAGAAAACAATTTCGTCTTATACATCCTTTTGCTCTGGAGTTGTAAGATCCTGTTTTCATAGATGCTTTGGACGCCGTCCAAATTGGTGGGACGCCGTCCCGTTGTAAAGGGCTGGACGCCGTCCAGAAATCTGGACGTCGTCCAGATTAGCTGGCAGGCCAGCTGCCTTGTTTTTAGATATTTAAAGTGGGTATTTTGGTAATTTCACTTGGGGGCCGAATTTAAAGCCCTAGATCAGTTTTTGGAGCTTCATTTACTCCATTTATAACCACCAAACCTCATCCACTTCAATTCTAGAGAGAGAGTGTGATTCAAGTGTGAGAAAGCTCAAATAGAAGAGGAAGAAGCTTGTTTCGGGTTAGAGCTCGAGCATTAAAGTTGTTCATCTCCTCATTTGCTACGTTTTGATTGTGGTGGTAAGTCCTAAACTTGATTTCCTTAGTTTAATGTGTTTAAGGGTTAGGGTTTGGGTTAGTGATGAACATAAAACCCATTTGTTAATGATTTATGGGTTTTTGGGTAAGTTTGGGCCATGAGGGCTCAAGGATGACTAACCTAGGGTTTTGAAATGTTAAATGTGTTTGTGAGTCATAAATTAGTTAGTTAACCACTAGCACACCTAGATGTTATGTAAATGGGTGCTATTTGAGTATGTGGTTACCCGAATGGGTGCGGAAACCTCGAATGGGTAAAACGGGTCTTTGAGGACCTAAGTTGTCTTGTTAGTGTGAAAATGAGATAACATTGTGATTATATGTGTATTAAGACCATAAATGGTTAGGGTTAGGGTTTTTGGCGAAGTTGACCCAATATTAGGGTTAAGTGTGCAAATGGGTCGGATTTTCACCATGGGTCAAAATGACCTAAGGATGGTGAGTGAATTGGTTGACCAACTTGAATGAATGATTGATATATGTGCATAATGTAATAGGTACGATACCTTGAAGCCGCGAGCTTGGTTTATCGATTCACCAAAGGCATAAGGTGAGTGGAATAATTATGCGTGTCCGTATATAATGTATTTATTTGTGTTGTATGAATGTGGCATTGCCGCGTTGTTCAAGACACCACATTCTAAGTAACGAGTAGTATTGTCGCGGTGTTTAAGACACTACTCATTGGTTGATTGACATGTGGATGTCGCGGTGTTCAAGGCACCACATTGTCATGGGAGTGGATGCCGAGGTGTTCAAGGCACCACTCATTGTTTTGATTGACATGTGGATTCGTCGCGTTGTTCAAGACGCCACATTGTCATGGGGGTGAGTGAGTCGCGTTGTTCAAGACATCACCCGGGGGATTAGTGATTACGCGGTGTTTAAGTAACACTAATGGATGTTATGAACTCCGACGGTCTTTTAAGTACCGTTCCATTGTTCGATTGGTTAATCATGGTTGTACGAATTTTGTGCTAGCATATTTCATTATGAACTTTATGCTATTGGTATTGCTAGCTCATTGTGAATTGCGGTAATTGGTATATACATAATGTTTTTGCATGGTTGTAGAATTGCTAGCTCGTGTATGGTATTGTGTAAGTGATGCAAGTAAGTAGGTTATATATGTATATGTATAATTATTGCATTCACTAAGCGTTAGCTTACCCTCTCGTTGTTTACCTTTTTAGGCTCCGGCGTGGACAAAGGCAAAGGTATTCGGTTGGATTAGTGGTCTCCCGCTTGTATTGATAGGGGATGCTTTTGGGTGTTTAGCTTTTGAAGTTTGACCGAGATTGGGTAGTTTAACCCCAAACACCGTGCTCTAGGTGTCGTTTGGAACTTAAACTCTAATGGTCGAAACTTGTATTTTTGAACGAAACTCGTAAAATGGGCGATTGTGGGCCCGATGATGTAAAACTTGTTTTGATGTTGGAAATCTATTAGTTTTACTTATATTGATATGTTGTAAAAAGGTTTTCGTTTAAAAGTGTCGGGAAGCGGGATTTCCGCTCATGTGAGTTGGACCCGTGAGCAGAATCTGGCAGGCCATTTGGACGCCGTCCAGATCTGCTGGACGCCGTCCAAGTTTTCTTTGCTGGACGCCATCCAAATATTTGGACGCCGTCCAGATGTGCTGCATCAGATTTTTTTTTTTTTTTTTGTAGTGTGTTTTTGGTAAAGCGAAGTCGGGTTGTCACAAGTGGTATTAGAGCATGGTCTAAGGGATTTAGGCGACTTGAGATAGGTGCCTAGACTTAGACTTTAATGTGTATGTGTTTAAATGCGGGACTTGTAGGAGACGGGTCGGACCGGGCGTTGATTAGTGCTTAGGTTTATGTGAACTAACCTTGCGCTAATTGTTTTGTGTTGTGTTATCAATCATCAAACGAGATAGGCGTTATACTAGCAAGTTAATGCGATGTGCTCGCGTAACAATGATTAGCTACCATTGTTACGGGTTCAAATCATGTCAAACAAGCGATGTACGATGATTGTTGAGCAAGATGGGGTAGTGTGGTGTATATGTATATACATATGTGTTAAGTCCTTTTGTTTCGTTGTTTAATCTTTTCCGTTTTATAGAATGAAGATGAGAAATGGACACGACACCAATGACGGAAGTACGAGTGAGGACGTTGAGTTCACGGCCAAAGTTGAGGCCATCTTTAAACGTCAAAAGGCGGAGTTCCTCGAGGATGTTAAGAAAATGTTTCTTGATACGATTGACGAGCAACTAGTCAATGTAGTAAAGGAACAAGTTAAGGCCATTCTTCACGAAGATAATGTGGGAAGACGGGACTTTCTCTATAAGAACTTCAAGGATTCTCAACCTCCCACCTTTGAAGGTGAACGAGACCCTCTTAAGAGTGCCCGTTGGATCTCCGATATGGAGGGGGCTTTCCGTACTTGTGAATGTCCTCTCGATAAGAAGACAAGGTACGGGTGTAGTATGTTGAGGGGTGATGCTAAGTTGTGGTGGGACGCGAAAATCCAAGTTTATGGCGAAGAACAATGTATGGAGTGTAGTGACCCGAACTTTTCCATGTTTATATATATTAATTGAGATTGATATTTACATGATTAAATGTTTCCAACATGTTAAGCAATCAAATTTGTTAATACTTGATTAATTGAAATATGTTTCATATAGACAATTGACCACCCAAGTTGACCGGCGATTCACGAACGTTAAAACTTGTAAAAACGACATGACGATATATATATGGATATACATATGGTTAACATGAGATTATGATAAGTAAGTATCTCCATAAGTATATTAACAATGAGTTATATACATATAAACAAGACTACTAACTTAAGGATTTCGAAACGAGACATATATGTAACGATTATCGTTGTAACGACATTTAAATGTATATATATCATATTAAGATATATTAATATATCATAATATCATGATAATATAATAATTTAACATCTCATTAGATATAATAAACAATGGGTTAACAACATTAATTGAGATCGTTAACTTAAAGGTTTCAAAACAACACTTACATGTAACGACTAACGATGACTTAACGACTCAGTTAAAATGTATATACATGTAGTGTATTTAGATGTATTAAAATACTTTTGGAAGACTTCAAGACATATATCAAAACACTCATACTTAACGAAAATGGTTACAGTTATTTTCCCATTCTTTTCTTTCATCAAGAATTCTAGTCGTATTCTTACCCGTATTATACACAGCTTCAAAACGTACTTACTATGGGTATATACCAATAGGAACTAGCATGGGATTCCACTCTTGATTATGTCATGTATGATTAATCAATTTTAACTTCTACCATGAGCTAGTCAACTAACTAGAACTCCTTTTAACCCCACTCACCAATTACCACTCATCATTCACTCCATTTCACTTCCAATTCTCTTTCTAATTCTCTCTCAACACACACACACTATTATGAATGTATTTTTCCAGTAGTTAATCATCATCTTCATCAAAAATCACTTCAAGAATCAAGCTATAATCATCATAGGAAGAACACTTCAAGAACACTTCAAAAATCCCTTCAAGTTTACTAATTTACTTCCAAGCTTTCTAATCCATTCCAAGTAATCATCTAAGATCAAGAAACCTTTGTTATATACAGTAGGTTATCTTTCTTATTCAAGGTAATATTCATATTCAAACTTTGATTCAATTTCTATAACTATAAACTATCTTAATTCGAGTAAAAATCTTACTTGAACTTGTTTTTGTGTCATGATCCTTCAAGAACTTTCAAGCCATCCAAGATCCTTTGAAGCTAGATCATTTCTTGTCACTTCCAGTAGGTTTACCTACTAAACTTGAGGTAGTAATGATGTTCATAACATCATTCGATTCATATATATAAAACTATCTTATTCGAAGGTTTAAACTCGTAATCACTAGAACATAGTTTAGTTAATTCTAAACTTGTTCGCAAACAAAAGTTAATCCTTCTAAATTGACTTTTAAAATTAACTAAACACATGTTATATATCTATATGATATGCTAACTTAATGATTTAAAACCTGGAAACACGAAAAACACCGTAAAACCAGATTTACGCCGTCGTAGTAACACCGCGGGCTGTTTTGGGTTAGTTAATTAAAAACTATGATAAACTTTGATTTAAAAGTTGTTATTCTGAGAAAATGATTTTTATTATGAACATGAAACTATATCCAAAAATTATGGTTAAACTCAAAGTGGAAGTATGTTTTCTAAAATGGTCATCTAGACGTCGTTCTTTCGACTGAAATGACTACCTTTACAAAAACGACTTGTAACTTATTTTTCCGACTATAAACCTATACTTTTTCTATTTAGATTCATAAAATAGAGTTCAATATGAAACCATAGCAATTTGATTCACTCAAAACGGATTTAAAATGAAGAAGTTATGGGTAAAACAAGATTGGATAATTTTTCTCATTTTAGCTACGTAAAAATTGGTAACAAATCTATTCCAACCATAACTTAATCAACTTGTATTGTATATTATGTAATCTTGAGATACCATAGACACGTATACAATGTTTCAACCTATCATGTCGACACATCTATATATATTTCGGAACAACCATAGACACTCTATATGTGAATGTTGGAGTTAGCTATACAGGGTTGAGGTTGATTCCAAAATATATATAGTTTGAGTTGTGATCAATACTGAGATACGTATACACTGGGTCGTGGATTGATTCAAGATAATATTTATCGATTTATTTCTGTACATCTAACTGTGGACAACTAGTTGTAGGTTACTAACGAGGACAGCTGACTTAATAAACTTAAAACATCAAAATATATTAAAAGTGTTGTAAATATATTTTGAACATACTTTAATATATATGTATATATTGTTATAGGTTCGTGAATCAACAGTGGCCAAGTCTTACTTCTCGACGAAGTAAAAATCTGTGAAAGTGAGTTATAGTCCCACTTTTAAAATCTAATATTTTGGGATGAGAATACATGCAGGTTTTATAAATGATTTACAAAATAGACACAAGTACGTGAAACTACATTCTATGGTTGAATTATCGAAATCGAATATGCCCCTTTTTATTAAGTCTGGTAATCTAAGAATTAGGGAACAGACACCCTAATTGACGCGAATCCTAAAGATAGATCTATTGGGCCTAACAAGCCCCATCCAAAGTACCGGATGCTTTAGTACTTCGAAATTTATATCATATCCGAAGGGTGTCCCGGAATGATGGGGATATTCTTATATATGCATCTTGTTAATGTCGGTTACCAGGTGTTCACCATATGAATGATTTTTATCTCTATGTATGGGATGTGTATTGAAATATGAAATCTTGTGGTCTATTGTTACGATTTGATATATATAGCTTAAACCTATAACTCACCAACATTTTTGTTGACGTTTAAAGCATGTTTATTCTCAGGTGAATATTAAGAGCTTCCGCTGTTGCATACTAAAATAAGGACAAGATTTGGAGTCCATGTTTGTATGATATTGTGTAAAAACTGCATTCAAGAAACTGACTTCGATGTAACATATTTGTATTGTAAACCATTATGTAATGGTCGTGTGTAAACAGGATATTTTAGATTATCATTATTTGATAATCTACGTAAAGCTTTTTAAACCTTTATTTATGAAATAAAGGTTATGGTTTGTTTTAAAAATGAATGCAGTCTTTGAAAAATGTCTCATATAGAGGTCAAAACCTCGCAACGAAATCAATTAATATGGAACGTTTTTAATCAATAAGAACGGGACATTTCAGTTGGTATCAGAGCGTTGGTCTTAGAGAACCAGAATTTTGCATTAGTGTGTCTTATCGAGTTTGTTAGGATGCATTAGTGAGTCTGGACTTCGACCGTGTTTACTTGAAAAATGATTGCTTAACAAATTTTGTTGGAAACTATATATTTTTAACATGTGAATATTATGTGATATATTAATCTCTTAACGCGTTTGATATTATGTGATAGATGTCTACCTCTAGAACAAGTCCCATTGACTCACCTAATAATAATGAAGAGTTAAATGTAAATTGGAATGATTCGTGGACTGATTCACAAGTTCCCGAAAAGGAACCGGAAGAAGAGTCGGAACCGGAAGAAGAATCGGAACCGGAAGAAGAATCGGAACCGGATGAAGAAATAGAACCGGTGGGGGAAATAATAAAACGGTTAAGTAAAAGAAAATTCTCAACCAACCAACCAAGGTTAATTATGGTCAATAGTGTTTCCGCCAAGGAAGCAAAATATTGGGAGGATTACCAATTCTCCGATGAATCGGATTCCGACGAGAATTCCGATGATGTTATAGAAATTACCCCAACTGAATTTAAAAAGGCAAAAGAAAATAATAAGGGAAAGGGCATAAAAATAGAGAAATCTAATTCCAACCCCGATGAACTTTATATGTATCGTCAACCCCCGAAGTCCTTAAGTTGTAACAATGACCCGGGAACCTCTAAACCACCAGGTTTTTCTAAACCAATGTGGAAAACGACGGCTCGTATTAGGGGAACATCATATATCCCTAGAAACTTAGCAAAACGAACCAAAACCGAAGAAGAAGAAACAAGCGAGTCGGAATAAGATAGTTGTATTCGTGTGGTGTAATATATGTAATATAGTGTGCTTATGCTTTATGATATATGTAAAAATTGCTTGTATTAATAAGTATTTTTTTTTTATGAATCTAACTCTTGTCTATTTTACAGTATAAAAACACAAAATGGATAGACAACCCAATATTTTAAGAGACCTACCCGGAGACATGATTGATGAAATCTTGTCTAGAGTCGGTCAGAATTCTTCGGCACAACTATTTAAGGCGAGATCAGTTTGTAAGACATTCGAAGAACGTTCTAAGAATGCCTTGGTTTATAAAAGGCTTTCGTTCGAAAGATGGGGGATATCACATTGGGAAATCCATAAGTTACGATGTGTTTACTTTGACGCATATATTGCGGGGAACCCAAATGCTATTTTACGCAATGGGTTAAGAAATTATTTTGACTCAATATATCCGAATATTGGACTTCGTGATTTAGAAAAAGCGGCTAACATGCAACATAAAGAAGCATGTTATGCTTACGGATTAGTAATGTTCGCTTCTCACCAAAGTGAGAACAAGAACATCGGGCTACAACTATTAAACAAAACGTTCCCACAAGTGACGGAGTCGGTAATTGGGGTAAGAAATGAGGTTTTTAGATTGTTACGGGACTGTTGGACATTACGTAACCCACGTCCCTTCGACGACGTTACAACACGCTATCTTATCAACGGCCATAACGGTTATGTTCCACAAGACCAAGGATGGGAAGTAATCCTAGTAAAACCAGAATGCATGACTTGTTTCTGGACGTATGAATTACGTGTCTTTATTGCCTTTGCTGAACGACTTGTGTACTAGCTAGAATTATCTACACAACTATCTTGTATCAAAGTTATTGTGTGCTATATTTCATGCTTTATGTAAAATAAGCGGTATTGTAAGTTATAAAATATTGTATAAAAGTTTGAACGTGAAATATTATTATAATCAGTTTTTCATATAGAATTGTAGTAGTTGAATTGTATATTAGCTACTAAGTATGAACTTAACGGGTAGGTACTACCCGAATTTAAACTTATAAAACGCTAATATGAAGAAAAAGCTTTTATAAATGAGTTCATATTATGCTACGAAATACTATTAACTACTCTTAATATTCTGTATGATTAACTTGTTCCATTTAATAATTTTGAAGGAAATGGCACCGACTACTCGACACACCGTGAATATGAATGAAGAGGAATTCCGTACTTTTCTAGCTTCAAACATAGCTGCAGTACAGGCTGCGCTACATACCAACAATAACCTTGGATCTAGCAGTACAGGAAATCGTGTAGGATGCACCTATAAAGAATTCACTGCCTGCAAACCTTTGGAATTTGATGGAACCGAAGGACCGATCGGATTGAAACGGTGGACCGAAAAGGTCGAATCGGTGTTTGCCATAAGTAAGTGTACTGAAGAAGACAAAGTGAAGTACGCTACGCATACCTTCACAGGTTCTGCGTTAACATGGTGGAATACCTATCTAGAGCAAGTGGGACAAGACGATGCGTACGCACTACCGTGGTCAGCATTCAAGCACTTGATGAACGAGAAGTACCGTCCCAGAACCGAGGTCAATAAGCTCAAGACAGAACTTAGAGGGTTACGAACCCAAGGATTTGATATTACCACGTACGAAAGATGATTCACAGAATTGTGCCTATTGTGTCCGGGAGCATTCGAAGATGAGGAAGAGAAGATCGACGCGTTTGTGAAAGAATTACCGGAAAGAATCCAAGAAGATATAAGTTCACACGAGCCCGCCTCCATACAACAGGCATGTAGAATGGCTCACAAACTAGTGAACCAGATTGAAGAAAGAATTAAAGAACAGACTGCTGAAGAGGCCAATGTGAAGCAAGTCAAAAGAAAGTGGGAGGAAAACGGTGATAAGAATCACCAATACAACAACAACAACAACAATTACAACAATAATCGCAACAATTATCCCAACAATCGCAACATCAATCGCAACTACAACAAACGGCCCAACAACAATAACAACAACAACAACAACAACAACAACAACTACAACAATTATCCCAACAACAATAATAACCGCAACAACAACAACAACAATCAGAAGCAGCTATGCCAAAGGTGTGAAAAGTATCACTCGGGGTTCTGCACCAAATTTTGCAACAAGTGTAAAAGAAATGGTCATAGCGCGGCGAAGTGTGAGGTCTACGGACCAGGGGTTAACAGAACGAAAGGAACAAATGGTGTCGGAACGAGTATTGGCGGAGCAAGTAGTGTCGGAGCAAGTTATGCCAATGTAGTTTGTTATAAATGTGGAAAACCGGGCCACATTATTAGAAATTGCCCGAACCAGGAGAACACGAATGGACAAGGCCGCGGAAGAGTTTTCAATATTAATGCGGCAGAGGCACAGGAAGACCCGGAGCTTGTTACGGGTACGTTTCTTATTGACAATAAATCTGCTTACGTTTTATTTGATTCGGGTGCGGATAGAAGCTATATGAGTAGAGATTTTTATGCTAAATTAAGTTGTCCATTGACGCCTTTGGATAGTAAATCTTTACTCGAATTAGCAAATGGTAAATTAATTTCAGCAGATAATATATGTCGGAATCGAGAAATTAAACTGGTTAGCGAAACATTTAAGATTGACTTGATACCAGTAGAGTTAGGGAGTTTTGATGTGATAATCGGTATGGACTGGTTGAAAGAAGTGAAAGCAGAGATCGTTTGTTACAAAAATGCAATTCGCATTATACGAGAAAAAGGAAAACCCTTAATGGTGTACGGAGAAAAGGGCAACACGAAGCTACATCTTATTAGTAATTTGAAGGCACAAAAACTAATAAGAAAAGGTTGCTATGCTGTTCTAGCACACGTCGAGAAAGTACAAACTGAAGAAAAGAGCATCAATGATGTTCCCGTCGCAAAAGAATTTCCCGATGTATTTCCGAAAGAATTACCGGGATTACCCCCACATCGATCCGTTGAATTTCAAATAGATCTTGTACCACGAGCTGCACCAATAGCTCGTGCTCCTTACAGACTCGCACCCAGCGAGATGAAAGAACTGCAAAGCCAATTACAAGAACTTTTAGAGCATGGTTTCATTCGACCAAGCACATCACCGTGGGGAGCTCCTGTTTTGTTTGTCAAGAAGAAAGATGGTACATTCAGGTTGTGTATCGACTACCGAGAGTTGAACAAACTTACCATCAAGAACCGCTACCCACTACCGAGAATCGACGACTTATTTGATCAACTACAAGGCTCGTCTGTTTATTCAAAGATTGACTTACGTTCCGGGTATCATCAAATGCGGGTGAAAGAAGATGATATTCCAAAGACTGCTTTCAGAACACGTTACGGTCATTACGAGTTTATGGTCATGCCATTTGGTTTAACTAATGCACCAGCTGTGTTCATGGACCTTATGAACCGAGTGTGTGGACCATACCTTGACAAGTTTGTCATTGTTTTCATTGATGACATACTTATTTACTCAAAGAATGACCAAGAACACGGTGAACATTTGAGAAAGGTGTTAGAAGTATTGAGGAAGGAAGAATTGTACGCTAAATTTTCAAAGTGTGCATTTTGGTTGGAAGAAGTTCAATTCCTCGGTCACATAGTGAACAAAGAAGGTATTAAGGTGGATCCGGCAAAGATAGAAACTGTTGAAAAGTGGGAAACCCCGAAAACTCCGAAACACATACGCCAGTTTTTAGGACTAGCTGGTTACTACAGAAGGTTCATCCAAGACTTTTCCAGAATAGCAAAACCCTTGACTGCATTAACGCATAAAGGGAAGAAATTTGAATGGAAGGATGAACAAGAGAAAGCGTTTCAGTTATTGAAGAAAAAGCTAACTACGGCACCTATATTGTCATTGCCTGAAGGGAATGATGATTTTGTGATTTATTGTGACGCATCAAAGCAAGGTCTCGGTTGTGTATTAATGCAACAAACGAAGGTGATTGCTTATGCGTCTAGACAATTGAAGATTCACGAGCAAAATTATACGACGCATGATTTGAAATTAGGCGCGGTTGTTTTTGCATTAAAGACTTGGAGGCACTACTTATATGGGGTCAAAAGTATTATATATACCGACCACAAAAGTCTTCAACACATATTTAATCAGAAACAACTGAATATGAGGCAGCGTAGGTGGATTGAATTGTTGAATGATTACGACTTTGAGATTCGTTACCACCCGGGGAAGGCAAATGTGGTAGCCGATGCCTTGAGCAGGAAGGACAGAGAACCCATTCGAGTAAAATCTATGAATATAATGATTCATAATAACCTTACTACTCAAATAAAGGAGGCGCAACAAGGAGTTTTAAAAGAAGGAAATTTAAAGGATGAAATACCCAAAGGATCGGAGCAGCATCTTAATATTCGGGAAGACGGAACCCGGTATAGGGCTGAAAGGATTTGGGTACCAAAATTTGGAGATATGAGAGAAATGGTACTTAGAGAAGCTCATAAAACCAGATACTCAATACATCCTGGAACGGGGAAGATGTACAAGGATCTCAAGAAACATTTTTGGTGGCCGGGTATGAAAGCCGATGTTGCTAAATACGTAGGAGAATGTTTGACATGTTCTAAGGTCAAAGCTGAGCATCAGAAACCATCAGGTCTACTTCAACAACCCGAAATCCCAGAATGGAAATGGGAAAACATTACCATGGATTTCATCACTAAATTGCCAAGGACTGCAAGTGGTTTTGATACTATTTGGGTAATAGTTGATCGTCTCACCAAATCAGCACACTTCCTGCCAATAAGAGAAGATGACAAGATGGAGAAGTTAGCACGACTGTATTTGAAGGAAGTCGTCTCCAGATATGGAATACCAATCTCTATTATCTCTGATAGGGATGGCAAATTTATTTCAAGATTCTGGCAGACATTACAGCAAGCATTAGGAACTCGTCTAGACATGAGTACTGCCTATCATCCACAAACTGATGGGCAGAGCAAAAGGACGATACAAACGCTTGAAGACATGCTACGAGCATGTGTTATTGATTTCGGAAACAGTTGGGATCGACATCTACCGTTAGCAGAATTTTCCTACAACAACAGCTACCATTCAAGCATTGAGATGGTGCCGTTTGAAGCACTTTATGGTAGAAAGTGCAGGTCTCCGATTTGTTGGAGTGAAGTGGGGGATAGACAGATTACGAGTCCGGAGATTATACAAGAAACTACCGAGAAGATCATCCAAATTCAACAACGGTTGAAAACCGCCCAAAGTCGACAAAAGAGCTACGCTGACATTAAAAGAAAAGATATAGAATTTGAAATTGGAGAGATGGTCATGCTTAAAGTTGCACCTTGGAAAGGCGTTGTTCGATTTGGTAAACGAGGGAAATTAAATCCAAGGTATATTGGACCATTCAAGATTATTGATCGTGTCGGACCAGTAGCTTACCGACTTGAGTTACCTCAACAACTCGCGGCTGTACATAACACTTTCCACGTCTCGAATTTGAAGAAATGTTTTGCTAAAGAAGATCTCACTATTCCGTTAGACGAAATCCAAATCAACGAAAAACTCCAATTCATCGAAGAACCCGTCGAAATAATGGATCGTGAGGTTAAAAGACTTAAGCAAAACAAGATACCAATTGTTAAGGTTCGATGGAATGCTCGTAGAGGACCCGAGTTCACCTGGGAGCGTGAAGATCAGATGAAGAAGAAATACCCGCATCTATTTCCAGAAGATTCGTCAACACCTTCAACAGCTTAAAATTTCGGGACGAAATTTATTTAACGGGTAGGTACTGTAGTGACCCGAACTTTTCCATGTTTATATATATTAATTGAGATTGATATTTACATGATTAAATGTTTCCAACATGTTAAGCAATCAAACTTGTTAATACTTGATTAATTGAAATATGTTTCATATAGACAATTGACCACTCAAGTTGACCGGCGATTCACGAACGTTAAAACTTGTAAAAATGACATGACGATATATATATGGATATACATATGGTTAACATGAGATTATGATAAGTAAGTATCTCCATAAGTATATTAACAATGAGTTATATACATATAAACAAGACTACTAACTTAAGGATTTCGAAACGAGACATATATGTAACGATTATCGTTGTAACGACATTTAAATGTATATATATCATATTAAGATATATTAATATATCATAATATCATGATAATATAATAATTTAACATCTCATTAGATATAATAAACAATGGGTTAACAACATTAATTGAGATCGTTAACTTAAAGGTTTCAAAACAACACTTACATGTAACGACTAACGATGACTTAACGACTCAGTTAAAATGTATATACATGTAGTGTATTTAGATGTATTAAAATACTTTTGGAAGACTTCAAGACATATATCAAAACACTCATACTTAACGAAAATGGTTACAGTTATTTTCCCATTCTTTTCTTTCATCAAGAATTCTAGTCGTATTCTTACCCGTATTATACACAGCTTCAAAACGTACTTACTATGGGTATATACCAATAGGAACTAGCATGGGATTCCACTCTTGATTATGTCATGTATGACTAATCAATTTTAACTTCTACCATGAGCTAGTCAACTAACTAGAACTCCTTTTAACCCCACTCACCAATTACCACTCATCATTCACTCCATTTCACTTTCAATTCTCTTTCTAATTCTCTCTCAACACACACACACTATTATGAATGTATTTTTCTAGTAGTTAATCATCATCTTCATCAAAAATCACTTCAAGAATCAAGCTATAATCATCATAGGAAGAACACTTCAAGAACACTTCAAAAATCCCTTCAAGTTTACTAATTTACTTCCAAGCTTTCTAATCCATTCCAAGTAATCATCTAAGATCAAGAAACCTTTGTTATATACAGTAGGTTATCTTTCTTATTCAAGGTAATATTCATATTCAAACTTTGATTCAATTTCTATAACTATAAACTATCTTAATTCGAGTAAAAATCTTACTTGAACTTGTTTTTGTGTCATGATCCTACTTCAAGAACTTTCAAGCCATCCAAGATCCTTTGAAGCTAGATCATTTCTTGTCACTTCCAGTAGGTTTACCTACTAAACTTTAGGTAGTAATGATGTTCATAACATCATTCGATTCATATATATAAAACTATCTTATTCGAAGGTTTAAACTCGTAATCACTAGAACATAGTTTAGTTAATTCTAAACTTGTTCGCAAACAAAAGTTAATCCTTCTAACTTGACTTTTAAAATTAACTAAACACATGTTCTATATCTATATGATATGATAACTTAATGATTTAAAACCTGGAAACACGAAAAACACCGTAAAACCAGATTTACGCCGTCGTAGTAACACCGCGGGCTGTTTTGGGTTAGTTAATTAAAAACTATGATAAACTATGATTTAAAAGTTGTTATTCTGAGAAAATGATTTTTATTATGAACATGAAACTATATCCAAAAATTATGGTTAAACTCAAAGTGGAAGTATGTTTTCTAAAATGGTCATCTAGACGTCGTTTTTTCGACTGAAATGACTACCTTTACAAAAATGACTTGTAACTTATTTTTCTGACTATAAACCTATACTTTTTCTGTTTAGATTCATAAAATAGAGTTCAATATGAAACCATAGCAATTTGATTCACTCAAAACGGATTTAAAATGAAGAAGTTATGGGCAAAACAAGATTGGATAATTTTTCTCATTTTAGCTACGTGAAAATTGGTAACAAATCTATTCCAACCATAACTTAATCAACTTGTATTGTATATTATGTAATCTTGAGATACCATAGACACGTATACAATGTTTCGACCTATCATGTCGACACATCTATATATATTTCGGAACAACCATAGACACTCTATATGTGAATGTTGGAGTTAGCTATACAGGGTTGAGGTTGATTCCAAAATATATATAGTTTGAGTTGTGATCAATACTGAGATACGTATACACTGGGTTGTGGATTGATTCAAGATAATATTTATCGATTTATTTCTGTACATCTAACTGTGGACAACTAGTTGTAGGTTACTAACGAGGACAGCTGACTTAATAAACTTAAAACATCAAAATATATTAAAAGTGTTGTAAATATATTTTGAATATACTTTAATATATATGTATATATTGTTATAGGTTCGTGAATCAACAGTGGCCAAGTCTTACTTCTCGACGAAGTAAAAAATCTGTGAAAGTGAGTTATAGTCCCACTTTTAAAATCTAATATTTTGGGATGAGAATACATGCAGGTTTTATAAATGATTTACAAAATAGACACAAGTACGTGAAACTACATTCTATGGTTGAATTATCGAAATCGAATATGCCCCTTTTTATTAAGTCTGGTAATCTAAGAATTAGGGAACAGACACCCTAATTGACGCGAATCCTAAAGATAGATCTATTGGGCCTAACAAGCCCCATCCAAAGTACCGGATGCTTTAGTACTTCGAAATTTATATCATATCCGAAGGGTGTCCCGGAAAGATGGGGATATTCTTATATATGCATCTTGTTAATGTCGCTTACCAGGTGTTCACCATATGAATGATTTTTATCTCTATGTATGGGATGTGTATTGAAATATGAAATCTTGTGGTCTATTGTTACGACTTGATATATATAGGTTAAACCAATAACTCACCAACATTTTTGTTGACGTTTAAAGCATGTTTATTCTCAGGTGAATATTAAGAGCTTCCGCTGTTGCATACTAAAATAAGGACAAGATTTGGAGTCCATGTTTGTATGATATTGTGTAAAAACTGCATTCAAGAAACTGATTTCGATGTAACATATTTGTATTGTAAACCATTATGTAATGGTCGTGTGTAAACAGGATATTTTAGATTATCATTATTTGATAATCTACGTAAAGCTTTTTAAACCTTTATTTATGAAATAAAGGTTATGGTTTGTTTTAAAAATGAATGCAGTCTTTGAAAAACGTCTCATATAGAGGTCAAAACCTCGCAACGAAATCAATTAATATGGAACGTTTTTAATCAATAAGAACGGGACATTTCATGGAGTTCACATGGGATGAATTCAAGGTGGAGTTTTTCGATGAATACCGAACTTCGGCCGATCTTACTAGGCTTAAGGACGAGTTACGTTCCTTGAGGCAAGGGTCGATGAATTTGAACACTCTCAAATCCGTGTTTTTGTCCAAGACCCAATTTTGCCCGGAGTATGCCGAGAATGATAAAATGTTGAAAGAAGATTTCTATCGAATCTTGAATGATAGTTATCAAGAAAAGATTAGTGTAAACGTGGTGAAGAGCTTTGATGAGTTTTTTAATATGGCCAAAGGGTTTGAGGCGCTTGTGTTGAGAAAAAAGTGGCTTTATTTTTGGCAAGAGGAAGTTCGAAGCTACAAGTCATTCGAACAAGAAGAGTAAGGGTTCCGAAAGTGCTAATAGTGTGAAGAAGAGTGTTCCCAGAGAATTCCGTTATTCTTGTCACAATTGTGGACGAAAGGGTCATATGGCCCGTGATTGCACCAACCCATCTTCTACAACCAAAGTCACTTGTTATAATTGTGGTAAAGAAGGGCACAAGAGGCCGGAGTGTCCCGACTTGCGCAACGATAATGTTAAGAAGTTGGAGAAGGCAGCAGGTACGGCTAGGGGTCGCAATTACTTGATGACCAATGATGAGGCCAAACAATACAACGAAGTTGTCTCAGGTACTTTTATGGTTAACTCTAATCCGACAAGGATTCTATTTGATAGCAGTGCAAATTTGTTGTTTTTGTCTCCGAAATTTGTGCCTAGACTTAATAGACCGTTAGCTAAGTTAAGTCGTTCGGTAGAAGTCGAAATAGTGGACGGCAAGATGGTGCTAGTGGTTGATGTGTGTAAAAATTGTGATGTCGTCTTTGGTGCCGAAAACTTTAAGATAGATCTTATCCCGATGACTTTGGGTGATTTTGATATCGTTGTTGGTATGGATTGGCTCGATTATAATAGAGCCGATATTGCATGCCATGAAAAATTTATTCGTGTGAAGACCCCAAGTGGGAGAGAGTTAATTATTCACGGTGATAAGCGTAGAAGACTTGTGCCGATATGCACTTTTGCACGGGCACATCGTTTCCTTGTTAGTGGTGGCATGGCTTTTCTTGCCCATGTTGTTGATACTCGTGATGAGCCACCACCCATTCGTGAAATTCCAGTGGTTAATGAATTTGAAGACGTTTTTCCGAATGAGTCACCGGGTGTTCCGGTGAAAAGACAAGTTGAATTTCGCATTGAGTTGGTTCCGGGGGCTACCCCTATTGCTAAGACTCCTTATCGCTTAGTGCCGACTGAAAATGCAAGAGTTGTTAAATCAAACCCAAGAGTTTCTTGAGAAGGGTTTCATTCGACCGAGTGCTTCGCCATGGGGCGCTCCGGTTTTATTTGTGAAGAAGAAGGATGGTAGTATGCGGATGTGCATCGATTATCGGGAGTTGAATAAAGTGACGATCAAGAATCATTATCCATTGCCTCGGATTGACGATTTGTTTGACCAACTCCAAGGTGCAACGTATTTCTCTAAAATCGACCTACGGTCCGGCTATCACCAAATGCGGGTCCGTGAGGAAGATATCGAGAAAATGGCTTTTCGAACTCGTTATGGGCATTTTGAATTTGTGGTAATGCCTTTTGGTCTTACGAATGCACCGGCTGCATTCATAGATCTTATGAACCGAGTGTGCCAACCTATGTTGGACAAGTCGGTAATTGTGTTCATTGACGACATACTTGTCTATTCGAAGAGTATGAAGGAACATGAACATCATTTGCGGAGTGTGTTAAAAACATTGCGGAATGAGAAGTTGTATGCTAAATTCTCCAAATGTGAATTTTGGCTAAGGGAAGTTCAATTCCTTGGTCATATTGTGAACAAAGATGGTATTCAAGTAGATCCGGGGAAGATAGAGATGGTGAAGAGTTGGAGACAACCGACTATGCCTACGGAAATCCGAAGTTTTCTCGGATTGGCCGGTTATTATCGTCGGTTTATCCAAGACTTTTCTAAGATCGCTTCTTCGTTGACGAAATTGACGAGGAAGAACGCGAGGTTTATTTGGGAGAACGAGCAAGAAATTGCTTTTCAATTGTTAAAAGAAAAGTTGTGTCAAGATCCGGTGTTGGTGTTGCCGGAAGGTGCGGAAGACATGACGGTTTATTGTGATGCTTCGCTAAATGGGCTCGGGTGTGTTCTAATGCAAAGAGGTAAAGTCATCGCTTACGCCTCTCGACAATTAAAGGAACACGAGACGAGATATCCGACTCATGATCTTGAGTTGGCGGTGGTTGTGCATGCATTGAAGATTTGGCGCCATTACTTGTATGGTGTCAAGAGTACGATTTATTCGGATCATAAGAGCTTGAAACACCTCTTTAACCAAAGAGATTTGAATTATCGTCAACGTAGGTGGATGGATGTGGTAAAAGATTATGATTGTGAAATACTTTATCATCCGGGCAAGGCGAATGTGGTCGCGGATGCGTTAAGTCGAAAGAGTCATCACCCGGCGTTACGATTGGAATTTTTACGTATGATTATTACTAACAATTTTCTTGAAAAACTTGGTGTGATTCAAATAGAGGCTTACGTTCACAACAAGCATGCGGAATGAATAGTGGGGCAATCGGAGTTCATTACTATGGGCTCGCGTGGTTTGTTGTCTTTTTAAGGAAGAGTGTGGGTGCCTAAGATGGGGGATTATCGACGAGTGCTACTTGATGAAGCACATAAGTCAAAGTATTCCATTCATCCGGGCGCAACAAAAATGTATCTTGATTCAAGGAAGGAGTATTGGTGGTCGGGCATGAAACGTGATGTTGTTAAGTATGTTAAGAAATGCGTCACGTGTTTGCAAGTTAAAGCCGAACACCAAAAGCCGTATGGTAAGTTACAACCGTTAGAAATCCCGAAGTGGAAATGGGAGCACATTACCATGGATTTTATCACAAAGTTACCAAAGACTGCGAGAACCCAATTTGATTCAATTTGGGTGATAGTTGACCGATTGACAAAAAGTGCTTTGTTTCTTCCCATTCGGGAAGCGATATCGTCGGAGACCTTGGCTAAATTATTTATCAAGGAAGTAGTCGCTCGACATGGGGTTCCTATATCTATTATTTCGGATCGAGATACCCGTTTTACATCTTGGTTTTGGGAAAAGTTTCATGAAGATATGGGTACACAATTAAAATTGAGCACGGCGTACCATCCTCAAACGGACGGTCAAACCGAACGTACGAATCAAACTTTGGAGGATATGTTACGGGCGTGCATTATCGATTTTGGTGGTAGTTGGGATGAGCACTTGCCTTTGGTGGAATTCTCGTATAATAATCGTTATCATACTAGTATCGGGATGCCACCGTATGAAATGCTTTATGGGCGAAGATGTCGAACTCCAATTTGTTGGGGTGAAGTGGGTCAAAAGGAAATTGGGAGTACCGATTTGGTTTTGGAGACGAATAGCAAGATTGAGATGATTCGGGCTCATTTGAAAAAGGCGCAAGATAGACAAAAGTCGTATGCCGACAAACCTGGCGAATGATCGAATTCCAAGAAGGTGACATGGTGATGCTTAAGGTTTCGCCATGGAAAGGTATTATTCGGTTTCGAAAACGGAGAAATTTAGCTCCTCGGTTTATTGGCCCATTTAAAGTTTTAGCTCGAGTTGGCGAAGTTGCGTATCGTTTGGAATTACCCGAAGAACTTGCGGGGATCCATAATACATTCCATGTTTCCCATCTCCATAAGTGTCTTGCGGATGATTCATCATGGGTACCATTAGACGAGATTGAGCTAAATAATAAGTTGGAATATGTTGAGGAGCCGATTGCTATACTCGACGAGAAAGTGAAAATATTAAGAAATAAGGAGGTGAGAACTTTTAAAGTTCAATGGCGTCGTAGTATAGGTTCCGAGTTTACTTGGGAGCCCGAAGAGTTTGTATTGGTATATCTTCCTGCTTGTCATGCGGCTTGGATCGCGAGGTCGCAATCCGGTTCAAGTGGGGGAGAGTTGTAAGATCCTGTTTTCACAGATGCTTTGGACGCTGATAATGCTAAAAATGAATATATATTTCATAGCATTATCCCTCAAGAAAGACAAGCTTTTAGTTGCAATTGTTCTATTTACAAGTGATATTCGTTTAAATAATAAAAGGTGAAGACAAAAGACAGATTCGACGATTTGAAGACGCAAACGACCAAAAAGCTAAAAAGTACAAAGTACAATCAAAGTGGTTCAAATTATTGATGAGAAACGTCTCAAAATTACAAGAGTACAAGACGCAAAACGCAAAGTACAAGATATTAAATTGTACGCAAGGACGTTCGAAAATCCGGAACCGGGACCAAAGTCAACTTTCAACGCGCGACGTAACGGAGTTAAAATTACAAGTCAACTATGCACATAAATATAATATAATATATAAATAATTCTTAAAATTATTTATATATTATATATATTTAATAAAACCGTCGGCAAGAAGAAAACAACAACATGTGAGCTCTCCCAGCTGGCCATGCGATCGCATGGCCAGGAAGAAGAAAATCCATGCTATCGCATGGCCCCAATATGCTGGCCACATCTATAAATTTCGCAGTTTTGGTCGAACAAAAACACATCTTTTCTCTATCTCTCTATCTCACGTATATATATATATATATATATATATATATATATATATATATATTATAATTATAATTTTAATTTTAATAATAAGGGTATGTTAGCGAATGTTGTAAGGGTGTAAGTCAAAATTTTGTCCGTGTAACGCTACGCTATTATTAATCATTGTAAGTTATGTTCAACCTTTTTAAATTAATGTCGCGTAGCTAAGTTATTATTATTCTTATTTAAGCTGAATTAATCATGATGTTGGGCTAAATATTAAAGACGGGGTAATTGGGCTTTGTACCATAATTGGGGTTTAGACAAAAGAACGACACTTGTGAAAATTAGACTATGGGCTATTAATGGGCTTTATATTTGTTTAATTGATTGATAGTTTGTTAATTTAATATAAAGATTTACAATTGGACGTACCTATAAATAACCATATACACTCGATCGGACACGATGGGCGGAATATTTATAAAGTACTAATAATCGTTCATTTAACCGGATACGGGAATGGATTAATAGTCAATGGACTCATTAAAACAGGGGTGAATTATGTACAAGGACACTTGGCCTAATTGTTAACAAAGTATTAAAACCTTGGATTACACGCAGTCGATATCCTGGTGTAATTATTGAACAAAGTATTAAGACCTTGTTACAGTTTAAATCCCCAATTAGTTGGAATATTTGACTTCGGATATAAGGATAATTTGACGAGGACACTCGCACTTTATATTTATGACTGATGGACTGTTATGGACAAAAACCAGACGGGCATATTGAATAATCCAGGACAAAGGACAATTAACCCATGGTAACAAACTAAAATCAACAAGTCAAACATCATGATTACGGAAGTTTAAAATAAGCATAATTCCTTTATTTCATATTTAATTACACTTTTAATTATTGCACTTTAATTTATTGTCATTTTAATTATCGTACTTTTTAATTATCGCAATTTTATTTATTGTCATTTTATTTATTGCATTTTAATTTATCGCACTTTAATTATTGTCATTTATTTTACGCTTTAAATAAAGTTTTATTTTTAATATTTTACATTAGGTTTTAACTGCGACTTAAGTTTTAAAATCGACAAACCGGTCATTAAACGGTAAAAAAAAACCCCCTTTTATAATAATAATACTACTTATATTTATATTTATATTTATACAAATATAGTTTTAAAAATATAGCGTTAAACTTGGCTAAGATCCCTGTGGAACGAACCGGACTTACTAAAAACTACACTACTGTACGATTAGGTACACTGCCTATAAGTGTTGTAGCAAGGTTTAGGTATATCCACTCTATAAATAAATAAATAACTTGTGTAAAATTGTATCGTATTTAATAGTATTTCCTAGTAAAAATTAATAGTATTTTATACCCCTTCACTTTAACATCAGACGCCGTCCAAATTGGTGGGATGTCGTCCCATTGTAAAGGGCTGGACGCCGTCCAGATTAGCTGGCAGGCCAGCTGCCTTGTTTTTAGATATTTAAAGTGGGTATTTTGGTAATTTCACTTGGAGGTCGAATTTAAAGCCCTAGATCAGTTTTTGGAGCTTCATTTACTCCATTTACAACCACCAAACCTCATCCACTTCAATTTTAGAGAGAGAGTGTGATTCAAGTTTGAGAAAGCTCAAATAGAAGAGGAAGAAGCTTGTTTCGGGTTAGAGCTCGAGCATTAAAGTTGTTCATCTCCTCATTTGCTACGTTTTGATTGTGGTGGTAAGTCCTAAACTTGATTTCCTTAGTTTAATGTGTTTAAGGGTTAGGGTTTGGGCTAGTGATGAACATAAAACCCATTTGTTAATGATTTGTGGGTTTTTGGGTAAGTTTGGGCCATGAGGGCCCAAGGATGACTAACCTAGGGTTTTGAAATGTTAAATGTGTTTATGAGTCTTAAATTGGTTAGTTAACCACTAGCACACCTAGATGTTATGTAAATGGGTGCTATTTGAGTATGTGGTGACCCGAATGGGTGCGGAAACCTCGAATGGGTAAAACGGGTCTTTGAGGACCTAAGTTGTCTTGTTAATGTGAAAATGAGATAACATTGTGATTATATGTGTATTAAGACCATAAATGGCTAGGGTTAGGGTTTTTGGCGAAGTTGACCCAATATTAGGGTTAAGTGTGCAAATGGGTCAGATTTTCACCATGGGTCAAAATGACCTAAGGATGGTGAGTGAGTTGGTTGACCAACTTGAATGAATGATTGATATATGTGCATAATGTAATAGGTACGTTACCTTGAAGCCGCGAGCTTGGTTTATTGATTCACCAAAGGCGTAAGGTTAGTGGAATAATTATGCGTGTCCGTATATAATGTATTTATTTGTGTTGTATGAATGTGGCATTGTCGCGTTGTTCAAGACACCACATTCTAAGTAACGAGTAGTATTGTCGCGGTGTTTAAGACACTACTCATTGGTTGATTGACATGTGGATGCCGCGGTGTTCAAGGCACCACATTGTCATGGGAGTGGATGCCGCGGTGTTCAAGGCACCACTCATTGTTTTGATTGACATGTGGATTCGTCGCGTTGTTCAAGACGCCACATTGTCATGGGGGTGAGTGAGTCGCGTTGTTCAAGACATCACCCGGGGGATTAGTGATTACGCGGTGTTTAAGTAACACTAATGGATGTTATGAACTCCGACGGTCTTTTAAGTACCGTTCCATTGTTCGATTGGTTAATCATGGTTGTACGAATTTTGTGCTAGCATATTTCATTATGAACTTTATGCTATTGGTATTGCTAGCTCATTGTGAATTGCGGTAATTGGTATATGCATAATGTTTTTGCATGGTTGTAGAATTGCTAGCTCGTGTATGGTATTGTGTAAGTGATGCAAGTAAGTAGGTTATATATGTATATGTATAATTATTGCATTCACTAAGCGTTAGCTTACCCTCTCGTTGTTTACCTTTTTAGGCTCCGGCGTGGACAAAGGCAAAGGTATTCGGTTGGATTAGTGGTCTCCCGCTTGTATTGATAGAGGATGCTTTTGGGTGTTTAGCTTTTGAAGTTTGATCGAGATTGGGTAGTTTAACCCCAAACACCGTGCTCTAGGTGTCGTTTGGAACTTAAACTCTAATGGTCGAAACTTATATTGTTGAACGAAACTCGTAAAATGGGCGATTGTGGGCCCGATGATGTAAAACTTGTTTTGATGTTGGAAATCTATTAGTTTTACTTATATTGATATGTTGTAAAAAGGTTTTTCGTTTAAAAGTGTCGGGAAGCGGGATTTTCGCTCATGTGAGTTGGACCCGTGAGCAGAATCTGGCAGGCCATTTGGACGCCGTCCAGATCTGCTGGACGCCGTCCAAGCTTTCTTTGCTGGACGCCGTCCAAATATTTGGATGCCGTCCAGATGTGCTGCACCAGATTTTTTTTTTTTTTTTTGTAGTGTGTTTTTGGTAAAGCGAAGTCGGGTTGTCACAGGAGTCAAACTACTAAACAAATTGTCATGCTCGTTTTCCAAGGTTACACGATCATACCTTAACTCATCGTGAATCAATCTATTAACAGTATCTATAACAAAGTCACTGGATGGATAAAGTATTCCAGGGTATTTTTTCAATGTACTTTCTTGATTTCGCAAAAGTATCTCAATTTCATACAAAGTATTTGCAGGGTACATGGCTCGAGGATAACTTTTATGGCTGGAAGTTGATATATGGTTTGCAGACGATGATCCCGGTAAGTCATTTTCTTTATCATCATAATACTTCGAATCACCTTTCTCTTCTTGTTAAGAATTTTGATTCGTTATTCTCTAGCTTGTTTTGGTTGGAGTAATTTATCCATTTCACACAATAACCTACAATGAATATAATAAAGGACTATATCACATGGCAAGGTTGTAAAAGTCGCGAGTCGAAGACGCATCGGTTGAGGCCTAAAAAGGACGCGTGGGCCGAGTCGGGGACGCGTCGGGACGCATCGGTCGTTGACCAACGTTGACTTTAGTAATAATTTCTTAAATATATATTTATTTATGTATAAAATAGTTGATTCTGTACCATAAATTTCTTATATAAAACTTTAATTTATATATAATCAACTTCAAACTCAATTAACGTTACCGAGTACATAATCAGTAATGACACACAGAAAAGAGCGGTCCAAAAAAATGAAAACAAACCCTAATTTTAAAACATATCACATCTTGACGAAAATTTGACTAATTTTGACCGTCTTTGACCGTCTTTGACAGACTTTGACCAAACTTTTAGCTTTGACCGTCTTTTGAGTCGTTTTCAGAAAAAACGGGACGGAGAACTCAAAAAAACGACGCATCGGCCGACGCGTCGGCCAAGTCGGCCGACTTTTACAACACTGTATGTGGGACTGGAAACGATATTTCTAGATTTAATTCGTCCACATAACTTTGTTTAATATATTGTGTGAATGAAAATCGTTAACATAACTATAAAAATGGCGTTAATTGTGTTAATTACTACCTCCGTCCCATCTTAAGTGTCCACTATTGACTTTTCAAAGTCTTTCTTTGTCAACTTTGACCGTAAATAATTTTATTTGTGTATTATAATATTTGATGAAAATTATATGGAATGAAAACACATTTAAAACTTAATTCATTCATATAATTTTCATCAAAAATTATATAGCACAAATAAAAATATTAACGGTCAAAGTTAACAAAGTAAGACTTTGAAAAGTCAACAGTGGACACTTAAGATGGGACGGAGGGAGTAGTTGCTAAATATATGGTATATGATTTAATTATCTATATATCTAATAGACAAAACTCTGTAGCACTATTTATCAATAGTAATCAGGGGTATTTTCGTCATTTCACTTTTTTTTGTTCTCCAACGATAAAAGAAGCAACTCTCATAAAAGAACTAACCTTTCAATGTTACCAAAAAATGTCGAAAAAAATTCTTTTTTACCAAAAAAAACAACTAACTTTTTTTTTCTTCCTCAACGATAAAAGAGACAACTTTCATAAAAGGAACAACCCTTCAATGCTACCAAAAGATGTCGAAAAACATTCTTTTTTACAAAATAGATCAACTAACTTTAAAAAAAAACGAACGCTAAAAGAAGCAGCTTTCACAAAAGGAACAACCCTTCAATGTTAGATGTCGAAAAAAATTCTTTTTTACAAAATAGATCAAGACTTTTTATTTAACTCGCATTCAAAACGGAGCCCGAAGCGAGGGCTCCACAACTAGTTACAGCTATTGTTTGAAACTGTGGTTGGTAATGGAGAGTTTGATCTTCATACAATGCTAATTATGTTGAAAATATGCACGTGTAAACTTGTATGTGTTGTTTACAAATCTCAAATTAAATTAGAATCTTGTGTGGTTAGTCATGGTTTATTATTTTACACAAGACATTAGTTGCTTACATAAACAATTTTTGAAAAATTGTTTACAAATGATTTATTTGGCTAACTTCAAAATTGTATTATAAATAACGAAAATAATGACTCATATCGTCATTCTACACTCGTATTTATGATGCCGAAAGTAAGTAAAAAGTGTAAATTATTGGACATGTGACAATCAAAGTGTATGCGTGATTCTGCCCGTTTATCATATGTCTGAATTAGTCATTTATATGTTAAAAATTCTCGCATCAATTTTTTATTTTGAAGACGACCAAAGCTATGGGTAGTAGTAGATTAGAAGGGAAAATTCTATAAAAAGGTAACATATTATACCAGTTTTCCTATTTTCGGTAATATATTTCATTTCGCTATAAAAAAGGAGTGTATTTTCGAAAGTTAATCAAAAAGAGGGGTGTCGTTAACTTTTGTTAACTTTCTCAGTTAAGTGTCAACTTTGCATAACATGTCAAGTCCTTTATCGACCAACGTTTTCAAATCGCGATTTCGACGCACGTTTTTGACGCGCGATTCCGACATACGTTTTCGAGGCATGTTTTTCGATCCACGTTTTCGAGGCATGCTTTTCGATGCGCGTTTTCGATGCGTGTTTTTCCCATATAAAGTAATTCCCAAAGACATGATCGAAAATGGCAACATTTTGATACGCGTCGAAATCGCGCCTCGAGAATACGTGTCGAAATCGTGAGTTGAAAACGTGCCACGATCGACGCGCATCGAAAACGCTCCTTGAAAAACGCGCGTCGAAAACGCGCCTCGAAAACGCAGGTTGAAAACGTGTGTTGGAATCGCGCGTCGAAAACGTACGTCGAAATCGCGATTTGAAAACGTTGGTCGATAAAGGACTTGACATGTTATGCAAAGTTGACACTTAACTGAGAAAGTTAACAAAAGTTAACGACAGCCCTCTTTTTGATTAATTTTCGAAAATACACTCATTTTTTTATTACGCGTAGGTTATAAATCAAGTCAATACCTACTAGAGCATTGTTTGATTCTTGTGCAAATAAGAATTCCATGTTGGTAGATTATGTGCTAAGTTGAAATTGTCTGCTACTGTGCTATCTGAGCTCTTAAGAGTAGAGGTAGCTGGCGGTAAGACGATTCCAGTCACAACGTATGTGTCTGGAGTTAGCATAGAGATTGATGGAAGATCTTTTTCAGTGCCCTGCTTAGTGTTGCTTATTACTAGCTTTAATGGAGTACTAGGTATGGACTGACTGAGCCTCCATAAGGCCAGCATTAAATGTAGGGATGGCAAAAATACCCGTACCCGATGGGGAAACCCGAAACCTGAAATTATTGGGCCGGGTATCGTCCGGGTCTACGGGTTCGGGGCCGGGTATGGTAATGGTTTTAAGATTTTAAGCGGGCTCGGGTCCGGGGATGGTTTTCGGTACAAACCCGCATACCCGGCCCGTATACCTGACCCGACGGGGATTTTAATATAAAAATAATAATAAAATAATAAGATTATTAGATATTTATTAGATATAACAGCCAACTTCCGTATATTGGGTGCTAGAAGTACTATACGATATATATAGTTTACAAGGTATTAATTCTATCAAAAAATTTAGTGGATGAGATCCTGCTATCAAATAAGAAAACGAAGTAGTCTGCTTCTATTTTGATAATGGTGTACAAAATTCATATGGAAATTTTTGAAAAGTAGTAATGTATGTTAAGTCCCACATCGCCACATTCATAATTGTTTTTCACTTTTTTTTTTCTCTATATTAACACAACAGTAGAAGAATTTTCTTTGTGCTGCTATGTCTTTTATTCTTGAAATTTGTTAAATAGATTAATAACAAGAATTTAAGCAACAGGGTCAACAATCTCAAGTAGATCGATCTTGTTTATTTTAAGTAAGCTTATATCCGTATGAAAATGATTAACGGGGATCCCCGTTTACCCGTGGGGGGACGTGGTTTCTTAACCGGGTTCGGGTCTGGGATTACCTATACCCGGCTCAAACCCGGCCTGATGCCATCTCTAATTAAGTGTGATAAGAAGATTATTACCTTCCCGTTGACCGATAGAACCCATGCCATGGCCCGAGAGGAACGAGGTGGGTTTGATTGTCCGTTGATCTCCATGATGAAGGCGAAGAAATTGTTAGCCAAAGGGTGTGAGTCGTTCCTAGCATATGTGATTGACAGTAAGAAAGAGAAAAAAACAATCATCGACATTCAAGTGGTTTTTGAATTCCCAAAGGTATTTTTAGACGAGTTGTCAGGTCTGTCGCGAGTAAGGGCAGTCGAGTACAATCACCCGACATACACTGACTAAACACATCAAAACACTTTTATTCTATACACGTACATCGAGAAATACATGAAAATTTAAATCACATAAAACATCATCGGGTTATTCAACTTCATCTCTCGAGTCCTTTGAACCATCTGTAACCAATACGTTTCAAGGTATCAATAAGGATAAATAATATTGTTACAAACTAATGATGTATGCTATCGTATACACGCATAAAAGGCGTAATGGCAGCATAAAAGTAGCATCGGGAAGGCTGGAAGCAACAGTTTTGTGGAGTTAACCGTCCAGCGTTCTCCGATGTACAGGCTGCTCCGTCATGCGTAAGCCCTGAAGGCCGCCTAGCGCGTAAGCCCTGGCCGGAGAACGCCACCTTCATCATAAATTTCGGATCACGAATAACAGAACGTATCATCATCTGACACGTGTTCCCGAAAAATCTGGTGGATCTGACACTATAAATAGACCCCTTGGGTCATCATTTCACACAGTTCAGATATTCTGACAACTTCGAGAGCTGAGACTTCACTTCTCTTTCTCTCTCTACCTTCTCTCACTAGAGGTCATCCGGCTAGCACTTTTATGCTCTACGGACGACAGATTGATTAAGCCACCCCACAAGTTTCTACACTTGTGAACCGGGTCTGCAGGGATTCTTTCCCAAGGGTAAAAATCAATCGGCAACACTCCGCCCTCCTAAAGCTAGATAACTTCTAGTATTTTGTTGACGCACTAAGCCTTACCTCATAAGGAATATATCTGTTAACAATGGCGCCATCCATTATTAAGACGAATCATCTCACCAACACTGATAAAGACGGCGAGGATAACGAATTCATACCCATAGAAGTGGGCATGATACATCCATGGAAAGCTGGACAACGGAGGAAGGCAGAAGTGTTAGAAGATTGGGAAGAGCAATTAATATCATTTCCTTCTATGTGTAACACAAATCCATCCGATGGTCCAGTGGTTATAGAAGCGCGAGTTGCTAATTGCTTAATACGCAACATTTACACTGAAACAGGAGCTGGAGCAGGCATTATGTATGAACATTGCTTCATACAGCTACCCAAAGATGTACAAGAAAAAATGAAGGAAACATATGTGCCGTTGGAAAGTTTTACAAGTGAGCCATCCTGGTCTGAAGGAAGTATTCTGCTTGAAGTAACCTTGGGCAAGCCACCCCTAAGACGCACAGCCAACATTGAGTTCTTGGTGGTTAAAGGAAATTCACAGTACAACATAATTTTGGGAAGAACTGCTTTAATGACATTTGGAGCTGTAACATCAACTGTACATGGTATGATGAAGTTTCCAACGCCAGGCGGAGTAGCAACATTATATGCAGAACGGCAGAAGTCAATTGAGTGTTCTCAAGTAACAAAGGCAGTAATTAAGCCAATCATACACGATGATGGGTCAATTTCACCAAATCTTAAATTTCCAGATCAGAAAATCATAATTGGGCACACGTTGTCCGCCGAATGTAAAGAAAAATTATACAATATTTTGACAACAAATCTAGACGTTTTTGCATGGCAGCCGTCTGATATGACCGGTGTTCCAAGAGAAATTGCAGAGCATAGGCTAAACGTGAATCCCAACATACATCCTGTTTGTCAGAAAAAGCGTGGCATGGCGCCAGAAAGAAGCAAATTCCTCCGTGATGAGGTACGAAGTTTGGTGGATGCTGGGATCTTGCGAGAGGTCAAATATCAGACATGGGTGGCCAATCCGGTCATGGTTAGGAAGCCAGCCAACTCATGGCGGATGTGTGTGGATTTCATAGATATCAATAAAGCATGTCCAAAGGACAATTATCCTTTACCTGAAATTGATTGGAAGGTTGAATCATTGACAGGATATCGATTCAAATGTTTCCTAGATGCAGCTAAGGGATATCATCAAATCCCAATGGCTTTAAAAGATGAAGACAAAACGGCTTTTCACACGACAGAAGGCATATTCTGTTACATGAAAATGCCTTTTGGTTTGAAGAATGCAGGAGCAACATATCAACGACTTATTGATATGGCGTTTAAGGATCAAATTGGGCGAAACTTAGAAGCTTATGTTGATGACATTGTCATCAAAAGTCATACTGAAGAAAAGATGTTACGAGATATACAGGAAACTTTTGCATCTCTGCGAAAAATTAACATGAAATTAAATCCCAAGAAGTGTACGTTTGGTGTGGAAGAGGGAAAATTCTTAGGTCATATTGTCACAGAACGTGGAATTAAAGCTAATCCTAAGAAAATTCGAGAAATTGAAGATATGAAGTCACCAACTAGCAAGAAAGATGTTCAACGGTTACATGGATGTCTAGCAGCATTAACAAGATTCTTGTCCAGAGCAGCCGAAAAGTCGCTTCCATTCATGAAGGTGTTAAAGGGCTGTTTAAATAAAAGAGATTTTGTGTGGACGGCGGAAGCCGAAAATGCATTCCAAGAGATCAAGCAGTTGTTAAAAACATTACCTACATTAACAGCACCAAAAGAGGGGGAAACCCTAATTTTATACTTAGCTGTCTCAAAGGAAGCAATAAGTTCTGTCCTAATCGCAGAACGGAACGGCGTGCAAATGCCTATATATTTTGTTAGCAAGGTGTTGCAGCTTAGTGAAACAAATTATCCACCACTTCACCGCATGGTCTATGCCCTTGTGCATACTGCACGACGTTTACGAAGATATTTTCAAGGTCATCCCATCTTAGTGTTAACAGATCAACCATTGAAGCAAATACTCCGGCGTCCAAAATCATCTGGCCGTTTAGCAAAATGGGCCATTGAGTTGGGGGAGTATGAAATCAATTTTGCTCCCCGAAATGCAGTTAAAGGACAAATTTTGGTAGATTTCCTCTTGGAGACAAATGAAAAAGTAGAGTACGACAACAAAATGGCACCATCACAGCATGAGTGGGAGTTACACACTGATGGGGCATCCAGTGAAGAGGGAACAGGTGCAGGGCTAGTTTTAACAAGTCCAGACAGTGAAGAGTATACTTATGTACTGAAATTTTGTTTTTATGCTTCAAACAATGAAGCAGAGTATGAAGCGTTACTCTCCGGCCTCCGCACAGCGGTAGAAATGGGCATAACAAATTTACGAGCATATGTCGATTCTCAAATTGTCACCCAGCAGGTTAATGGAACGTTCGATGCAAGGGATACATCCATGAGGTAATATGTAAAGTTGGTGGAGGCAATTTCAAAGAAATTTGATACCCTTGAAGTCGTGCAAATCCCTCGAAATAAGAACAAAAAAGCTGACGTCTTGAGCAAGTTGACTACTTTAACCTTTGATCATTTGCACAAACGAGTGTTGGTTGAAGAGCTTAAGGAAAAATCGATACATGGAAAACCAATTATCGCAATAGTTGAAGGAGCTAAGGAAACTTGTATGACTCTGTATTTGAGATATTTGCATGACGGATGGTTACCTGTTGATAAGGCGGAAGCAAGAAGAATAAGAGTGACCGCACCAATGTATGAAATTGTTAATGGTATCCTTTATCGAAAATCATACAATGGTCCGTTGTTAAGGTGTTTAACCGATAATGAAGCATTAAAAGTGGTCAAAGAAATGCATGAAGGAGTTTGTTCTCAACACTCTGGTTTCCGTACTGTGGCATCAAGGATCATGCAACAAGGGTATTTTTGGCCTCCCCTTTATCGGGATGTCGCAGAAATCATAAAAACATGTGAGAATTGTCAGAGGCATGGTACAATTCAGCGTCTTCCAAAGTATGACTTGATACCGGTGTCATCCGCTTGGCCGTTCTGCAAGTGGGCTATTGATATTGTGGGGCCATTCAATAGGAGCACTGGTAATGCTAAGTTCTTGGTGGTAGCAATCGATTTTTTTACGAAATGGGTTGAAGCAAAGGCTTTAGCAAAAATCACTGGAGAAAATGTCAAGAAGTTTGTCTGGCATGATATTGTATGCCGTTATGGGGTGCCAAATGAAATAGTCAGCGATAATGGCAAGCAATTTGCAGAAAATCCATTTCGGAGTTGGTGTGAAGAGCTGGGCATAAAGCAAAACTTTACATCTGTTGCTCATCCTCAAGCGAATGGACAAGTGGAGGTTACCAACAAGGAAATCGTTGCTGGCATTAAGACACGGTTGGGTCTGAGTCAAACTGGATGGGTGGATGAGCTGCCAAATGTACTGTGGGCACACCGGACGACACCAAAGCAGAGCACGTGGGAAACACCTTTTAGTCTAGTGTATGGAACAGAGGCAGTGATACTGTAACGACCCGTCAAAATCGCTATTGACGCGGCACGTTAACCATTGATTCCACAGTGAGGTTTTGACCTCTATATGATACGTTTTGATAAAATATTGCATTCATTAAAATAAGTGACTTTCTAATCATAGAAAGTTATAAACATGTGGGCGAGTGCTTAGGTATAAGCAAAACCCCGAAATACATAAGTCTTTAATTTACAGGTTGACATCACAGTCTAATTATTTATTACACAACGCAGTTTTATTTTGAATGCAATAAACTTTGTACAAAGCATGAGAGACTCCATGCAGGCAACAAGCACATCACAGCGAAAGCATTCTAAGGACCTGAGAATAAAACATGCTAAAAAGTCAACACGAATGTTGGTGAGTTATAGGTTTAATTGCTCGAGTCATAAACATGTATAAAGATAGACCACAAGATTTCATCAAAAGTTTATCAATAGATTCTACGTGACAGAGCACCCTGGTAACTAAACTTAACGCTATAGTGATAATTACCCCATTCGTTTTAATACACGCAAACCAACGTGTCTTAAACTCAAATAACATACGTCCGTTAAAAGGCTAGCGCTCTAGCTCGGACGGGGATGTCAAGCCCTATGGATCCATATACAATTATTCGCGCCCACCAGTCCATATCCTATGTACTGGCAGCTACTAGTTACCAAAGCTAAGGGATTTCCGGTTTAACTCAGTGTAGAATTTAGTATGTACTTGTGTCTTATCGCGTTTAAAATAAATTGCATGTATTCTCAGCCCAAAAATATTTAAAGTATTTAAAAAGGGATCTATAACTCACAGTTCAATATTGAGACTCAATATTGTTGGCAAATTGCGTAGACGTAATGATGGTAGACGACTGTATGGTTGGCCTTGGATTCAAGAACAATACCCCGAACAATACCCAATATTTCCTTAGCTTAAAGCGGTTTGAAACCCGAATTAAAAATACCCTCGAATATACTTTATTATTATTAAACTTAAAATTAAAATTATAATTAAAATTATAAATATAAATTTTAAGTACAGAATAAGAATGAAAAAAAATCGTCGAGCAAAACTGACCTTTTATAGTACTTTTCGATTTACTGTAGCTCATGCGATCGCATGAGTTTTCAGTGTTTTTGCCATGCGATCGCATGGCCGCCTTTTCTGTTTTTGTTTGCTAGTTCGCCGACATCAAATAGTGTTACTGTAGCAAATAGTGTTTACTGTATCAAATAGTGTTTTACTGTAGCAAATAGTGTTTCACTGTAGCAAACTCGTTTTCACTGTAGCACTGTAGCAAAATACGATTTCACTGTAGCAAATAGTGTTTTACTGTAGCAATTTGTGTTTTACTGTAGCAAAGTAATTTTTACTGTAGCAAATAGGGTTTTACTGTAGGAAAGTCGTTTTTTTACTTGTACATATATATATACATACATATAATTGTTCATGAATCATCGAGAGTAATCAAAGGTAATTGTATATATGAAACAGTTCTAAAATTTTGAGACTCAATCTAACAGACTTTGTTTAGCGTGTTAAAATAATAAATCGTATAGAGAATTGTTTTAAATAAGTCAAAAATTTTCGGGTCATCACAGTACCTCCACCTTAAAGAAAATTTCGTCCCGAAATTTTAAGTAGTACCTGTTTCATGAGCGATATCAGTGAACAAATGTGGATACTTTTGCTTCATCTGATCTTCACGTTCCCAAGTAAACTCGGGTCCTCGTCTTGCGTTCCAACAAACCCTAACTATCGGTATTTTGCTTTGTTTTAATTGTTTGACCTCACGGTCCATGATTTCAACAGGTTCTTCGATAAAATGGAGTTTATCATTGATTCATATTTCGTCAAGAGGAATTACGACATCCTCTTCAGCTAAACATTTCTTCAAATTTGACACGTGAAATGTGTTGTGAACACTACTAAGTTCTTGCGGTAGCTTTAATCGATAAGCAATTGTTCCAACTCTTTCTGTGATTTCAAAGGGTCCTACGTACCTAGGACTTAACTTTCCTCGTTTACCGAATCGTACAACGCCTTTCCAGGGTGACACTTTCAACATGACTTTGTCGCCCACTTGAAATTCTAGCGGTTTTCTTCTTACATCAGCATAACTCTTTTGGCGACTCATGGCCGTTTTCAATCGCTGTTGTATTTGAATGATTTTTTCGGTGGTTTCTTGAATAATTTCTGGTCCAGTAAGTTGTCTTTCTCCTACTTCACTCCAACATATAGGAGATCTGCACTTTCTACCGTAAAGTGCTTCAAATGGCGCTGCGTTGATGCTCGTATAATAGCTGTTATTGTATGAAAATTCTGCCAACGGTAAGTGTCGATCCCAACTGGTTCCAAAGTCAATCACGCATGCCCGTAACATGTCTTCCAATGTTTGTATTGTTCTTTCACTTTGACCATCTGTCTGTGGGTGATAAGCGGTGCTCATATCTAATCGAGTTCCCAATGCTTTTTGTAATGACTGCCAGAAACGTGATGTGAATCGGGTGTCGCGATCAGATATGATAGAGATGGGTACACCATGCCTAGAAACTACTTCCTTCAAATATAGGCGTGCTAATTTCTCCATACTGTCTGTCTCCTTTATTGGTAGAAAGTGAGCTGATTTAGTTAGACGATCAACTATCACCCAAATAGTATCATGACTACTTGCAGTCCTTGGCAATTTCGTAATGAAATCCATAGTTATTCTTTCCCATTTCCACTGCGGTATTTCTGGTTGTTGCAGTAATCCTGACGGCTTTTGGTGCTCAGCTTTGACCTTTGCACACGTCAAACATTTGCTTACATAAGTAGCAATTTCTGTCTTCATATTAGGCCACCAATAAAACTTCTTGAGATCGTGGTACATTTTCTCGTTTCCTGGGTGAATTGAGTACCTCGTTTTGTGTGCTTCATCTAGTACTAGTTGCCTTAGATTACCATGTTTTGGTACCCATATCCTATCAGCAAAATACAGGGTTCCATCGGCTTTTACTTCAAGCTGTTTTTCTAACCCTCTGCTCATTTCGCCTTTTTCATTTTCTTCTTTTAAAGCCTCTAACTGTGCTGCTTGAATTTGCTTTGTGAGATCAGTACGAATTGTAATATTCAAAGCTCGGACCCTAAGAGGTTTTACTCTTTCTTTTCGACTTAGGGCATCAGCTACAACATTAGCCTTTCCGGGGTGGTAACGGATTTCACAATCGTAATCGTTTAACAACTCTACCCAGCGATGTTGCCTCATATTGAGTTGTTTTTGATCAAAAATATGCTGAAGACTCTTATGGTCGGTGTACACTGTACACTTGGTGCCATATAGATAGTGTCTCCATATTTTGAGTGCAAAAACTACTGCTCCAAGTTCCAAATCGTGCGTCGTATAGTTCTTTTCATGAATTTTTAGTTGTCGTGAGGCGTATGCGATGACTTTTGTGCGTCGCATTAATACACATCCTAAACCTTGGCGTGAAGCATCACAATAGATCACGAAATCATCATTTCCTTCCGGTAATGACAAAATGGGTGCAGACGTTAACTTCTTCTTTAATAACTGGAATGAGGATTCCTGTTCTGTGGACCAATCATACTTCTTTCCCTTTTGAGTCAATGCAGTTAAGGGTTTGGCAATTCTAGAGAAATCTTGAATGAATCTTCGGTAGTAACCAGCAAGACCTAAGAATTGGCGGATTTGTGTTGGAGTCTTCGGTGTTTCCCATTTACTAATGGCTTCGATCTTGGCAGGGTCAACTTTAATTCCATGTTTACTGACAACATGGCCCAAAAATTGTACTTCTTGTAACCAGAAATCACACTTCGAAAATTTTGCGTACAATTCTTCTTTCTTGAGTATCTCCAGTACCAGTCTTAAGTGTTGCTCATGTTCTTCCTTGTTCTTCGAGTAAATCAATATGTCGTCGATAAAAACAATGACAAATTTGTCTAAATACGGTCTACAGATGCGATTCATTAGATCCATGAATACTGCTGGAGCATTAGTTAATCCAAAAGGCATGACTAGAAATTCATAGTGACCGTAACGGGTTCTGAACGCGGTTTTAGGAACATCTTCTTCCTTCACTCTCAGCTGATGATATCCGGAGTGTAGATCAATCTTGGAATAAACACTTGATCCTTGTAATTGATCAAACAAATCATCAATCCTCGGTAATGGGTACCGATTCTTGATCGTTAATTTGTTTAATTCTTGGTAATCTATGCACATTCTCATAGATCCATCCTTCTTCTTGACGAACAGAATAGGAGCACCCCAAGGTGAAAAACTAGGACGAATAAATCCACGGTCCGATAATTTTTGCAACTGGTCTTGTAATTCTTGCATTTCTGAAGGTGCAAGTCTATATGGAGATCGGGCTACAGGTGCAGCTCCTGGTATGAGATCAATCTGGAATTCTACACATCTGTGTGGAGGTAGCCCCGGTAATTCTTCTGGAAATACTCCGGTATATTCTCTTACAACCGGCATGTCATTAATGCTTCTTTCTTCAGTATCGATCTTCTTTACATGTGCCAGAATAGCATAACAACCTTTTCTTATAAGTTTCTGGGCCTTCATACAGCTGATAAAGTTCAGCTTTGAGTTGCTCTTCTCCCCATAAATCATTAATGACGTTTCATCCTTACGAGGGATGCGAATTGCTTTCTCAGCGCAAACAACTTCCGCTCTTGTTTTGGACATCCAGTCCATGCCAACGATTACGTCAAAACTTCCTAATTCTACGGGTATCAAATCGATTTTGAAGGTTTCACCAGCGAGATTCATTTCGCAACCATGGCAAATTTTATCGGCTTTTATCAGTTTACCATTAGCTAATTCAATAGTATATTTATCGTCTAGAGGTAATGATGCACATTTTAGTTTAAAACTAAATTCTTTACACATATAACTTCTATCAGCACCCGTATCAAACATAATAGAAGCTAGTTGATTATTAATGGTAAACGTACCCGTGACAAGATTAGGATCCTCACGTGCTTTACTGGCACTAACATTAAATGCCCTCCCACGTGCGGGTTCTTTGTTCTTCTCCTTATCAGGGCATTGATTTATAAAGTGACCAGAATTCCCGCATCCAAAACATTTCTTGACATCGGTCAGTTTTGTCTTTACTTCAGAAATGGTGGCATAACAATCTTTCGCCACATGTCCTTTCTTGTTGCACTTATCACAGACCACTTGACAATAACCTGTATGATGTGTGTAACATCTTTTGCAGAACGGATGGGGTCCCTTATAGTTTGGACTTGCAGTTGCCCCATCTTGTTTACCTTTAAAAGTTTCTTGTTTCTTCAGGTGAGTACTTTTGCCCTTATAGTCTTCCCATTTCCTCTTTCCTTCAGTTGTCTTGACTTCGGTAATTGGTGCCTTAATCGAACTCTCTGTGATCTGGTCCATGAGTTGGTGTGCCATTGTCATGGCTTCCTGCATCGTATTCGGTTTGGACGATGTAACATTTCCTTTGATATTGATCGATAAACCGTCAATATACATTTCTATCTTTCGTTTCTCGTTTGGCACCAATTCGGGACACAACAAGGCTAGTTCCATGAAACGCTTTTCATAGTTATTGAGATTCGCGCCGATAACCTTCAGATTACGTAACTCAGATTCCATTTTTCTGATCTCGTTTCGAGGACAGTACTCCTCGATTAGCATCTTTTTCAGTTCTTCCCAAGAGATATCATATGCCGTATCTATTCCTTCTGTTTAGCATAATTGTTCCACCAAGTAAGTGCACCATCTTGCAACGTGCACGAAGCATACTTTGACTTGTCTCCGTTCGCACAATTACTTATTTTGAAAACGGACTCCATCTTTTCAAACCATCGGGTTAGACCGACTGGTCCCTCGGTTCCACTAAACGTCTGTGGTTTGCATCCTTGAAAAGTTTTGTATGAGCATCCGTTTCGTGAGTTTGTGTTTACGGCTGCTGCTTTGGCTGCTGCTTCGGCTGTTGCTTTTGCTGCTTCGGTTGCAGCAATTCTTTCATTCACACGTTTCTCGACTAGTTGCTCAAACTCAGCATCCGACATTTGAGACATGTTTCTTCAATAAACACAACAGATATAATTTAATCATATAGAATATTATAGGTAAAATGAGTTGTCAATAGTTAATCGTAGCATATTAATAATATGAACCAATTATTATAAAAGCCTTTTCTTCTTATTAGCATTTTATAATTATTTCTAGGGTATTACCTACTCGTTAAGTTCATACATAATAGCTAGTACAAGGAATTAACTACTAAAATCCTAATAATATTCCACTATGAAAAATTATAGCAAGTTACTACATTATTATGTAATAATAATAATAAGAAGTAGTAATAATACAAATAATCATTCCATGCATTTATTATTAATAAACCAAAATAATACAATACCATACAATACTGATATTTTACATATGCTTATTTTACATAACACGATAGAGTAGCACACATAAGCAATAAAATAGTGCATGGAAGATTTATGGTTGCGAGGTCGTTTATTCAGAACTATCAGAAACTTCTTCCCATTTGGTTCTCTCTGCAAATTGTTTGTGTGCACATGGTCCGACAGACATTCTGGCAGTGTATTTTATTTTTAGTTGGGGTTTTGAGGTACCCGTTGCCTCAGTGGGTTTAATACAATAAGGGTGGTTACGGATCGAATGGTCCTGTTCTTTTTTAATAATTAAGGACATTTTATTATTGTGGTTGTTTTTATTATCTATAGCAAGTTGGAATTTCTCCTTAGTGATCTCTTTTATTTCATTAGCGAAATCCTCCTCCTTACTGATCTCGTCTGATGACGAACTGTCTGAGTCATGTGTAGGAGAATATGATGACGAACTGCAAGAATATGTACCGGTGGTCATGAACCGAAATCTGCCAGGCGTAATCGGCACAACCCGCCCGTCGGCGGTATATCTGGACCAATGTCCATATTTGTTTAGAAATGGACGATCCTCGTTTACTCCAGGGATCATGGGTCCATGCCAACGATACTGTGGCTCCGGAAAACTAAAGCTAGGTGGAGCTGGAACCTCCTTTGGGTTTACCGGGAGTTGAGATTCCCCGGCTAACACAATTTCTTCTTTAATAGGTATTGGAACGCCCTTTTCAGTTGTGGATAGAATAGATTCAGTGTCCGATTCCGAGTCGTACAAAATGATAGGATTAGAGGAAGTCATCTATCACATAATTGAAACAACAATTACGTTAGCATATAAATATATCACATATAATGTTTTTGACCAAATAATAAGCAAAAATCAGTAAAAACAGATATGGTCATAGTCCAGACTCACTAATGCATCATAACAATTACCAGTTAAACACACTAATGTAATTTCTGGTTCCCTATGACCTCAAGCTCTGATACCAACTGTAACGACCCGTCAAAATCGCTATTGACGCGGCACGTTAACCATTAATTCCACAGTGAGGTTTTGACCTCTATATGATACGTTTTGATAAAATATTGCATTCATTAAAATAAGTGACTTTCTAATCATAGAAAGTTATAAACATGTGGGCGAGTGCTTAGGTATAAGCAAAACCCCGAAATACATAAGTCTTTAATTTACAGGTTGACATCACAGTCCAATTATTTATTACACAACGCAGTTTTATTTTGAATGCAATAAACTTTGTACAAAGCATGAGAGACTCCATACAGGCAACAAGCACATCACAGCGGAAGCATTCTAAGGACCTGAGAATAAAACATGCTAAAAAGTCAACACGAATGTTGGTGAGTTATAGGTTTAATTGCTCGAGTCATAAACATGTATAAAGATAGACCACAAGATTTCATCAAAAGTTTATCAATAGATTCTACGTGACAGAGCACCCTGGTAACTAAACTTAACGCTATAGTGATAATTACCCCATTCGTTTTAATACACGCAAACCAACGTGTCTTAAACTCAAATAACATACGTCCGTTAAAAGGCTAGCGCTCTAGCTCGGACGGGGATGTCAAGCCCTATGGATCCATATACAATTATTCGCGCCCACCAGTCCATATCCTATGTACTGGCAGCTACTAGTTACCAAAGCTAAGGGATTTCCGGTTTAACTCAGTGTAGAATTTAGTATGTACTTGTGTCTTATCGCGTTTAAAATAAATTGCATGTATTCTCAGCCCAAAAATATTTAAAGTATTTAAAAAGGGATCTATAACTCACAGTTCAATATTGAGACTCAATATTGTTGGCAAATTGCGTAGACGTAATGATGGTAGACGACTGTATGGTTGACCTTGGATTCAAGAACAATACCCCGAACAATACCCAATATTTCCTTAGCTTAAAGCGGTTTGAAACCCGAATTAAAAATACCCTCGAATATACTTTATTATTATTAAACTTAAAATTAAAATTATAATTAAAATTATAAATATAAATTTTAAGTACAGAATAAGAATGAAAAAAAATCGTCGAGCAAAACTGACCTTTTATAGTACTTTTCGATTTACTGTAGCTCATGCGATCGCATGAGTTTTCAGTGTTTTTGCCATGCGATCGCATGGCCGCCTTTTCTGTTTTTGTTTGCTAGTTCGCCGACATCAAATAGTGTTACTGTAGCAAATAGTGTCTAATGTAGCAAATAGTGTTTACTGTAGCAAATAGTGTTTACTGTAGCAAATAGTGTTTTACTGTAGCAAATAGTGTTTCACTGTAGCAAACTCGTTTTCACTGTAGCATTGTAGCAAAATACGGTTTCACTGTAGCAAATAGTGTTTTACTGTAGCAATTTGTGTTTTACTGTAGCAAAGTAATTTTTACTGTAGCAAATAGGGTTTTACTGTAGGAAAGTCGTTTTTTTACTTGTACATATATATATACATACATATAATTGTTCATGAATCATCGAGAGTAATCAAAGGTAATTGTATATATGAAACAGTTCTAAAATTTTGAGACTCAATCTAACAGACTTTGTTTAGCGTGTTAAAATAATAAATCGTATAGAGAATTGTTTTAAATAAGTCAAAAATTTTCGGGTCATCACAGATACCGGCTGAAATATGTGTGCCAACGCAACGCATTATGGCATTTGATATTGAGGTTAATTCTGAGGCATTAAGGGAGAATCTCAACTTGTTGGAGGAAAGAAGGTTGATGGCCGCCATCCGGCAAGCAGATCACAAGCATAAAATGGCAAAATATTATAACAAGAAAGTGCAGCATGTGCAGTTTGAAGTAGGTGATTTAGTACTACGTGATAATGAGGCAAGCAGACAAATCAAATTTGGAAAGCTAGCCCCAAAATGGGAAGGACCTTATAAGGTCACGAAAGTAAATCAGAATGGATCATACATGCTTGCTGCGCCTTCCGGCGAGCAATATGAAAGAGCTTGGAATGCAATGAATTTAAAGAAATTTTATGCGTAGCACTATATGCATGGACAACTTGATCAACTGTCAAATGCATGAGATATAGTCATAAATGTAAAAATTTCTTTAAGAATATGAATAATAGCAATTATTCTTATGGCAATATTTTTCATAAATTTTATCCGGCCAAGGATTTTTTAGCCCAGGTGTCACATAGCTGTGTGTCATCCCTACCCGCAGAAAGAAAGAGAGCCTTTCGGTGGTAGAAGTACAATCATACTCAAAATGGTTGTATCGATAGTGAGACATGTAGAACTCACTAAAGCATCGAAGCGATGAAACGAATCTACAAAAAATGTCATGACACAATTTATATACACAAAATGCAGAGCAAAATGGAAAACGGATCATAGTGTCCAGCAAAATATTTAAAGGCGAAAGTAATTCATAACTTTTCCTCATGCGTTTCATGACGGAAGGCGTATGACGGAGAATATGATTTTCATGTTTATAACTATAATAATTGCAAAGTACAATCTCAATATTTTATGCATTGTTCACTACAACAATCTTACTAAGTTACAACATATATTTCTAATATACATAACCAAGTACAATATTAAACGTTATGTAAAAGCAGATGTATAAAAACATAGTATTTCATTCATCCTGCGGAGTATAATTCAATACATCATCTATTGTTACATCCGGCCTTTTACAAAGATTTTCAAGATAAGAAAACTTCATATTTTCTATTAGTGCACCGGCTGCATCAGCTTCTTTTATGGCGTTTTCATTAATCTTTGATGTAATAACAACAGGCATCGGACTTGGCAATTCTGGCAGCTTTCTTTTCATAAAGTTGAAAAAATTTAGTCGTTCAGCAGACTTCGCAAGACGGACAAACTCACGAATCCTGTGAGACAGAGCTTGGCAATTAAAGATACGCTCAACAAGCGCAGGGATGCCAGTTATCATTCATCTTTCGTTCTCCTCTTTGGCTTTAAGCTGTTCTTTCAATATGTTATTTTGCTCAAGCATTTTTTCGTTCTCCTTTACTAGTTCATCAATTTTGCTCAGATGCCGCTTTTCTCTGGAAGATAATTCTTTGACTTGCTCCTTATACTCCGCCCTCTGATTGTTGGTATTTTCATAAAGCCTCTTCATTGACTCGTATTCCCTCTTTATCTCTGTGGCTATTCATTCTGTCCTGGCTACTTTCTCCTTTTCAGCAGATAGCTCCTTATTTGTAGTGACTTCATTTTTTTGCAAGTCAGATAGGCGTTGAAGGTCATTTAAACCAGAAGCAATGTTCAGAATGATACTTTGTGCCTTAACCTTCTTGGCATCTGCATCAGATAGGTTGCTAAAGAATTGGGCTAGTGAAGGACATACCATGGCATTCAAAAAAGTCATGAAATCTTCGTACGAGTGTGGTGGTCCTTTTAAAAGGGAGGAAAGCATGTTTGTGTCAAGATTGGGAAGCGTAATTTGTTGTTGAGAAGAACTAGGGCCAGCTCCTTGTTGAGCGGATGACGGAGGAATTTGACCAGTTCTTCTCCTCTTGAGGAAGGCGGAAGATTTGCTAATGTAGTGTCTTGATGTGATGCACTAGCTATTGGAGATAAAGGGAAATTGTTACTTATAAAAGAGTTCCAATATGCTTCACAACATTTCAAGGGTGGCATAAAATATAAGGAAGGGTTTGGATTATAAAATCCACCAGTACTGGGCATACAAGAAAACAAGTACAGGTTTTGGTATGGTATTTTACATAATCCAGTGTTATCATTACCCGAGGCACGACGTTCTCTAGAGGCAACTCGATTCATACCTATGTCTTCTTCTTCTTCTTCTTCTTCATCCTCCTCCTCCCTCACTTCATCTGTCTTAGGAGTATCATCAATAATTTTCTGAGTAGTAAAGGTAAGCTGCGAATAAACCGATGACCACATGACGGTAAGCGGTGTAATTTCTGCAAAAATTTAAAAGTCACAGTGGTTAATTGGATAGATAAAGGAGGGCATCTTATTAAGCATATGTAGCAAAAGTAGATGCTTATTCTTCCTCCCAGCAAGAACACAGGCATAGCCTTGTGTGATATCCCAATCTTGGCTTACGGATGTCAACGAAAGCATGTGTTCCCCATATTTAATGTCATTGATTTGTTCAACTTTAATCCTCTTAAACAAAAGGTTTTCCTTGGTGACGAGTTTTGGAAAGGTAACAGATACGGTATGCGAGTATTTGCGCCACACTCGAGTAGCTGAGTATTGGTTATCAATTGCATCTTCATTAATAAAGATAAATAAAGCATACCAGTTATCGCCAGGATGATCAAGTGCAGGTTTCAGAAACCCATGAACTTTATTGAATGTGAACCAACCGTTTTCATGGCGTGCTATACGTACCAAATGGCAAAATATCCGAATGGATGGCTCAATATTCCTTGCGTGACAATACATTTCAAAAATCAAGATCTTTCGAATTGATGCTGGTTCGAATTGACCAACAGCAACACCGTAAAACTTGCAAACTTCTAAGAAGAATGGTGTAAATGGCAGATGTAAGCAAAAATTGAAGATTGAATGGCCATAAATAGCAACCTTGCCAGGGGGCGGTGAGCAGGCTCTGGCATTAATTGCAGGAATCACTGGTTCAACACCAGCTAATCTAGAAAAATGTTGCAGTAGCTCGCTTAAATATTTCTCATTTACTCTGCTAGGAATAGCTGAAACATCCTTTATGGCTGCCATTAATGTTCTAATGAAACAGGAAGAAAAGAAGGTATTGATGGAAGAAGATGAATACTGTAGAAGGAAGTTGTAAAAGTAAATGATCGGTTAGGGTTTATGGTGGTTAAAAAGCAAAAGGATATAACAGCTGTAGTCAGTGGTGATTTTGGGGGTTTTGTTTTCAGCCACACACGTGTAAGGTCAAGATAAAAAGGCGAGTACATCGAAGAGTCTTTTTACAGCTAGAGGTGCGTGCGGTATTTTAGCTGTGCAAAAAGCAATCATCATAATGTCAGTAAAATTCGCCTATCATTTAATGCCTGTGATGTACTTCCCAATGCAAAAGGAAAACGTGAAGACTTGGTTGAAATGCGTTATTCCAAGTTTAACAACTTAATCAATTTTCAAATGCTTAAGTCATTAAACTGGGGGGACTTAATGATGTATCCTATCGTATACACGCATAAAAGGCGTAATGGCAGCATAAAAGTAGCATCAGGAAGGCTGGAAGCAACAGTTTTGTGGAGTTAACCGTCCAGCGTTCTCCGCTGTACATGCTGCTTCGTCATGCGTAAGCCCTGAAGGCCGTCTAACGCGTAAGCCCTGGCCGGAGAACGCCACCCTCAGCATAAATTTCGGATCACGAATAACAGAACATATCATCATCTGACACGTGTCCCCGAACAATCTGGTGGATCTGACACTATAAATAGATCCCTTGGGTCGTCATTTCACACAGTTCAGATATTCTGACAACTTCGAGAGCTGAGACTTCACTTCTCTTTCTCTCTCTACTTTATCTCACTAGAGGTCATCCGGCTAGCACTTTTATGCTCTACGGACGACAGATTGATTAAGCCACCCCACAAGTTTCTACACTTGTGAGCCGGGTCTGCAGGGATTCTTTTCCAAGGGTAAAAATCAATCGGCAACACTCCGCCCTCCTAAAGCTAGATAACTTCTAGTATTTTGTTGACGCACTAAGCCTTACCTCATAAGAAAATAGGTGTTAACATAAACGTAAAGGCCTTAAAATGTAAATCCGGATTTTGACAATCACGATGAATCACTTCTCGAAAACTGACATGGGTGCAATAGAAATGCATAGATTGTTGATTTGTGCGATGGTGAAGAACCACACGAGAGGTGTAGGTTTGGGATCGAGAGAAGAGTTGAATGGGGTTTGGAGTCGCATGCCTAATTATATATCTCTCTCCGTCTCATATTAATAGTCCAGTATTTTATTTTGGGATCTCCCAAATTAATACTGTATTTTCATAAATAGAAATGAATAGGAACGTGTATTATGCTCTTAATGTATGTGGATATGATTAAAGGAGAAAGAAAATGTAAGGATAAAACTGAAAAGTAAACATAAAGTACAGTACTTTTATGACATTTCTTTAAACTGTGTGTTTTTTGTCTGTAGATTATTAATATGAAACAGAGGGAGTAATATTTAATTTAATGCATTTATTTCTTTTTATAAAAATAAAAATTGTAGAACTTTTTTTATAAGACTTGTTCAAACTTGTTCTAAAGTCTACTTGGCCTAAACATTGAAATCGAACTGTCCCCACTTCATTAGCTCTAAGTTGCTCAACGGTGACCCTTAAAACATTCAATTTGGTAAATGCTTCTTCATCCGTGAATCTAAACATTGTAAAATATAAGTCAAAAAGTCAACTTTCTTACCAATGCATTTAAACCGCTCAACAACTTTAAAGGGTAATGTCGTCATTCTACCCAACATCCACCCAAAGTTCCCACCTACATTCAATATTCAAAGGCAATTTCGTCATTTACTTACAAACCCCCACATTTAAAACCAACACCTTCCCCCTCTGTCTTCCTCATTCAGTCTCCCTCTACACAAATCTAGTGAGAGAAAATGTCGTTACCGAAGCCGGAATTCGGCCGCAAACCGTTCCCGCCGATCGAGAAATGCGATCTCTCCGCCATAAACCACCGTTCAGTTGCCGCTGATCTCGACGGAACTCTGTTGAAATCCAGCTCTGCTTTTCCGTACTACATGCTCGTCGCGATCGAAGCCGGAAGCCTCCTTCGCGGCCTCGTTCTGTTACTTTCTTTTCCGATCGTCGCGATTGCGTACATTTTCATCTCGGAAGCTTTGGCTATTCAGATGCTGATTTTCATCTCCTTTTCCGGCCTTAAGGTTAATTAATACGGAGTAATTATGTACTTTAATTTTTATTTATATTCATATATTCATATATAATTAAATTTAAATATATAATTCTATTTCAAAAAAATGATATTATCTCATTTAAATAAGTACTGATTTAAATTTAAATATGTTATTACAGGTGAAGGACATAGAGTTAGCGTCACGTGCGGTACTACCTCGGTTTTACGCGGCGGATGTGAGGAGTGATAGTTTTGATGTGTTTGATAAGTGTGAAAGGAAAGTAGTTGTAACTGCAAATCCGATAGTGATGGTGGATGCGTTTGTGAAGGATTATTTGGGAGGGGATAAAGTGCTCGGAACGGAAATTGAAGTGAATGAGAAAACTAAAAGAGCAACCGGATTCGTAAAGGAACCTGGTGTTCTGGTTGGCAAATGGAAGAAGATTGCGATTTTGAAGGAGTTTGGAGACGATTCGCCTGATATCGGACTTGGTGATCGGAGATCTGATCACGATTTTATGTCTGTTTGCAAGGTTAGTTTAATTCTAATTCTAATTCTAATTCTAATTATGTTAAGTGCTTGATATGTATGATTTTTTTGTTTTGTACGAGTAATAGATAATAAAATAATTAATAATTAATTGCTTGCATATATAGTATACTAAATTGAGGGGATATGATATGTTAATAAGTAATAAGTAATATCGTTACTTAACATATAGAAATTGAGTATCACAATTCACATCACATATACTCATATTAATATATTAACTAGTTCATTGACCCGTGAATTTCACGGGTTTGATGAAGACATCTACATCATAATATTAGTGTCATTAACCCGTTGATATATGGTTTTAGCAATTTTATTGCACGAAAACAATCCCAATTCTTGAATGTTTAAGATTACTCGTATCCTAAATCTTTACAACACTACAATAGTTAATACAACACTAATATTGAGCAGTAACAGACTAACAAAACAAAAAATTTATATGAATACAATGAAACACAAAAAGGAATAAAAAATGTATTTGTTCTTGAATATGTATGATACGGAAAATTGAAGAGTTATGGTAGATATTTGAGGGCATTAGCAATATTGATTCATTAAATTTAAATTTCGAGATACCATAAGAAAGAAATGTGTGAGATAGAAGCTAGATAATGTTAATTTAAAGAAGCGATTAAGTTAGGTCTAAGTATCTTAATGTTAATTTACATATACTGTGTTTTTTGTTTGGCACATACTTAATTGGGTGGATATGGCCTTCACCATGTAAATTCATCTCAATTGTATTAAGTTAATTCACTATTGGGTGAAGTACTTGTATTTAATTGAATTTACGTTGTTTGTAAAAGGAGTGTATGTATTGATATGTGTAAAAAGGTATTTTTCACATAAAGCATGCTTCCATTTAATAAATTTAAATTAAAATAATTTAATACATGTGACATCATTGTTTTTACTCTTACAAACTCGTAGAAGCTAAAGTTACAACTCATAGAAGCAAGTGATGACCTCACCCTAAACACCAATTTAATAGATAGAATAGATAGATTAATATCATTATGAATTTCAAATTATAGTAATTAATTTTATTCTTAGAATTTCAATAATTGTAAGTATATACAGTTAATTTATATATAGTATTACATGAGATAGAAAAGTTTATGAAGAGCTGGCGATTGAATTTTTGAATTAGTCTGATTTATTTTGTCTGTTACTTTGTACCAATTAATTGTTTCAAAAATTAATGCGAGTATTAATTCTAAATTAAATGTCAGTCATTATATTAGCTAAGTTTGCCTCTTAAATGGCTCCCTGTATGGATGTGCTGATGCTGATGGATACATATATATAAAGCTAGAATTGAATTCTGTCCATGTTTAGGCAATACACTTTACTAAAATGGTTACCAAAGTAATCCTGAAATACAATGCGATTGATTAAGTATAGACATTGTCCAAAACTAAAGCTCGCCAGGATATAATGTACGTATGTACTTACCGAGTGAGGGTGGTTATATATAGTACTTATGTGATTATGTAATCTGCATTTTCGGTGTATTATTGGGTCACTGACATATATGTATCTATATCTCAAACTACACACATTTATTAGTGAAGATATGTATTTAAAATAGTGGTTGGAGGTTTAATAAAATCATGTAAAGTTGGATGTACTCTAGTAAAAATAATAAAGAAATTTAATACGATAGTAAGACCATTGTTGAATAACTCTTTGAATGATATTGGCCCACTGCCATACATGTTTTGCAGAATCCATGTGGTAGTCATTAGATATAAAGCCTATCTAATTCAGGTCTTTATGACTTCAATATTTGTTACATGTAGTTGGCCTACACTTGAATTGAATTATAATAAGAGTTTGAAATTGACTTTTATAACTAGCCCAATTGTTGATCTACTTAATCTAATGGTTTTTGAAAATTACAGGAAGGTTTTATGGTGCCAAAAGACAAATCAGCAACCATAGTATCGCGAGATCGTCTGAAAACCCGTTTGATCTTCCATGACGGGCGTCTAGTCCAGAGGCCGGACCCACTAAATGCTTTGATCACCTATGTCTGGCTGCCATTCGGGTTTATATTATCTCTTATTCGTGTTTACTTCAATCTACCGTTGCCAGAACGAATTGTACGTTACACTTATGGTATGCTTGGAATCAAGCTTGTGATCCGCGGGAACCCACCTCCTGCCCCGTCACCCGGGACCCCTGGGAACCTTTACGTCTGCAATCATCGTACAGCACTAGACCCAATTATCATCGCCATTGCACTTGGACGAAAGCCATTTTGTGTGACATACAGTGTAAGTAAACTCTCAAGATTCATGTCTCCAATTCCAGCAATTGCCCTGACCCGTGATCGAGAAGCAGACGCTGCCCGGATCAAAGAACTGCTCCAGAAAGGTGACCTAGTGGTCTGCCCGGAAGGGACTACTTGTCGTGAGCCTTTTTTACTGCGGTTTAGTGCCTTGTTTGCTGAATTAAGTGATAGGATTGTTCCTGTGGCTATGAACCTCAAACAGCCTATGTTCAATGGGACAACAGTTCGTGGTGTCAAATTCTGGGACCCGTATTTCTATTTCATGAACCCGCGTCCCACATATGAGATCACGTTTCTCGAGCGTTTGCCCGAGGAGATGACGGTTAAGGGTGGCGGGAAAACAGCGTTCGAGGTGGCTAATCATGTGCAGAAAGTGTTGGGTGGTGTTTTAGGATTTGAATGCACAAATTTGACAAGGAAAGACAAATACTTGTTACTAGGTGGGAATGATGGTAAGGTGGAGTCAATGTATGGCAAGAAGTGAATATGATCAAATTTAGTCAAGTAAAATGGTGGTGGTTAGTGGTTGGTAAAGGTGGTTATTGACTAGTTATATACTTGCTTGCGGTATTGTTATATCTAGGTGAATGAATGTGCACCATGAAACACTCTTTAATTCTTTCAATTGTGATGACATTTCTTTGGGTATCATTAGTATATGTTTGTTCATCCACCATCTTTGGTAGACAAGCAAATAAACATAAACATTATATTATATATGTGCTATTGATTTTGGTTCACTCACATCTATATTTATATTTATCTAATGTGTCTCGTATAATGGTATCATATGTCCTATGTCCTATCCTTATGAAAAGAAGTGAACATAAGGGTCGTTCAGTCATAATCATAAACATAACTGAACGAACAAGACAACATTAGTAGAAAGGAGATGATAAATTCACTTGTTTTTCTATGATCCAATTTTATTATGCACTATCTACTTATACACATATACACAGTACAAGTTATCAATGGATAATATAAATGGATTTATAAAATATTTGAGTGGAAATATCATCCCTTAAAAAGGAATATAGTGTACAAGAAAGGGTTACAATGACATGAGTTAACATCTTTTGTTAATTGTGTGAGATTCTTACTGGAAAATATGAAGTAGATGAGAGTAAGAGGTATTATATATATATATATATATATATATATATATATATATATATATATATATATATGTATATATATATATATATATATATATTGAAAGGATCCATAGAGAACTAGAGTACGTAGAGAACCCATAGGACTCATAGATTGAACTTCTATCTATGTGGAGCGTATGTTGAGGTTTTAGATATTAGGGTTTAGATATTAGGGTTTATAAGGTTTAGATATTAGGATTTAGAAATTTAGGGTTTAGGGTTTAGATTGAGGGTTTAGATTTAGGATTTAGATTGAGTTTTTAACACGAACGGTTTAGAGTTTAGGGTTTAGGGTTTAGGGTTTGGAGTTTTGGGTTTAGGGACTAAACCCAAAACACCAAACCCTAAACTCTAAATCGGGCTAAATTTTGCTTCACAAAACATGAAAAAAAAAAAAAAAAAAAAAAAAACGTTAACATTCTTCACGACCAATATTATCTTGAATGTTATTTTTGTCGATCGTTGTCCCGCCTAAATAATAACATTCATCACGAAGTGTCTTTTCCAAATGTTCATATTTTCGTGTGATCTTGATGCCTGAAAAAAAAATTCCAAAAATAACGATTTTTTTTTTTTTATGCTTCTCCCCGCTTCCCCCGATTGGTTACTTCCCCATTAATCCTGCCCCTATATATATATATAGGGGCAGGATCAATGGGGAAGTAACCAATCGGGGGGAAGCGGGGGGAAGTAAAAAAAAAAAAAATTTCGTTTTTTTTGAAATTTTTTTTTCCCGGCATCAAGATCACACGAAAATATGAACATTTAGAAGAGACACTTCGTGATGAATGTTATTATTTAGGCGGGAAAACGATCGACAAAAATAACATTCAAGATAATATTGTTCGTGAAGAATATGAACGTTTTTTTTTCATGTTTTGTGAAGTATAATTTAGCCCGATTTAGAGTTTAGGGTTTAGGGTTTGGGGTTTAGGGTTTGGAATTTTGGGTTTATTCCATAAACCCAAAACACCAAACCCAAAACCCTAAACCCTAAACCCTAAACCCTAAACTCTAAACCGTTCGTGTTAAAAACTAAATCTAAATCCTAAATCTAAACCCTAAATCTAAACCCTAAACCCTAAATTTCTAAACCCTAATATCTAAACCCTAATATCTAAACCCCAATAGCTAAAACCTCAAAATACGCTCGAAAAACACGATAATTATTATATATTACTTCTTCGAGCGTTTTCCCGCCAAAATAAAAACATTTATCACAAAGTGTCTCTACTAAATGTTCATATTTTCATCTCATCTATAATGTTCGTGAACAAAGTTTCTTCAAAAAACGAAAAAAAAAGTTTTTGCTTCCCCCCGATTGGTTACTTCCCTCTTGATCCTACCACTATATATATATATATATATATATATATATATATATATATATATATATATATATATATATATATATATATATATATATATATATATATATATATATATATATATTTGTGTGTGTGTGTGTGTGTAGAGGATGAATAATAATTGGACAAATGAGGAAGTCTAGTTAGACCATATGAGTATTTAAATGCTCTTAATCATAGGCGAAGACAGGGAGATGCATGTGAATGCTTTGCATCCCCCAACTTTTAAAATAAGCTAATTATAGTGTGTTAAATAATTGTATATTAGTTGCCAATATGATCAAATAATAAATACAACCATCCCTTAAATATGATTAACATATATCATAGTTACGATGTATACATGAAAATTGTATGTTAATATTTAACTTTTGTGAAATGCATCCCCTATTCGTGAATCCTGGCTTCGCCTCTGCTCTTTTGATGAATGATGACGTAATTGTAAGAAGTTTGTATGTATTGGGAAAGTTTTGGAGAAGATGTTGGGAGAATGTGGTGAAGGTTGATCCTACTAAATTAATCTTTTCAACATAAAAATAAAATATATATACTGTATAATCAATCAAATACTAATGTTGTGAGAATGTTCCACGTTTTCGTAAAGATGTATTTGGATGACAAACCTTACCCGCCTTTTTCCGTTAATTTATTTTAACGCCGTCTTTTTTTTTTATTTAGATGATGCCTTTCGTTATCTAAATTCGTATCCCGTTAACTAATGTTCTTAATATTCCCGTTATGTAATTATAATATCTCCCGTTCACTCTCGCGTATTTAAAATAATTCGTTTGGTTAATTCACGCACCTTTAAACTCGAGGGACCAAAATTGCCAAGTGAGAAACTAGTTGACTAGGTCAACTAGTCAACCCACCTCCCACTTACTTCCATTTTCCCTCTCATTCACCATTATCTTTTCCTTTTCTTTTTCTTTCTTTTCTTTTTCTTTCTTTTCTTACTAGCAACAAGAACCCATTTTTCTCTATCAACACTAAATCATCATCTAAATCATTTCAAGGAAGTTTACAACAAAACGATTTGTATTTTTGGAATCCTCTCTTCATCCTCTACGTTTTGATACCAATCTCATCTCTTTTGGGTAACTTTCTAAAAACTCTAGATTTCATGTTCTTAGTATTTTTGACTTGAAATAGTGTTAATTAGTGTCTATGGCTCAATTCTAACATGAACATGTGTTTGGTTTGCTCGATTTGTTTGTTTTGAGTAACTAGCTTGAATATGAAAAATGGGTTAGTTTAATCTTTGATTTTGATTGATTAAATGTTGTTAGATGTTAAACCTTATGTGTTAAAAGTGATACCAGCATCATTAGCTTTGTTTTGGTATGTTGGATGACATGAAAACCTTACATTAACATGATTAGTGATTTTATGATTTTTGGTTAGGGTTTGGTAGCCTTGAATGTGAATTTTGATGCATTAAATGCTTTGCAATGTTGTTTGTAAGTATTTAGTAATATTGTATGCGTAATTACCTATGAAACGGCGTATTATATGTGTGTATTAAGTTATCGAATCATCTTATGCATTTTATGAACTTGAAACTTTGAAAACGAACTTTTAATGATCACTTGACGAGAAATCGGTTATTGTAAATAATGTTTTTGTTTGATGAAATGTGTTTAGTTGTGTTCCTTGTTAAATTACCTTTCCAACGATATAAGATACGTGTTTTGAACATTTACGGTTCATTAGTTGTGTTTGAAAGAAGCTTGGTTCGTACACTTGAAAATTCAGCAACAGCACCTGAAACCAGGGGCCTCGCTATAGCGAGCCCTGGTGTGCACAAAATCTCGCTATAGCGAGAATATTTCTGTCCCAATTTTTTTTTAATTTTTCAAGTTTCGTTCCCGCTTACTCGCAACTCCGTTTAACATGAAATTTTGCCAACATGCTTATATATGACTACGTTTATATGTGCAACAGTCGGATACCCGACCCGACCCCATTGACTTTGACTTTGACCATGTTTGACTTTTAGTCAAACTTAACCAAACACTTATGCAATCGTTCTAACATGCTTTTATACTTATATCTTGCATGAAACTTGACAATTTGACTCACATGCTATATTAATCGAGTCTTAACGAGCCATAGGACTAATTGAACACATTTCACCCGATCTCGTGTCGTAACCGGTAATTGATACAACTTATTTGTTTAGGTCAAGGCTAAGCAACTTTCGTGCACAATGTTTAATTACAAGTACTTTGGCATGCAACTACGGTGAGATCATAGTCCCATCTTTTCAACAACTTTTATACTTTTAAATCATGGGATGAGAAACATATACGGTTTATACTTTTATACGTTGAACACAAGTACGAAAACAAACATTCCACGTACGAGTTAGAACAAAAATCCTCAAGTCCAATTATCATTAGTTACACTTGTAGGGTGTAAGCGATAACTTATGTTGTGTGGCCATGCGGGTTTGACGAACCCTCATTCAGATGAATGAAACGTATTTTCGGGGTATAGTGTAGGTTCTAACACTATGATGCAGAGGTACTATTCAGTTAAGCCTTGGTAATTGGGTGCTCGTGATACAAATAACAACTTTTGGAATGTAGACGATTTAGATAATCACCTTATACTAAATCTTGTGGTTCAAAAACATACGTTTACAAATACACCTATGATTTCACCAACGTTTTTCGTTGACAGTTTTCTATATGTTTCTCAGGTTCATACTTGGCTACTTGATACATGCTTCCGCACACTTTGATTACTTGCTTGGGGTCAAGCATACATGCATACGCTAGTGATAGCACCTTTGGATTCAAACTTAAAGCATACATACTTACGCTATTTATAGCAATCGTGATTTTCAACTTATATTATGTCGCAAGTTATTTCATTTATACTTTATAACTTTTGTAAACTTATACATGTTGTCGAACCATTTGGTTTACTTAAAACTTTGCAAGTCATATACGTTTCAAATGAATACGAAATAATTTTGGTCAAACGCGTCTCATTTAGGGACTATGACCACGTAACGGGACCTAAGTTAACGGCGCCGTCAATGGCGATTTTGACGGGTCGTTACATTTAGAAGGTCATGAGAGCTTAGCTCTTATTTTTTACGGAGTATAAGCTTAACAATAAAGTTTGTGAGGATTATTCAATTGAAATCCTTTATTAAGTTGAAATCCAAGGAGAACATCTCAACCCTTGGATTAATCTCAGATATTTCATTTTCAGATCTCAGTTTTTTATAAAGTCGACTTTTTCATCTTGCTTATCAAATCTTCAACTGATGATCTTCACTATGATCTGAGCTTAGAAACATGATCTACAACTAAAACCTAACTTTCGTGATCAATTACAATCGAATAACAACAACAGATCTGTGGTGAATTTAATCGAGTTATTCATTCGCGTTCTTCGTCAACATATGAACATCAACAAAGATTTTGAAATCTGCAGTGTTTTGATACTTGATTCCTTCATGAAAGTTGTGACGACCCGACAAAATCATCATTGACGGCGCCGTCAACTTAGGTCCCGTAACGTGGTCATAAGTCTTTAAAACCAAGTTTGACCAAAATATGTCGCATTCATTTCAAATGTAAAGATGTTTTAAAGTTTACAAAGTAGTTTAACTACTAGTTACGTTACAACGTTTAAGTACAATTGAAACCTATGCGGCACAAATTAAAGTGAAGTCCAAAGACGTTCCATGTATGCATGTATACTCGACATCCAAGCAAGTATCAAAATAGAGTGCGGAAGCATGTATCACTTAGTGTTCAAGGACCTGAGAAAACATATAGAAACTGTCAACGAAAAATGTTGGTGAATGTCATAACCCGTCTAAATCCATATGGACGAATGCAATAACATCTGGTCCCATTGCGATGAACGACTCCAAGTAATATCTTTAAAATGAGCAAATGCACAGCGGAAGATTTCTTTAATACCTGGGAATAAACATGTTTTAAAAGTGTCAACCAAAAGGTTGGTGAGTTCATAAGTTTATCATAAACAATAAAATTTAGTAATTTTGATAAACCACAAGATTTAAATACAGTACATCTATCTCGTATACGAAACCATTTTTCATAAATGCTTGGCAGAGTAGGTTCGTATCCTTTTCTCCCCCGTAGATTGCCTCGCGATTTTTAATAACCGTACACATATCTCGTGTACAAAATATCATACACATAACTTGTGTATAAAAATCATTCTCTCTATATATAACCTTTGCTTGGTAACCGACCTTAACATTTAATGCGCATAAATAATATCCCCAAAACAGAATCTCTCATCTGTATAAATATATAAACCTCGAAGTACTAAACACCACGCCCACTAGCTCTACTGTCTAGTTAACATTCTGGGTGGTGGTGTTAAACCCGGTAGCTACCTTTAGGATTCGCGTCAATTAGTAGGCAATTATAACGTCCAAACTAATTCTTAGGTTACCAAGCTATAATAATCAGGGGGAAATATTCACATCAATTAGTGGCAATTATAACACCCAACTAATTCATTATAGGAATGTTTTTCTTGTGTCTATCTTGTCAAACATTTATAAAAGCATTTCATGTATTCTCAGTCCCAAAAATATATATTGCAAAAGCATTTAATAAAAAGGGATCAAATGAACACACGATACGATATTTTGTAGTAAAAATATGCATACGACGGCACTAAACAAGTACAGTGTTGGCCTCGGATTCACGAACCTATATCATTTATTTATATATTAACACATATAATAATATTCAAACAAGTTTACGTATTAAAATTATTAATATATTTGTTATTTTAATAATTTATATGTTATTTATTATAGTTATTATATATTAATGTTTAGAATCTTATATAATATATTAAGATTAATATTTATATATATATGTATATATATATATATATATATATATATATATATATATATATATATATATATATATATATATATAAATAACATTTTGTTTAAAAGTATGTAATATTAGTATATATATGTAAAATATATACATTTTTTTTATATAAATCTCATTTGTTTGATAAAATAATAGTTTTTAATGTTACTAAAATAATGATAATAATACTATTAATAATAATAACAACAATAAATAGTGATAATAATAATAATGATAATAATAATAACAACCATAATAATAATAATAATGATAATGATAATTTCATAAAAATGATATTTTTTAACAATAATGATAACTTAGTAACACCAATAATAATAATAATAATAATAAAAATGATAATTTTCATAAAAAATGATAATTTTAATAATAATGATAATGATAATGATAATAATAATGCTTATATTAATAATAATAATGATAATACTAATAATAATATTAATAATGATAATAATTGTAATAATAATAGTAATATTCATAATATTAATGATAATATTGATAATAATAATAATAATAATAATAATAATAATAATAATAATAATAATAATAATAATAATAATAATGTAAATAGAAATTATACCATCATGTATCATTATCATTATCATGGTTCTTATATCGTCATCATCATCATTGAGCTCACATCATAACATCACGACATCACCATCTTTATTCGAATATCACCCTTCCATCATCATCATCTTAATTTCTATCATTATCATCATCGTATCTTAATATCAACAACATCATCGTCATGCCATCATTCGTCTTGTCTTCACAATCATTCCTTCATCATCATTATCATAACCGAAATCATGATCATGATCATCATTTATTATACATACCGCCCATCATCATCATTATACAACATCTAATCTAATTAGTCACCATCTCTATAATCTGGCCCAAATCTCCTTTGGCCCAATAGTAATTTCATAAGCCCAAGTATTCACAAGCCCAATAACATGTTTTAATTAATTTTGCTCGATGGATTTTTGTTGTGTGGGGTTCGTCTGGAAACAAAACAACAACGCATCATCATCTCTTACTCTAATCATCATCTTACTCTAATCATCATCATGATCATTATCCAACTTAACAGTTTCATCGTCACTCATCATCAATCAACATCGTTAATCATTATCGTACATCATTATCATTCAATATCATCATCATCTTACTAGCTAACATCATCAACATCGTTACCAGCTAATCAATCATCGTCACTATGGTCGCTACTTTCGCCGTTGCAGGTTTCAAAGAAAAACGTACGAGCAACAGTAAGAATCGAGAGTAATAACATCATGGCTTGTTTTTCAAATTACACGATCGCGTATGAACCACAATTTCTGTGTAATTTTGTGAAAAATTTACACGTTCCACGTACCTAGCTACGCGTTTCGCATATTTTTGTGTCAATGTTACTGTATCACTTCTTCGTAGTTACAGAAATAACGTAGCAGCAACAACTCAAACAGGAACAGAAGTTGTGCAATAGCAGGTGACGGTCTAATGGTTTAAATAGTGGTTTACTATGGTGTTGTGTGGTTTTCGATTAAAACACAGGTGGGTATTGTTGATGAGAGTTGTAGGGTGGCGGTGGAGAGGGTTTAAGGTTATATAGCTCGACAAAGAAGAGGAAAAGAAAAAAAATGCTAAGGTTGGTGATGTTCGAAGGGTGGTTGATCATGGTGATCTTGACTGGGTGGATGGTGGTCCGATGGTTGTACATGGTGATCAAAGATGGCGATGAAGGTAATCAAGAATGGTTTGATCGAAGGAAAAATAGACAAAGTTGATGGGTGTAATTCTTTTTTATCAAATATCAATGATTCATGTATATAAATACAAATTGAGTGATGATGTAAAAAGCAAAACAGTGAGTCTAGTTCAATTCACGGGTGTACAGTTATTTAATATACTGCCGACAGTTTTCACGGGTAATGTTTCGTGCTCCGTTGATAATTTGTGGCGGATAAACGTCGTCAGAAAAGTCCCAAAATCTTAAATTAATTATATTTATTTATTTCGGTCATTATGGTATAAAATTCGGTCATTAATTATTTAAAATTATTAATTAAATATTAACTCAAACTGTCCGCGCTCGATTCCCAGGTAAAATATAAAAAGTTCTAAAATTTAACAAATAGCTCCTAAATACATTTTTAATAAGTTTATACTTTATATATCTCATTTTCGAATCACCGTTTATTTTAAAATTATATAAGTTTGAATTTAACTTGCTTAATATCAATCGGAACATCAACGATTATTACAATCATTAATATTTATTTTTAATATACTTTATTTATATATATAGATATATTTTAAATAATAATTATTATAATATCTTATTTTTATTTTATTAATTTTAATAACAACAACATATAATACTTCAAGTTATATTTTAACTTATTATTTATATATACACACACATATCCATTTACAAATAATTGTTCGTGAATCGTCGGGAATGGTCGAAGGTCAATCGAACAGTTCAAAATTTTTGAGACTCAACCTAACAGACTTAGCATGTCAGAAATATTAAATCGTATCAAGAGTTTGGTTTAAAATTAGTCGAAATTTTTCGGGTCGTGACAGTACCTACCGTTAAAGAAATTTCGTCCCGAAATTTGATCGAGGTCGTCATGGCAAACACTAAAAATGTTTTCATGACGAATATGAGTTGAGAAATAGAGTTTTATCACCATAAAGTAGTATGGATAAAATAATTCGATTACGTGAAGAGTAATGAGTGAAGCTATCGCAAAAGAGTAAAATAAGGAAAATAAAGTTCGTCTTAACTTTTGATGTAGTCAAGGTTGATTTTCAGAATTCAAGGAATTTAAAGATAATGTTTTAAGCATATTGGAAATGTAATAACATGATCTGATTTGTTAAATTACCAGAAATCACAGAAAAGATAGAAATATCAAGAAAATATTTTCTTGATATGTTTAGAGGTTAAGTAGAATGAAAGAGTTATGTAAATGGCACATGATGAGGGTATGATCTGTGAACCATCATCACGTTCCATTAGAAATTCCAGCATGACATACTGTAATATAATCACGTTGGCCGGGCGTCATTATATTATACTAACTCATGCTTCAATTCCTAACACTTCTCCAGAAATCATTCATAATTTATATTCAAATTTTACAGAAGGATAGAAACTAAAACAGTTTCTTTTATAATATAACATAGATAGCACGAAAAGATAAATAATTTCGGATGAGAATATTTATGAAGCTATCTTCAGAAATATTGAGTATATAATGAAAAATACGATGATATCTTAGAGTTTCTAAGCTTGAAAGATGATGAAGAAAATTTTTCCGCAAAAATTCCGATTAAATAAGGAACAAGGTATTCGCTAAAGATTTCATCAGTTATCGAATCATCTGGATTCTTTAAGTACAAGTTTAGTTCTGGTGATTTATTCATAGTCTCCTTCATAGTCTGCTCAATCCGTTTTTCAGTTCTAAATTTTCTATTGAGCGTTTCCAACACTCCATTCTTTATCATCAAACTTTTGGCCATTAAGACCATCTACAGCGTTTGCTGCTTCGTCAGCATTCAATGCTACCATAACTAAATCATTAGTTATCAATCCGAGGTGTTTTCAAGAATTTTGAAGGGTTTGAACGCAGATTATAATCGTCAAGATACAAATGATGTTTAAGATGAAATCAAGTGGCAAACTTGAAGAAATGTTTAACTGTAGAAGATGAAACTTATTAACGATATTTTAAATCAAAATGTATTATAATTGATATTTCCTACTCTTTTAATACTTTTAATTGTCCAAGGTTAGTAGTCCAATGTTAGTAGTCCAATAGTCCAATAGTCCAATGGTCCAATATATAATCTTAGAATTAATCAAGATTATATTATATTGTCTCGGGATTAACCAAGACTAGTATATTATGACAGTATTTAAATGATTATAAATAAAGTGCGTAAAATAAATAACAGTATTTAAAAGACGATAAATAAAATTGCGAGTATTAAAATTGCGATAAATAAATTGCGATAATTAAAATTGCGATAAATAAATTGCGATAATTAAAATTGCATAAATAAATTGCGATAATTAAAATTGCGATAAATAAATTGCAATAACTAAAATGTAATAAGGAAATAGTCATAACGGGTATAGGAACAGTTAGTTAGGATTTGGTTAGTATAGGTTTAAAATTTTACATAGTTAATTAATTTGTATCTAATCAATTTTATTTAGTCCATTATTTTCTTTATTATGCCACTTGTCAAATCTTGACTTGGATTCTGATCGGTCAAAATCTGAATATGAAATTGAATTTGAATGAAAATAGTTGTTCTTTGGTGAACAGATACATATATGTGTGGATTTGAGCAGTGATGTGGTAGCAGAGTGTATATAAAATAGTATTATTTTTAGTGCGAAAATACTATTAAATACGATACAATTTTACACAAGATATTTATTTATTTATAGAATGGATATACTTAAACCTTGCTACAACACTTATAGGCAGTGTACCTAATCGTAAAGTAGTGTAGTTTTTAGTAAGTCCGGTTCGTTCCACAGGGAAATCTTTAAACAAAGCTCAACGCTATATTAATTTACTTTTATAAAAATACAAACATATATATAAGTAATATTATTATTATAAAGGGGGGTTTTTACCGTTTAATGACCGGTTTGTCGATTTTAAGACTTTAGTCGCAGTTAAAATCTATTGTAAAATATAAAATAAATACAAGACTTAAATTAAAGCGTAAAGTAAATAACGATAATGAAATTGTGAATAATAAAAGTGCGATAAAATAAAATTGCGATAATTAAAAAGTACGATAATTAAAAGTGCAATTAAATAAAAATGCGATAATTAGAAGTGCAATTAAATATAAAATAAAGGAAATTAAATATGAAATAAAAGAATTATGCTTATTTAAACTTCCGTAATCATGATGTTTGACGTGTTGATTTTAGTTTTATGCCCATGGGTTAATTGTCCTTTGTCCTGGATTATTTAATATGTCCGTCTGGTTTTTGTCCATAACAGTCCATCAGTCATAAATATGAAGTACGAGTGTCCTCGTCAAATTATTCTTATACCCGAAGTTAAATATTCCAACTAATTGGGGATTCGAATTGTAACAAGGTTTTAATACTTTGTTTAATGAATACACCAGGTTATCGACTGCGTGTAAACCAAGGTTTTGCTACTTTGTTAACAATTACACCAATTACCCTTAAATGTAATTTCACCCCTGTTTTAATTATTCTAGTGGCTATTAATCCATTCCCGTGTCCGGTTAAATGAACGATTATTCGTACATATAAATACCCCGCCCATCGTGTCCGATTGAGTGTATATGGTAATTTATAGGGACGCCCAATTGTAAATCTTTATATTAACATTAACAAACTTTCATTTAGTTAAACAAATATAAAGCCCATTAATAGCCCATAGTCTAATTTCCACAAGTGTCGTTCTTTTGTTCAAACCCCAATTATGGTACAAAGCCCAATTACCCAATTTTAGTAATTAGCCCAACATCATGATTACTTCGGATTAAATAAGCATAATAATAACTTAGCTACGAGACATTAATATAAAAAGGTTGAACATAACTTACAATGATTAAAAATAGCGTAGCGTTACACGGACAGAATTTCGACTTACACCCTTACAACATTTGCTAACATACCCTTATTATTAGAATTAAAATTAAAATTAAAATATAAATTATATATATATATATATAAATTTTACGTATGATAAGAGAAGAAAAAGATATGAATTGTGATCAGAATTCGGTTGGCTTTATAGGGAATTTCGAAATTTGGGGCTCCGCGACTCGCGGTGAATTTTGCCTTCAAACTCCACGAGTCGCGGAGGTTACTTTTACAGCTCAGAGGAGTTTGGCTCTTTGTTTACCGACGGTTTATAATATATATATAATATATATATAATTAATATAATTAATTATATATTATATTATATTTATATACATAGTTAACTTGTAATTTTTAGTCCGTTGCGTCGAGCGTTAAGAGTTGACTCTGGTCCCGGTTCCGGATTTTTGAACGTCCTTGCGTACAATTTTATATTTTGTACTTTGCGTTTTGAATCTTGTACTCTTGTAATTTCGAGACGTTTCTTATCGATAATTGGAACCTTTTTGATTGTCTTTTGTACTTTTGAGCTTTTTGGTCGTTTGCGTCTTCAATTCGTCGAATCTGTCTTTTGTCTTCACCTTTTATTATTTAAACGAATATCACTTGTAAATAGAACAATTGCAACTAAAAGCTTGTCTTTCTTGAGGAATAATGCTATGAAATATATGTTCGTTTTTAGCATTATCAAATATTCCCACACTTGAGCGTTGCTTGTCCTCAAGCAATATCGTCTTGAAATACTAGAATCACTTCTTTATTCTTCACACTTTGTACATCAGTGATTTCTATACGGCGGTATAAACAATGGTAGTAACGATATGGTTTACAGTCCCACATGACTATAAAAATTTAGATCCATTAAGGAAATTGGATCTTTATGAAAACATTTGATCTTTTGAAAATTAAATCTAGTTTTTACCCTAGATAAGTTTTCCGGGATAACCCTTTACCGGTGTTTGCAAAATATTTTTGTGGGTTTGGTGGGTTTCAGATTTGAAAATTTTAGCTCAAAACTTATGGTTTTGTGTCACCCACTTGCTAACCTTGTATTTGGAAAGCAACACGTCCAGTTTACTTGTCCCGTATATTACCTTTCGGTAAACTACCGTCCGGTTGTAAAGGAAAGCGTTGAACAAGCAACTGTTAAGGCAATGTCCCGTGACATGCTTTTGATTATGGTCTATAACGTGTCGGACGCAATTACTATCCTTGGTAGGAGCAATAGTAAAGCTCACCCTTATAATTTTTCGGTCTGGCACAAGGTCCTGTCTTTGACCACTATGCAACCACCGTTCTTACGGTTGACACCCGATTTAGTTCAGGTGACCTAATGAATTCCAGGTGAATTCCTAGGATTTTACGTTCAATGGTAATGAACGCATTGAAAATAGGGTTTTCAGAAAACAAATCGGTTTATAATTTTGATCAAAATATTTTCTCGTTCAAGCTCGAGTTTAGATATCATTGAATTCCATGAGTTTGTAATTCTCAATCTTTAAGGTCAATCTCTAGGATTGAGTAATATCAGTCTTAAAAGTTGATTTTTAATCTTTAAGGAGATTATCCTTTCTGGGGATCTGATTCATTAGTCTTATCCAGCTAATTTGCATGGTGCCCCCCCCATTGTACGAGATAAATCCTTCTCATGGTTAGGATAAATCTGACCACTTGGCGACCCTGTTTAATGCTGAGGTCCGTGGATTTCCTGCTGATTTTAGTGATGACTTTTCTAGATTTTTCGTCAACCTACAGCTGGTCTGAACGACAACTTCATGACCTAAATCAAGAAGCGCGTGTCTTTTTCGAAAGACTTTACTTCCTTTTAATGATGGAATTGATTCATCGTGTAGATCCATCTCTTCTTTTCTTTCATTGGGTAAAACAGTTTAGTTTAGTTCAAAGCAAAAGTATTTTCAGTTATTTGTTACAGATATATGTGACATATGTTTAAAATAACTTGGTAAATTTTCCCACACTTGGCTTTTATTTTCCTTTTTATCGTCCTCTATTCCATTTTAAATGAATTTTAACATTTTAGTTTGTTTCTCAATTTATGTCCTTTCCGAGGTAACAATAATTTCGGTGTTAAAACCTAGTTTTATCGTTCATAAATATGTATAAACATAATTTGAATTCATTTAATTGAAAATTTTGAAAAATTTTACTAGAATTGGTTAGTCAGTATATAAGACTAGGGCTGTTCTTTTTTATCAGAGAGCACTAGATTCTAATACAACTACTGCTTTACTAGTATTTTTGATGGTAACCAAGTGTATAAAGTAAAAAAATTTAAAATCCGAAAGAATTTAACCCCTTCCCACACTTAAGATCTTGCAATGCCCTCATTTGCAAGAAATCAGTAACAATTTAAATTATTGAGGGTGATTAGTGTGAAAATGATTAAATTTTTACCAAAGTTTCCAATTATATTGGCGTTTGTTTGCTGAATGATAAATGGTGCACATCATTTGTTCATTCCGTCTTGTTGTTATTTCACATATATTTTGCATCTTGTCGTCAAAATTAGTTGCTTTTGCTGAACTTAATGCCAGTCTTTGAAAATGCGTTGTTTTACCCTGTTGTGTACATAAGATAAACTGCAAACATATATACATATTTTTGAAGTTTGGTATATTACCCCACATTCAAAAATTATTAAAATCTAAGAATAAAAGTTAGATAATTATAAAAATGATTACAATATTAACAAAAGTATTAAACATATTAATAATTACAAATTACAAAAAAAAAAAATAATAATAAGTAAACTAAGGATGATATTGGTACCAATAGGGGTTCCAGGCATAACCATAAGTGCTATAGAATGCTTCGGCAGGGTCATACGTAGGATATGGTGGCTGCATCTCTATAGACCAAGGAGGGAAGATGGGTTTCGGTGTAGGAATATAGTTTCTACCTATATGTTGGCAATGAGCTATGATCTGGTTCTGATGAACTTGCCAATCTTCAAATGCTCTCTGTCTAGCATTTTCGTATTCCTGAGAAGCTATAAACCTATGCATTTCTTGCATCTCATTCCCCCCTCCTACATTACCTTGTTGTTGGTTTCTCTCCACCTGTGGATGTCTACCATGGTATCGTACTGCGGCGTTATTTCGCCTCTTCAAAACTTTCGCACCATGGTATACATTTAAACCTATAGTATCGCGGGGTTCTGGTTCTTCTACTAATAATCCCCCCCGACTTATATCCACACCGAGATATTCACCAATCAAAGTAATAAAAATACCACCTCCTATTATGCTATGTGGTCGCATCCCCCGAACCATAGCTGATAAATAATAACCCACACAATATGGTATACTTACAGCGCTTTGTGGGTCTCGAATACACATATGGTAAAACAAATCCTGTTCATTTACTTTTTCTTTGTTCTTACCCCTTTGTGTAATCGAATTAGCTAAAAACCTATGTATCACTCTTAATTCGGCTCTATCTATATCCAAATAAGAGTAATTTCCCCCTTTGAAACGGTGATGGCTTGTCATTTGACTCCACACACCGTGTGTATCAAAATTCTCATCTATCTTTCTACCGTTTAGTATCAATCCTCTACAATCGGCAGACGCTAACTCCTCAGGCGTATATATACGTAAAGCCTGAGCCATGTCCAGTAAAGACATGTGGCGCATCGAACCGCCTAACAAAAATCTAATAAAAGAACGATCGGTTAAACTAGTTACCCGATCATTCAACTCTATACTACATAACAATTCTTCACACCATACTTTATATACAGGTCTACGTATGGTGAATAAACATACCCAGTCATTAAAAGAAGAATTACCATACCTCTGTACAAGTAATTCCCTAATTGGCTCGGCCAATTCTACAGCTTCTAAGGGTCCCCATTCTATGACCCTCGGTACCTCAACAACCTTAGAATGAAGAGTATGCAAACCCCTTTGATATTTTGGATAATCTATCCAAAGTCTGTCAAATCTCAGGTTCGGGTGCAACTCTTCCAAATGCATATCGGAAAAAGGTCATGACTGGATGAGGTATATCCTGCTTGTAGTAGTTATCCACCTCCTGTTGTTCCAAATTCTCAGCAGGAGCATTGCGGGCTTGGGATGAAGATTCACCCCTTTCATTCTGCAAAACACATCAAACACAATTTTTGTGCATCCAAATATGCATTAGTGTCAGCAAAATCATCAATCAAAATAATTACAATGACATTATCAATTTATATCAAACTTAAGCTCATTTTCACATTTTTATCAAATCTACACTTTTTCAAATAAGCATATACGAAAATGTTCGCCAAGTTCATAAGCATTCAACTCAAATAACATGTCAAAATAATCATTACTAGCAATTAAACAAGTCTCAAATGGCATTATCTTTCAAAAATCAAGTTCATGAATTTTAGACTTGAAAAAGTCCACTTTAATTCTCAAAATCATGTTTAGGCTCAAAGTTTGGATCATTCAACTACCTAGACATGTTACACTACTTATTTTAGCAACAATTCATGACAAAAATCGGCCATAACCTGTTTATATCAAAAAGCCCCAAATTGCTCAAGAACACAAACCCTAGATTACTCAAAATTTGAAGTTTAAGGCTTCTAATCATGTTAAACAGCATCAATCTAGGTTATACAAGCATAATACATAAACAATTTAAGTCTAATTACACTAAAAAGCATCAAAATCAAATTGGGGAAAAAATAGCTCAAGAACACCAAATTTCGGATTAAATGGTGTTTAGGTGTAGAAATTTACCGTTTTTCTTGAGTAATTCTTTGATAGCATCCTTCTCAACATGATTTTAGCAAAAGAATTTGGTGATTAACGGTTAAAAATTGGGATTTTTGGGGTGTTTTTGGGTTTTTTTTTTCGCAGCTATTTTCGCAGTATGTTTTTGTTTTGGGTTGGGGACTGATCTGTTCTGCGGGTATATTTTTTTCTGTAAATTGGTCCCTCCGCGAGTCGCGGCGAAATGCACTTCAAACTCCGCGACTCGCGGAGTTTGTTTGTTTTTTTTTTTTTTTTTTATAATCATTAACTTTTGAAAACAATTAAGAAATTAATTTTAAAATTTTGTTTCCCTTATTATTTAGGACGAGGTCGTTTCGGATCGATGTCCTAGTCCGTCCCTCGACAAAATTTTAAAATTTGTCTTTTTGTAGCGATTGTTTTAAAAGCTAAGATTTTTGGGTTTTTTCAATGTTTTTGGCATACTCTAATTCAATAAGATTAAAAATAATGATAATAAAGTTCTCGTCCCTCCCTTGGGTAAAGCAATTTCGGTTCAAAGACCTAGTCTTCAACTTACGACGAATTTTAAAAATCATATTCTTAACTTAATGAGATAAAGTAAATTTTTGTTTTTAAATTCACACAACTTAAATATAAAATTCAAAACTATTATTAAAAATTCACACCAAACTTAAAATTTGAAATGCATAAAATTAAAAATTTATATTTTAAAAATTCAAAATTCACACCAAACTTAATTTAAAAATTCAAAAATTCATATCAAACTTATATTAATTTTTCAAATATTTACAATTTTAAATATATTGTTTTTACAAAATTTACAATATTAATTTAAGATTTAAATATTAATTTTAAAAACATGGTAAAAATAAAATTAAAAAATCTTTTTGGCTTTTTATCCCACTTTAATCAATCAAATATTATCAAAAATATGCGCCCCTCTTTTCGGTAAAGTAATTTCGGTTCCAAGACCTAATTTAACTCATGACGAATTTTTGAAATATTTTGGTTTGATTGATTAAAGATATTTATACCTTAAGAATAAACGTTAAATTTCGCAGTGATGTAATAAATTTTTGAATGATATCAATAATTTCGGTCGCCAAACCTAATTTTATTCAATACCAATTTAATACTTTTTAGCGAACAAATTAGCGTTTATTATCAAAAGGTTAAAAATAAAAATAAAAATAAAAACTGTACAGACATACCTGTGAAATAGATTTCTTAGTTATATGATCTATCCCATTCATAAGATAGTCGGTTTAATTGGTTTTCCATGGCTACATAGGCGTAACCTCGAGCATTCAGTGTCTTTTCTTCTAAACATATGAACGGTCCGTCTCTGCATAAAGTAACAAATTCGGTATTTGAATAGGTTTGATTATTTGAACATTTACCTCCATGTGACCATTTTCCGCATTTGTGACATCTTTCTAGGTGTCGTGCTCTTCTTTTCGCCTCGGATTTTGATTTTCCTTTACCAAATTGTAACTTATTATCTTCGCATCTGGATTCTTTTCTAACTCCGTCCATTCTTTCTCTGATTACTGATACTATTTCACTCGGGAGTATGTCATTATTACGTTTAGTGATCAAAGCGTGTAGCATTAGACCATGGTTTAGTTCACAGGCAGTCTTCATTTCGTAAAAACCTAAAAAAATAAAAATTCAGAATGGGGGGAGAAGACTAGTTCTTTAGGGTCTGCTAGGGAAAGACCATTCGGGTTCCATTTTCGAGAACTACACGAAAACAGACAATCTAACTCTAACAGAAATACATATTATCCTTTAAAGACTTGATTCTCCCCACACTTAGTTAGCTGTGGTGTCGAAATTGTGATTAACTTCGTTGTCGACTTCCATCGGACCATGTATGTAATGTTTAACTCTGTGACCATTAACTTTAAATTCAATCCCATTTGAATTTATTAATTCTATTATTCCGTATGGGAAAACTCTTTTGACTATGAATGGTCCAGACCATCTTGATTTCAATTTTCCAGGAAATAGCTTGAATCGTGAATTGAAAAGAAGAACTCTGTCTCCTTCCTTAAATTCTTTTGAACTTCTGATTCTTTTATCATGCCATTTCTTCGTTCTTTCTTTATAGATTAACGAATTTTCGTATGCTTCATGTCTTAATTCTTCTAATTCATTTAGTTGACTTAATCGTAGACGTCCGGCTTCATGTAAATCAAGATTACATGTCTTCAAAGCCCAAAATGCTTTGTGTTCAATTTCTACTGGAAGATGACATGCTTTTCCATAAACAAGTCTAAAAGGTGTGGTTCCAATTGGAGTTTTGTAGGCTGTTCTAAAAGCCCATAGTGCATCCTCCAATTTAATGGACCATTCCTTCGAATTTGATCCTACGGTTTTCTCTAGAATACGTTTTAAAGCTCGGTTGGTATTTTCAACTTGTCCACTTGTTTGTAGATGATATGCGGTGGAGATTTTATGAGTTACTCCATATCTTTTAAGAACTTTCTCAAGTTGATTATTACAGAAATGAGTACCCCGATCACTTATTAAAGCTTTCGGTGTTCCAAACCTTGCAAAAAGACGTTTTAAAAAGTTGACTACAACTCGTGCATCGTTAGTTGGGAGAGCTTGTGCTTCCGCCCATTTAGATACATAATCAATGGCTACGAGTATATATAGATTATTATGAGATTTTGGAAATGGACCCATAAAGTCAATACCCCAAATGTCAAATACTTCACATACTTGGATGACATTTTGTGGCATTTCATCACGTTGACTTATTTTTCCGGCCCTTTGACATGCATCACAGGATTTGCAAAGAAGGTGTGCGTCTTTGCAAATTGTAGGCCAATAGAATCCAGCTTCATAAACTTTTCTTGCTGTTAGTTGAGGCCCATAATGCCCTCCTGTTGGTCCTGTGTGACAATGGTTTAAAATTTTACTAGCTTCATCTCCAAATACACATCGGCGTATTATTCCATCGGGACAACTTTTAAACAGATGTGGATCTTCCCAGAAATAGTGTTTTATATCACTGAAGAATTTCTTTCGTCTTTGGTACGATAATCCTTTTTCAAGGAATCCACAAACTAAGTAGTTTGCATAGTCTGCAAACCATGGGATTTCTTTATAATCTATCTTCAATAGATATTCATCAGGGAAGTTGTCTTGTATGGCCGATTCATTTAGAACTTCTAACTCAGGATTTTCAAGACGAGAAAGATGATCAGCGGCGAGATTTTCTGCTCCTCTTTTATCTCGGATTTCAATATCAAACTCTTATAAGAGTAAGATCCAACGGATTAATCTTGGTTTAGCATCTTGTTTTGAAAATAGGTATCTAAGAGCAGAATGGTCGGTATAGACCACCGTTTTTGCTAGAACGAGATATGATCGAAATTTTTCAAAAGCAAAGACAATAGCAAGGAGTTCTTTTTCAGTAGTTGTATAGTTCGTTTGTGCTCCTTGTAACGTCTTACTAGCATAATATATAGGTTGAAATCGTTTTTCAATCCTTTGTCCTAAAACGGCTCCCATTGCAAAATCACTTGCATCGCACATTAGTTCAAATGGTAGATTCCAATTTGGTGTTATCATGATCGGCGCATTAGTGAGTTTTTCTTTAAGAATATTAAAAGATTTGATACACTCATCTAAAAAGATGAATGGCGCATCCTTTTCTAGGAGTTTATTCATAGGAGTGGCAATTTTAGAAAAATCTTTTATGAAACGTCGGTAAAAACCGGCATGCCCTAGAAAACTCCTAACTCCTCTAACATTGGTGGGATGTGGAAGTTTAGCAATTACATCTACTTTAGCTCTATCCACTTCAATTTCTTCTTTTGAAATTTTATGTCCAAGAACGATGCCTTCTTTAACCATGAAATGGCATTTCTCCCAATTAAGTACTAGATTTGATTTTTCGCATCTAATTAGCATTCGTTCCAGATTAACTAGACATGATTTAAATGTATCACCGAAGACTGAAAAGTCATCCATAAATACTTCCATGCATTCTTCTATCATGTCGTGAAAAATCGCCATCATACACCTTTGAAAGGTTGCAGGGGCGTTACAAAGTCCAAATGGCATGCGTTTGTAAGCAAAAGTACCATAAGGGCAAGTGAATGTGGTTTTCTCTTGATCTTCGGGTGCTATTGGAATTTGAAAATATCCGGAAAATCCATCTAGAAAACAATAGTAACTATTTCCGGCTAATCTTTCCAACATTTGATCTATGAAAGGTAAGGGAAAGTGATCTTTTCTGGTGGCGTCATTTAATTTTCTATAATCAATACATACACGCCATCCTGTTACAGTCCTAGTAGGAATAAGCTCATTTTTCTCATTTGTAATGACAGTCATGCCACCCTTCTTAGGTACGCATTGAACTGGGCTTACCCATGGACTATCAGAAATTGGATATATCAAACCTGCATCTAGCAGTTTAATAATCTCTTTCTTAACTACATCTTGCATATTAGGATTTAGTCTTCGTTGGCGTTGCACATACGTTTTATGACCTTCTTCCATAAGGATTTTATGTGTGCAATACGAAGGACTTATTCCTTTAATATCATGAATCTTCCATGCAATGCTGGTTTATGAGCTTTCAACACAGAAATGAGTTGTGATTTCTCATTTTCAGTAAGAGAAGACGATATTATTACAGGTAATTCAGATTCACCATGTAAATAAGCGTATTCCAAATGGTTTGGAAGTGGCTTTAACTCTAATTTCGGAGGTTCTTCTATCGATGATTTATATCGATATCTGTCTTCTTCTTTTAGCATTTGAATTTCTTCTGTTGTTGGTTCATATCCATTAGCTATAAGTGTAGCTAACATTTCAGCTTCATCAATTGGTTCATTACCTTCTCCTAAAGAACATTCTCCTGTTCCTTGTAATTCTGGAAATTCTTCTAATAATTCTGCATGTGCATCTATAGTTTGAATATAATAACATGTATCATCTGCAGATTGTGGTTGTTGCATTGCTCTATCAACTGAAAAGGTAACACTCTCATCCTCTATACTTAGGGTCAGTTTCTTACCGAACACGTCTATCATTGCTTTAGCCGTGTTTAAGAATGGTCTTCCTAATATGAGAGGAACTTGAGAATCTTCTTCCATGTCCAAAACAACAAAATCTACTGGAAATACTAAAGTACCAACTTTAACTAGCATGTTCTCCATTATCCCTCTAGGATATTTTATTGATCTATCGGCTAGTTGTATGCTTATTCTGGTTGGTTTCAATTCTCCAAGGTCTAGTTTAGCGTATAGTGAATACGGCATTAGATTTATACTAGCACCTAAGTCTGCCAATGCTTCTATTGAACTAAGACTACCCAGAAAACATGGAATTGTGAAACTTCCTGGATCAGATAGTTTTTCTGGTATCTTATTCAACAGCACTGCTGAACAATTAGCATTCATAGTAACAGCCGAGAGTTCTTCCATTTTCTTTCTATTTGAGATTAGATCTTTCAAGAATTTAGCATATCTTGGCATTCCTGAAATCACATCAATGAAAGGAAGATTTACATTTATCTGTTTAAACATATCCAAGAATTTGGATTGCTCGGCTTCAAGTTTTTCTTTCTTCATTTTACTCGGGTAAGGAAGTGGTGGTTGGTATGGTTTAACATAAGGTTTATCCTTAACTGTGTTATCTTCATTAACTTTTTCAACTACCGGTTCTTTTTCCTTATCTTGATCAGGTTGTGGTTCTTGTGGAGTAGGAATAGTTTCATCAGAAGTTACAGGTATTTCAGGTGGTTTAAGTGTTGTACCACTTCTTGTGGTAATGGCTTTAGCTGTTTCATTTCGGGGGTTAGCATTTGTATCACTAGGTAGACTTTCCGGTTTTCTTTCACCTATTAACCTTGCTAGGTTACTCACTTCTTGTTCCAGATTTTGAATAGAAGCTTGTTGATTTCTAAATGCTTGAGCATTTTGTTCATTAGTTTGTTTTTGAGATGTGAAAAACTACGTTTGAGTTTCAACTAGCTTCGTCATCATATCTTCTAAATTCGGTTTTTTATCATCGGTTTGTTGTGGTGGTTTGTTTTGAAAATTTGGTCTTTGCTGATTGTAAGTATTATTGGATACTTGTTGATTGCTAGGACCTTGTTGGTTGTTGTATGGAATATTTCGGTTATAATTCTGGTTTTGATTGTAAATCGGTCTTGGCGGTTGATAATTATTCTGATAATTATTTCCAGGCCTTTGGTTTATGTATGAAATATTCTCTCTTTGTTCCATTGTTAATTCAATACTGAGACAATCTTTTGTCAAATGTGGTCCTCCACACTGCTCACAACTAATTCGTATTGAGTGAATATCTTTAGTCATCTTTTCCATTCGTCTCTCCACAGCATCTATCTTTGCGGAAATGGAATCTAAGTCATGGCTAGAATCGGCTCTAGCTGCTTTAGATGATCTAACGATATCTTTTTCTTGGTGCCACTCATGTGAGTGGGAAGCAGTATTATCAATAATTTTGTAAGCATCAGTTTCGGTTTTCTTCATAATAGAACCACCAGCTGCTATATCTATGTCTTTCCTTGTAGTGATGTCGCATCCTTGGTAGAATATTTGTACTATTTGACAGGTGTCTAAACCATGTTGCGGACATCCTCTTAACAACTTTCCATATCTAGTCCACGCCTCATATAGAGTTTCATTTGGTTTCTGTGTGAACGTAACAATTTCTGCTTGAAGTCTTACGGCTTTAGATGCAGGAAAGAATTGTTTAAGAAATTTGTCAACTAAAACGTCCCATGTATCAATCGCCCCTTCAGGTAACGATTCCAACCAATCTTTGGCTTCTCCCTTTAAAGTCCAGGGAAATAACATGAGATATATCTGTTCATCCTCCACTTCTCGGATTTTAAATAGTGTGCAGATCCTATTAAAGGTACGTAGATGTTCATTTGGATCTTCCTTCGGCGCACCACTAAATTGGCATTGATTAGTCACCATGTGTAGAATTTGTCCTTTGATTTCATAATCTGGCGCATTAATGTCTGGATGAGTAATTGCGTGACCTTGGCCAGTGCGTTTAGCTCTCATTCGGTCTTCCATACTTAAAGGTTCCAGATTCTCCATAATTGAATTTGTTGAATCGGTATCACTAGATGATTCTGATTTAATGGTTCGTTCCTCAACAATCTCTGTTTGAATGATTGGTGGCTCCGGAGGAAGGTTTAGTGGTTCAGGATCTATGAACCGTTCCTGAATATTTTCCGGATTCTCAATTGTAAGGTCGGGTTCAAAAAATGGATTATCGGAAATTTGAACTGAAGTACTTGGTCGACTGGATGACGATTCTAAAGAAAAATCAACGGCGGTTATATTTGCTAAATGTCTTGATCTAGTTACAGGTGGTGAACGTACAAAAGGTGATGAACGTCTTGCTCGGTGCATTCACTGAATATCCTATTAGTTTTTAAAAGGAAAGAAAAATTATAATAAGTTATCCAATTAATAGACTTTTCTGATTTTGCCCACGTTTTGAATAGCCAAAAGATGCAGCAGAGGGGCAGGATTCGTTTGGTCTCAATATAATTGAGGACTGTTTGGCTCCAATAACCCGGTCCACGTACAAATCCAACTATTACTACGAACCAGAAAATTTTGATGTCTATTAATTTAACCACTTAAAAATTTTTTTCGTAATTTTAAGAAATTTAGATAAGGAGTAGAATAAAAATCTATGTCCTAAAAACTAGAATAGCGAGAAATAAGAGAGAAAAAGAGTTCGTCGCAAAAGGTCGAAAAAGAAAAAATGGTTGAAAAATAAAAGGTGACGGAAAAATAAAAGAAACTTATAAAAACTTAAAAATACTTGACTAACCTAACCTTATTACTACAACTAACTTAAAATTATAATCGCAAATTGAAATTACTAATTGGAATGATAATTGATACATAGTAAAAGTCGTCTAAAAATATTAAAGCTTACAGGAAAAACTAAATCCCAAATGGAAATAACTTAAAAAGAAACTAAAACTTAAAAAGGCGTCGCAAAATTCTAAAGCACCTAAATCTTAGTCTAAAGAAAAAGCACTTAAGGAATTCTACGGCAAAGCCTAAAAATCTAGGAGTAAAAATGACTATGGCAAAAACTAAGTTTAAAATTAAATATGAGCTAAAAATACAAATATTACGCTACAACGGTTAAAAAGGGACAAAATATAAAAATATACAAAAAGTTGTAAAAAGTACAATTTTTATAAAAATATTATTTTTATATTATTTATTTTATTAAACTATTAATTTTACAATTTAATAAAACTAATTAATACTAAATACATAAATTAAATAAAAAGTAAAAGTAAAAATAAAACTAATAATAATAATAATAATAATTAGGGTTAAATAATAATTATAATTAATAATAAACCGTAATTAATGCTGAATTAGGGCTTCCTGTTCGTGTGTCAGAGAAGCTCCGCGAGTCGCGGTAATTAATGAAGAAAACCCCGCGAGTCGCGGGGTTCAGAAATTCAGTTGACAGATTTAAATATTCGACGCGTTTTTTTTATTTTTTTATTTATTTTCTGTTTTCTGTTTTTTTTCTATATATAAAAGATAGTTAATAAAACTTATATTTTTATAAACTAAAATAAAAATAAAGAAACTTATAAAACTTAAATATTTAACAAAATCTTAAAAATGCTTATATTTTTGTTTTTCTTTTTATATTTTTGAATAATTAAAACGTATTTTTACAAAAATGAATTTTAATAAAAGTTAACTAAATTTTTTTTTTTTATATTAGCGTTCCGCTTCCGGCTTTTAAGAGATGTCCCCGGCAGCGGCGCCAAAAATACTTGATGTGGTAGCAGAGTGTATATAAAATAGTATTATTTTTAGTGCGAAAATACTATTAAATACGATACAATTTTACACAAGATATTTATTTATTTATAGAATGGATATACTTAAACCTTGCTACAACACTTATAGGCAGTGTACCTAATCGTAAAGTAGTGTAGTTTTTAGTAAGTCCGGTTCGTTCCACAGGGAAATCTTTAAACAAAGCTCAACGCTATATTAATTTACTTTTATAAAAATACAAACATATATATAAGTAATATTATTATTATAAAGGGGGGTTTTTACCGTTTAATGACCGGTTTGTCGATTTTAAGACTTTAGTCGCAGTTAAAATCTATTGTAAAATATAAAATAAATACAAGACTTAAATTAAAGCGTAAAGTAAATAACGATAATGAAATTGCGAATAATAAAAGTGCGATAAAATAAAATTGCGATAATTAAAAAGTACGATAATTAAAAGTGCAATTAAATAAAAATGCGATAATTAGAAGTGCAATTAAATATAAAATAAAGGAAATTAAATATGAAATAAAAGAATTATGCTTATTTAAACTTCCGTAATCATGATGTTTGACGTGTTGATTTTAGTTTTATGCCCATGGGTTAATTGTCCTTTGTCCTGGATTATTTAATATGTCCGTCTGGTTTTTGTCCATAACAGTCCATCAGTCATAAATATGAAGTGCGAGTGTCCTCGTCAAATTATTCTTATACCCGAAGTTAAATATTCCAACTAATTGGGGATTCGAATTGTAACAAGGTTTTAATACTTTGTTTAATGAATACACCAGGTTATCGACTGCGTGTAAACCAAGGTTTTGCTACTTTGTTAACAATTACACCAATTACCCTTGAATGTAATTTCACCCCTGTTTTAATTATTCTAGTGGCTATTAATCCATTCCCGTGTCCGGTTAAATGAACGATTATTCGTACATATAAATACCCCGCCCATCGTGTCCGATTGAGTGTATATGGTAATTTATAGGGACGCCCAATTGTAAATCTTTATATTAACATTAACAAACTTTCATTTAGTTAAACAAATATAAAGCCCATTAATAGCCCATAGTCTAATTTCCACAAGTGTCGTTCTTTTGTCCAAACCCCAATTATGGTACAAAGCCCAATTACCCAATTTTAGTAATTAGCCCAACATCATGATTACTTCGGATTAAATAAGCATAATAATAACTTAGCTACGAGACATTAATATAAAAAGGTTGAACATAACTTACAATGATTAAAAATAGCGTAGCGTTACACGGACAGAATTTCGACTTACACCCTTACAACATTCGCTAACATACCCTTATTATTAGAATTAAAATTAAAATTAAAATATAAATTATATATATATATATATAAATTTTACGTATGATAAGAGAAGAAAAAGATATGAATTGTGATCAGAATTCGGTTGGCTTTATAGGGAATTTCGAAATTTGGGGCTCCGCGACTCGCGGTGAATTTTGCCTTCAAACTCCGCGAGTCGCGGAGGTTACTTTTACAGCTCAGAGGAGTTTGGCTCTTTGTTTACCGACGGTTTATAATATATATATAATATATATATAATTAATATAATTAATTATATATTATATTATATTTATATACATAGTTAACTTGTAATTTTTAGTCCGTTGCGTCGAGCGTTAAGAGTTGACTCTGGTCCCGGTTCCGGATTTTTGAACGTCCTTGCGTACAATTTTATATTTTGTACTTTGCGTTTTGAATCTTGTACTCTTGTAATTTCGAGACGTTTCTTATCAATAATTGGAACCTTTTTGATTGTCTTTTGTACTTTTGAGCTTTTTGGTCGTTTGCGTCTTCAATTCGTCGAATCTGTCTTTTGTCTTCACCTTTTATTATTTAAACGAATATCACTTGTAAATAGAACAATTGCAACTAAAAGCTTGTCTTTCTTGAGGAATAATGCTATGAAATATATGTTCGTTTTTAGCATTATCAAGCAGTATTGTTAATGACTTCTGAATCAGAACTGAAGAGTGTACAGTGTAACTTATTAATGTGAAATCTAAATATTTCTCGGGTATTACCTACCCGTTAAAATATTTTCACGATTAAAAGTTTGTACAAAAGAATTTTTAATTACAATCTTTATGAAAATATGCTTACAAATATATTTTCTTCAGATGTAATCATGAATTTAATGAGTTAATATGATATTAAACTCATATGATTTACGGTTAGAACTAGAGTACATAATCTCTAAAACATTAGAGATTATATAATCGCCATGTCGAACGAAGATAAATGAGGTAGAACGATACGTAGAACGAAGATAATCGATGTAGAACGATATGTAGAACGAAGATCATACTCGAAGTACAGATGGTGATATTGAGGCGTGTGATGTTGAGGCTTGTGTTATTGGTGGTACTGGTGCTGATGCTGGTGGTACTGTTGGTGCCGGTGAGCATGCTGGTGCTTGTAAGTTTTGCACCATATTCTCCAAAGCCACTACTCGAACGCGAAGCTCGTTGACTTCTTCTATTACTCCGGGATGATTGGTGGTTGGAACGAGGAGATGAATAAGATTTAGAATAGTAGATATTACGTAATCGTTGCGAGATATTCTAGAAATGAGAGTGGAAATGGTGTTTCGGACTGGTTTGCCGGTAAGTGCTTCAGGTTCTTCACCAAGAGGTCCTTCTTCTCGTCTCCATTGATTAAGTTGACTACGAACCCATCCCCAATTAATCCAAAATTGATGATGGCTGATTGGTTGATCCATTCCGGTTACACTGCCTTCAGAGCTCGAGTGGAAATCCATATCGGAATAGCTGTCGGAATCCGAGGAATTTGAACTAGTTGCGAGTTCCATCTTGTACGGTCGGGTAAAGGATTTTCGATATGAAATGATTTTCGGATATCGGATGATATTCTAATTGCATAGAATACCTATATATAATACAGAAGATCCCGTAGATTACGGAGGAACTTTCGGAAGCTGTCAGACAAAGTTTATAGTAACAGATATGCTAAGATATGAATCTGTCTATACACTATCTATGCAATAAATGCAGTAAGACGTGTGTAGACTTAGGAATGATAAGCAGGTAATTTTACACTAGGAAATGATAAGTAAAACTTTTTGACATGCATCTAAGGTCGAAGTCCAGACTCACAAATGCATCTTAACAACTATCAGTTAGACACACTAATGCAAGACCTGGTTCGCTAAGACCATCGCTCTGATACCACATGTCATAACCCATCCAAATCCATATGGACGAATGCAATAACATCTGGTCCCATTGCGATGAACGACTCTAAGTAATATCTTTAAAATGAGCAAATGCACAGCGGAAGATTTCTTTCATACATGAGAATAAACATGTTTTAAAAGTATCAACCAAAAGGTTGGTGAGTTCATAAGTTTATCATAAACAATAAAATTTAGTAATTTTGATAGACCACAAGATTTAAATACAGTACACATATCTCGTGTACGAAACCATTTTTCATAAATGCTTGGCAGAGTAGGTTCGTATCCTTTTCTCCCCCGTAGGTTGCCTCGCGATTTTTAATAATCGTACACATATCTCGTGTACAAAATATCATACACATAACCCGTGTATAAAAATCATTCTCTCTATATATAACCTTTGCTTGGTAACCGACCTTAACATTTAATGTGCATAAATAATATCCCCAAAACAGAACCTCTCGTCTGTATAAATATATAAATTTCGAAGTACTAAACACCACGCCCACTAGCTCTACTGTCTAGTGAACATTCTGGGTGGAAGTGTTAAACCCGATAGCTACCTTTAGGATTGGCGTCAATTAGTAGGCAATTATAACGTCCAAACTAATTCTCAGGTTACCAAGCTATAATAATCATGGGGAAATATTCACATCAATTAGTGAAAATTATAACGTCCAACTAATTCATTAGAGGAATGTTTTACCTGTGTCTATCTTGTCAAACATTTATAAAAGCATTTCATGTATTCTCAGTCCCAAAAATATATATTGCAAAATCATTTAATAAAAAGGGATCAAATGAACTCACGATACGATATTTTGTAGTAAAAATATGCATACGACGGCACTGAACAAGTGCAGGGTTGGCCTCGGATTCATGAACCTATATCATTTATTGTAATGACCCAAACCTCGTTATACCAAAAACACGTCCCAAAAAAAAAAAATTAGATCAGTACATCTGGACGGCGTCCAGCTATCTGGACGGCATCCAGCTCTGAAGGCCAGGATGGCGTCCAAACATTTGGGACAGCGTCCCAATGAACTGCCAGTTTCTGCTCCCCGTGCTCAACTTACGTGAGCGGAAAACTCGCTTTCCGACACTTTCAAACGAAACTCTTTTTACAACATGTCAATATAAGTAAAGTTAAAAGATTTCCACAATAAAACCAAGTTTTACAACATCGGGCCCACATCGGCCGTTTTACGAATTTCGTTCAAAATTACGAGTTTCGACCATAAGAGTTTAAGTTCCAATTGAACACCCATACCATTGTCCACGCCGGAGCCTAAAAAGAGTAAACAACGAGAGGGTAAGCAAAACGCTTAGTGAATGCAATAGTTATACACATACATATATAATATACCTACTTGCAAACACTTACACACATACCGCATACATGCTAGCAACACAATTAGCTTATCATCTCAAATACAAAGCTATTAACCTTCGGTACCACAAGCTAGCACAACAATAACATATATATAACTCGAACGATGTAGTATGCTTACGCTACCACACAATAACCATGGTTAACCAATCGTACAAGGGAATGGCACTCGCGAAAGGCCATCGGTGTTCATAACATCCGTTAGTGTAATTAACACCTCGTATCACTAAACCCTTGGGTGACATCTTAACACCTCGATGCTTCACCCTTTATCTTACGGAGTGGTGCGTTAACACCTCGGCACTTCACTCCTAGGTGGCATCTTAACACCTTGATGCTTCACCCCGAGTGGCGTCTTAACACCTCGACGCTTCACTCGTCACGTGAAACGTGGTGTCTTAACACTTCGACACTTCACATCTTACGCTACAACAAATAAATACATTATATACCTACGCATATAATTATTCCACTCACTTTAAAGTCTTTTGTGAAAGCTAACCGAGCTTGCAACCTTCAACAGAACGTACCTATCACATTATGTATATAATCAATCACAAACTCAAGTTGGTCAACCAACTTGCTAACCATCCTAATGTCATTTTGACCCTTGGTGCAACTTCGACCCATTTGCACACTTACCCCTAACATTGGGTCAATTTTGCCAAAACCCTAACACTAGCCAAATATGGTCTTAAAACACATTTTAACACAAGGTTATCGCGTTTTCACATTCATAAGACAACTTGGGCCATCAAAGACTCCCTTCACCCATTTCAACGTTTACACACCCATTTGGGTCACCACATACCCAATTAATACCCACTTACATAACATCTAGGTGTGATAGTAGTTAACTAATCAATTTAAGACCCATAAACACATTTAACATTTCAAAACCCTAGGTTACTCATCTTTGAGTCCTCATGACCCAAACTTACCCAAAAACCCCAATTCACTAACAAAATAGGTTTTATGTTCAACACTACCCAAACCCTAACCCTTAAACTAATTAAAATAAGGAAATTAAGGTTAAGACTTACCACTACAATCAAAATGTAGTTAGGGACTAGATGAACAACTTTAGAACTCGCACTAAGCTCCGATTCGACCTTCTTCTCCCTTGATTTGAGCTCTCACACTCTAGAAACCCTTTCTCTCTCTAAATTGATGTGGAGGAGATGTGGCAGTTGAAGATGGAGTAAATGGTGCTCCAAAACTGATCTAGAGCCTTAAATTCGTCCACAAAGTAAAAAGACCAAACTACCCCCATTAAAATATCTAAAAGAACACAGCTGGCCCGCCAGTTTAACTGGACGGCGTCCAGGATTCTGGACGGCGTCCAACCCTTTATAATTGGACGGCATCCCACACTTCTGGACGGCGTCCCATACATCTGAGAAAACGGGATCTTACATTTATATATGTATTAACACATATAATAATATTCAAACAAGTTTACGTATTAATATTATTAATATATTTGTTATTTTAATAATTTATATGTTATTTATTATAGTTATTATATATTAACGTTTAGAATCTTATATAATATATTAGGATTAATATATATATATATATATATATATATATATATATATATATATATATATATATATATATATATATATATATATATATATATATATATATATATATATTACTATCTATAAAAATAACATTTTGTTTAAAAGTATGTAATATTAGTATAGATATGTAAAATATATATATTTTTTTATATAAATCTCATTTGTTTGATAAAATAATAGTTTTTAATGTTACTAAAATAATGATAATAATACTATTAATAATAATAACAACAATAAATAGTGATAATAATAATAATGATAATAATAATAACAACCATAATAATAATAATAATAATAATAATAATGATAATGATAATTTCATAAAAATGATATTTTTTAACAATAATGATAACTTTAATAACACCAATAATAATAATAAAAATGATAATTTTCATAAAAATGATAATTTTAATAATAATGATAATGATAATAATAATAATGCTTATATTAATAATAATAATGATAATACTAATAATAATATTAATAATGATAATAATTGTAATAATAATAGTAATATTCATAATATTAATGATAATATTGATGATGATAATAATAATAATAATAATAATAATAATAATAATAATAATAATAATAATAATAATGTAAATAGAAATTATACCATCATGTATCATTATCATTATCATGGTTCTTATATCGTCATCATCATCATCGAGCTCACATCATAACATCACGACATCACCATCTTTATTCGAATATCACCCTTCCATCATCATAATCATCTTGATTTCTACCATTATCATCATTGCATCTTAATATCAACAACATCATCGTCATGCCATCATTCGTCTTCACAATCATTCCCTCATCATCATTATCATAACCGAAATCATGATCATGATCATCATTTATTATACATACCGCCCATCATCATCATTATACAACATCTAATCTAACTAGTCACCATCTCTATAATCTGGCCCAAATCTCCTTTGGCCCAATAGTAATTTCATAAGCCCAAGTATTCAAAAGCCCAATAACATGTTTTAATTAATTTTGCTCAATGGATTTTTGTGATGTGGGGTTCGTCTGGAAACAAAATAACAACGCATCATCATCTCTTACTCTAATCATCATCATGATCATTATCCAACTTAACAGTTTCATCGTCACTCATCATCAATCAACATCGTTGATCATTATCGTACATCATTATCATTCAATATCATCACCATCTTACTAGCTAACATCATCAACATCGTTACCAGCTAATCAATCATCATCACTATGGTCGCTACTTTCGCTGTTGCAGGTTTTAAAAGAAAAACGTACGAGTAACAGTAAGAATCAAGAGTAATAACATCATGGCTTGTTTTCCAAATTACACGGATCGCGTATGAACCACACTTTCCGCGTATTTTTGTGAACAATTTACGCGTTCCGCGTATTTTTGTGAACAATTTACGCGTTCCGCGTATTATTGTGTCAATGTTACTGTAGCACTTCTTCTTAGTTACAGAAATAACGTAGCAACAACAACTCAAACAGGAACAGAAGTTGTGCAGTAGCAGGTGACGGTTTAATGGTTTATATAGTGGTTTACTATGGTGTTGTGTGGTTTTCGATTAAAACACAGGTGGGTATTGTTGATGATAGTTGTAGGGTGGTGGTGGAGAGGGTTTAAGGTTATATAGCTCGACAAAGAAGAGGAAAAGAAAAAAAAATGCTAAGGTTGGTGATGTTAGAAGGGTGGTTGATCATAGTGATCTTGACGGGGTGGATGGTGGTCCGATGGTTGTACATGGTGATCAAAGATGGCGATGAAGGTAATCAAGAATGGTTTGATCGAAGGAAAAATAGACAAAGTTAATGGGTGTAATTTTTTTTTAATCAAATATCAATGATTCATGTATATAAATACAAATTGAGTGATGATGTAAAAAGTAAAACAGTGAGTCTAGTTCACTTCACGGGTGTACAATTATTTAATAGACTACCGACAGTTTTCACGGGTAATGTTTCGTGCTCCGTTGATAATTTGTGGCGGATAAACGTCGTCAGAAAAATCCCAAAATCTTAAATTAATTATATTTATTTATTTCGGTCATTATGGTATAAAATTCGGTCATTAATTATTTAAAATTATTAATTAAGTATTAACTCAAACTGTCCGCGCTCGATTCCCGGGTAAAATATAAAAAGTTCTAAAATTTAACAAATAGCTCCTAAATACATTTTTAATAAGTCTATACTTTATATATCTCATTTTCGAATCACCGTTTATTTTAAAATTATATAAGTTTGAATTTAACTTGCTTAATATCAATCGGAACATCAACGAATATTACAATCATTAATATTTATTTTTAATATACTTTATTTATATATATAGATATATTTTAAATAATAATTATTATAATATCCTATTTTTATTTTATTATTTTTAATAACAACAACATATAATACTTCAAGTTATATTTCAAATTATTATTTATATATATACACACATATCTATTTACAAATAATTGTTCGTGAATCGTCGGGAATGGTCGAAGGTCAATCGAACAGTTCAAAATTTTTGAGACTCAACCTAACAGACTTTACTTATCATGTCAGAAATATTAAATCGTATTGAGAGTTTGGTTTAAAATTAGTCGAAATTTTCCGGGTCATGCCAGTGAAATCATAGGTTTAGTAAGTATATTGTATTGAACCACAAGATTTAGTATAGGGTGATTATCCAAATCGTTTACATTCCAAAAGTTGTTGTTTGTATCACGAGCACCCAATTATCAAGGCTTAACTGAATAGTACCTCTGCATCATAGTGTTAGAACCTACACTCTACCCGAAAAATATATTTCATTCACCGACGGTAGCGAACCGTCCGAATGAGGGTTCGTCAAACCCGCATGGCCACACAACATAAGTTCTCGCTTACACCCTACAAGTGTAACTAATGATTATTGAACTTGAGGATTTTTGTTCTAACTCGTACGTGGAATGTTTGTTTTCGTACTTGTGTTCAAAGTATAAAAGTATAAAAGTATAAAACGTTTATGTTCTCTCATCCCAAGTATAAGTATAAAAGAGTAAAAGTGGGACTATGATCTCACCTCGAGTGCACGAGTATATAGGTACTTCACAAAGTAAACGTGTGCAAGAACGTATGCTAGTCTTGACCTAAGCAATAGGTCGTATCAATATCAGTAAAGTATGAAGTCGGTCAAAGTTGTTCAATTAGTCCTATGGCTCGTTATGACTCGATTATATATAGTATGTGAGTCAAGTTGTCAAGTTTCATGCAAGATATAAGTATAAAAGCATGTTAGAACGATTAAACAAAGTATTGGTTAAGTTTGAATAAAAGTCAACTTTGGTCAAGTCAAAGTCAACGAAAAAGTCAACACGTTCGGGTCGGGTCTCGGACAATTTTTCTGAGCTAATTAATCATATATGAGCATGTTAGAATAAGTTACATGTTAATCGGAGGTGCGTAGCATAGTTAGAATTTAACGTGAAAAAGAACAATTGAACAGCCCCCAAACTCAGCAAATGTCGTGCCGCGCAGAATGAGGGCCGCGCCGCGCCAATAGGCGTGAGCTGGTTCCTGGTTGTTTCAAATGTTCAAGTCTCGAACCAAACTTTATTTAAACATAACTAATGAACCATAAACACTTAAAACGCATGCCATACATCGTTGGAAAGGTAATTTAACGAGGAATACAACTAAATACATTTCACCAACCAAAACCAACATTTACGATAATCGAAAACTTGTCGAATGATCCTTTAATGCTAACCATTTAATGTTTCAAGCTCATAAATGCAATTAATGATTCGGAAACTTAACACACACATATAATACGCCGTTTCGTAGGTAATTATGCATACAATACTACTAAACACTTAAAAACAACATTGCAAAGCATTTAATGCATCAAAATTCACATTTAAGGCTACCAAACCCTAACCAAAAATCATAAACTCAACAATCATGTTAATGAAGTCTTTCCAAGTCAACCTACATACCAAATTGAAGCTAGTGATGCTAGTAACACATTTAATACACGCACTTTTAACATCTAACAACATTTAAACAACCAAATCTCAAGATCAAACTAGTCATTTTTCAAGTTTAAGCTAGTTACACCAAAATGACAAGAACAAGCAATTTAATCACATATTCATGTTAGACTTGAGCCATAGACACTAATTAACACACTTTTAAGTTAAAAAACACTAAGAACATGAAATCTAGAGTTTTTAAAAAGTTACCCAAAAGAGATGAAATCGGTATGGAATTGAAGAGGAAGATGCAAGGATTCCAAATATGTAATTTGTTTTGAAGAACGCTTGCTAGATCAAATTTAGATGATGAATCTTTGATTTGGGTGTTTGAGAGTAAAAAGTGAAAGTATCAAAATGTGGGTGAATGAATGAGTGGAGGAGGAGGAGGAGGTTTGACTCTTTGACCTAGTCAAGACTTTGGTCACTTGGCAATATTAGTCCCTCAAGTTTAAAAGCGGGTGCGCGAATTAACCAAATGAATTAACTTAAATACGTAGAGTAAACGATAGATGTTATAATTAATAACGGACTTTAAAATAAATAAACGGAAAGTAAACGAAAAAAGAGGGGTTGTTACAAAAGTTGTTGATAATCACAAGCCTAATGCTCGACATTCGATTTCATAACCTAAAACACAACAGAAATTTCGAATTTGATCCAAGTCAGTTCGTTTAACTTTTTCTCCGAAACTTTGACCTTCAAATTCATGATTGAATCTTCGAATTAGGATATGAGGATTTGCATACACGTTCACGATGAGATTGAGACCACATCTGCATTTTTAGATTTCGCTAATTCGTTTCAGATTGATTCGGAGACCAAATCTGTTAGTGAAGAACATGAAAAAAAACGTTGAATATGGATATGAGATTAAGCATAGAGCATCACGAGATGAATTTGAACATCTCTACACTTTTACATTTTTCGATTTCGTTTCAGATTGATCTTGAAAGATCAATATGTGTTTGTTTTTCGTTGAATGATGAACATGATCGAATCATGATGAATTTATACATGTTAATCTGAATTATTGATGCTCGATCATTAGGTTTTTGATGTAGATCACGAATTTATGTTCAGATTTCTGTGTGAATCATCAATTTGAAGACTCAAAATTTGAAGGATCATGAACTTTGAGAAGATTTTGAACCCAATCACATGTGATTGTGCTTGAAAATCACATGTGACTGTAAACTCAATCACATGTGATTTTGCCTGTCAAATCCAATCACATGTGAATGTACAGACCCAATCACATGTGATTGTAAATATAATCACATGTGATTGTAAAAAAAAATTGAAAAAAAAAAACTGATAAAAAAAATTCAAAAATTCCGAAAAAAATTATTTTTTTTCAATCACATGTGATTGTCGCGTCACATGTCGCATTCTCATTGGTCCCTTTAATTTCAAGCAAATAAGTGATTTCAAGTGATTACAATTCTATAAAATTTAAGTAAACTTATTAGTAGCTTATTTAAAACATAAGATCTACAATTTTAGGTTACTTGAAACAACTTAAGAAAAAATATATGAAACATAAAATTACTAAAAAAACCCTTTAATATATTATTACATAATTTTATTTTTGTCTTTTAAGTCATTTCTTTTTGAAAAACCAACAAACACTTTTTAAAGTAATTTAACAACAATAAACTTACAGTTAGTTATCAAATACATACAAAAAATATAAGCTTCGGCTTTTAGCTTGAAAGATAAGTTCCAACTTCCAGCTCTAGCTCTCAGCTCATCCATACACACCCCTAACTTTGTTTTTCTTTTGTGTGCTCTCGAAAGTTTTTGCGTGTTTTTGTTCTTAGAGTGTGGAAGATTGGGGTTAAGGTTTCTTATGTTGTTGTTTCTTAAATGCTAATTGATGTTGAAATCAAGATGTTAAGGGTAGTGATTAGCTTAACCTTTCTCTTAAAGGGTTAGACATCGCTATATCCTTTCCCCGCTTTGTTTTGTTGATATGCGGACCATTTATTATGGACATGTCGCATAGCTGCTTCAGTTTGGCAATGAGTTTGTCCTTGGTTTAATGTATCATGCCCTGATTTGATTTTAAAAATTATATTATTTTATGGGCTGATTCGTGGAACAGTTCGAATGAGCACCAAATGCGCCTTTTTCGTTTTGTTGCTTCTAGTGGCTTTGAAGATTTTACAGTGATGTTCTTTTTGGTTCTTTTGATCTTAGGGAAAGTTTACTGTTTTGATAGCATTAGATTGTTTACATTTAATTGATTTAATGATTGATGTTAATGTAAAGCCAGTTGGAATGACCGGCTTATTTTTCCATTGTAATGTCTTCACTCCACTCTGCCTCAGTTGCACATATTGTAAGAAAAAACTGTTAACCGTATACAGGCAACACTTTTAACTCTCATGATCACGTGCAACAGCCTAACAACTTCAGGTAATGTACTCTTAATGATAATTTACCAATAAACAAAACTAACAATAAAAATTCAAGGTTGGTTACACACACTACAACTACAACGACATTTACATTCTTTTCAAAAGTAGGAACCATCATTGTCGGAAAACACATTTAAAGCATTGGTTGTCGATACGGGATATAATGACCCTATCAAATCACACCACCTATCAAAGAACTTGAGGAAACGACACACGTATTAGAGTTTCACTATAGCCCGTTAACATAAATAGGAAATACATATTTCGTTGTAGATGTAATAATGAAAAGTTAGAATCACCGATTACAATTGCAAGTTGTGAATGCAATCATAGTCACACCATTAGCTGGATGTGTGAATAACATTACAGATACGTCGATAACTACCACAGACCCTACTCAACCTTCACCGTCATGTATAGTTTTGCTAACATAGCTCCTTATATTATAAGTAGTAACCATGAAATAATATGCAACAGAACTGAAGTAAGAACGTAAATCACAATTTCCGCAGCATACCTCGGCTTATCATACGACTTGTTTGTTGGTGATTTTAGTGTCATCCAACATTCATTTTAGTGAATTGGGATTTTAGTATCATCCAACATTCATCCTTAATTCGTGATTTTGATTTCTTCTTGCCTGGAAACAAAATTGTTCTTGTCTTATCTCAATTAGGATTTCGTATTAACCCGAGACTTGTGAGAGACGAAATACTTAATTAGAAAAGTGTTTGACGATTCAAGAAGCACTTGTTAAGAATACACACAAATACTTTAAGAATACACTTGTTAAGGTACCACTTGTTAAGTTGTTATACAGTAAGTTCAGCAAATAGAATATATTGAATAGTCTTTGCTTGAAGTACCTAAGATGCCCTTGGGTCCATATCTCGTACCAAACAAATAAACGTTAAACACTGCGTCATCAAGGGGCAATTTTGTACCAAAACAAAGAATCCTCAACGCGAGTGACCTCGTGTCGCTCCCTGAGCCTCTTCTTAGCATTTTCAACGGAAAAGATACTATTCTTCCCGCTTTTCTAAAACTGATAAAAGAAAAATGAAATAAAACAATAAAAATTAATTTTATTTATTTTTTGGTGTGAGATATTCGTATGAAGAACAACTATTCTGCAGGGTTTATCCTATTCTTCTCACTCTAAAAACCTAGAGAGAGAGTGTGTGTATTTATATCTGTGAAAATATGGTGTAATTCTGCAATTACTTATCGTTTTGCAGCTTCGTGTAGATTATATTCGGTCAGAAATGGCAATCGGTGCCGCTATTTCTCACCGGAACTTCACTTCTTTTATCAGTTCGGGTAATTATGATGTCATTATCTATAATTATAATTAAATTTTTACCTGTTTATGTGCGCTTGTCTGTAGCTTTCTGTAATTTGAGATTGATACTGTTACTTTGTGCATTATGTTAATTTATTAGGTTTAATGCTTTGAATCCAGTAGGCTTGCTAGGAGTTCGTTATTGATTTAATCAGACTTTCTGTAATAGTTAATTAATTGTTGAATTAGGAGCATGCATTGCTTGCAAGACAGGTTTAGGGATTTTAGACTTGAATTGTATCTGCATCTGTATGTTAATTGCAATTACGCCATACATTGTTATTCTAGCTATGTAATAATTAAGTGAAAAAAATGCCATTGTATCATCATTGCTGGCAATTTTTGTTTAGCCGAATGTGCGTGTAGACGTTACTGCTGTTCTGATTTGATTTGGTTTGTGCCTCAAGTCATTTTTGTGTCTTCATCACACTATCTGTGCTGATGTAGCATTGTATAATCTGTTTTTATGTGTTTGTTGTTATGCTTTAATTGCAGTAAGCATGTTTAGGTCTTGGAATTGTGCCAAACTTGTGTGCAAGTTTATTTTCTTTTTGATAGACTATTTTTGTTGTTCAATGCGGGCAGAAGTGTTCTCCGTAAGATGAAGCCTCCGTATAATCGTATATACACAATGAATATTATATATTTATTATAACTTTACTGACATTTAGGTTTCTGGGACTCGGCACTTAGCTTTTATTTTGTTGAACGGGCTCCTTTTTCAATCGTTGAACTGCGGCTATATTGTTGTTTAAATGATGGATTCTTATTGATTATATATGAATAACGGTTATTAGTTACTCGTATTTCATAAACATGCTTGAATTGCATCTCACCATTTTAGGCCACCTTGAATGTTTGACAATAAAAGTAGAGGAGGCTTATTATTTGAAAACAGATTTCTCATGTTTAATCATAGTGAACAAACATTGGTTTTTCTGATCATAGAGCTAAAGCATAATCTTGTTTAGGCTACTTATTCTTCATGCTATAATTCCATGAATAAATCTGGTTTTTTTGGTGGTTGTACATTCAGGTTGATGATCCTTAAAATTCAACTTACTGTCAGATCTTTATTTTTTTCATAACTATTAGCTAAATGAGTTTGAGCAGAATTATTTTTTTAAACTTGAATTACTCCCTGTTGATAAAATGATTACTATGGTAGCGAGTGCAATATTTACCCATTGAAATTCTTATTCGATAAATAAGGATTAAAGTTATTATTAGAAAAAGATGTTTTGCTGATACTTAACTTACTACTTAATCTTCCTAAAATAATACTGAAATTAGCAGAAGGGATAAGTTCAGATTGTTATGTACTTATATATATGCATACTAGTAAAATGACTACTTAACTACCTTGCATTTTGCATAAACTAGTAAGGACGTACTTCAATTTTCTCAAATATTATAAACGTTTGAAGATTATGCTTATTGTTATTTATATCGTTAATTTCAGGTAAAATTTATCAACCTGAACAAGCTACAACAAATCAGAGATCAGAGAATTTGGGCTTTTCTACTGCACAATATGCACATAAGAATACGTACAGAGAAAAGCGATATTGCTTAAAGAAGATATGTGCTGTTTCCGGATACTGGAATAGCATATCTTCTTACGGTCATGATCCTTTTACTGGTAATGCGTTAAGATCTGGATCAATATCCTTTTCGGATGGGGCCCATCATTCTAAGATGCCACAAGAATGCAGAAAGTTCCAGATGAGAAATCATAGTCAAAGAGCTACAGGAATATGCAGATGTTTTGTCTCTTTACTTTCCAAGAACTGCAATTGGATTAAACCGGCGCCGATTAAAAATATTATTATATCTAGTAGGAAACAACTTCAGCCATGGCGTACAACTATCAATACAACGCGTGCGAACTATAAGTCTGAGGAGTATGACGTTACAGGACCAGATTTGGATTCATTTGTATCTTCCGAAGGAGGAGCAAATGAGGCGGTTCTGGTTGTCGGAAAAAAGCAGTTTCCAAAGCGTTGGGTGATAGTACTTCTTTGTTTTTCTGCATTTCTTCTATGCAATATGGACCGCGTGAGTTGTTTATTTATTCTTCTTATCCGGATTTTTTAAAGTTTTTTCAATTTACAATGCTTTCTTTCCACATATTGTTTGCTAATCATCTCAAGGTAATTATGTTGCATCTGTCGTAGCAGTGGTTCAGATACTGTAACGATTTTGTATGTGTACGCCTTCTTTACTTTTTCACATGTCATTTCTGAGAATTTCTATATTATTTTAGGTGAATATGAGCATAGCAATACTTCCCATGTCAAAGGAGTTCAATTGGAACAGTGCGACAGTTGGTCTGATTCAGTCGTCTTTCTTCTGGGGCTATTTGCTTACTCAGGTTCGTTTTAGTCTTCACGTGTGAACATTATAGCGAAAGATATTCAATGTATAGTAAATGCTTGTGCTGCTTCCATACATGACCTTCATCTTCTATTTGTTTCTATTAAAGCTTAACCCACTGCCTTCCAGTTAACTTTTGTTTCTAAATCCTAGTAGTACATGAGAATTTCAGATAAATAGCTGATGAATATATTACTAATTTTTGCCTGGTATTTCGTTGATGTTGCATGACAAGTTTTGGTCACTGGGATCTAAGTACTGGTTATTGTTGACCAATGAATTTCATGTTAGTACAGCAAAAGAAGTTGACTGATTCACCAAAATAAACTAAAGATAAAAAAGATGGATCAAGTATATCACAATTTCAACATAATGACGGTGTACTAAGTAAAGTTTTCTGTACATTCTTGCAAGCGATAATATGAGCATATTGGATATGCCATTTCACTTAGGTGGTCATGGTATCTATATAGAACCTGTTGCCTAAAATCATTCTTATATTCCTTTTAAAATGTCATTTAATTTCGTTTCATGTTTTTGGGTAGTAGATTGCTGGGGGAATATGGGCAGACAAAATTGGTGGTAAGCAAGTACTCGGCTTTGGAGTTATCTGGTGGTCAGTTGCAACAGTTTTAACACCGATTGCTGCCAGAATAGGACTGCCATTTTTACTCGTTGTGCGCGCCTTCATGGGTGTTGGCGAGGTTGATTTCTCATCTTATATTCATATCTTGGCTTAATATGTTACTTCACTTGCTTTTTTGCTTTTCCTTTCATTAATAACATTCCTTGCATTCTTTGATTTTCTTCTAATCAGCGTTGTAGTAACTTGTAGTATGTGTTATTCAAGTTCCCTAATTGTATCAGGCAAAAGAGAGCCATCCATCATATATATTCAAATCATCATACCCAGGCAATTCGAAAGTTTTTGGACCATTGAACCATACGGACATCATTATACCCTATAAACTCCTTAAATATGTTGAGCGACTATGATCTATATGTATCAAACGTGCAAAGTTAATTAAATGAACTGTAAACTTTCAGTCGGTGAGGACGTGAGGTACTTCAAACAGTCCATGCAAAAAAAATTTAAATCTTAAAAGTGCAACCAACATGCATTTTTAAAAGTGAAACATATAGTTGTTATTATGTATAGGATAATGGCTAACGTTTACTCATATGTCATAACTTGCAAGACTTTCAATTTGAGCTATGAGACTCTGTATGTGATGCTGCAACGTGATTTAGCCCTTAATGATATAACATCATCTGTTTTTTTTTTTTTTTTAGCTTATTATAGATCTTAAACACTGCATTTCTTTTTGGAACTAAACTATTGAGTAAGTAATCTGTCTTTTTCTATCAGGGTGTTGCAATGCCTGCTATGAACAACATTCTTAGCAAGTGGATTCCCGTATCAGAGCGAAGTAGGTCACTGGCAATGGTATACAGTGGAATGTATTTAGGCTCCGTAATAGGGTTGGCTGTATCTCCTATCTTGATCCAGAAGTTTTCATGGCCATCTGTGTTTTACTCATTCGGTTCCCTTGGAAGTGTGTGGTTTGCTTTTTGGCTGAGTAAAGTAAGTTTTCGTGCACATTCTTAAAAACCATATCACTTATTTGCTTAACCGCGTAGTGAATTAATTTTTGAAATTCTTTGGCTTTCTTCTAGGCTCACAGTTCACCGAGTGAGGATCCTGAGCTTAGTGCCGAGGAAAAGAATTATATCTTGGGTGGCAATGTCTCAAAAGAACCCGTAACTGACATTCCATGGAAACTTATATTATCAAAGGCACCTGTCTGGGCTCTTATTATATCCCACTTTTGTCATAATTGGGGAACATTTATTCTTTTAACATGGATGCCTACCTACTATAACCAGGTATGATAAAAGTCGCCTAATATCGTAGTCCCTCAATATTTTTTTCTTATAGGTATTTTCCCTCTTTATATTCAAGTGAAACCTATCAAAAAGATTTTAACATTGTATGTTAAGCATGACTTTGCATAGTCGCAATAACTGTGTATGCACCACGAAACAGCTTTAATAAGTTTCTTTTTTCATGAATTTAGAATAGATATATAGGTGGTACTAGTGAAATGACCCGTGGAACCACGGGTTTGTTTAAACGAAACAGTTTAATGATATGCTTTAATTAAGTGAACGTAAATGCTAAAGTCATTTAGTTTAGTGACCCGTGGAACCGTAGATTCCGACTATGAAACTTGTCGTTGTTTTTACAAACATATCAATATAATTAACTTGGTCAGAACAAATGAACTACATTTATTCTCCCACCACTTTCTTTCAATTTTCATCACAATTATTATTTTTCTTATCATAAAAGCTACATTACAACATTTTATTGAGACATATATTTCGCATACATATGTAACGTAATTAATCCCGTAAAAAGAACCCATATTTGAATAATAATAATATAATAATAATAATAAAGTTTGCTCTAAAATTGAGTATTTATATTTTTAATAATAATTATTAGTAATAACAAATGCCTTTTTTTTTAAAACTAAAATACAATTATTATATGAAGGTTGTACAATATGCTTCAAAGTTTGTACATGTGTTCATGGGGTGTTTTGTAAAAGATTGTACAATTTTTTTTAAAGTTTGTACATATAATCATGAGGGTGTTTTATCATAAGGTTGTACATAATGTTTCAAATATTGTACATATGGTCATGGGGGCGTTTTACCATAAGGTTGTACATAATGTTTCAAATATTGTACATATGGTCATGGGGGTATTTTATCATAAGGTTGTACATAATGCTTCATATATTATACAATTAACATGTTAATATTTTAATTAAAAATAATTAACTATTTTAATGACATCATTATGAGGGGCTTAAATTTTTTTTCTTTATTTTTGAATTTTTTTTTTAAGCTTGGATGATCCTTATTTATGACATCATCATTTTAGAGATTTATATAATACTATAGATAGATGTGGTCAAGACACATTAACAATCATATTTTCAGATGAGCTATAACATGTTTCTTTCTACAGGTGTTAAAGTTTAATCTTACTGAATCTGGACTGTTATGCGTGTTGCCATGGTTGACTATGGCCGTCTTCGCCAATATAGGAGGTTGGATTGCAGACACCCTTGTTAGCAAAGGTCTATCTATCACGACTGTTCGCAAGGTTACTATATAGTATTATAATAGCTGTCTCAAATGCATTAGTGACACGATAACTCGCCTCAGATGGAGCTGCAGTCTGCGCTGCATAATAAGACTTTGAGAATGTTTGTGTACGTAACGCTCGTCTATGGATTTTTGTGTTTTGCAGATAATGCAGTCAATTGGGTTCTTGGGCCCTGCTTTATTTCTTACTCAGCTGAGTAATGTCAAAACTCCAGCTATGGCGGTGCTCTGTATGGCGTGCAGTCAGGTATGACTTAGCACAACCCTTCTTTGTATGTGAGGGACTTTTTTTTTTTTTTTTTTAATTGTTAAAAGGCATTTTTATCGATTTGGATCTCAAAATCAATAGTATTACAGTTGAAGATGGTAAAACGTCTTTCCAGTCCATGAAAACCTGAAAACAACATTGCTAAGTTAAACACATTGACTATTAAACACTAACTGGAAAACCACATATTCGATGCTAAATATAGTGACATGGTTGAAGAAACTAACTCCATTTTTAAACCTGAATCCGCAACTGCATTTCTTAGTTGACGGGATAATGCAATCATAAATGGTAGTGGTGTTGCTCAATTTAATTCTTACTTCGTTCCTCAAATAGATTACATGTTATGTAGTACTATTAGATCATCAAATTAAATTATTTAGTATTAGCTTAACTGCATATTGTTTGACAAACCATCACAAGATGGCCTAGAAATGGAAAAGAGATGTTTCATGTTTGCGGTTTTTTCTTTTTTTGGGCGTATCGGGATTAGACCCATTTCGATCGAGGAAACCGTTTGATACTGGTTGGCATCTTTGCTATTCTGACCAGTGTTGTAAACGGCGACCGCCTCGGTCGTTGCGTCGGCCGGTGCGGCTTTTTTTACTAGTCCGTCCCGACTCGAAGAAAAACGTCTAATAAGGCGGTCAACGATGTCAAAGTCGGGAAAAGTCAAGCGAACGTAATGCGTGGATCGTGGCCAAACAGAAACTAAAGAATTAAAAATAAGAGAAAAAGCTCTACGGCTCCTATTCTTTTATTTCAATCAAATAATAACAATAATAAAATGATTCGACTGACTAAAACTAAAGTTATCATAACTTTAAATAGACCAAGGAAAACTAAAAGTTAAGAACAACTAAAAGATAAACACAAATAATTTAAATTTAAATGTAAACACCACATGTTATCTTGTTACTTGCAAAATACGTACATGCTTCCAGACTTCGGCTCATTTGTCTTCACAAGCCCACATGTGTTCAAAACAACTTTGATGCTACCCTTGACCGCTTCTCTCTTTAAGCCCAACAAAAATAGCTAGCCCAAATAATTCATGTAGCCCAACACTTGATATTCGATCGGATCCTGCATCATTCTCCCCTTCTTCAGAAGGACTCGTCCTCGAGTCTAAAACTTCAACTAAAACATTCAAATGATCCTCAAGAACTGTATGAATAATGTTTCCCGCATCACAAAGATCCGGATATTTCTCTTTAATAAGCCTTTTGACCCAAGGTTCGCCCTCAATATTTCCTAGATCAGTATTATTCAAACCCACACCAATCTTTTTGAAATTGTTATTCAAATCAAAATCAACATCTTCATTATACATGTTGATGTCTTTATTGGTGACTACCTCCAAATCACTTTCATCATCAGATTTAGAAAAAGAAAAAAATTCCTCTCCATCAGTATCATAGATGGGTTCGGTACTATAGATGGATTCTCCATCCTCACCATCTATATCATAAATGTGCTCTTCATCCTCACCATCCGTATCATCAATGATTTCTGAATCGATTCGTTCCGAATCGTACCGCGCAGGGAATCGTTGTTGGTTCAGTTCCAACTCGGCGATTCGCTTATATAATCGTTCAATTTCTGCGTTTTGAGGGTCTTCGTTGCCTCTTTCGGCGTGTCTACGATTATCCCCATCGCTGCCTCGATCGGCGATTCTGCAATAGTTTCCTCGATGACCTCCACGAAACATTTTTTGGCCAAAACCTGAGCTCTGGATACCAAATAATGCGAGGATCGTGGCCAAACAGAAACTAAAGAATTAAAAATAAGAGAAAAAGCTCTACGGCTCCTATTCTTTTATTTCAATCAAATAATAACAATAATAAAATGATTCGACTGACTAAAACTAAAGTTATCATAACTTTAAATAGACCAAGGAAAACTAAAAGATAAGAACAACTAAAAGATAAACACAAATAATTTAAATTTAAATGTAAACACCACATGTTATCTTGTTACTTGCAAAATACGTACATGCTTCCAGACTTCGGCTCATTTGTCTTCACAAGCCCACATGTGTTCAAAACAACTTTGATGCTACCCTTGACCGCTTCTCTCTTTAAGCCCAACAAAAATAGCTAGCCCAAATAATTCATGTAGCCCAACACTTGATATTCGATCGGATCCTGCATCAGAAGGTCAGGTTGACTTTTTGTATCCCTTAAAAAAAGTTAATAAATAAAGTATAAAAAACCTATATATTGTATAAATTACGACCACCACATCTTATTTTTGTATCCTTCATTTTTAAAATATACATATTTAAAGTATTTATGTAAAAAATAGATATATCCAATGTATTTATATTTGAAAGTCAACGTTGGTCAATCCCGACTCGTCCTCCGCGGCGTCCCTGTCTTGACCGACTCGTCCCTTCAAGGTCTTCAACGACGCGTCCCCAACTCGCGTCTTTTACAACCTTGATTCTGACAATAGGTGTCATGTTCAAACCGCACTAGCAACAACATCTTGGGTTGGCCAGGGAATGGGCCGGAAACGGCCACGGGATAACCCGGTTAGGCCGCGTACATAAAAGTAAAAATAGCCTTCCTCGAGTAACGTGAACAAGGAAAACCTCATCCGTTTACCCATTTACATATGCAGTCTACATAATAATTTCTTTGTAGCCAGCATGTCAACTAAATTGATACGTATATCGTTAAAAAACCATGTTTCAAAAAAGTCTATATAGTAATTAAGAAGCTCAGTCCTTTTTTGCTAGCTTTCAATTTTTTCAGTTATACCCTTGCCCTAATATGACGATTGCAATTCTTTTTGACAGGGTTCTGATGCTTTCTCACAATCTGGTCTATATTCCAATCACCAAGACATTGGTCCCCGCTATGCGGTATGTGTTTTCTCATATTATTATTTCTGCACCCATTATAAAATATCTGCAATTTATATTAGGTACCTAAATATGATCGGGTAAACTGCAATTTTTTATCATGTTATATTTGATATAACATGATGCCAATAACGGATCAACAGATAAGGTTTTCTCTGTTTAAGCTACCCGGGGAGGGCGAGTATTTTTATCCGTGGCCTTACCGGTTTATCCCAGGACGCCCACCAGTATGCCGTCTTGTGATGGTTATACAATATTATATAATGCATAAACATATACTGTAAAATAATGCATAAACATATACTCTAATCTAAAAAGGCCGGTTTGGGCAACTTCTAAATACTCTCTGGGTTAATACCTTGTTTAAAGCTAATAGAAACACATTTTGATTTTCTACATTAGGGCGTGTTGTTGGGGCTATCAAACACAGCAGGAGTACTTGCTGGAGTCTTTGGTACAGCTGCAACTGGTTATATACTCCAGAATGGTAAGATCATTATTCATTACGACTCAGACAATTTACCTTACTGCCCCCTTTCCCTTACTTTTAGGAAGTGTTATTCTCTTGAGTAAGTCTCTTGTAAGCTTAACCACCCCTAACACCACAAACCAAGTAATTTATTTATGCTATAAGCCAATATAGAATAGAATTACATAATCCCTAAACCAATTAAGAGCCATGACCAAAACTGGCAGGTTTTGAAAATTTACCTCACCCACCTCTTAATCTCAAAAATGTTAGTGATGAAACCGGGAATTTTATCTTGACAATCTTTTAGTTTTGATAGAGATCTCGGTATGAAAGGCTAAAATTGAAACCTTTCATCATTTTACATGAAGTTTTCAGCTATATGTCCAATGTCTAAATTGTCTCCTTAGTGGCAAATTATATGCACTTTTGAGTGAATCCCCTATCCCCATTCGGTAGTTAGATAACATTACGAAGTTACAGTTATAGCTTTTTAGTAAGTGCTCATTAGAGATTAACATCGTTAAGTTGTGATATCTGGCAGGTTCTTGGGATGATGTGTTCAAAGTGGCTGTTGTGCTGTACATCATTGGAACTCTGGTTTGGAACCTTTTTTCCACTGGGGAGAAAATTCTTGATTGAATACGCACAATAAAAAATAAAAATAGATAAATTTATAGGTAAAAGTGTAAAACTGTTTTCGCTCGTGGACCTAGATATAGTCCATTATGTCTGTTCTGGACTATCTTCGGTCTAGTGGGTCGCTCTCCAGATATGGTGGATTGAATTTAGTATTAAAACTTAACGCCTGACTTGAGGTTGTACCTGGTCTGCAAGATTAATTTTCATTCGTCTAAGTCCATAGTATTTCCTATCTCGTTATTTCTCTATTTATTTTGTTTAATTCTCAAATGTTTACCATTTACGTTTTACACGTGTTATATATTGTGGTATGATGTTAAGATGCCAAATGTTGGTGCGTCAAATGCAACATGCCTTGTTACGGTAAACATATTTCGTGCACGCCACTATATCGCTAACAATGCCTTGGTGAGCTTTGACCATTTGACATTTTCGCATTTGATGTTTCAAGTTCGTATAAAAAACCATGTTTATTGGTTTGACAGCCAAATTAAAGGAAATCATGAAAACAATTGTGTAAAAACTTGAAATAAACAGTGAAAGCTATGTTTTTTTATTACTAAAATCATACGAGTAATATTGAATTATTGATGATCGTTTTAATGTAAACCAAATTTTAGTAACGGCCAAACTCAAGCTGCAGCTACAAAGTTATATCAATAAATGTCACAATACCAAACAAAAAAACGTGGTTAGTATTTGTCAGCGCCGTCTCAACAATTCGAAGGCCCTAGACGAAAATAAAAATGGACTCTCACACACGTTTAATTTTTTAATACATATAAAAAGATAATACTTAAATTTATCAATTTGTATATACTTACAATGCATTTAACTATTTAAAATAACAATATTACAATTTTAATTGACAATTTTTTATTTAACTAAATAGAATATTTTGAGATATATATATATATATATATATATATATATATATATATATATATATATATATATATATATATATATATATATATATATATATATATTTATATTTAAAATTTTGGGCCCTTCAAACTTTTTGGGCCCTAGGCGGTTGTCTATCTTGCCTATGTCCGTATTTGTAGAATCCTATATGGGACAAGGAAAAGTAGGTTAATAAAAATGTAGGTATGTAACCAACTTTCGCGGCTTTAATTTCTACCATTAAAGTTAACAGCTCCCTTGAAGCTACCTTCATGATAAATAATTGAAATTTGTACAGTACAACCCGTGAAAGCAATAATTTTATTAACAAGATTGCATTAATAATGTCTCTAAATGGCAAAGAATTAAAAGATGGAGGAAACTTAATTTGTCAATACAGAGTTGCTATTAAGTAAAGTAAAGACAGTAAACCGGTAAAAATTGCAAATTTCACCAGCCAACATTCAATATATGTAAATAATATAATAATATTAATATTTAATATATTCATAATTATTTCATATGTGAATAACATGATTTCTGTTAAGTATTTGTACGCTTAATATTTATTCCGGTGAAGGAATTTATAACAAGACTATAATGGCACAACAATAATAAATGAAATTGTACCTACAAGATGAAAATTGCATCTGAACCATATTCAAACCACAAGCTTGACCCGATCCAACCCAAATATTACTTTAATGGTATTCAAAATTTAAACCTACCTCATCAAACTTTTTACCGATAAAAAATCAACCCAGCCACCAAAATCAAAGCTACTATCAAACAACCCAACCTCCACCACCACCACCGCCGCCACCACCACCACCGGCAGTTACCACCTTTTCTTTTTTCACACTTTCTATAACTGGCCTTAAATCCCTTTGAAACACATTCACTTTTAACCCATACTTCATGAACAATGTCAATGACATCTTTTGCTCCACTTTGTGTCCGGGAACCACAGCAAGACGGTGGCGTAGCAACACCGCAGCAGCTATCGACTTCATTTGCAAATAAGCCAAATCTTTCCCTAGACATATTCTTGGCCCTGCATTAAATGCAACAAACCTATATGAATCATGCCTTACAAACTTTGTTCCATCAGGTGACAACCATCTCTCGGGTTTATACTCGAGGCAGTCATCGCCCCATGTCGACTTCATCCGGCCCGCCGAGTAAATCGAATACGTAACCGATGATCCAGCTGGAACAAAAGTTCCGTCCGGCAACACATCATCGGCTACCACATGTTTCGCGTCCTCCGGCACAGATGGGTATAGCCGGAGGGTCTCAGATAATGCTGCCTTCAAATAAACTAATTGATCAACTTCCTCAAACCCTAACGGTTCATCGGTCCATTTTGCCACGTCATCGCCACGTGTCTCTAGCAAGACACTAGAGATTTCCTTTAAGATGTTTTCTTCCACTTTTGGATTCTGAATCACCAACCAGAAAAACCAACTCATCGCAACTGATGACGTGTCACGTCCAGCTAGGATGAAATTGAGTGCCACGTGTTGCAAAAACTTGTCGGAATAGGATTCTTTCATTCTCATAAACCTTGATAACAAGTCATCATGTAGGCTTCCTTCTTTAACCAGAGTGGACAGCTCATGCCTACGTGTACTAATGATGCTGGACAAGTAATCTTCCACGTGTACAAGGCTTCGGCTCAAGCTGACCTCCAAGCCGAGCCGGAGCCATTTCCTCATTTTCCAAATAACTTCCGGAAAAATAAACCGTTGCAACGAAGCCTCTGTTGCCCGATCGAAAGCTAAAGCAAAGCTATTATCGGGCAACTCCGGGGCTAATGTTTGCGGGTCTTTTCCAAAAGCCAACCCGCAAATATTATCAAACGTTATCCTTAGCAATAGATCTTGTAGATCTACGGGCTCGGCCTGAATCTGAGCCCGTTCTAAAATCGGGCAAAACCGATTTTTGATGGCACGTGTCACCCATCGAGCCATGGCTTGACGAAGCGTTCGGGTTGTGAATTCGAGTGCAGCCGTCTTCCTTTGTAAGAGCCACGTGTCACCATCCGAATTAAAGATCCCTTTACCCAATAAATCATGGAAAACAGCTTGCCAAGTCGGGCCTTTTGGGTAATTATCAAACCGGGTTTTGAGTATATGTTCAAGATTCTTCGGGTCACAAGTGACCGTAACCAGCCCTTGTTTTCGGGCTAGAAATGGGACCGCACAGATACACGTCTGGTAAGTACCGTTACAGGCCCGAAGGTTATCTGCAATCCATTCATGCAATCGATCTGAATTCTCAATCAGGCCTGGAAGACTGCCGAATAAAGGCCATACACGTGGACCCTTTAAGGACCTTGAGATGAAAGTAAACCATAACAGATAAGCAGTCACACCGGTAAACAACAACAAAGCTATAGATACATCCATTTCTTTTGTATCTATCACCTTTTCCCGCCAAAATTCTTCAAACAAAATTCTGATAAAATGAACACAACCCAGATCAGATATCGGTTCAAAAATTAATGGGTTTCGCTTATTTTGATAATAATTGCTGAAAATTAGAACTTTTTTAGAGAGAGAGAAAGGTTTTCAAGATTCAAAAACTGTGACTAGTAATGCTAGAGTCAACCAACATTGCAATCACAAATGGAGTATTACAGAAACAAACCAGATTCAATATCAAACAGAATAAAGTAAAGTGAAGAGATAAAAAGTAAAAAAATTAAAAATTAAAAAAAAATTAGAGAGAGAGAGAGAAGTTAAAAAAACAGGGGAAGAGAGAGAGATGAGCAAAAAGAGAGGAAACAGAGGTGTGATTTATATAAGAATATGGTTGAGGAGATGGAAAGCAATTACTGAGGACAGAGTGTTTGAAATCTCTCTCCTTGTTTCAGCCATTTGATATGAATGAATAACCATTAATGCAATAACTGAGGTCGTTGCGTGTGTATTTAAAGATTTCATAACAAAATAATGCTATAAATCTAAAAAAAGTTTATCTTTTTGTTTGATTATCATAAAATTCCCAATTAAACCCATTAACATCTCTTTCTGTTTCTCTCTCTATACAACTAATTCAGCAGTGGTTTGGAGATGGATGAATTTAATGACTCCATCTTCAGTTCATGAAATACATATTATATATATATATATATATATATATATATATATATATATATATATATATATATATATATATCTGTGTGTGAAAGAGAGAAGACTTACAGGGAAGAACTCTGTCTGAAAATGATGATACTATGAGGATTTATTATTTAATATACTTTTGATATGCATTTGGACCAAATTATTATTATTTAATACAATTATAAAATCTAATTGTATTAGTAGTAGTTGACGACACACAAAATGGACAATCAAATGCAATGCTATTATTTAGTTATTTGATATTTTTTTAATATTTATTTATTATTACAGAATTAAAAGGATAATAGCTACACATATCATAAATATTATATAAATAAATTACTTTTACAGCACATCTCTAATCTCTATCACTAATTATCTAATTCTAATATAATATATAATAGACATTTAATTTATTTAAGGCTCAATAAGATTTACTATTCACTATTGACCAATTTACTCATAAATTCATTATTAATATTAAATATTAATATTCAATGTATATTTTGTACTGCTTTAATTGTATCACATTGCAGTTAACTTATTTACTTTTTGGAATCATATTATGATTAATTTCCACATGAGAAAAATAATATATGATGTAAATGAAACATGGTGGTTTGATGATATTTGCTAGTTAAGATTTGGTGAACTAATTTATCAAGAAAACTATGAAATTAAGTTTATGTTTAATTCTTTATGTCAAATATGAAAAATCTTTTGGCTATTTTAGGTAACCTATATTTCACCCTTTTAGTTTTGGATTACTCAACCATGACCCATGACAAAACGACCAGGGAACTCTAACATATGTACATTTTCTTAATAATTTGTAATTTATATGATACAAGTTTTATGAGCTCGTGCAACAGCTCGTGTGTTGCACGACATTTGTATAAATTAGTAATTGATAATGTTAATATTGACACTTATCAAATGTAAAATATAATTACAATAAAAAATCATTTATTACTGATAACATGTGTATCGAAAACATTAGTATTGAATACTAACGCACAGATTATGAGCCGTGTTGGAATTATTTTAACTTCAATTGACAAATATCGATAAAACACCAAACATGAGCTCCTAAAAAGTTGTTTTAAAACCGATCGTTAAAAATAATATTTTATGTACATCTTTACTTGTATATGCTTTTTGTCCAAATTAATTTCATTATGTCAAAATCTCAAACGAAGCAGAGCAAACATACATCTAAATATTTATAAGGATTATCAAATAACTATTTTAACTTCAATTGACAAACATGAGCCATACATTTATAAAATATTGTACAAATATTATATTAACGTAATTTTTTAAATTTAAATGCAAACTGTAAATTATATTTATAGTATATAAAATATCATTCATAAATAATATTACAATATTAATAAAGAAAGAGAAGTGATTCTAACACATCACTTTTAAATCCATGTACATTTTTGCCTAAAAAATCACAATTATATCCCTGGAAAGTTAAACTTATATTATTATTCTAAGTATAATTAAGGGTATAATAGGTACAACTTATCATCCTCAGACTGATGGTCAAAGTGAACGAACTATTCAGACTTTAGAGGATATGTTAAGGGCTTGTGTGTTAGAATATGGTGGATCGTGGAATTATCATCTACCATTGATCGAATTTGCTTACAACAATTTCTATCATTCAAGTATTGGCTTGCCGCCTTATGAAATGTTGTATGGTAGAAAGTGTCGAACTCCATCGTGTTAGTTAGAGGCAGGTGAGAAACAATTTGCAGATCCAGAAATTGTGCAGCAGACTGTGGAAAAAGTGACTATCGCGCGTGAAAAGCTAAAAGCTGCTAGAGATCGACAAAAAATGTATGCAGATCCTCGTCGACGACTAGTGACGTTTACCGTGAGTGAACGTGTGTATTTAAAAGTGTCACCGTGGAAAGGTGTAATTCGGTTCGGCAAACGAGAAAAACTAGCTCCAAGGTACACTGGTCCTTTTAGAATCCATTAAGTGCTAAACGATCAAACTGTAGTGTTAGATCTTCCTCCAGAGTTAGCAGGTATTTATGACACGTTCAACTTCTGCTATATTAGTAAGTGTAAAGTGGACGACGAAAGTCAAATTCTTCCACTACAAGATCTGAAAGTAGATTCTAGTAAGAAATTGGTGGAAGAACCAGTGAGGATCGTCGGTAGAAAAGTGACTAAGTTGCGCAAGAAGCAGATTTAAATGGTGTTTGTGAAATGGAAACATAGTTTAGGCACCAATCTGACATGGGAGACCGAGGATGTGATGACCTCTAGATACCATCATCTGTTTAACCGTGACCAGATTCCGAGGACGGAATCTTCTTAAGGGGGTATATTTATAACAGCCTAGCTTTGGGCCTAATGGTAATGACCTATTTACCTTCTGTGCTAATATAGTGATTTTAATAATTATATGTTTTATAATTATTGTGTACGGGATAATGTGCATTTTGTGACCAGGGTCATAGAACATATTTCCTTTTATGAATTGGACTTTGAGTGAATAAGTTATTAAAGATTTTGGGTTTCAGATAACTGGTAAATACCCGTGTGTTAGACGGAAGTGTTACCTATGTGTGAAGAAACCTAAAATGATATATATATATATATATATATATATATATATATATATATATATATATATATATATATATATATATACATACATACATACATACATACATACCCGTATGTCACTATCCTTGCCATTTTTAGCAAGTCTCAAACCCTAAACACTCTCTACTCTTTAAATCTCTAATATTATCAAGTGTAAGTTGAAGATTAAATCTTGGTGTGTCTAATCCTTTGTGATTTCAGAATCAAAACAAGGTAAGTATCTTTAATTTTGATGAATTGAAATGGGTTTTATATAAGTTTGGTTGAACTGGGTATAAAGTGATTATATCTTGCTATGAATGTGTTTGGTATGCTTATTTGAGGTTAGAAATAGATTATATATGTGTTATATAGTGTTATTGAGCCTTTGGATTGATCAAAACAAGCAGAAATCGAGTTTTAAGTGTAAAAAACTCAAAAACAGCGACATGATGTTGTTCTTCAGCATCCGTACGAGTGACAACTCAACCACGCAGTTGAGCACACTTTTGAGGGCTCAAATACGTGGTTGAGGGCTCAACCTTACGGTTGAGGGCTCAACACGCGGTTGAGCACTGGTAAGCTTTTGGTAAAATTGAAAAGGTCGTAACTTTCAAACCGTAACTCTGTTTTTGACAAATAAACTATCGTTGGAATTGTCTTAAAATCTAATTTCAAATGATAAGGTTTTAAAATACTAAATCAAACTTTAGATTTGGGTGTAAAAAGCTCGAATTGCAGGTCTGCTGCTATTCTTGCTCAACCATGCGATTGAGGCACTCACCCGTACGAGTGAAGTATCCATTCGTGTGAGTGAGACACTAAACCGTGTGAGTGAGTTTGACAATCACTCATACAAGTGACAGGTCAGTTGTGCGAGTGAGGATACTCACCCGTACGAGTGAGCTAGTCAGCCGCATGAGTGAGACCCCATCCTTGCGAGTGACAGTGCTTGTATGTTTGGGCCAAGTGGAATTCTGACCCATTTACTGTTTTACTGTGTTTATTTATTCTGATGTGTAACCTGATTAAAAAGGGTACTAACTAGAGAAATGATATTCTCAGGTGATAAACGGAAAGGTGAAGGCTCAGTGATATAAGACGACTGAGTACTTGTGCTTCCAGGTGAGTGGGACTATCTTTATAGATGTGATTATACAGTGACAAGTGTAGTGATCTGTGCCATGCTTATGATTGGACTGTGTAATGAGTTTGTGACTAGTGTAGTCACTATATGTGATTATGTGCGCACCAGTGCTAACGTCCTAGTGTTTTTGGGGTAAGTGGTCAACCCTATTTACCTTAGTGTCGGGTAATAGTGTTGGGCTCGTGAATTACTGATTAGTGGTATAGTGTGAATGACGAGTGCGTCAAGTCTGAAAGACTATACCAGTGATTCAGTAATGTGGGGCTATCGGTAGATTCTAGCTTGATCAGCTATGGGTTGCCGGTCCTCTTGTGTATGACTTTAAGTGATTAGTGACCAGTGCCTTTAAGTTGTGCTTGATGCTTGTAATGATGTTGTAGAGTCCCCAAAGTAATTAAGGATTTAATTATCACAAAATAGCAGATTTGTATACTAAAATGTTATGTGCAGCCAACACAGGTTTGTTTATGTATAGACAGCAAATATTGATGTGTCGAGTGTTTAGTATGCTGCCTGGTCTACCAGCACAAGGTAGATAGTACTCTTCAGTTAGCACAGGATGTGTGCCCAGCAAATCAAGAATATCAAGTGACTCAGCATTGAAGAACCAACATACCTGGTAAGCGGCTTACTACACAAGACAGCTATGCTCCATTACAAGCATAGTGATTTCCTGAGTGGTCAACATAAATTGTACTATTTAACAGAAGTCGAAGACAAAGTTGAATAGAAAAGGACACGCGTCGGCGGCTGACAAGTGACCTTACAAGACCACGTGGGAATGCAGAAGTTTAACGCATATGCAGACATGTGTTATTATTTGTCAATGCCTATGGAACACAATATTCTATTTGTTTAATCAAATAGTGGTGCCAAACCGAATTGGGGTGTTCCTGCAAATAGCTACCAAAGAGGAAAGAAGAGAGAATGCTCTCTGATGCAGTTGTCCCCACAAGTACAGACATCCTATGTACCAGTGGACAATAGAACAATTACATGGTTAATAGGACTACTATAAATAGAAGTATTCACTATTGTAATAACTAGTGGTGTGTGTTTTATTTATTGAGAGTCCAAACTTGTAAAAGCTTTAGATAACCTCGATAGCTATAACTTAGGTAAATCTGTATCAACCAACTATCATTCCGCCAAGGATAGTTGTGATTCTTTGTGATTTATATCAATAAAGAATAACTGTTGAAAATTACCTTTGACTCTTAATTATATTACTTGGTTGAATACTAAATTGATTGAACTGATAAGTTAACTTAAAAGAATTGTATTCACCCCCTACAATACTCCTGTTGTTAATCAAGGGACCAACAACTGGTATCAGAGCTTCAGTCTTGATAATCTCATATCTTGGATCTGAATTCTATCATGGCTGCATACACAAACTCAGCTTACCTTGAAAATGGGTCATCCAATAGACCACCTAAGTTTGATGAAGATGAGTATGAAACCTGAAAAGCTAGATTTCTGCTTCATCTTGAGTCTATTGACCCACTCATGCTTGGCATTGCTGCTGATGGTCCATTCATCCCAACTAAAACAATTAATAGTGTTCCTGCTACAACAGACACTCCTGCTGTTCCTGGCAGAGATGTTTTTCTTCCCCCATCTAGATGGGCAGATGAGGACAAACATCGTGTTGGACTTGACCCTAAGATCAGAACCTTGTTAGCTATAACCTTACCTAACCATTTGTTTAAACTGATTAAGGGAAAACTGAATGTTAAGCTTATGTTAGACTATCTTGATGTTACATATGAGGGTATGGATGAAGTTAGGCAAAATAAGATTATAGCTTTAAAAAGAGAATATGAAATGTTCTTTGCCTACAAAAGTGAGACCCTTAAACAAACCTTCATTAGGTTTAACTCTTTAGTTGTTGACTTGCTCACCTTGAAAATCACATATACTGATTTTGAACAAGTCAACAAATTCATTGACTCATTGCCTGCAAAATGAAAACCTGTTACCGACCCATTAAGAACCACTCAGACTTTAAAGAATTTTAACATGCATGTCTTCTCTGTATGGTACACTTTGGAACCATGAGAAGGCAGAGGCCAAACTTGAGCTTAATTTGAAAGAAAACTTTAAGTTTGCCCCCACCACTTCAAAATCTACAAAGTCGGATGATATTGCTCTTGTTGCTGCTGTTACAAGAAAGTTCAAAAGGCTTTACTGGTTCAAAAACTGATGGCAGAAGAAGAGACAGCTGAAAAGGAGGATAGTGGTACTGGGTCTTAGGAAAGCAGTGATGATGAGGATGATGTGGAAGGGTTTGCTGAAGGTATGACATTGCTGGCTAGGCAGTTCAAAAAGTTCAATCGTAGCAGAACCAGCAAGCCATACAAAATGAGTAAGAAATCAAGTGCTAGGTATGGTAGCAAGTCAGTCAAGGGCCCTAAATCTGAGTGTTACAATTGTGGGAAAGTTGGACATTTTGCTGCTGAATGCATGTCCAGGAAACCTTCAACATCACATGCTAATTCCTTCTCAAAAGCTGAAAAGTACAAGAACAAGTACAAAGCAATGAAGGCTCAGATGAAAGAAAGCTCAAAGGTCGGTGATAGTGCTCCAAATGAACATATATTTTGTAGCAATATCCTCCCAATATGTAAATTATTTAGTTGTAATTGTTCTATTTTAAGTTGTAATCGTTTATAATAAATAAGTGCGAAGACAAAAGGCAGATTCGACGAATTGAAGACGCAAAGGTCCAAAAAGCTAAAAAGTACAAGATACAATCAAAAAGGTTCAAATTATTGATGAGAAACGTCTAAAAATGACAAGAGTACAAGATGCAAAACGCAAAGTACACGATATAAAATAGTACGAAAGGACGTTCGAAAATCCGGAACCGGGACCAGAGTCAACTCTCAACGCTCGACGCAACGGACTAAAAATTACAAGTTAACTATGTATATAAATATAATATAATATATAATTAATTATATAAATTATATATATATTATATTTATATATTAAAACCGTCGGCAGACTAGGATCCAAACTTGTGTGAGCTGGATTTACGAACTCCGCGACTCGCGGAGTTTGCAGGCTTAAAATGCTGCAACTCGCGGAGCTGCAAAAATCAGAAATGCCTATAAAAGGCCATGCATTCTGTCGAGTTTAAAAAATATAAAAAAATAATAATAATACTCTGTAATAAATAATAAATAAATATATAATATATATATATATATATATATATATATATATATATATATATATATATATATATATATATATATATATATATATATATATATATATATAGTATAGGGTAGTTTTATATTAGTTAGTTTGGGTTATGTAACAGTTATTTACGGGTTTTTAAGCCGGAACTCTGTCCGTGTAACACTACGCGTTAAATAATCAATGTAAGTTATGTTCTCCCTTTTTAAATTAATGTCTCGTAACTAAGTTGTTATTATGCTTATTTGAACCGAAGTAATCATGATGTTGGGCTAAAAATATCTAAAATTGGGTAATTGGGCTTTGTACCATAATTGGGGTTTGGACAAAAGAACGACACTTGTAGAAATTAGACTATGGGCTATTAATGGGCTTTATATTTGTTTAACTAAATGATAGTTTGTTAATTTTAATATAAAGATTTACAATTGGACGTCCCTATAAATAACCATATACACTCGATCGGACACGATGAGCGGGATATTTATATGTACGAATAATCGTTCATTTAACCGGACACGGGAATGGATTAATAGTCTATGGAATTATTAAAACAGGGGTGAAATTATGTACAAGGACACTTGGCGTAATTGTTAACAAAGTATTAAACCTTGGATTACACGCAGTCGATATCCTGGTGTAATTATTAAACAAAGTATTAAAACCTTGTTACAGTTTAAGTCCCCAATTAGTTGGAATATTTGACTTCGGATATAAGGATAATTTGACGAGGACACTCGCACTTTATATTTATGACTGATGGACTGTTATGGACAAAAACCAGACGGGCATATTAAATAATCCAGGACAAAGAACAATTAACCCATGGGAATAAACTAAAATCAACACGTCAAACATCATGATTACGGAAGTTTAAATAAGCATAATTATTTTATTTTATATTTCATCGCACCTTTAATTATTCGTCATTTATATTTTTTTTTATTTATTTTATTTTGTTAATTAAATTTACTTTACGCTTCGCTTAAAATATAAAATCAACAAACCGGTCATTAAACGGTAAAACCCCCTTTTATATATTATTATATATAATTATATATATTTTGTACAAATATAATTTTTTAAAAATATAGTGTAAAATAAGTCGTCTCCCTGTGGAACGAACCGGACTTACTAAAAACTATACTACTCTACGATTAGGTACACTGCCTGTAGTGTTGTAGCAAGGTTTAGGTATATCTCATAATAAAAACTTGTGTAATTTGTAACGTATTTCGTATCAAAAATATATAATATTTCACGTACACCTCGCACGACATCAAGTTTTTGGCACCGCTGCCGGGGAATCAGCGAAACGCTATATTTTTAATTTATTTTTGTATAAATATATTTATATATATTTTTAGAAAAACAATATAAAAAAAAACTTTTTGCAAACTCCGCGACTCGCGGAGAATTGCTGGTACGTGGAACCGCGACTCGCAGAGCCGCCCTGACCAGCCTGACCAGAAACCCTATTTCGCATTAATTACGGAATATTATTAATTATTATTATTTATAAACCCTATTTAATTTATTATTATTAATATTTAGTTTTAGTTTTTAAATTAATTTGTATTTTGTATTTTAATTAGTTTTATTATAAATAAAAATTAATACTTTTATAAAATAATAAAGATAAAAATAATATTTTTATAAAAATTGTACTTTTTACAACTTTAAGTTTATTTTTATTTTTTTTGTTTATTTTTATTTATTTTTAGCATAATATTTGTATTTTTATTGTTCGTAGCTAGTTTTAAATTTAGTATTTTGCCGTAGCTTATTTTTATTTCTAGATTTTTAGGCTTTGCCGTAAAATCCCTTAAGTACTTTTTCTTTAGATTAAGATTTAGGCGCTTTAGAATTTTACGACGGCGTTTTAAATTTTAGTGCCTTTTAAGTTATTGCCGTTTTGGATATAGAATTCCTTTAAGCTTTAGACCTTTAGGCTCAACTTTTTAGATATAATTTTTAGACTTTTAAGTTTCGACGTTTTTCTTTCTTATTTTTATTTTTCGACGTTTTTCGACGCGCACTCTTTTTCTTTCTTATTTCTCGACACGCTAGTTTTTAGGACTTAGAAATTTTCTCTACTTCTTCTCTAATAATTCCAAACGAAAAATTATTTTAAGCGGTTAAATTGATAGACATCCAAATTTTCTGCTTCGTAGTAATAGTTGGATTTGTTAGTGGCTGAGTTGTGAGCTTCCGATTTAAAGGGTTCTGGCTCCCTGCTGCATCTATTGACTATTCGAAACATGGGCAAAAGCAGAAAAGTTTATTAATTTGAAAACTTATATAATTTTTATTTTTATAACTAATAGGATAATTAAGTAAATGCACCACATTGTAGCTAAAATTTAGTAATAAGCGCATTATGGAAAATCTCGAGAATATTTTGGAAACTCTTTATGACTTCCGAAATCAATTTAATCAATACTCTCAAACGAGTGTTGATGATAATTCGTTCGGTCAATCTTGGATCACGAATGACGAAACAATAACTGGTTGTGAAATCTGTGGAGATTATCACTCAACATGGGAATGTTATTATTACATTCCTATGGAAAATTACGCACCCATGGAACCTGAATGGAATGATTATGAGGAATACAATTCTAATTGGGATTATTCCCAAGAATATATCCAAACACAACAACCAGTAGACGAGGAAAATTACGTGTCTGAAAATTTATTAGACAATATGAAAATCAAACTCGAAGAACTTGATGCTCAAAATGAACAAATGAGAGAGTTTGTAAATCGGCAAGCTGAAACCCTATCAGATTACACACTTGTTGATCTGAGGAGTATTCTGCAAGAAAATTTTATATCATCGAATTTTGATGAATTCGAGAGCTCCGAAATCACCAACTATCCCGATGATACTTTTTATTCAGTTTTACCAATTTCACAACATATCGACACATTAGCCTCTACCGATAAAATCATCGATCCATCAATGAATGAAGAAGAAGTAAGGGTGACAAATTGGTACTCTTGGGAAAACGATAACGTTGAAAATTTTACCCCCGAGACCAAAATGGTGGGACCAATAAGTACCGTTAATGAAGAAAAATCTACTTCGATCCCGAAATTCACCATTCCATAACCTTCCAACCCAATATTCTCAATAGACGAGTCATCTACCGAAGATGAACCACGAGCTATAATAGGTCATAACACCTCGAAATTCACCCAATTGGGTAATAGAGGTGAAAACTTTGATCCCGAGAATAAACGGAAGGAAATGTTAGGAATTGTCCACCCAATAGAAATATGTATGTCGGTGAATATCGATCCATTTGACCAAGAACCAGAAAAGAGACATATCCAATTACTAAAAGCTACACTTAAAAAAGAATTAAGTAGTGACGATCGGGAGAGTTTAAACTTTAAACCCATTGATATATTATACACCACCCGAGATGTAAATAACTGGCTCACTATTCTAATTCGTGGAACTTATTCTACCGACTTCACATGTCGTCAGCTAAGTGTGGGGAAGTCTAACCCCACTTAACGTTAAATTAGGGGTTCGGGTTAGTGCATAACTCGTTAAATAAACATGCATAATAAGTAAGGGTAAAAGACGCATTTTCAAATATTAGCAAACAGTTCAGAAAAGCAACCGTTTTTGAAGAAAAACATGTGTGATAAAACAAGAAGGAATGAATGATGAGGCGCGCCATCTATCATTCGATGAGCTTTGTAATTACAAACTGGGTATTTTTAATCACTTTTCTACACTTATCACCCTCGTGAATTTATAATTATAGTCTGATTTCATGCAAATGAGGGCATTGCATGATCTCAAGTGTGGGGAAGGGTTATAAATTCTCTCGGGTTTGCACTTAGTTTATTTGCCAAATTTTGTGAAAATTTTAAAAATTTTCAAATAAATGAATTCAAAATCATGTTTATACATATTTATGAACGATGAAAATTAGGTGTTAATACCGAAATTATTGTTACCTCGGAAAGGACATAAATTGAGAAACAAACCAAAATGTTAGAATTCATTTAAAATAGAATAGAGGACAATAAAAAGGCAAATAAAAGAAAATAAAAGCCAAGTGTGGGAATATTTACCAAATTATTTTAAACATATGTCACATATTTTTGTACAAATAACTGAAGATACTTTTGTTTTGGACAATTTCTAAAAAGTTTTACCCGATTTTCTGTAAGAAAAATGGATCTACACGATGAATCAATTCCATCATTAAAAGGAAGTAAAGTCTTCCGAAAAAGACACGCGCTTCTTGATTTAGGTCATGAAGTTGTCGTCCAGACCAGCTGTAGGTTGACGAAAAATCTAGAAAAGTCATCACTAAAATCAGCAGGAAATCCACGGACCTCAGCATCAAACAGGGTCGCCAAGTGGTCAGACTTATCCTAACCATGAGAGGATCTATCTTGTAAAATGGGGAGGACGCCGTGCAAATTAGCTTGATAAGACTAATGAATCAGATCCCCAGAAAGGATAATCTCCTTAAAGATTAAAAATCAGCTTTTAAGCCTGATATTACTCAATCCTTGAGATTGACCTTAAAGATTGAGAATTACAAACTCATAGAATTCAATGATATCTAAACTCGAGCTTGAACGAGAAAATATTTTGATCAAAATTAAAACCGATTTATTTTCTGAAAACCTATTTTCAATGCGTTCATTACCATTGAACGTAAAATCCTAGGAATTCACCTGGAATTCATTAGGTCACCTGAACCAAATCGGGTGTCAACCGTAAGAACGATGGTTGCATAGCATGGTCGGAGACAGGACCTTGTGCCAGACCGAAAAATCATAGGATGATCTTTACTATTGCTCCTACAAAGGATAGTACTAGCATCTGACACGTTTATAGACCATAATCAAAAGCAAGTCACGGGACATTGCCTTAACAGTTGCTTGTTCATCGCTTTCCTTTACAACCGGACGGTAGTTTACCGAAAGGTAATATACGGGACAAGTAAACTGGACGTGTTGCTTTCCTAATACAAGGTTAGCAAGTGGGTAACACAAAATCATACGTTTTGAGGTAAAATTTTCAAATCTGAAACCCACAAAACCCAAAAAAAATCATTTTGCAAACACCGGTGAAGGGTTATTCCGGAAAACTTATCTAGGGTAAAAGCTAGACTGAATTTTCAAAAGATCAAATGTTTTCATAAAGATCCAATTTCCTTAAGGATCTACATTTTCATAGTCATGTGGGACTGTAAACCGCCTTTCAAATGTGCACTTTGCTTTGAAAACCGAAAGTAAATCGGCTATTTGATTGCAAGTGTCGTTGACCTAAACCCGAGGCAACTGTGGATGACATACCCACCATTAACCATGGTTCTATCGTTACTATCATTATTTATACCGCCATATCAAAATCACTGATGTACAAAGTGTGAAGAATAAAGAAGTGATTCGTGTGATGTATTATATTATTTCAAGTTATGTATTACTTGAGGACAAGCAACGTTCAAGTGTGGGGATATTTGATAGTGCTCCAAATGAACATATATTTTGTAGCAATATCCTTCCAATATGTAAATTATTTAGTTGTAATTGTTCTATTTTAAGTTGTAATCGTTTATAATAAATAAGTGCGAAGACAAAAGGCAGATTCGACGAATTGAAGACGCAAAGGTCCAAAAAGCTAAAAAGTACAAGATACAATCAAAAAGGTTCAAATTATTGATGAGAAACGTCTAAAAATGACAAGAGTACAAGACGCAAAACGCAAAGTACACGATATAAAATAGTACGAAAGGACGTTCGAAAATCCGGAACCGGGACCAGAGTCAACTCTCAACGCTCGAAGCAACGGACTAAAAATTACAAGTTAACTATGTATATAAATATAATATAATATATAAGTAATTATATAAAATATATATATATATTATATTTATATATTATAACCGTCGGCAGACTAGGATTCAAACTTGTGTGAGCTGGATTTACGAACTCCGCGACTCGAGGAGTTTGCAGGCTTAAAATGCCACAACTCGCGGAGCTGCAAAAATCAGAAATGCCTATAAAAGGCCATGCATTCTGCCGATTTTAAAAAATATATAAAAAAATAATAATACTCTGTAATAATATATATATATAGTATAGGGTAGTTTTATATTAGTTAGTTTGGGTTATGTAACGGTTATTTACGGGTTTTTAAGCCGGAACTCTGTCCGTGTAACACTACGCGTTAAATAATCAATGTAAGTTATGTTCTCCCTTTTTAAATTAATGTCTCATAACTAAGTTGTTATTATGCTTATTTGAACCGAAGTAATCATGATGTTGGGCTAAAAATATCTAAAATTGGGTAATTGGGCTTTGTACCATAATTGGGGTTTGGACAAAAGAACGACACTTGTGAAAATTAGACTATGGGCTATTAATGGGCTTTATATTTGTTTAACTAAATGATAGTTTGTTAATTTTAATATAAAGATTTACAATTGGACGTCCCTATAAATAACCATATACACTCGATCGGACACGATGGGCGGGATATTTATATGTACGAATAATCGTTCATTTAACCAGACACGGGAATGGATTAATAGTCTATGGAATTATTAAAACAGGGGTGAAATTATGTACAAGGACACTTGGCGTAATTGTTAACAAAGTATTAAACCTTGGATTATACGCAGTCGATATCCTGGTGTAATTATTAAACAAAGTATTAAAACCTTGTTACAGTTTAAGTCCCCAATTAGTTGGAATATTTGACTTCGGATATAAGGATAATTTGACGAGGACACTCGCACTTTATATTTATGACTGATGGACTGTTATGGACAAAAACCAGACGGGCATATTAAATAATCCAGGACAAAGAACAATTAACCCATGGGAATAAACTAAAATCAACACGTCAAACATCATGATTACGGAAGTTTAAATAAGCATAATTATTTTATTTTATATTTCATCGCACCTTTAATTATTCGTCATTTATATTTTTTGTTATTTATTTTATTTTGTTAATTAAATTTACTTTACGCTTCGCTTAAAATATAAAATCGACAAACCGGTCATTAAACGGTAAAACCCCCTTTTATATATTATTATATATAATTATATATATTTTGTACAAATATAATTGTTTAAAAATATAGTGTAAAATAAGTCGTCTCCCTGTGGAACGAACCGAACTTATTAAAAACTATACTACTCTACGATTAGGTACACTGCCTATAGTGTTGTAGCAAGGTTTAGGTATATCTCATAATAAAAACTTGTGTAATTTGTAACGTATTTCGTAATTAAAAATAATAATAACTAGTTCGTACCCCTTCGCTTTAACATCAGTCAGTAAAAAGGAAAAGAAGCCAGAAAAGATACTAGTAGCTGAGCATCATGATTGGGATGAAACTAGTTCATCTTCATCTTTTGATAGTGAAACTGATGATGATTGTGCTGGTTATACTTCTGGTAAAAAGCTGTGCTTGATGGCCAAAGAGGTTGAGGAGTTTGATGAGGATGATAATGGTAGTACATTTGTGGCTGATATGAGGGAAGCTGACTTGAAAAGAGATTCACCTCAATGGAAATCTGAAATGCTGTATAAGGTTGAAAATTTTCGAACTTATACTGATGATGAAAAAGATGAAATGTTTGACTACCTGAGAATTGACTTAAGCAGAGGCAGCAAACGTGAAGAATTTTTCAAAACTGAAATTAAATCTTTAAATGAAAAACTTAAATGCAGACCTGATGAAATTAAGATCATGAAAGATGAAATTTATAAACTTGAAAAACAAAATGATGCTTTAAAATCTCTTCAATCAGATGCAGCAGTAGTCCAAAACCAACTTACTGACCTTAAAAGGGTGGTAGCCTCTTGGTGTTTATCTGTTCAACGCAGAGCCAAGTGCATTAATGAGCAGATACCTGCCCAGGTTGAGGCATTCTTTGCTGGTGACTATGCTGCTGTTGCTCATGTTGAAGTCACTTTAATGGACCCTGTGCTTAAAACTGATCCTGATGCTATTTTGCTAAATACTTTTGCCAAGATAGTTAATGGTAACAAGGTCTTCACAAATAAATTTGTAAGACCTACTGCTAACCCACCACCTGCCATGAAAGAGATAATGGAGGATGAAGAAAGAGAAAGAGGCCTCAACTGATGAGACTACTGACCCATCTATCATCTACTACATGACTCCAAAGGAAAGAGGTATTAAAAGGGAAATCACCGAAAACAATCGAAGAAAGTTAAAAACAATTGATTCCCTTCGTGTACAAATTCCACCAATGCTGATCCAGCTGATGATAATTGTACTGGTCAACCAGTAGCTGCAGACAAGTCAGCAAAACGCAATACTAGCAAGTCAAAGGCAGCAATCAAAATTCATACTGGTCAACCAGTATCAGCTGACAAGCCAGTAACTTCCCACGCTGGCTCGTCAAATGACAAAGGCAAAGCAGTATACCATGATTATGGTACTGGTTCCAAGAAGAAAACTGCCCTTAAGGGAAAGGCTAAAGTGGACCAAATTGTGGAATCATGTGCTGGGTTATCTATCACTGAGATAATGACTGTTAAGCTTGACCAGCTCATAGCTGCTATAGGTGAAAGCAGACATGATCTTACTGCCCCCATTAAGTCTGTGTATGACCAATCACCAAGACCAAAAGTAAGAAAATGCTACAAGTGTGGCATCAAGTTTCACTTGACCAACCAGTGTACTCAAACCCAAACCCCATCTGCTGCTACCTCTTCAAGCAAACCAGCAGACAGGAAGAGATCATCAAAGATGACCCTTCCATGGGTTCCTAAAAAGGACTAAACTCTTAGCTACTGTGCATGGCATTCAAAACAAGTAAATCTGGTATCTTGACAGCGGATGTTCGAGACATATGACCGGATGTAAGTCCCTGCTAATGGACTATCAAGAAAAGGATGGTCCAGTCATTTCATATGGAGATAATTCATTGGGTTACACAAAGGGTTTTGGTACTTTAACAAATGGGAATGTTACATTTTCAAATGTGGCATATGTCGTTGGACTTAAACACAATTTACTCAGCATAAGCCAACTGATAAGTAAAAGTAAGATAGTCTAATTCAGAAGAAAAAGCGGCACTATTTTTGATAAGACATGGAAGCCACTGCTTACAGCAAAAAGACATGAGAACATGTATCAAATTGACATGAACACAACAATCACAACAATTGATACTTGTTTTTATTCAAAGACAGCAGACAACCTCAAGTGGTTATGGCACAAGAGACTCTCACATCTCAACTTCAAAGATATTCACAAACTATCTAGTAAAAGTTTGGTGTCTGGGCTACCCACAATGTCTTATGTGAAGGACATATTGTGTCCTGGTTGTGAAAAAAGGAAGCATCACCATGCTTCATTCAAGTCAAAGTAGATTTCATCTGTTGAGAAACCATTTCACCTACTTCATATGGATCTTTTTGGTCCTGTTAATGTAGCTAGCTGAAGTGGGAAGAAGTATACACTGGTTATTGTTGATTAATATTCCAGATACACTTGGGTATTCTTCTTGAAGCAAAAGAGTGAAGCTGCTGATGAAATTATCAATTTTATCAAAAGGATGGAACTATTGAATGGGAAATTGGTGAAGCAGCTAAGAAGTGATCATGGTACAGAATTCAGAAATGCAACATTGGAAGAATTTTGTGCTGACAAACGTATTTCACAAAACTTCTCTGTTGTGAGAACACCTCAACAAAATGGTGTTGCAGAAAGAAGAAACATGACTCTCATTGAATCAGCAAGATCTATGTTGGCTGAGTCTGGGCTGAAAAATTCATATTGGGCAGAAGCTGTAAATACTACCTGTTTTACCTAGAATAGATCTTTACTTGTGAAAAGACATCAGAAGACTGCTTATGAAGTTCTCAAAGGAAGAAGGCCCTCAATTTCATTTCTTCATGTATTTGGCACTCACTGTTTCATTCTAAATAACAGGGACCAGCTTGGTAAGTTTGATGCTAAAGCTGATGAAGGTATATTTCTTGGATATTCCAACATGTCAAAGGCATATAGGGTTTTCAACAAGCGAAGGGGCTATTTTGAAGAATCCATTAATGTCACACTTGATGAAACTGCCCCACTTCATCTTCTGGTCAAGAAGATGAAGAGTTACTATTTGAAGAGCCTACTCAGCAAGCTCTTGATGATGATACAAAACCAACAGTTATTCCCTCTCCAATCTATGCTGCTGGGTTCTCTGATGATGAGATGGAATATTCTGTTCCATCTGTGTCTAAACCTTGTGGACCTACTGGCTCAACTGAAGTACTACAAATTGAGCAAAGGTCTACTGGTTCTGAAGGATCACAAGCTGGTACTGGTTTCACTAACGATGAACAGTTGTCTTCTACTGCTGTTCATACTGTTGAACCAGCTGATGATCAAGATGCTGTGTGTTCCACAACAAGCTCACATGTTCATAACACTCGATAGATAAAGGAGCATCTAATTAAACAAATTATTGGTAATCTGGCTAGTGGTGTTAAGACAAGGAGACATGCAACCAGCAATTTTTGTATGCATGTGAATTTTGTGTCTACCATTGAACCTACATATCCTGAAGAAGCAATGAAAGATACTAGTTGGGCAGGAGCTATGCAAGAAGAAATCTCCCAGTTTGATATGAATAAAGTTTGGACATTGATACCTAAACTTGACGATGAAACAAAGAAGATCATTGGTACCAAGTGGGTTTTTAAGAATAGGATGGATTAAGATAGGATTGTGGTCAGAAACAAAGCTAGATTGGTAGCTCAGGGTTTTAGACAAGAAGAAGGATTGGATTATGGAGAGACATATGCACCAGTGGCTAGGATGGAAGCTATCAGATTGTTCTTGGCATATGCTGCTAAGATGAACTTTAAGGTATTCCAGATGGATATTAAATATTCATTTTTAAATGGAAAGCTGCAAGAAGAAGTCTATGTCAAACAGCCTCCTAGTTTTGTACGCAGTAAATATCCAGACCATGTCTACAAGTTGAACAAAGCTCTATATGGCCTAAAACAGGCACCAAGAGCATGGTATGAGACACTTCATGTGTATCTCACTGGTTTAGGTTTTAAAGTTGGAACGATTGATACCACTCTATTCTCAATGGAGATAGATGGTGATCTCTTGCTGGTACAGATATACGTAGATGATATTATTTATGGGTCTAAAAATGAAAACATTGTCAAGAGTTTTCAAAACTTATGTCAAAGACATATGAAATGAGTTTACAAAGAGATTTGCAATACTTCTTAGGATTGCAAATTAAACAACTTGATGATGGAATTTTTATAAGTCAAGATAAATATATCAAAGATGTGTTAAAGAAATTTGGTCTGACCTGTTTAAAAGACATATGGACTCCAATGGCAGCATCTATCAAAATAGATGCTGATCCCAATGGTGAACCAGTCGATATCACTAAATATAGAGGTATGATTGGGTCCATACTTTATCTCACAGCCAGCAGACCAGATATTATGTTTGCCACATGTCTCTGTGCTAGATATTAAGCTGATCCTAAAGAGTCACACTTACTGGCAGTAAAGAGGATATTCAGGTATCTGAAAGGTACTGCTAAATGTGGTCTTTGGTACCCCAAAGACCAGGATTTTGAACTAATTGGGTATTCAAATGCTGATTTTGCAGGATGTAAAATAGAAAGGAAAAGTACTACCGGTGGTTGCCAGTTACTGGGTGGTAGGCTAGTCAGTTGGACGAGCAAAAAGAAAAATACTGTGTCCACATCTACTATCGAAGCAGAATATGTTTCTGCTAGGAGCTGTACTGCTCAAGTACTGTGGATGCAAAGCCAACTGAAGGACTATGGTGTTTATGTTACAAAAACTCCAATCTATTGTGACAACACCAGTGCAATTGTTATCACCCACAATCCTGTAATGCATTCACGGACAAAGCACATCGATGTTCGATATCATTTCATAAGGGATCATGTTCAAAAAGAAGATGTGGAGCTTCATTTCATTTTAACAGACCAGCAGTTAGCAGATCTTTTCACAAAGCTCTTAGATGAGAAACGTTTTAACTACCTCATCTCTGAGCTGGGTATGCTTGAACTAAAAAAATAAAAGACAATTTTTTGGTGTGCTGGTTCTACAGCATATAGGGCAAACCAGTAAGACACAAACCTTTTGCTTACTGCCTATATGCCAAACAATCAGCACAACAAGGTCTTTTATGTCATGGTTACACAATGTATAAAATGAAGTAATAAATAGCTTAGAACATTAAAACGATACCTTAAAACTGAACCTCATTTAATCCCAATGATTTAAATTTTTAACACGGCATATTAAATGTTACAAAAGAATTTTTGTATTTACTACAAACTTTATTTTGTGATCTTTAACTTCAAATTTTGAATTAAAACCTACTGCATTTAATGTGTAATGGGAGTGATGAGTGTTCAAGCCGATTAACCGTCATATCAACAGTCTGTGTCCCCTCAAAAATATGCCAGTCTATCACGTTTGCCCACGCGCATGCAGATGACAGTTGCCATTTTCTCTCTCCTACACTTTTTCACCAATCCGAAAGGTTAAATAGGGTGATTCATTTTTTATAATAACATTGGGTTATTAAAATTTCCAAACTCATATTCATCTCTCAAAATCCCCAAATCTTCAAAACATTCAAACATCCATCTTCAACATTCATCAATGGCAGACCAACAGCAACAACTACAACCCATTGAGAACCAACCAGAGGAATAGCAATAGCAACAACAACAACAACAACAACCAGAATAGAAACAATAACCACCACCGGCACCAGAGGAGCAAAATGAACCGGCACTGTTGTTTTCTCTGCACCCTAGTATTGTAAAGGCTGATACAGCACCTGATCACGAACTTATTCGCCTATCTAGAGGCAATGCTGCTCATGCTCTATCCATCCCAAAGTCTGAAGCCAACATGGGTGTGACGACCCGTCCAAATCCATATGGACGAATACAATAACATTTGGTCCCATTACGAGGTATTGACCTCTAAATGATAAGTCTTACAAACATTGCATTCGTTTAAAAGACAAACTCAATTCAAAACATAACCTTTTGATACAAGTAACATATGACTCCCATGATATGATTGACTAATCTATCATTGACCTAATAACAGTCTTTTTGAACTCAACGACTTGAATGCAACGTCTTTTGAAATATGCCATGAATGACTCTAAGTAATATCTTTAAAATGGGCAAATGCACAGCGGAATATTTCTTTCAAACCTGAGAATAAACATGCTTAAAAGTGTCAACCAAAAGGTTGGTGAGTTCAATAGTTTATTACCAATAGTCATTTCATTATTTTAATAGACCACAAGATTTTTGTTTAATCAATACACATAACCTGTGTATAAAAATCATCATATGAATTGAACATCTGATAACCCATATTAACAAAATGCATCAAAATATCCCCAAGGATAAATAGAACCACTCGTCTGTAGAGATAGAACAACTCGTCTGTAGAGAATAGATCGACAGAACCACTCATCTGTAGAGAACAGAACCACTCGTCTGTTAAAGAATTTATCTATCTTTAGGATTCGCGTCAATTAGTGGCAATTATAATAAACACTAATTCTTATATTACCAAGCTAATAGAGGTGATATCCGGTATAATAATCTAACCATAGAATGTAGTTTCAAGTACTTGTGTCTATTTTGTAAAACATTTATAAAAGCAGCGCATGTATTCTCAGCCCAAAAATATATAAAAAGGGAATAATGAAACTCACAATACTGTATTTCGTAGTAATTACGCATATGACGGCACTGAACAAGTGTAAGGTTGTCCTCGGATTCACGAACCTATATTAGTATATGTTGGTCAATATCTGTCTAACAATTTAGGTCAAGTCGTAGTGTATCACAATCCTAATACTCGAGACCGACATGCAAAAGTCAACAAAAGTCAACTTGACCCAAAATGACTTCCAAAGTCTATACATGTTTATTATATAACTTAAATATAGTCGTATTATATATTTAAATATATTTATCAGATTTTATTAGAGTAAATAATACAAGTCCTTTGTTAATAAATAAAAATTTATATATGATAAAAATATACTTTTATATATCTTAAATAACAAAATTTATAAAGTTCATTTAATATCATAAAAATATAGTGGTATGTATTATTAATGTAATTATATTACGTGTGGTAAAAATATCTTTGTATCACATATTTATTTGATAAAATAATATTAATAATAATAATAATGAGTAAAAGTTGTATTATTTTGTAATAATAATAATAATTACTATTATTCTACTACTAATAATAATAACAATATTTATATTTACTAATGATGATATTAATTATAATAAATTGATAATTCTAATTATGATAATTTTAATAGTAACGATACTTTTTAATATTAACTTTAATAATAATAATAATATTTTATAAAAATAATAATTCTATTCAAAATGATAATTTTAATAATAATAATACTAAAATGATAATAATAATGATATTTTATAATAACAATGATATTTCTATTAAAATGATAATTTTAATAAAAATGATAGTTTTAATATTAACGATACTTTTAATAATAATAATAATAATGATAAAAATAATAAAATGATAGTTTTGATAAAAATGTTAATTTTTAGTAATAAAGATAATTTTAGTAATAACATCAAATGATAATAATTATAATAACCGTTTTAATAATAATACTAAAATTAATGATAATTCAGTTGACTCTATCTTTTAATCCGTTCATCGAAACCACACGATTTCTAAATGAAAAGTTATTAATTTTTCGCCAGTTTTTCAACGACATGCATATCATATACCTTATCTCAGTAGCATATGTATTAAATTCATGATTTATCATAAACTATTTAACGACGAAATTAAGCATACAAGCATGCATAATCATATATACTCGAGTACTAGTCAGGAATACACTATTAATATATAAAAGATAAGATATGAATGATCAAGTATCAATATTGTGATTCAATATTGCAGGAAAGTACGTAGATGCAACGGATATGACAAACACTAGGTTCACGATCAAAACCCCCGAGTAATACCCATAACCTCCATAGCTATAACCTATAATTTCCTTAGCTCTATCCTGCTCGAAAAACTCGTTTTGAAATAATGTGACAACCCGAAAATTTTTGACCAAATTTAAACTTTATTCTTATATGGTTTCGACATGATAAGCAAAGTCTGTAATGTTGAGTCTCAAAAATTTTGAACTATTTTCATATATTCAATTGACCTTCGACTATTCCCAACGATTCACGAACCTTTAATTGTAAATATATATGTGTGTATATATATATATATATATTAATTTGAAATATTATATGTTGCTCTTATTAAAAGTAATTATGTAATATAAAATAAAAATGATATTATGATAATTTTTATTTAAAAAAACATATCTATATATATAAATAAAGTATATTAAATATATATTTTGTGATTTCGAATCTATTTAGTAAACGACTGTTACACTCAATTGCCATTCGATGGATATTACATGAGTAAAATACGAACTAATATTAATTTTAAAAAATAAACGGTGATCCGAAAATGAGTGATATAAATTATAGGCTTATTAAAAGTATATTTAGGAGCTAATTGTTAATTTTTTTACATTTAGCATATTTTACTTGGGGTTGGGATTAAATAATTAATGTAATTTTTACTTAACAGTTAATGATCGAATTTTATACCATAATGACCAAAATAAATAAAAATAATTAATTTAAAAATATGGGATTTTTCTGAACACTTTTATCCGCCACTAATTTCGCACGATACACAGTCTGTGAAGATTGTCGGCAGGTAAAAATCAAATATAAGAGCTGTAAAGTGATTGGTTATTGTACACGTTTTTACTGTCCTTCATTTAAAATATTTATTACTATTTAAATTTTGTATATATATGATTATATTCAACAAAGTTACTGTGCTTGTTTGTCTTTATAAGTTTATTTCTGTGATGATCCGGAAATTTCCGACCAAATTTAAACTTAATCTTACTATGATTCTGACACGATAAGCAAAGTCTGTGATGATGAGTCTCAAAAAGTTTAAACTGTTTCATATATTCAATTACCCTGTGACTGTTTCCGATGATTCACGAACAATTGGATGTAAATGAATATGTATTTAAATAAATAAATAAATATAAATGTATATATATAAATATATAAAATTTGAATTTATAAAATATAATGTAAACATTAGAATTAAGTATGTAAAATAAGATACAAAATAATTAATTGTAATCTAAAAATGAATCTATATATAAATATATGAGTACTATGTATAAGTAATATTATAAGTATATTGTAATATATATAAAATATATAACTATATAAATATGTTATTATAAAAAAAGTATTACATAATTAATGAAATGTAAGGATATATAATAACTAGAAATAATAAAATATAGATTAATCATTAGAAGTAAATATGTAAAATATACAAGATAAGAAAATTATTACTAATATAAAACTATGAATAGATATATATGATTTCTATATTAATTATTATCATATGTATATTAGAATATATATAAAATTTATAAATATATAAATATATATATATATATATATATATATATATATATATATATATATATATATATATATATATATATATATATATATATATATATAATACCTATACATTATCTTTTCATATGCAAAAACATATTATATAAAGTATTTATATTAAGATGCTTAAATATTAAAAATTTAGCATATGTTATCATATAATATATATTGTAAAACTATAAAATATAATGTAATATATTGAGTGTAATTATAAGTTAGAAATATAAGTGTTATACTAAAATTAGTATTACTTTCATTATTATTATTATTAATATTGAAATCTGTATTTAATAGTATAAATTTTCAATTTATAACATATAAGGTTTGATATATATATATATATATATATATATATATATATATATATATATATATATATATATATATATATATATATATATATATATATATATATATAAAATGTTATAGTATTATTATTATTATCCTCTTTATTATTATCTATTATCTATTAATATTATCAACATTATATTTCTAATATTACTAGAATTCTTATTAAAATTACTAATAGAATTATATTAATAACTAATATTACGAAATTTAATAAGATAGATATATACATAAACAGATACACACACACACACACACACACACACACACACACACACACACACACATATATATATATATATATATATATATATATATATATATATATATATATAAATAGTTAAATAAAAAAATACAGCTATATATGTAATTATCTAATGTGAGTATAAAAGAAAGTCCAATTATTTATATATAAGGCAGATATGTACGCCATTTTAACAGTTACCATATCCTGATCTTTATCTTTTTCTGTCTTTCTATTTCACTTGTGAACCTTGGTCGACAATTAGCAACCCTACAAACAAACTTGATAAAATTATTGTTGGCTACTTCATTCATTCAAGAACCCTGATGATATCTCTGTTGTTCTTCTATTCGGAAAAAGGAAAAGAGAAAGAGCTGATATTTTTTTTATTTTATCGAACCCATTTAACCTCTAAATTTATACACAACGAATTGAAGAAATGTAGAAATGCAGAGGTGTTCTAAATCACATCATGATTGTTTCTTCAAAATCTCAACTCTCAAATCTTTATATCGATCTTGAATTTTTGAAGTCAAAGTTTTTGATTTAAAAAGTCAAAGATTGTTCATGGATTAAATTCGAGTTCAAGGTAAGGTTTCCAGATTAATTAATAATTTGAAATGTTTTCACGAACGTTTTCTAACATATTTCGTATTATAACATTTATCTATAACGTCACAATTTACAAAATCAATTTTTTTTTAAAATAGCAGCGACGAGCAGCTGTTCTACTTTTTTTTTTCAGTCCAAATAAACCCAAATAAATTTTTCTATGATGGATATTAAATTCTAAAAACTAGTTAATAGACTTGATGTTAGTTGGGATTGATCCCAGGTTGATTTGATACAAGTTGAGGAAGAAGAAGATGATAGAAAATTAGAAACAGTTTATATTATTTGAAACGTAATAATAATCAGGAAAAACGAGAATGGTGTAGTGGTTTAGGGGGTTTGCGTATAAAGGGGAGGTCTCGAGTTCGAGCCTGGGCAAGGGCTTCTAATTTTTTTTGGAACTCTCTTTTTGTGAGGTAGTAATTATTATTATTATCATTTTTCATTATTGTTATTTTGATTATTATTATTAATTATTATTATTAAATACTATTATTATGTTAGTTATTAGCATTAATTATATATAATGATTATTATTATTAATGTAATTTATGATATTATTATAGTTATTACTAGTAATACCACTTAAGAATTATTAGTATTATCATTACAAAAATTATTAATATTAGTGCTATTATCATTGTATTATTATTGATAGTATTATTATTATTATTATAAAGATTGTCATTTATACTTAACATGAACTTTCAATATTAGTATTGTTACTACTAAAAGTATTATCATTAATAATAATTTTTACTAAAGATATCTCTTTGTAATTCTTAAAAACTATCAATATTATTATTATAATTATTATCGATATTATCATTATTAAAATAATCTATGAATATAAAAATGAAAGTTTTATTAATATTGTTAAAATTATAAGTATAAACATAAAGATTTTTATATATAAAAATATCTTTAAATCACCTAAGTTAACTATATTAAAATCTCTGTATATATAAAATAAAAATATATAAATAAATAATGAAACTTATAACTTAATAAATATATAATTTACATCACTAATAATAATATATATATTTATTCAATTACGATTATATATATTAATGAATATACAAATGATATAGGTTCGTGAATCCGAGGCCAACCCTGCATTATTCAGTATAGTCGTATGTATTTTTACTACAAAATACAGTATGGTGAGTTTCATTTTCTCCCTTTTTAAATGCTTTTGCAATATATATTTTTGGGACTGAGAATACATGCGCTGTTTTTATAAATGCTTTACGAAATAGACACAAGTGATTGAAACTACATTCTATGGTTGGATTATTAAAACGAATATGCCCGTTTTTAGTCTGGTAATCTAAGAATTAGGGAACATACACCCTAATTGATGCGAATCCTAAAGATAGATCTATCGGGCCCAACAAGCCCCATCCAAAGTACCGGATGCTTTAGTACTTCGAAATTTATATCATGTCCGAAGGAGGATCCCGGAATGATGGGGATATTCTTATATGCATATTGTGAATGTCGGTTACCAGGTGTTCAATCCATATGAATGATATTTTTGTCTCTATGCATGGGACGTATGTTTAAGAGAAATGGAAATATGAAATCTTGTGGTCTATTAAAATTATGAAATAATTATTTATGTTAAATTAATGAACTCACCAACCTTTTGGTTGACACTTTAAAGTATGTTTATTCTCAGGTACGAAAGACATCTTTCGCTGTGCATTTGCTCATTTTAGAAATATTACTTGAAGTCATTCATGGCATGTTTCAAAAGACGTTGCATTCAAGTCGTTGAGTTCATCAAGATTATTATTAAGTCAATTATAGTTGAACATATTATGAAATGGTATGCCTGCTGTCAACTTTCGATGTAATGAAAGATTGTCTTTTCAAAAACGAATGCAATGTTTGTAAAATGTATCATATAGAGGTCAAGTACCTCGCGATGTAATCAACTATTGTGAATTGTTTGTAATCGATATGGACTTCGTTCGGATGGATTAGGACGGGTCGCTTCAGTTGGTATCAGAGCGGTGGTCTTAGTGAACCAGGTCTTGCATTAGTGTGTCTAACTGATAGTCGTTAGGATGCATTAGAAAGTCTGGACTTCGACCGTGTCTGAAATGTCCCGTTCTTATTGATTAAAAACGTTCCATATTAATTGATTTCGTTGCGAGGTTTTGACCTCTATATGAGACGTTTTTCAAAGACTGCATTCATTTTAAAACAAACCATAACCTTTATTTCATCAATAAAGGTTTAAAAAGCTTTACGTAGATTATCAAATAATGATAATCTAAAATATCCTGTTTACACACGACCATTACATAATGGTTTACAATACAAATATGTTACAACAAAATAAGTTTCTTGAATGCAGTTTTTACACAATATCATACAAGCATGGACTCCAAATCTCGTCCTTATTTAATTATGCGACAGCGGAAGCTCTTAATAATCACCTGAGAATAAACATGCTTAAAACGTCAACAAAAATGTTGGTGAGTTATAGGTTTAACCTATATATATCAAATCATAATAATAGACCACAAGATTTCATATTTCAATACACATCCCATACATAGAGATAAAAATCATTCATATGGTGAACACCTGGTAACCGACATTAACAAGATGCATATATAAGAATATCCCCATCATTCCGGGACACCCTTCGGATATGATATAAATTTCGAAGTACTAAAGCATCCGGTACTTTGGATGGGGTTTGTTAGGCCCAATAGATCTATCTTTAGGATTCGCGTCAATTAGGGTGTCTGTTCCCTAATTCTTAGATTACCAGACTTAATAAAAAGGGGCATATTCGATTTCGATAATTTAACCATAGAATGTAGTTTCACGTACTTGTGTCTATTTTGTAAATCATTTATAAAACCTGCATGTATTCTCATCCCAAAAATATTAGATTTTAAAAGTGGGACTATAACTCACTTTCACAGATTTTTACTTCGTCGGGAAGTAAGACTTGGCCACTGGTTGATTCACGAACCTATAACAATATATACATATATATCAAAGTATGTTCAAAATATATTTACAACACTTTTAATATATTTTGATGTTTTAAGTTTATTAAGTCAGCTGTCCTCGTTAGTAACCTACAACTAGTTGTCCACAGTTAGATGTACAGAAATAAATCGATAAATATTATCTTGAATCAATCCACGACCCAGTGTATACGTATCTCAGTATTGATCACAACTCAAACTATATATATTTTGGAATCAACCTCAACCCTGTATAGCTAACTCCAACATTCACATATAGAGTGTTTATGGTTGTTCCGAAATATATATAGATGTCTCGACATGATAGGTCGAAACATTGTATACGTGTCTATGGTATCTCAAGATTACATAATATACAATACAAGTTGATTAAGTTATGGTTGGAATAGATTTGTTACCAATTTTCACGTAGCTAAAATGAGAAAAATTATCCAATCTTGTTTTACCCATAACTTCTTCATTTTAAATCCGTTTTGAGTGAATCAAATTGCTATGGTTTCATATTGAACTATATTTTATGAATCTAAACAGAAAAAGTATAGGTTTATAGTCGGAAAAATAAGTTACAAGTCGTTTTTGTAAAGGTAGTCATTTCAGTCGAAAGAACGACGTCTAGATGACCATTTTAGAAAACATACTTCCACTTTGAGTTTAACCATAATTTTTAGATATAGTTTCATGTTCATAATAAAAATCATTTTCTCAGAATAACAACTTTTAAATCAAAGTTTATCATAGTTTTTAATTAACTAACCCAAAACAGCCCGCGGTGTTACTACGACGGCGTAAATCCGGTTTTACGGTGTTTTTCGTGTCTCCAGGTTTTAAATCATTAAGTTAGCATATCATATAGATATAGAACATGTGTTTAGTTGATTTTAAAAGTCAAGTTAGAAGGATTAACTTTTGTTTGCGAACAAGTTTAGAATTAACTAAACTATGTTCTAGTGATTACAAGTTTAAACCTTCGAATAAGATAGCTTTATATGTATGAATCGAATGATGTTATGAACATCATTACTACCTTAATTTCCTTGGATAAACCTACTGGAAAAGAGAAAAATGGATCTAGCTTCAACGGATCCTTGGATGGCTCGAAGTTCTTGAAGCAGAATCATGACACGAAAACAAGTTCAAGTAAGATCATCACTTGAAATAAGATTGTTATAGTTATAGAAATTGAACCAAAGTTTGAATATGATTATTACCTTGTATTAGAATGATAACCTACTATAAGAAACAAAGATTTCTTGAGGTTGGATGATCACCTTACAAGATTGGAAGTGAGCTAGCAAACTTGAAAGTATTCTTGATTTTATGTAACTAGAACTTGTAGAATATATGAAGAACACTTAGAACTTGAAGATAGAACTTGAGAGAGATCAATTAGATGAAGAAAATTGAAGAATGAAAGTGTTTGTAGGTGTTTTTGGTCGTTGGTGTATGGATTAGATATAAAGGATATGTAATTTTGTTTTCATGTAAATAAGTCATGAATGATTACTCATATTTTTGTAATTTTATGAGATATTTCATGCTAGTTTCCAAATGATGGTTCCCACATGTGTTAGGTGACTCAAATGGGCTACTAAGAGCTGATCATTGGAGTGTATATACCAATAGTACATACATCTAAAAGCTGTGTATTGTACGAGTACGAATACGGGTGCATACGAGTAGAATTGTTGATGAAACTGAACGAGGATGTAATTGTAAGCATTTTTGTTAAGTAGAAGTATTTTGATAAGTGTATTGAAGTCTTTCAAAAGTGTATAAATACATATTAAAACACTACATGTATATACATTTTAACTGAGTCGTTAAGTCATCGTTAGTCGTTACATGTAAGTGTTGTTTTGAAACCTTTAGGTTAACGATCTTGTTAAATGTTGTTAACCCAATGTTTATAAAATCAAATGAGATTTTAAATTATTATATTATCATGATATTATCATGTATGAATATCTCTTAATATGATATATATACATTAAATGTCTTTACAACGATAATCGTTACATATATGTCTCGTTTAAAAATCATTAAGTTAGTAGTCTTGTTTTTACATATGTAGTTCATTGTTAATATACTTTATGATATGTTTTCTTATCATAGTATCATGTTAACTATATATATATATATCCATATATATGTCATCATATAGTTTTTACAAGTTTTAACGTTCGTGAATCACCGATCAACTTGGGTGGTCAATTGTCTATATGAAACATATTTCAATTAATCAAGTCTTAACAAGTTTGATTGCTTAACATGTTGGAAACATTTAATCATGTAAATATCAATCTCAATTAATATATATAAACATGGAAAAGTTCGGGTCACTACAGTACCTACCCGTTAAATAAATTTCGTCTCGAAATTTTAAGCTGTTGAAGGTGTTGACGAATCTTCTGGAAATAGATGCGGGTATTTCTTCTTCATCTGATCTTCATGCTCCCAGGTGAACTCGGGTCCTCTACGAGCATTCCATCGAACCTTAACAATTGGTATCTTGTTTTGCTTAAGTCTTTTAACCTCACGATCCATTATTTCGACGGGTTCTTCGATGAATTGGAGTTTTTCGTTGATTTGGATTTCATCTAACGGAATAGTGAGATCTTCTTTAGCAAAACAATTCTTCAAATTCGAGACGTGGAAAGTGTTATGTACAGCCGCGAGTTGTTGAGGTAACTCAAGTCGGTAAGCTACTGGTCCGACACGATCAATAATCTTGAATGGTCCAATATACCTTGGATTTAATTTCCCTCGTTTACCAAATCGAACAACGCCTTTCCAAGGTGCAACTTTAAGCATGACCATCTCTCCAATTTCAAATTCTATATCTTTTCTTTTAATGTCAGCGTAGCTCTTTTGTCGACTTTGGGCGGTTTTCAATCGTTGTTGAATTTGGATGATCTTCTCGGTAGTTTCTTGTATAATCTCCGGACCCGTAATCTGTCTATCCCCCACTTCACTCCAACAAATCGGAGACCTGCACTTTCTACCATAAAGTGCTTCAAACGGCGCCATCTCAATGCTTGAATGGTAGCTGTTGTTGTAGGAAAATTCTGCTAATGGTAGATGTCGATCCCAACTGTTTCCGAAATCAATAACACATGCTCGTAGCATGTCTTCAAGCGTTTGTATCGTCCTTTCGCTCTGCCCATCAGTTTGTGGATGATAGGCAGTACTCATGTCTAGACGAGTTCCTAATGCTTGCTGTAATGTCTGCCAGAATCTTGAAATAAATCTGCCATCCCTATCAGAGATAATAGAGATTGGTATTCCATGTCTGGAGATGACTTCCTTCAAATACAGTCGTGCTAACTTCTCCATCTTGTCATCTTCTCTTATTGGCAGGAAGTGTGCTGATTTGGTGAGACGATCAACTATTACCCAAATAGTATCAAAACCACTTGCAGTCCTTGGCAATTTAGTGATGAAATCCATGGTAATGTTTTCCCATTTCCATTCTGGGATTTCGGGTTGTTGAAGTAGACCTGATAGTTTCTGATGCTCAGCTTTGACCTTAGAACACGTCAAACATTCTCCTACGTATTTAGCAACATCGGCTTTTATACCCGGCCACCAAAAATGTTTCTTGAGATCCTTGTACATCTTCCCCTTTCCAGGATGTATTGAGTATCTGGTTTTATGAGCTTCTCTAAGTACCATTTCTCTCATATCTCCAAATTTTGGTACCCAAATCCTTTCAGCCCTATACCGGGTTCCGTCTTCCCAAATATTAAGATGCTTCTCCGATCCTTTGGGTATTTCATCCTTTAAATTTCCCTCTTTTAAAACTCCTTGTTGCGCCTCCTTTATTTGAGTAGTAAGGTTATTATGAATCATTATATTCATAGATTTTACTCGAATGGGTTCTCTGTCCTTCCTGCTCAAGGCATCGGCTACCACATTTGCCTTCCCCGGGTGGTAACAAATCTCAAAGTCGTAATCATTCAATAATTCAATCCACCTACGCTGCCTCATATTCAGTTGTTTCTGATTAAATATGTGTTGAAGACTTTTGTGGTCGGTATATATAATACTTTTGACCCCATATAAGTAGTGCCTCCAAGTCTTTAATGCAAAAACAACCGCGCCTAATTCCAAATCATGCGTCGTATAATTTTGTTCGTGAATCTTCAATTGTCTAGACGCATAAGCAATCACCTTCGTTCGTTGCATTAATACACAACCGAGACCTTGCTTTGATGCGTCACAATAAATCACAAAATCATCATTCCCTTCAGGCAATGACAATATAGGTGCCGTAGTTAGCTTTTTCTTCAATAACTGAAACGCTTTCTCTTGTTCATCATTCCATTCAAATTTCTTCCCTTTATGCGTTAATGCAGTCAAGGGTTTTGCTATTCTGGAAAAGTCTTGGATGAACCTTCTGTAGTAACCAGCTAGTCCTAAAAACTGGCGTATGTGTTTCGGAGTTTTCGGGGTTTTCCACTTTTCAACAGTTTCTATCTTTGCCGGATCCACCTTAATACCTTCTTTGTTCACTATGTGACCGAGGAATTGAACTTCTTCCAACCAAAATGCACACTTTGAAAACTTAGCGTACAATTCTTCCTTCCTCAATACTTCTAACGCCTTTCTCAAATGTTCACCGTGTTCTTGGTCATTCTTTGAGTAAATAAGTATGTCATCAATGAAAACAATGACAAACTTGTCAAGGTATGGTCCACACACTCGGTTCATAAGGTCCATGAACACAGCTGGTGCATTAGTTAAACCAAAAGGCATGACCATAAACTCATAATGACCGTAACGTGTTCTGAAAGCAGTCTTTGGAATATCATCTTCTTTCACCCGCATTTGATGATACCCGGAACGTAAGTCAATCTTTGAATAAACAGACGAGCCTTGTAGTTGATCAAATAAGTCGTCGATTCTCGGTAGTGGGTAGCGGTTCTTGATGGTAAGTTTGTTCAACTCTCGGTAGTCGATACACAACCTGAATGTACCATCTTTCTTCTTGACAAATAAAACAGGAGCTCCCCACGGTGATGTGCTTGGTCGAATGAAACCACGCTCTAAAAGTTCTTGTAATTGGCTTTGCAGTTCTTTCATCTCGCTGGGTGCGAGTCTGTAAGGAGCACGAGCTATTGGTGCAGCTCCTGGTACAAGATCTATTTGAAATTCAACGGATCGATGTGGGGGTAATCCCGGTAATTCTTTCGGAAATACATCGGGAAATTCTTTTGCAATGAGAACATCATTGATGCTCTTTTCTTCAGTTTGTACTTTCTCGACGTGTGCTAGAACAGCATAGCAACCTTTTCTTATTAGTTTTTGTACCTTCAAATTACTAATAAGATGTAGCTTCGTGTTGCCCTTTTCTCCGTACACCATTAAGGGTTTTCCTTTTTCTCGTATAATGCGAATTGCATTTTTGTAACAAACGATCTCTGCTTTCACTTCTTTCAACCAGTCCATACCGATTATCACATCAAAACTCCCTAACTCTACTGGTATCAAAACAATCTTAAATGTTTCGCTAACCAGTTTAATTTCTCGATTCCGACATATATTATCTGCTGAAATTAATTTACCATTTGCTAATTCGAGAAAATATTTACTATCCAAAGGCGTCAATGGACAACTTAATTTAGCACAAAAATCTCTACTCATATAGCTTCTATCCGCACCCGAATCAAATAAAACGTAAGCAGATTTATTGTCAATAAGAAACGTACCCGTAACAAGCTCCGGGTCTTCCTGTGCCTCTGCCGCATTAATATTGAAAACTCTTCCTCGGCCTTGTCCATTCGTGTTCTCCTGGTTCGGGCAATTTCTAATGATGTGGCCCGATTTTCCACATTTATAACAAACTACATTGGCATAACTTGCTCCGACACTACTTGCTCCGCCATTACTCGTTCTGACACCATTTGTTCCTTTCGTTCTATTAACCTCTGGTCCGTAGACCTCACACTTCGCTGCGCTATGACCATTTCTTTTACACTTGTTGCAAAATTTGGTGCAGAATCCCGAGTGATACTTTTCACACCTTTGGCATAGCTGCTTCTGATTGTTGTTGTTGTTGCGGTTATTATTATTGTTGGGATGATTGTTGTAGTTGCTGCTGTTGTTGTTGTTGTTGTTGTTGTTGTTGGGCCTTTTGTTGTAGTTGCGATTGATGTTGCGATTGCTGGGATAATTGTTGCGATTATTGTTGTAATTGCTGTTGTTGTTGTATTGGTGATTCTTATCACCGTTTTCCTCCCACTTTCTTTTGACTTGCTTCACATTGGTCTCTTCAGCAGTCTGTTCTTTAATTCTTTCTTCAATCTGGTTCACTAGTTTGTGAGCCATTCTACATGCCTGTTGTATGGAGGCGGGCTCGTGTGAACTTATATCTTCTTGGATTCTTTCCGGTAATCCTTTCACAAACGCGTCGATCTTCTCTTCCTCATCTTCGAACGCTCCCGGACACAATAGGCACAATTTTGTGAATCGTCTTTCGTACGTGGTAATATCAAATCCTTGGGTTCGTAACCCTCTAAGTTCTGTCTTGAGCTTATTGACCTCGGTTCTGGGACGGTATTTCTCGTTCATCAAGTGCTTGAATGCTGACCACGGTAGTGCGTACGCATCGTCTTGTCCCACTTGCTCTAGATAGGTATTCCACCATGTTAACGCAGAACCTGTGAAGGTATGCGTAGCGTACTTCACTTTGTCCTCTTCAGTACACTTACTTATGGCAAACACCGATTCGACCTTCTCGGTCCACCGTTTCAATCCGATCGGTCCTTCAGTTCCATCAAATTCCAAAGGTTTGCAGGCAGTGAATTCTTTGTAGGTGCATCCTACACGATTTCCTGTACTGCTAGATCCAAGGTTATTGTTGGTATGTAGCGCAGCCTGTACTGCGGCTATGTTTGAAGCTAGAAAAGTACAGAATTCCTCTTCATTCATATTCACGGTGTGTCGAGTAGTCGGTGCCATTTCCTTTAAAATAGTCAAATGGAACAAGTTAATCATACAGAATATTAAGAGTAGTTAATAGTATTTCGTAGCATAATATGAACTCATTTATAAAAGCTTTTTCTTCATATTAGCGTTTTATAAGTTTAAATTCGGGTAGTACCTACCCGTTAAGTTCATACTTAGTAGCTAATATACAATTCAACTACTACAATTCTTTATGAAAAACGGATTATAATAATATTTCGCGTTAAAACTTTTACACAATATTTTACAAACTTACAATACCGCTTATTTTACATATAGCATGAAATATAGCACACAATAAATTTGATACAAGATGGTTGTGAAGATAATTCTAGCTAGTACACAAGTCGTTCAGCAAAGGCAATAAAGACACGTAATTCATACGTCCAGAAACAAGTCATGCATTCTGGTTTTACTAGGATTACTTCCCATCCTTGGTCTTGTGGAACATAACCGTTATGGCCGTTGATAAGATAGCGTGTTGTAACGTCATCAAAGGGACGAGGGTTACGTAATGTCCAACAGTCCCGTAACAATCTAAAAACCTCATTTCTTACCCCAATTACCGACTCCGACACTTGTGGGAACGTTTTGTTTAATAGTTGTAGTCCGATGTTCTTGTTCTCACTTTGGTGAGAAGCGAACATTACTAATCCGTAAGCATAACATGCTTCTTTATGTTGCATGTTAGCCGCTTTTTCTAAATCACGAAGTCCAATATTCGGATATATTGAGTCAAAATAATTTCTTAACCCATTGCGTAAAATAGCATTTGGGTTCCCCGCAATATATGCGTCAAAGTAAACACATCGTAACTTATGGATTTCCCAATGTGATATCCCCCATCTTTCGAACGAAAGCCTTTTATAAACCAAGGCATTCTTAGAACGTTCTTCGAATGTCTTACAAACTGATCTCGCCTTAAATAGTTGTGCCGAAGAATTCTGACTGACTCTAGACAAGATTTCATCAATCATGTCTCCGGGTAGGTCTCTTAAAATATTGGGTTGTCTATCCATTTTGTGTTTTTATACTGTAAAATAGACAAGAGTTAGATTCATAAAAAAAATACTTATTAATACAAGCAATTTTTACATATATCATAAAGCATAAGCACACTATATTACATATATTACACCACACGAATACAACTATCTTATTCCGACTCGCTTGTTTCTTCTTCTTCGATTTTGGTTCGTTTTGCCAAGTTTCTAGGGATATATGATGTTCCCCTAATACGAGCCGTAATTTTCCACATTGGTTTAGAAAAACCTGGTGGTTTAGAGGTTCCCGGGTCATTGTTACAACTTAAGGACTTCGGGGGTTGACGATACATATAAAGTTCATCGGGGTTGGAATTAGATTTCTCTATTTTTATGCCCTTTCCCTTATTATTTTCTTTTGCCTTTTTAAATTCAGTTGGGGTAATTTCTATAACATCATCGGAATTCTCGTCGGAATCCGATTCATCGGAGAATTGGTAATCCTCCCAATATTTTGCTTCCTTGGCGGAAACACCATTGACCATAATTAACCTTGGTCGGTTGGTTGAGGATTTTCTTTTACTTAACCGTTTTATTATTTCCCCCACCGGTTCTATTTCTTCATCTGGTTCCGATTCTTCTTCCGGTTCCGATTCTTCTTCCGGTTCCGACTCTTCTTCCGGTTCCTCTTCGGGAACTTGTGAATCAGGCCACGAATCATTCCAATTTACATTTGACTCTTCATTATTATTAGGTGAGTCAATGGGACTTGTTCTAGAGGTAGACATCTATCACATAATATCAAACGCGTTAAGAGATTAATATATCACATAATATTCACATGTTAAAAATATATAGTTTCCAACAAAATTTGTTAAGCAATCATTTTTTAAGTAAACACGGTCGAAGTCCAGACTCACTAATGCATCCTAACAAACTCGATAAGACACACTAATGCAAAATTCTGGTTCTCTAAGACCAACGCTCGGATACCAACTGAAATGTCCCGTTCTTATTGATTAAAAACGTTCCATATTAATTGATTTCATTGCGAGGTTTTGACCTCTATATGAGACGTTTTTCAAAGACTGCATTCATTTTAAAACAAACCATAACCTTTATTTCATCAATAAAGGTTTAAAAAGCTTTACGTAGATTATCAAATAATGATAATCTAAAATATCCTGTTTACACACGACCATTACATAATGGTTTACAATACAAATATGTTACAACAAAATAAGTTTCTTGAATGCAGTTTTTACACAATATCATACAAGCATGGACTCCAAATCTCGTCCTTATTTAAGTATGCGACAGCGGAAGCTCTTAATAATCACCTGAGAATAAACATGCTTAAAACGTCAACAAAAATGTTGGTGAGTTATAGGTTTAACCTATATATATCAAATCATAATAATAGACCACAAGATTTCATATTTCAATACACATCCCATACATAGAGATAAAAATCATTCATATATTGAACACCTGGTAACCGACATTAACAAGATGCATATATAAGAATATCCCCATCATTCTGGGACACTCTTCGGATATGATATAAATTTCGAAGTACTAAAGCATCCGGTACTTTGGATGGGGTTTGTTAGGCCCAATAGATCTATCTTTAGGATTCGCGTCAATTAGGGTGTCTGTTCCCTAATTCTTAGATTACCAGACTTAATAAAAAGGGGCATATTCGATTTCGATAATTCAACCATAGAATGTAGTTTCACGTACTTGTGCCTATTTTGTAAATCATTTATAAAACCTGCATGTATTCTCATCCTAAAAATATTAGATTTTAAAAGTGGGACTATAACTCACTTTCACAGATTTTTACTTCGTCGGGAAGTAAGACTTGGCCACTGGTTGATTCACGAACCTATAACAATATACACATATATATCAAAGTATGTTCAAAATATATTTACAACACTTTTAATATATTTTGATGTTTTAAGTTTATTAAGTCAACTGTCCTCGTTAGTAACCTACAACTAGTTGTCCACAGTTAGATGTACAGAAATAAATCGATAAATATTATCTTGAATCAATCCACGACCCAGTGTATACGTATCTCAGTATTGATCACAACTCAAACTATATATATTTTGGAATCAACCTCAACCCTGTATAGCTAACTCCAACATTCACATATAGAGTGTTTATGGTTGTTCCGAAATATATATAGATGTGTCGACATGATAGGTCGAAATATTGTATACGTGTCTATGGTATCTCAAGATTACATAATATACAATACAAGTTGATTAAGTTATGGTTAGAATAGATTTGTTACCAATTTTCACGTAGCTAAAATGAGAAAAATTATCCAATCTTGTTTTACCCATAACTTCTTCATTTTAAATCCGTTTTGAGTGAATCAAATTGTTATGGTTTCATATTGAACTCTATTTTATGAATCTAAACAGAAAAAGTATAGGTTTATAGTTGGAAAAATAAGTTACAAGTCGTTTTTGTAAAGGTAGTCATTTCAGTCGAAAGAACGACGTCTAGATGACCATTTTAGAAAACATACTTCCACTTTGAGTTTAACCATAATTTTTGGATATAGTTTCATGTTCATAATAAAAATAATTTTCTCAGAATAACAACTTTTAAATCAAAGTTTATCATAGTTTTTAATTAACTAACCCAAAACAGCCCGCGGTGTTACTACGACGGCGTAAATCCGGTTTTACGGCGTTTTTCGTGTCTCCAGGTTTTAAATCATTAAGTTAGCATATAATATAGATATAGAACATGTGTTTAGTTGATTTTAAAAGTCAAGTTATAAGGATTAACTTTTGTTTGCGAACAAGTTTAGAATTAACTAAACTATGTTCTAGTGATTACAAGTTTAAACTTTCGAATAAGATAGCTTTATATGTATGAATCGAATGATGTTATGAACATCATTACTACCTTAATTTCCTTGGATAAACCTACTGGAAAAGAGAAAAATGGATCTAGCTTCAACGGATCCTTGGATGGCTCGAAGTTCTTGAAGCAGAATCATGACACGAAAACAAGTTCAAGTAAGATCATCACTTGAAATAAGATTGTTATAGTTATAGAAATTGAACCAAAGTTTGAATATGATTATTACCTTGTATTAGAATGATAACCTACTGTAAGAAACAAAGATTTCTTGAGGTTGGATGATCACCTTACAAGATTGGAAGTGAGCTAGCAAACTTGAAAGTATTCTTGATTTTATGTAACTAGAACTTGTAGAATATTTGAAGAACACTTAGAACTTGAAGATAGAACTTGAGAGAGATCAATTAGATGAAGAAAATTGAAGAATGAAAGTGTTTGTAGGTGTTTTTGGTCGTTGGTGTATGGATTAGATATAAAGGATATGTAATTTTGTTTTCATGTAAATAAGTCATGAATGATTACTCATATTTTTGTAATTTTATGAGATATTTCATGCTAGTTTCCAAATGATGGTTCTCACATGTGTTAGGTGACTCACATGGGCTGCTAAGAGCTGATCATTGGAGTGTATATACCAATAGTACATACATATAAAAGCTGTGTATTGTACGAGTACGAATACGGGTGCATACGAGTAGAATTGTTGATGAAACTGAACGAGGATGTATTTGTAAGCATTTTTGTTAAGTAGAAGTATTTTGATAAGTGTATTGAAGTCTTTCAAAAGTGTATAAATACATATTAAAACACTACATGTATATACATTTTAACTGAGTCGTTAAGTCATCGTTAGTCGTTACATGTAAGTGTTGTTTTGAAACCTTTAGGTTAACGATCTTGTTAAATGTTGTTAACCCAATGTTTATAATATCAAACGAGATTTTAAATTATTATATTATCATGATATTATCATGTATGAATATCTCTTAATATGATATATATACATTAAATGTCTTTACAACGATAATCGTTACATATATGTCTCGTTTAAAAATCATTAAGTTAGTAGTCTTGTTTTTACATATGTAGTTCATTGTTAATATACTTTATGATATGTTTTCTTATCATAGTATCATGTTAACTATATATATCCATATATATGTCATCATATAGTTTTTACAAGTTTTAACGTTCGTGAATCACCGATCAACTTGGGTGGTCAATTGTCTATATGAAACATATTTCAATTAATCAAGTCTTAACAAGTTTGATTGCTTAACATGTTGGAAACATTTTATCATGTAAATATCAATCTCAATTAATATATATAAACATGGAAAAGTTCGGGTTACTACAGTGTCTGCATGTCAAAAGTTTTGCTTATCATTTTTGTCGGAAATCATCTGTTTATCATCCTTAGGAAATCATCTGCTTATCATTCTTAGTCTAGACACATCTTACTGCATTGATTGCATGAATAGTGTATAGACAAAATTCATATCTTAGCATATCTGTTATTGTTACCTTTGCCTGACAGCTTCCGTAGATTCCTCCGTAACTTATGGGATTTTAGTATTATATATGCATATGTAAATTATGTATTACAGGGTACTAATCTACAACCTATAATCTATTTCTTATCGAAAAGTCCTTCATCTGATCGCATGAGATGAATCCCTCAACCAGTTCGAATTCCTCGGATTCCGACAGCTATTCCGATATGGAGTTTCACCTATCAGCGTCACCAGAATGAATCAACCAATCAGTCATCCCCAATTCATCTGATGGGTTCGTAGTTGACTTAATCAATGGAAACGCGAAGAAGGCGATCCCTTCCACCAACCGAATTTACCTCTTGGCAAAGAACCTGAAGCACTTACCGGTGAACCAGTCCGAAATATCATTTTCGCCCTTATTTCTCGAATATCTCATCATGATTACATAATATCTCAGATTCTAAACCTTATTCATTCGCTCGTTCCAACCGACAATCATCCCGGAATAATAAAAGAAGTCAACAAACTTCGCACTCGAAAAATAAATTTGGAGAATATGGTGCAAAATTTACCAGCTTCAACAACATCACCGGCACCAATAGTACCATCATTAACAGCACCAACACCATCAACAATCCATGCCTCAATATCACCATCTGTATTACAAGTATGATCTTCATTCTACGTATCGTTCTACCTCATTTATCTTCGTTCGACATGGCGAATATGTAATCTCTAAAGTTTTAGAGATTATTTATTCCAGTTCCAACCAAAAACTAAATGAGTTCAATATCATGTTAACTCATTAAATCCATGATTACATCTGAAGAAAATATATATGTATATATGTTTTCATAAAGATTGTAATTAAAAATTCTTTTGTACAAACTGTTAATGGTGAAAATATTTTAACGGGTAGGTAATACCCGAGGAATATTTAGATTTCGCATTAATAAGTTATACTGTACATTCTTCAAATCTGATTCAACAGTCATTTACTATCCTACTTACATCCACAGATATACGTAACCGTTCACTACAGAATAATCATTTTCATTCAATTTCATATTTGGATTTTGATTTATCAAAATTCAACAAGTGGCATAATGAAGAAAACATTGGACAAAATAAAATTTGTTAGAAACAAACAAATTAACTATGAGAAAATTTTGTTAAGAATCCATGCTAACAAGATCCTAGCTAACTGTTCCTAGCTAACTGTTAATTCTGTATCACATTTTATTTTATCGCAATTTAATTATCGCAATTTATTTATCGCAGTTTACTTATCGCAATTTATATTCTCGCAATTTTATTTATCGTTATTTAATTTCTGTTATTTATTTTACGCATTTTATTTATCGTCATTTAATTTCTGTATTTATTTTACGCACTTTAAATATCGGGACACGTATACAAGGTTTTGACATATCATATCGACGCATTCATATATATTATTTGGAATAACCATAGACACTCTATATGCAGTAATGATCGAGTTCTCTATACAGGGTTGAGGTTGATTCTATAATAATATATATACTTTGAGTTGTGATCGAGTCTGAGACATGTATACGGGTCACGATATGTATTAATTAATTCGAATATTATATATTAAACTATATATGAATTATTGGACTGTCAACTGTGGACTATCGACTGAGGACTAAATAACGTTGGACAATTAAAATGAATTAAAATATTGATTATAACATATGAAACTAAACAGTTCTTCAAGTTTGCCACTTGATTTCATCCTAAACCTTATTTGTATTTTGACAATTACAATCTACGTTCAAACCTTTCATGATTCTTGAAAACACCTCAATCGAGAGTATGAACCAACCGCACTTCATCTACGGAAGAAGAGATTGACGCATATAGTTATGCACCTGAAAACACTCGGAACCTGAGTAAAACATTTAACCTGTATATGTGTTATCTATTTTAGCATTATTATTATCCAAAATAACTTGGTAATCCCTTCCAAATTAGCCAATTTTGTCACAGCTCCAACAAGTCAACTTCGACTTTTCATTCAAAACAACCTTATTATAACTTTGATATATATGCGTGCTCTTTTATTGTTACCATGGAACCTTTCATATTCTACCATATTACCAGCAGATGTACCAGCAACCTCGTTGCTTCTTGGTTTAAATCTCTCCGATAAATCATTATATGTGTTCATAGAAACCCTATCATATACTCATCCGCATCTTGTAACGAGAACTGCCATACCAATTACCGAAAATCAGCAATCAGTACTTTGAAAACTCACAGCATATCTACATCAATAGTTATATGTATAACATTTATCTCTTAGAATTATGATCTTTTATTCTGAAATTCTGAAAAGCACCCAGTTTACGAATCAATACTCCAAATTTTGAGGAAGCTGAATGAAGCAGCAGAAACCGTAGACAACCGTAAACGACCTTAACCGTCGAAAGTTTGATGATAAAGAATGGAGTATTGGAGACACTCAATAGAAAATTTAGTACCGAAAAGCGGATTATGCGAAACTATGAAGGAAGCCGTGGACAAATCACAAAGAATAAGTTTGACTTCAAAGAATCCAAATGATTCAATGCCTGCTAAAGTCTTTAGCGAATATCTTACTCCTTACTCTAAACCCTTGCGGACAATAGTTTCCTTCATCCTCTGATCTTAGATATTCAAAGATATTATCGTATATTTCATTACAAATATCCTCCATATTTCTGAAGATATTTTCATAACTATTCTTATCTGAAATCAATAATCTATTCGTGCTATCAGTGCTACATCATATAGAAACTATTAGTTTCTATATTCTGTAAACTTTCGAGCTTAAAATAGGAATGTTTTTGAAGTAGTGTTGAGAACTGATGCATGAGTTAGTATAATATAATGACACTTGATCAACGTGATTATATTACAGTAAGTCATGCTGAGTTTCTAAATGGGACATGATGATTCACAGATTATAACGTCATCATGTGCCATTTACACGACTCTTACATTCTACCCAATCTCCAAACATAGTAAGAATATATTTTCTTGATAGTTCTATCTTTTCGGATATTCTGGTAATTTGCCAAATAAAGATCGTGCTATTATCATTTCTTTCTTAGAACATTAACTATGTTCATTTTGAAATTTATATCTATGAATTCTGGATCGTTGCTCGCTTTACTAGAGGTCGAGAGGATAATAAAAAAGGCAAAGAGATCCAAAATATAAGAGAAAATATAAAGTCCAATGACAATACCGAAATTACAAACCGTGGATATCAGTACGTATAGTAATATAAAGACACGGGAGGATTATAAATACAATAATCCCTAGAGCATAATAGAAATAAATAGATTTTTCTGGTGGAAGATTGAAAAGAAGGATGACAGAAATGTTAATTAGGAAAAATATCAAGGATTAGAACGGGATTAAGCATTTTCACACTCTTTTGGATGTATGGACTAAGAAAGAAAGTATAGGAACGGTGAGAATAATGGAACGGAAGAGTTTAATTTATAATGGGAATATCAGACGGAGTAATCGAGGCAGATCACCGTATTTAATTATAGAGATCTTAATTTCCTTACTCGCCGGAGAATCAAATCTTTTAGATTCGAAGATTTTCTTTAAATCCCTTGAATTCCGGAATTCAACCCTGACTACGTCAAAAGTTAAGATGCACCTCATTTTCTAAATTCAACCAAGACAACGTCAAAAATTAAGACGAAACTTTATTTATTCATTTCACTCTTTTGTGATAACTTCACTCGTACGCTTCGAGTAATTGAATCGTTTATTCTATCTTAATCAATAATGATAAAACTCTAGTTATCAGCTCATATTCATCATGAAAAACATTTTTATTGTTAACCATGACAACCACACTCAAATTTCGGGACGAAATTTCTTTAACGGGTAGGTACTGTGATGACCCGAGAATTTCTGACCAAATTTAAACTTAATCTTACTATGATTTTGACACGATAAGCAAAGTCTGTAATGATGAGTCTCAAAAAGTTTAAACTATTTCATATATTCAATTACCCTGTGACTGTTTTTGACGATTCACGAACAATTGGATGTAAATGAATATGTATTTAAATAAATAAATAAATATAAATGTATATATATAAATATATAATAATTTGAATTTATAAAATATAATGTAAACATTAGAATTAAGTATGTAAAATAAGATACAAAATAATTAAGTGTAATCTAAAAATGAATCTATATATAAATATATGAGTACTATGTATAAGTAATATTATAAGTATATTGTAATATATATAAAATATATAACTATATAAATATGTTATTATAAAACAAGTATTATATAATTAATGAAATGTAAGGATATATAATAACTAGAAATAATAAAATATAGTTGAATCATTAGAAGTAAATATGTAAAATATACAAGATAAGAAAATTATTACTAATATAAAACTATGAATAGATATATATGATTTCTATATTAATTATTATCATATGTATATTAGAATATATATAAAATTTATAAATATATATAATATATAATACCTATACATTATCTTTTTCATATGCAAAAAACATATTATATAAAGTATTTATATTAAGATGCTTAAATATTAAAAATTTAGCATATGTTATCATATAATATATATTGTATAACTATAAAATATAATGTAATATATCGAGTGTAATTATAAGTTAGAAATATAAGTGTTATACTAAAATTAGTATTACTTTCATTATTATTATTATTAATATTGAAATCTGTATTTAATAGTATAAATTTTCAATTTATAACATATAAGGTTTGACATATATATATATATATATATATATATATATATATATATATATATATATATATATATATATATATATATTTATATATATATATAAATTGTTATAGTATTATTATTATTATCCTCTTTATTATTATCTATTATCTATTAATATTATCAACATTATATTTCTAATATTACTAGAATTCTTATTAAAATTACTAATAGAATTATATTAATAACTAATATTACATAATTTAATAAGATAGATATATACATAAACATATATATATATATATATATATATATATATATATATATATATATATATATATATATATATATATATATATATATATATATATATGTATATATATATAAACAGTTAAATAAAAAAATACAGCTATATAAGTAATTATCTAATGTGAGTATAAAAGAAAGTCCAATTATTTATATATAAGGCAGATATGTACGCCATTTTAACAGTTACCATATCCTGATCTTTATCTTTTTCTGTCTTTTTATTTCACTTATGAACCTTGGTCGACAATTAGCAACCCTACAAATAAACTTGATAAAATTATTGTTGGCTACTTCATTCATTCAAGAACCCTGATGATATCTCTGTTGTTCTTCTATTCGGAAAAAGGAAAAGAGAAAGAGCTGATATTTTTTTTATCGAACCCATTTAACTTCTAAATTTATACACAACGAATTGAAGAAATGTAGAAATGCAGAGGTGTTCTAAATCACATCATGATTGTTTCTTCAAAATCTCAACTCTCAAATCTTTATATCGATCTTGAATTTTCGAAGTCAAAGTTTTTGATTTAAAAAGTCAAAGATTGTTCATGGATTAAATTCGAGTTCAAGGTAAGGTTTCCAGATTAATTACTAATTTGAAATGTTTCCACGAACGTTTTCTAACATATTTCGTATTATAACATTTATCTATAACGTTAAAATTTGCAAAAATCATTTTTTTTTTTAAAACAGCAGCGACGAGCAGCTGTTCTACTTTTATTTTTTTTATTTTTTTCAGTCCAAGTAAACCCAAATAAATGATTCTACGATGGATATTAAATTCTAAAAGCTAGTTAATAAACTTGATTAGTTGGGATTGATCCCTGGTTGATTTGATACAAGTTGAGGAAGAAGAAGATGATAGAAAATTAGAAACAGTTTATATTATTTGAAACATAATAATAATCAGGAAAAACGAGAATGGTGTAGTGGTTTAGGGGGTTTGCGTATAAAGGGGAGGTCTCGAGTTCGAGCCTGGGCAAGGGCTTCTAATTTTTTTTGGAACTCTCTTTTTGTGAGGTAGTAATTATTATTATTATCATTTTTCATTATTGTTATTTTGATTATTATTATTAATTATTATTGTTAAATACTATTATTATGTTAGTTATTAGCATTAATTATATATAATGATTATTATTATTAATGTAATTTATGATATTATTATAGTTATTACTAGTAATACCACTTAAGAATTATTAGTATTATCATTACAAAAATTATTAATATTAGTGCTATTATCATTGTATTATTATTGATAGTATTATTATTATTATAAAGATTGTCATTTATACTTAACATGAACTTTCAATATTAGTATTGTTACTACTAAAAGTATTATCATTAATAACAATTTTTACTAAAGATATCTCTTTGTAATTCTTAAAAACTATCAATATTATTATTATAATTATTATCGATATTATCATTATTAAAATAATCTATGAATATAAAAATGAAAGTTTTATTAATATTGTTAAAATTATAAGTATAAACATAAAGATTTTTATATACAAAAATATCTTTAAATCACCTAAGTTAACTATATTAAAATCTCTGTATATATAAAATAAAAATATATAAATAAATACTGAAACTTACAACTTAATAAATATATAATTTACATCACTAATAATAATATATATATTTATTCAATTACGATTATATATATTAATGAATATACAAATGATATAGGTTCGTGAATCCGAGGCCAACCCTGCATTATTCAGTATAGTCGTATGTATTTTTACTACAAAATACAGTATGGTGAGTTTCATTTGCTCCCTTTTTAAATGCTTTTGCAATATATATTTTTGGGACTGAGAATACATGCGCTGTTTTTATAAATGCTTTATGAAATAGACACAAGTGATCGAAACTACATTCTATGGTTGGATTATTAAACCGAATATGCCCCTTTTTAGTCTGGTAATCTAAGAATTAGGAAACATACACCCTAATTGACGCGAATCCTAAAGATAGATCTATCGGGCCCAACAAGCCCCATCCAAAGTACCGGATGCTTTAGTACTTCGAAATTTATATCATGTACGAAGGAGGATCCCAGAATGATGGGGATATTCTTATATGCATATTGTGAATGTCGGTTACCAGGTGTTCAATCCATATGAATGATATTTTTGTCTCTATGCATGGGACGTATGTTAAACTAATGAACTCACCAACCTTTTGGTTGACACTTTAAAGCATGTTTATTCTCAGGTACGAAAGAAATCTTCCGCTGTGCATTTGCTCATTTTAGAAATATTACTTGAAGTCATTCATGGCATGTTTCAAAATACGTTGCATTCAAGTCGTTGAGTTCATCAAGATTATTATTTAGTTAATTATAGTTGAATATATTATGAAATGGTATGCCTGCTGTCAACTTTCGATGTAATGAAAGATTGTCTTTTCAAAAACGAATGCAATGTTTGTAAAATGTATCATATAGAGGTCAAGTACCTCACGATGTAATCAACTATTGTGAATCGTTTGTAATCGATATGGACTTCGTCCGGATGGATTAGGATGGGTCGCTTCAATTTCATTACGGAGTAGATGATGATATATAGATAGATAATAGGCATATGAACCTCACACCCACTTAATCCTCTCTTTCTCTTATACTTTAACCTACATCTTCACATGCATATTTAAACACACACCTACATATACGATCACCACACCCGATCACTTCAATATTGATACAATCATCACCTTGTTATTACCTTGTGAACTATTATCTTCACCTATCAAGAACTCAACATCTAAGATCACCACTTTAGTGCAACCACAATCCACCAAGACCACCCCATTAAACTATAAGTGGGCTCGTGGTTAAACAAAGGAGACAGCCTATTTTTTTTTTTTTTTTCATATTGGTGGTGTGGGACAAACATACACTTGATCTATTTCTACCTTTATTAAAATCCTACAGCTATATATTACGAATACATAATATAGTTTACAAAGTTTACAACTTTCACAAATGATGGTGATTATTTTCATACATCATGGCTGGAATTGTGATGATACTGTCAGGATGCACGATATAAGATCTACGACGAATGATGTATAATATGATATTAGATATAATATATGTGCTTATGCATGATGATACATGTAATCGTGTAAGGTGATGAGATGTAGAATGATGTATTATGATGAAGATGAGCGATTATGATAAATGATGATGAAGCCGAGATGATAAGTTGATAATGGCGTATGATTTAATGGTGGAGATGATGAGATGAAATAATTAAGATTATAATTTTGAAGTTTATAAATAGTTATGGGTTTTAACTTTGAAGAAGAAGGAAAAGGAGACAGAGAAATGGGATATATAGAATTAAATCGGAAGTTAAAACAGAAATGTATAGACAGAAGGATGGTTAGGGGTTTTTGTGTTAACCAAGAGGTCTCGGGTAGTCATTATTCTTATTATTATTATTATTATTATTATTATTATTATTATTATTATTATTATTATTATTATTATTATTATTATTATTATTATTATTATTATTATTATTATTATTATTATTATTATTATTATTATTATTATTATTTTTATTATTATTATTATTATTATTATTATTATTACCATCATTATTATTATTATTATTATTATTATTATTATTATTATTATTATTATTATTATTATTATTATTATATAAGTATTATTATCATTATTACTACAAATGAAGTGACAAGTGTTATTACCCAAAATTATTATTTTCAACATCATTATTAAATCTGATTTTTATTTATCATTATTTTGGTATTATCATTAATTTAACAAGTAAATAATATTTATATAAAAATATATTGAATACACAAAACTTAAATACATTAATAGTTTTATTTAGTAATATATATATATATATATATATATATATATATATATATATATATATATATATATATATATATATATATATATATATATATATATATAAATAATGAAACATATAAGTTATTAATATAAAAATGAAATAACTAATAAATCTGTATATATATAAATTTGTTCGATTTCAATTATGTGTGTTAATATATATATAAATGTTATAGGTTCGTGAATCCGATGCCAACCCTACTTTTGTTCAATGTCGTCATATGTATTTTTACTACAAAATACAGTATAGTGAGTTTCATTTGCTCCCTTTTTAATTGCTTTGCAATTTACATTTTTGGGCTGAGAATACATGCGATATTTTATAAATGCTTTACGAAATAGAGACAAGTGATTAAAAATGATATTCTGCGGATTGATGTGCTAGGTAATTTAGTTACATGTTATAGGAGCATGTAAGCGCGAATCCTAAAGATAGATCTATCGGGCTTAACACCCCCATCCTGTAGGCTGCACTAGACATAAGAGCTAGTGGGCGGATGTTTAGTACTTCGAGGATTATTTATACACTTGCGAGTGTACATATCCATCTTTGCAAAGATGACTTATTATATTATTGTTAAGGTTGGTTACTGAGGCCTCAACATAAGCAGAACGGTTTTATACACTTGCGAGTGTACATATATTTATAAACGGAAATCTTGTGGTCTATTATAATATTGGAAATGAATGTTTATGATAAACTAATGAACTCACCAACCTTTTGGTTGACACTTGAAAGCATGTTTATTCTCAGGTATAAAAGAAATCTTCCGCTGTGCATTTGCTCATTTTAGAGACATTACTTGGAGTCATTCATGACATATTTCAAAGGACGTTGCATTCGGGTCGTTGAGTTCATCAAGATTATTATTAAGTCAATTATAGTTGGATATATTATGAATTGGTAGGCATGCTGTCAACTTTCGAATAAATTAAAGTTTGTCTTTTTAAAAATGAATGCAATGTTTGTAAAATGTATCATATAGAGGTCAAGTACCTCTCGATGTAACCAAATGTAATGTATTCGTCCAGATGGATTAGGACGGGTCGTTATAGGTGGTATCAGAGTGGTGGTCTTAGCGAACCAGGTCTTGCATTAGTATGTCTAACTGATAGTTGTTTAGATGCATTAGTGAGTCTGGACTTCGACCGTGTCTGCATGTTAAAAGTTTTGCTTATCATTTCGTGTCGAAAATTACCTCCTTATCATTCTTAGGTAATCACTTGCTTATCATTCTTAGTCTAGACACATCTTACTACATTGATTGCATGAATAGTGTATAGACAAAATTCATATCTTAGCGTATCTGTTACTGTAGACTTTATCTGACACGTTTCCTTAATTCCCTCCGTAATTTACAGCATCTTTTGTACTATAGACAGGTATTCTACGTAATTAGAATATCATCCGATATCCGAAAACCATTTCATATCAAAAACCCTTTATCTAACTGTACCTGATGGAACTCACAACTAGTTCAAGTCCCTCGAATTCTGACAGCTATTCCGACATAGATATTCACCTAAGCTCCGAAAGCAGCGTCATCAGAATGAACTCACCAATCAGCCATCCCCAATTCATCTGATAGGTTCGTAGTCGACTTAACCAATGGAAACGCGAAGAAGGCGATCCTTTCCACCAACCGAATTTACCTCTTGACGAAGAACCTGAAGCACTTACCAGCGAACCTGTTCGTAATACCATTTTCTCTCTCATTTCCAGAGTAGCTCAACACGATTATATTCTACCCACAATTCTAAACCTTATTCATCCGCTCGTTTCGACCGACAACCATTCCGGAATAATGGAAGAAGTCAACGAGCTTCGTGCTCGAGTAATCAATTTGGAGAATATGGTGCAAAACTTACCAGCTTCAGCAACATCACATGCCTCAACATCTCATTCTGTACCTCGAGTATAATCATCGTTTTACGAATCGTTCTACATCATTTATCTTCGTTCTGCATGACGATTATGTAATTTCTAATGTTTTAGAGGTTATATTTTCTAGTTCTAACGGTAAATCAAATGAGTTTAATATCACAATAACTCATTAAATCCATGGTTACATCTGAAGAAATTATATATGTATATATGTTTTCATAAAGATTGTAATTAAAAATTCTTTTGTACAAACTGTTAATGGTGAAAATATTTTAACGGGTAGGTAACACCCGAGGAATATTTAAATTTCACATTAATAAGTTACACTGTACATTCTTCGAATCTGATTCAATAGTCATTTACTATTCTACTTACATCCACAGATATACAAATCCATTCACCACAGAATAACTATTTTCATCCAATCTCATATTTTAATTTTGACCTATCAAAAACCCAATAAGTGGCATAATGAAGAAAATATTGGATAAAATAAAATTTGTTAGAAACAAACAAATTGACTATGAGAAATTGGTTAATAATTCACGCTAACTGTTTCCAGCTAACTGTTCCTAGCTAACTAATTACACTTTATTTATCACAATTTTAATTCTCGCAATTTATTTATCGTCATTTAATTTCTGTTATTTATTTTACGCACTTTATCGGGACACGTATACAAAGTTTTGACATATCATATCGACGCATCTATATATATTATTTGGAATAACCATAGACACTCTATATGTTGTAATGCTCGAGTTCGCTATACAGGGTTGAGGTTGATTCTTAAATAATATATATACTTTGAGTTGTGATTGAGTCCGAGACATGTATATATAACGGGTCACGACATGTATTAATTAATTCAAATATTATATATTAAACTATATATGAATTATTGAATTGCTAACTGTGGACTATCAACTGAGGACTGCCAACATTGGAAAATTAAAATGAATTAAAATATTGATTATAACATATGAAACTAAATAATTCTTCAAGTTTGCCACTTGATTTCATCTTAAACCTCATTTGTATCTTAATGATTACAATCTGCGTTCGAACCTTTCATGATTCTTGAAATCACCTCAATCGAGAGGATGAACCAACCGCACTTCATCTACGGAAGAAAAGATTTATGCATATAGCTATGCACCTAAAAAACTCTCGGAAACTGAGTAAATGTTTAACACGTATCTGTGCTAGCTTCTTTGGCATTGTTATTTCCGAAAATAACAACGCAACTTCTTTCTAAATTAGCCAATTTTGTCACAGCTCCAACAAATCAACTTCATTACTCATTGGTTTAAGTCTCCCCAAAGAACTATTATAATTGTTCATTAAAACCCTATCATACACTCACCCGCACCTTGTAACAAGAATTGCCATACCAATTACCAGAAATCAGCAAATCAGCATTTTAAATCTCGCAGCATTTCTACATCAATCGAGATATGTATGCATATAACATTTACCTCTTAGAATTATGATCTTTCATTCTGGAAAGCACCCAGTCTGAAAATCAATACTCGGAATGTTGAAAAGGCTGAATGAAGCAGCAAAAACTGTAAACGATCTTAACAGTCAAAAAGGAGGCTGTAGATAAATCACAAGGACTAAACCTGCCTTCAAAAAATTCAAATGATTCAGTATCTGCTGAAGTCAATAATGAATACCTTACTCCTGACTCCACACTCTTTCGGACAATCTTCTTCATCGTCTTTCGATATTAGAAATTCTAAGATATCATCGTATCTTTATTTATAAATATCCTCAATATTTCTGAAGATATTTTCATAACTATTTTTATCTGAAATCATTTACCTTTTCGCGCTATCTGTGTTACAACATAAAAGAAGCTATATTAGTTTCTAAATTCTGAAACTTTCGAGTTTAAAATATGAATGATTTTGAAGTAGTGTTGGGAACAGATGCATGAGTTAATATAATATAATGACACTTGATCAACGTGATTATATTACAGTAAGTCATGCTGAGTTTCTAATGAAACATGACGATTCACAGATCATAACGTCATCATGTGCCATATTACACGACTCTTGTATTCTATTTAACCTCAAAAAAAAAATATCAAGAAAATATTTTCTTGATGATTCGGTCTTTTCCGAATATTCTGGTAATTTGATAAATCAAATCGTGTGATTACCTTCCCTTTATGCTTAGTATATTATAATCATTTGAAACTTCATACCTATGAATTCTGTGAAATGTCCCGTTCTTATTGATTAAAAACGTTCCATATTAATTGATTTCGTTGCGAGGTTTTGACCTCTATATGAGACGTTTTTCAAAGACTGCATTCATTTTAAAACAAACCATAACCTTTATTTCATCAATAAAGGTTTAAAAAGCTTTACGTAGATTATCAAATAATGATAATCTAAAATATCCTGTTTACACACGACCATTACATAATGGTTTACAATACAAATATGTTACAACAAAATAAGTTTCTTGAATGCAGTTTTTACACAATATCATACAAGCATGGACTCCAAATCTCGTCCTTATTTAAGTATGCGACAGCGGAAGCTCTTAATAATCACCTGAGAATAAACATGCTTAAAACGTCAAAAAAAATGTTGGTGAGTTATAGGTTTAACCTATATATATCAAATCATAATAATAGACCACAAGATTTCATATTTCAATACACATCCCATACATAGAGATAAAAATCATTCATATGGTGAACACCTGGTAACCGACATTAACAAGATGCATATATAAGAATATCCCCATCATTCCGGGACACCCTTCGGATATGATATAAATTTTGAAGTACTAAAGCATCCGGTACTTTGGATGGGGTTTGTTAGGCCCAATAGATCTATCTTTAGGATTCGCGTCAATTAGGGTGTCTGTTCCCTAATTCTTAGATTACCAGACTTAATAAAAAGGGGCATATTCGATTTCGATAATTCAACCATAGAATGTAGTTTCACGTACTTGTGTCTATTTTGTAAATCATTTATAAAACCTGCATGTATTCTCATCCCAAAAATATTAGATTTTAAAAGTGGGACTATAACTCACTTTCACAGATTTTACTTCGTCGGGAAGTAAGACTTGGCCACTGGTTGATTCACGAACCTATAACAATATATACATATATATCAAAGTATGTTCAAAATATATTTACAACACTTTTAATATATTTTGATGTTTTAAGTTTATTAAGTCAGCTGTCCTCGTTAGTAACCTACAACTAGTTGTCCACAGTTAGATGTACAGAAATAAATCGATAAATATTATCTTGAATCAATCCACGACCCAGTGTATACGTATCTCAGTATTGATCACAACTCAAACTATATATATTTTGGAATCAACCTCAACCCTGTATAGCTAACTCCAACATTCACATATAGAGTGTCTATGGTTGTTCCGAAATATATATAGATGTGTCGACATGATAGGTCAAAACATTGTATACGTGTCTATGGTATCTCAAGATTACATAATATACAATAAAAGTTGATTAAGTTATGGTTGGAATAGATTTGTTACCAATTTTCACGTAGCTAAAATGAGAAAAATTATCCAATCTTGTTTTACCCATAACTTCTTCATTTTAAATCCGTTTTGAGTGAATCAAATTGCTATGGTTTCATATTGAACTCTATTTTATGAATCTAAACAGAAAAAGTATAGGTTTATAGTCGGAAAAATAAGTTACAAGTCGTTTTTGTAAAGGTAGTCATTTCAGTCGAAAGAACGACGTCTAGATGACCATTTTAGAAAACATACTTCCACTTTGAGTTTAACCATAATTTTTGGATATAGTTTCATGTTCATAATAAAAATAATTTTCTCAGAATAACAACTTTTAAATCAAAGTTTATCATAGTTTTTAATTAACTAACCCAAAACAGCCCGCGGTGTTACTACGACGGCGTAAATCCGGTTTTACGGTGTTTTTCGTGTCTCCAGGTTTTAAATCATTAAGTTAGCATATCATATAGATATAGAACATGTGTTTAGTTGATTTTAAAAGTCAAGTTAGAAGGATTAACTTTTGTTTGCGAACAAGTTTAGAATTAACTAAACTATGTTCTAGTGATTACAAGTTTAAACCTTCGAATAAGATAGCTTTATATGTATGAATCGAATGATGTTATGAACATCATTACTACCTTAATTTCCTTGGATAAACCTACTGGAAAAGAGAAAAATGGATCTAGCTTCAACGGATCCTTGGATGGCTCGAAGTTCTTGAAGCAGAATCATGACACGAAAACAAGTTCAAGTAAGATCATCACTTGAAATAAGATTGTTATAGTTATAGAAATTGAACCAAAGTTTGAATATGATTATTACCTTGTATTAGAATGATAACCTACTGTAAGAAACAAAGATTTCTTGAGGTTGGATGATCACCTTACAAGATTGGAAGTGAGCTAGAAAACTTGAAAGTATTCTTGATTTTATGTAACTAGAACTTGTAAAATATATGAAGAACACTTAGAACTTGAAGATAGAACTTGAGAGAGATCAATTAGATGAAGAAAATTGAAGAATGAAAGTGTTTGTAGGTGTTTTTGGTCGTTGGTGTATGGATTAGATATAAAGGATATGTAATTTTGTTTTCATGTAAATAAGTCATGAATGATTACTCATATTTTTGTTATTTTATGAGATATTTCATGCTAGTTGCCAAATGATGGTTCCCATATGTGTTAGGTGACTCACATGGGCTGCTAAGAGCTGATCATTGGAGTGTATATACTAATAGTATGTACATCTAAAAGCTGTGTATTGTACGAGTACGAATACGGGTGCATACGAGTAGAATTGTTGATGAAACTGAACGAGGATGTAATTGTAAGCATTTTTGTTAAGTAGAAGTATTTTGATAAGTGTCTTGAAGTCTTTCAAAAGTGTATGAATACATATTAAAACACTACATGTATATACATTTTAACTGAGTCGTTAAGTCATCGTTAGTCGTTACATGTAAATGTTGTTTTGAAACCTTTAGGTTAACGATCTTGTTGAATGTTGTTAACCCATTGTTTATTATAACAAATGAGATGTTAAATTGTTATATTATCATGATATTATGATATATAATATATCTCAGTATGATGTATATACAGTTAAATGTCGTTACAACGATAATCGTTACATATATGTCTCGTTTCGAAATCATTAAGTTAGTAGTCTTATTTTTACATATGTATTTCATTGTTAATACACTTAATAATATATTTACTTATCATTTAACATAATTAACCAAGTGTATCAATATCTTAATATGATTCATATGTACCTAGTAAGACGTTGTTATAACGATAATCGTTATATATATCGTTTTCGAGTTTCTTAAATTAATAGTCTCATTTTTATGTATATAACTCATTGTTAAAATACCTAATGAGATACATACTTATAATAAAAACATGTTAACTATATATATAACCATATATATGTCATCGTATAGTTTTTACAAGTTTTAACGTTCGTGAATCACCGGTCAACTTGGGTGGTCAATTGTCTATATGAAACATATTTCAATTAATCAAGTCTTAACAAGTTTGATTGCTTAACATGTTGGAAACATTTAATCATGTAAATATCAATCTCAATTAATATATATAAACATGGAATAGTTCGGGTCACTACAGTACCTACCCGTTAAATAAATTTCGTCCCGAAATTTTAAGCTGTTGAAGGTGTTGACGAATCTTCTGGAAATAGATGCGGGTATTTCTTATTCATCTGATCTTCATGCTCCCAGGTGAACTCGGGTCCTCTACGAGCATTCCATCAAACCTTAACAATTGGTATCTTGTTTTGCTTAAGTCTTTTAACCTCACGATCCATTATTTCGACGGGTTCTTCGATGAATTGGAGTTTTTCGTTGATTTGGATTTCATCTAACGGAATAGTGAGATCTTCTTTAGCAAAACATTTCTTCAAATTCGAGACGTGGAAAGTGTTATGTACAGCCGCTAGTTGTTGAGGTAACTCAAGTCGGTAAGCTACTGGTCCGACACGATCAATAATCTTGAATGGTCCAATATACCTTGGATTTAATTTCCCTCGTTTACCAAATCGAACAACGCCTTTCCAAGGTGCAACTTTAAGCATGACCATCTCTCCAATTTCAAATTCTATATCTTTTCTTTTAATGTCAGCGTAGCTCTTTTGTCGACTTTGGGCGGTTTTCAACCGTTGTTGAATTTGGATGATCTTCTCGGTAGTTTCTTGTATAATCTCTGGACCCGTAATCGGTCTATCCCCCACTTCACTCCAACAAATCGGAGACCTGCACTTTCTACCATAAAGTGCTTCAAACGGCGCCATCTGAATGCTTGAATGGTAGCTGTTGTTGTAGGAAAATTCTACTAACGGTAGATGTCGATCCCAACTGTTTCCGAAATCAATAACACATGCTCGTAGCATGTCTTCAAGCGTTTGTATCGTCCTTTCGCTCTGCCCATCAGTTTGTGGATGATAGGCAGTACTCATGTCTAGACGAGTTCCTAATGCTTGCTGTAATGTCTGCCAGAATCTTGAAATAAATCTGCCATCCCTATCAGAGATAATAGAGATTGGCATTCCATGTCTGGAGACGACTTCCTTCAAATACAGTCGTGCTAACTTCTCCATCTTGTCATCTTCTCTTATTGGCAGGAAGTGTGCTGATTTGGTGAGACGATCAACTATTACCCAAATAGTATCAAAACCACTTGCAGTCCTTGGCAATTTAGTGATGAAATCCATGGTAATGTTTTCCCATTTCCATTCTGGGATTTCGGGTTGTTGAAGTAGACCTGATGGTTTCTGATGCTCAGCTTTGACCTTAGAACACGTCAAACATTCTCCTACGTATTTAGCAACATCGGCTTTCATACCCGGCCACCAAAAATGTTTCTTGAGATCCTTGTACATCTTCCCCGTTCCAGGATGTATTGAGTATCTGGTTTTATGAGCTTCTCTAAGTACCATTTCTCTCATATCTCCAAATTTTGGTACCCAAATCCTTTCAGCCCTATACCGGGTTCCGTCTTCCCGAATATTAAGATGCTTCTCCGATCCTTTGGGTATTTCATCTTTTAAATTTCCCTCTTTTAAAACTCCTTGTTGCGCCTCCTTTATTTGAGTAGTAAGGTTATTATGAATCATTATATTCATAGATTTTACTCGAATGGGTTCTCTGTCCTTCCTGCTCAAGGCATCGGCTACCACATTTGCCTTCCCCGGGTGGTAACGAATCTCAAAGTCGTAATCATTCAATAATTCAAACCACCTACGCTGCCTCATATTCAGTTGTTTCTGATTAAATATGTGTTGAAGACTTTTGTGGTCGGTATATATAATACTTTTGACCCCATATAAGTAGTGCCTCCAAGTCTTTAATGCAAAAACAACCGCGCCTAATTCCAAATCATGCGTCGTATAATTTTGTTCGTGAATCTTCAATTGTCTAGACGCATAAGCAATCACCTTCGTTCGTTGCATTAATACACAACCGAGACCTTGCTTTGATGCGTCACAATAAATCACAAAATCATCATTCCCTTCAGGCAATGACAATATAGGTGCCGTAGTTAGCTTTTTCTTCAACAACTGAAACGCTTTCTCTTGTTCATCATTCCATTCAAATTTCTTCCCTTTATGCGTTAATGCAGTCAAGGGTTTTGCTATTCTGGAAAAGTCTTGGATGAACCTTCTGTAGTAACCAGCTAGTCCTAAAAACTGGCGTATGTGTTTCGGAGTTTTCGGGGTTTCCCACTTTTCAACAGTTTCTATCTTTGCCAGATCCACCTTAATACCTTCTTTGTTCACTATGTGACTGAGGAATTGAACTTCTTCCAACCAAAATGCACACTTTGAAAACTTAGCGTACAATTCTTCCTTCCTCAATACTTCTAACACCTTTCTCAAATGTTCACCGTGTTCTTGGTCATTCTTTGAGTAAATAAGTATGTCATCAATGAAAACAATGACAAACTTGTCAAGGTATGGTCCACACACTCGGTTCATAAGGTCCATGAACATAGCTGGTGCATTAGTTAAACCAAATGGCATGACCATAAACTCATAATGACCGTAACGTGTTCTGAAAGCAGTCTTTGGAATATCATCTTCTTTCACCCGCATTTGATGATACCCGGAACGTAAGTCAATCTTTGAATAAATAGACGAGCCTTGTAGTTGATCAAATAAGTCGTCGATTCTCGGTAGTGGGTAGCGGTTCTTTATGGTAAGTTTGTTCAACTCTCGGTAGTCGATACACAACCTGAATGTACCATCTTTCTTCTTGAAAAACAAAACAGGAGCTCCCCACGGTGATGTGCTTGGTCGAATGAAACCACGCTCTAAAAGTTCTTGTAATTGGCTTTGCAGTTCTTTCATCTCGCTGGGTGCGAGTCTGTAAGGAGCACGAGCTATTGGTGCAGCTCCTGGTACAAGATCTATTTGAAATTCAACGGATCGATGTGGGGGTAATCCCGGTAATTCTTTCGGAAATACATCGGGAAATTCTTTTGCAATGGGAACATCATTGATGCTCTTTTCTTCAGTTTGTACTTTCTCGACGTGTGCTAGAACAGCATAGCAACCTTTTCTTATTAGTTTTTGTGCCTTCAAATTACTAATAAGATGTAGCTTCGTGTTGCCCTTTTCTCCGTACACCATTAAGGGTTTTCCTTTCTCTCGTATAATGCGAATTACATTTTTGTAACAAACGATCTCTGCTTTCACTTCTTTCAACCAGTCCATACCAATTATCACATCAAAACTCCCTAACTCTACTAGTATCAAATCAATCTTAAATGTTTTGCTAACCAGTTTAATTTCTCGATTCCGACATATATTATCTGCTGAAATTAATTTACCATTTGCTAATTCGAGTAAAAATTTACTATCCAAAGGCGTCAATGGACAACTTAATTTAGCACAAAAATCTCTACTCATATAGCTTCTATCCGCACCCGAATCAAATAAAACGTAAGCAGATTTATTGTCAATAAGAAACGTACCCGTAACAAGCTCCAGGTCTTCCTGTGCCTCTGCCGCATTAATATTGAAAACTCTTCCGCGGCCTTGTCCATTCGTGTTCTCCTGGTTCGGGCAATTTCTAATGATGTGGCCCGGTTTTCCACATTTATAACAAACTACATTGGCATAACTTGCTCCGACACTACTTGCTCTGCCATTACTCGTTCCGACACCATTTGTTCCTTTCGTTCTATTAACCCCTGGTCCGTAGACCTCACACTTCGCTGCGCTATGACCATTTCTTTTACACTTGTTGCAAAATTTGGTGCAGAACCCCGAGTGATACTTTTCACACCTTTGGCATAGCTGCTTCTGATTGTTGTTGTTGTTGCGGTTATTATTGTTGTTGGGATGATTGTTGTAGTTGCTGTTGTTGTTGTTGTTGTTGTTGTTATTGTTGTTGTTGTTGGGCCGTTTGTTGTAGTTGCGATTGATGTTGCGATTGCTGGGATAATTGTTGCGATTATTGTTGTAATTGCTGTTGTTGTTGTATTGGTGATTCTTATCACCGTTTTCCTCCCACTTTCTTTTGACTTGCTTCACATTGGTCTCTTCAGCAGTCTGTTCTTTAATTATTTCTTCAATCTGGTTCACTAGTTTGTGAGCCATTCTACATGCCTGTTGTATGGAGGCGGGCTCGTGTGAACTTATATCTTCTTGGATTCTTTCCGGTAATCCTTTCACAAACGCGTCGATCTTCTCTTCCTCATCTTCGAACGCTCCCGGACACAATAGGCACAATTCTGTGAATCGTCTTTCGTACGTGGTAATATCAAATCCTTGGGTTCGTAACCCTCTAAGTTCTGTCTTGAGCTTATTGACCTCGGTTCTGGGATGGTATTTCTCGTTCATCAAGTGCTTGAATGCTGACCACGGTAGTGCAACGCATCGTCTTGTCCCACTTGCTCTAGATAGGTATTCCACCATGTTAACACAGAACCTGTGAAGGTATGCGTAGCGTACTTCACTTTGTCCTCTTCAGTACACTTACTTATGGCAAACACCGATTCGACCTTCTCGGTCCACCATTTCAATCCGATCGGTCCTTCGGTTCCATCAAATTCCAAAGGTTTGCAGGCAGTGAATTCTTTGTAGGTGCATCCTACACGATTTCCTGTACTGCTAGATCCAAGATTATTGTTGGTATGTAGCGCAGTCTGTACTGCGGCTATGTTTGAAGCTAGAAAAGTACGGAATTCCTCTTCATTCATATTCACGGTGTGTCGAGTAGTCGGTGCCATTTCCTTCAAAATAGTCAAATGGAACAAGTTAATCATACAGAATATTAAGAGTAGTTAATAGTATTTCGTAGCATAATATGAACTCATTTATAAAAGCTTTTTCTTCATATTAGCGTTTTATAAGTTTAAATTCGGGTAGTACCTACCCGTTAAGTTCATACTTAGTAGCTAATATACAATTCAACTACTACAATTCTATATGAAAAACTGATTATAATAATATTTCGCGTTCAAACTTTTACACAATATTTTACAAACTTACAATACTGCTTATTTTACATATAGCATGAAATATAGCACACAATAAATTTGATACAAGATGGTTGTGAAGATAATTCTAGCTAGTACACAAGTCGTTCAGCAAAGGCAATAAAGACACGTAATTCATACGTCCAGAAACAAGTCATGCATTCTGGTTTTACTAGGATTACTTCCCATCCTTGGTCTTGTGAAACATAACCGTTATGGCCGTTGATAAGACAGCGTGTTGTAACGTCGTCAAAGGGACGAGGGTTACGTAATGTCCAACAGTCCCGTAACAATCTAAAAACCTCATTTCTTACCCCAATTACCGACTCCGTCACTTGTGGGAACGTTTTGTTTAATAGTTGTAGCCCGATGTTCTTGTTCTCACTTTGGTGAGAAGCGAACATTACTAATCCGTAAGCATAACATGCTTCTTTATATTGCATGTTAGCCGCTTTTTCTAAATCACGAAGTCCAATATTCGGATATATTGAGTCAAAATAATTTCTTAACCCGTTGCGTAAAATAGCATTTGGGTTCCCCGCAATATATGCGTCAAAGTAAACACATCGTAACTTATGGGTTTCCCAATGTGATATCCCCCATCTTTCAAACGAAAGTCTCTTATAAACCAAGACATTCTTGGAACGTTCTTCGAATGTCTTACAAACTGATCTCGCCTTAAATAGTTGTGCCGAGGAATTCTGGCCGACTCTAGACAAGATTTCATCAATCATGTCTCCGGGTAGGTCTCTTAAAATATTGGGTTGTCTATCCATTTTGTGTTTTTATACTGTAAAATAGACAAGAGTTAGATTCATAAAAAAATACTTATTAATACAAGCAATTTTTACATATATCATAAAGCATAAGCACACTATATTACATATATTACACCACACGAATACAACTATCTTATTCCGACTCGCTTATTTCTTCTTCTTCGGTTTTGGTTCGTTTTGCCAAGTTTCTAGGGATATATGATGTTCCCCTAATACGAGCCGTAATTTTCCACATTGGTTTAGAAAAACCTGGTGGTTTAGAGGTTCCCGGGTCATTGTTACAACTTAAGGACTTCGGGGGTTGACGATACATATAAAGTTCATCGGGGTTGGAATTAGATTTCTCTATTTTTATGCCCTTTCCCTTATTATTTTCTTTTGCCTTTTTAAATTTAGTTGGGGTAATTTCTATAACATCATCGGAATTCTCGTCGGAATCCGATTCATCGAAGAATTGGTAATCCTCCCAATATTTTGCTTCCTTGGTGGAAACACCTTTGACCATAATTAACCTTGGTCGGTTGGTTGAGGATTTTCTTTTACTTAACCGTTTTATTATTTCCCCCACCGGTTCTATTTCTTCATCTGGTTCCGATTCTTCTTCCGGTTCCGATTCTTCTTCCGGTTCCGACTCTTCTTCCGGTTCCTCTTCGGGAACTTGTGAATCAGTCCACGAATCATTCCAATTTACATTTGACTCTTCATTATTATTAGGTGAGTCAATGGGACTTGTTCTAGAGGTAGACATCTATCACATAATATCAAACGCGTTAAGAGATTAATATATCACATAATATTCACATGTTAAAAATATATAGTTTCCAACAAAATTTGTTAAGCAATCATTTTTCAAGTAAACACGGTCGAAGTCCAGACTCACTAATGCATCCTAACAAACTCGATAAGACACACTAATGCAAAATTATGGTTCTCTAATACCAACGCTCGGATACCAACTGAAATGTCCCGTTCTTATTGATTAAAAACGTTCCATATTAATTGATTTCGTTGCGAGGTTTTGACCTCTATATGAGACGTTTTTCAAAGACTGCATTCATTTTAAAACAAACCATAACCTTTATTTCATCAATAAAGGTTTAAAAAGCTTTACGTAGATTATCAAATAATGATAATCTAAAATATCCTGTTTACACACGACCATTACATAATGGTTTACAATACAAATATGTTACAACAAAATAAGTTTCTTGAATGCAGTTTTTACACAATATCATACAAGCAATGACTCCAAATCTCGTCCTAATTTAAGTATGCGACAGCGGAAGCTCTTAATAATCACCTGAGAATAAACATGCTTAAAACGTCAACAAAAATGTTGGTGAGTTATAGGTTTAACCTATATATATCAAATCATAATAATAGACCACAAGATTTCATATTTCAATACACATCCCATACATAGAGATAAAAATCATTCATATGGTGAACACCTGGTAACCGACATTAACAAGATGCATATATAAGAATATCCCCATCATTCCGGGACACCCTTCGGATATGATATAAATTTCGAAGTACTAAAGCATCCGGTACTTTGGATGGGGTTTGTTAGGCCCAATAGATCTATCTTTAGGATTCGCGTCAATTAGGGTGTCTGTTCCCTAATTCTTAGATTACCAGACTTAATAAAAAGGGGCATATTCGATTTCGATAATTCAACCATAGAATGTAGTTTCACGTACTTGTGTCTATTTTGTAAATCATTTATAAAACCTGCATGTATTCTCATCCCAAAAATATTAGATTTTAAAAGTGGGACTATAACTCACTTTCACATATTTTTACTTCGTCGGGAAGTAAGACTTGGCCACTGGTTGATTCACGAACCTATAACAATATATACATATATATCAAAGTATGTTCAAAATATATTTACAACACTTTTAATATATTTTGATGTTTTAAGTTTATTAAGTCAGCTGTCCTCGTTAGTAACCTACAACTAGTTGTCCACAGTTAGATGTACAGAAATAAATCGATAAATATTATCTTGAATCAATCCACGACCCAGTGTATACGTATCTCAGTATTGATCACAACTCAAACTATATATATTTTGGAATCAACCTCAACCCTGTATAGCTAACTCCAACATTCACATATAGAGTGTCTATGGTTGTTCCGAAATATATATAGATGTGTCGACATGATAGGTCGAAACATTGTATACGTATCTATGGTATCTCAAGATTACATAATATACAATAAAAGTTGATTAAGTTATGGTTGGAATAGATTTGTTACCAATTTTCACGTAGCTAAAATGAGAAAAATTATCCAATCTTGTTTTACCCATAACTTCTTCATTTTAAATCCGTTTTGAGTGAATCAAATTGCTATGGTTTCATATTGAACTCTATTTTATGAATCTAAACAGAAAAAGTATAGGTTTATAGTCAGAAAAATAAGTTACAAGTCGTTTTTGTAAAGGTAGTCATTTCAGTCGAAAGAACGACGTCTAGATGACCATTTTAGAAAACATACTTCCACTTTGAGTTTAACCATAATTTTTGGATATAGTTTCATGTTCATAATAAAAATCATTTTCTCAGAATAACAACTTTTAAATCAAAGTTTATCATAGTTTTTAATTAACTAACCCAAAACAGCCCGCGGTGTTACTACGACGGCGTAAATCCGGTTTTACGGTGTTTTTCGTGTCTCCAGGTTTTAAATCATTAAGTTAGCATATCATATAGATATAGAACATGTGTTTAGTTGATTTTAAAAGTCAAGTTAGAAGGATTAACTTTTGTTTGCGAACAAGTTTAGAATTAACTAAACTATGTTCTAGTGATTACAAGTTTAAACCTTCGAATAAGATAGCTTTATATGTATGAATCGAATGATGTTATGAACATCATTACTACCTTAATTTCCTTGGATAAACCTACTGGAAAAGAGAAAAATAGATCTAGCTTCAACGGATCCTTGGATGGCTCGAAGTTCTTGAAGCAGAATCATGACACGAAAACAAGTTCAAGTAAGATCATCACTTGAAATAAGATTGTTATAGTTATAGAAATTGAACCAAAGTTTGAATATGATTATTACCTTGTATTAGAATGATAACCTACTGTAAGAAACAAAGATTTCTTGAGGTTGGATGATCACCTTACAAGATTGGAAGTGAGCTAGAAAACTTGAAAGTATTCTTGATTTTATGTAACTAGAACTTGTAAAATATATGAAGAACACTTAGAACTTGAAGATAGAACTTGAGAGAGATCAATTAGATGAAGAAAATTGAAGAATGAAAGTGTTTGTAGGTGTTTTTGGTCGTTGGTGTATGGATTAGATATAAAGGATATGTAATTTTGTTTTCATGTAAATAAGTCATGAATGATTACTCATATTTTTGTAATTTTATGAGATATTTCATGCTAGTTGCCAAATGATGATTCCCACATGTGTTAGGTGACTCACATGGGCTGCTAAGAGCTGATCATTGGAGTGTATATACTAATAGTATGTACATCTAAAAGCTGTGTATTGTACGAGTACGAATACGGGTGCATACGAGTAGAATTGTTGATGAAACTGAACGAGGATGTAATTGTAAGCATTTTTGTTAAGTAGAAGTATTTTGATAAGTGTCTTGAAGTCTTTCAAAAGTGTATGAATACATATTAAAACACTACATGTATATACATTTTAACTGAGTCGTTAAGTCATCGTTAGTCGTTACATGTAAATGTTGTTTTGAAACCTTTAGGTTAACGATCTTGTTGAATGTTGTTAACCCATTGTTTATTATAACAAATGAGATGTTAAATTGTTATATTATCATGATATTATGATATATAATATATCTCAGTATGATGTATATACAGTTAAATGTCGTTACAACGATAATCGTTACATATATGTCTCGTTTCGAAATCATTAAGTTAGTAGTCTTATTTTTACATATGTATTTCATTGTTAATACACTTAATAATATATTTACTTATCATTTAACATAATTAACCAAGTGTATCAATATCTTAATATGATTCATATGTACCTAGTAAGACGTTGTTATAACGATAATCGTTATATATATCGTTTTTGAGTTTCTTAAATTAATAGTCTCATTTTTATGTATATAACTCATTGTTAAAATACCTAATGAGATACATACTTATAATAAAAACATGTTAACTATATATATAACCATATATATGTCATCGTATAGTTTTTACAAGTTTTAACGTTCGTGAATCACCGGTCAACTTGGGTGGTCAATTGTCTATATGAAACATATTTCAATTAATCAAGTCTTAACAAGTTTGATTGCTTAACATGTTGGAAACATTTAATCATGTAAATATCAATCTCAATTAATATATATAAACATGGAAAAGTTCGGGTCACTACATTCTGGACCATTACTTACGAAAAGAAAACAAAAGCATGAAGCTTCGAAATAGAAAGAGGGTATATATCGCAGCGAATAAGAGAGAACATTAACTGTGAATGACAATGATTATAGAAGATTGGAGCAGGGACTCCGAAATATAAGAGAAAATATAAAACCCGACAACAACACTTAAATTACAAACCGTGTATATCAATACGTATTGCAACGTAAAGACACGGGAGAATTAAAAACATTATAACCCCAAGACAATAGTAGAAGAAGATAAATTCCTCTGGTGGTAAAAAAAAAAAAAGAGAATGAAGGATGCGATAGTCAGGAAAATAACAAGAACCAGAACTGGATTTAACATTTTCACAATCGCTTGGAAGTAAGAATTGAGGAAGATTATAGGACGGTAAAAATAATGAAATGGAAAAGGTTAATTTATAACGAAATATCAGGCATAGCAATCGAGGCAGATGATCGCACTTAATTAAAAAGGATCATAATTTCCTTGATTACTGAAGAATCAAATCTTATATAGATTTCGAAGATTATCTCTAATTTCTTTAAATTCTAGAAATCCACCGTGACTACGTCAAAAGTTAAATCTCTATCTCAAATTTTTTTGTAACAGCTTCACTCGTATGCTTCACATAATCGAATCGATTTATCTATATTAATCGATAATGATAAAACTCTATTTATCAACTCATATTTGTGATGAAAACATTCTAAATGTTAGCCATGACGACCTCGATCAAATTTTGGGATGAAATTTCTTTAACGGGTAGGTACTGTGACAACCCGGAAATTTCCGACCAAATTTAAACTTTATTCTTATATGGTTTCGACATGATAAGCAAAGTCTGTAATGTTGAGTCTCAATAATTTTGAACTATTTTCATATATTCAATTGACCTTCGACTATTCCCGACTATTCACGAACCTTTAATTGTAAATATATATGTGTGTGTGTGTGTATATATATATATATATATATATATATATATATATATATATATATATATTAATTTGAAATATTATATGTTGCTCTTATTAAAAGTAATTATGTAAAATAAAATAAAAATGATATTATGATAATTATTATTTAAAAAAAACATATCTATATATATATAAATAAAGTATATTAAATATATATTTTGTGATTTCGAATCTATTTAGTAAATGACTGTTACACTCAACTGCCATTCGATGGATATTACATGAGTAAAATACGAACTAATATTAATTTTAAAAAATAAACGGTGATCCGAAAATGAGTGATATAAATTATAGGCTTATTAAAAGTATATTTAGGAGCTAATTGTTAATTTTTTTTTTACATTTATCATATTTTACTTGGGGTTGGGAGTAAATAATTAATGTAATTTTTATTTAACAGTTAATGATCGAATTTTATACCATAATGACCAAAATAAATAAATATAGTTAATTTAAAAATATGAGATTTTTTTGAACACTTTTATCCGCCACTAATTTCGTACGATACACAGTCTGTGAAAACTGTCGGCAGGTAAAAATCAAATATAAGAGCTATAAAGTGATTGGTGATTGTACACGTTTTTGTTGTCCTTCATTTAAAATATTTATTACTATTTATATTTTGTATATATATGATTATATTCAACAAAGTTACTGTGCTTGTTTGTCTTTGTAAGTTTATTTCATTACGGAGTAGATGATGATATATAGATAGATAATAGGCATATGAACCTCACACCCACTTAATCCTCTCTTTCTCTTATACTTTAACCTACATCTTCACATGCATATTTAAACACACACCTACATACACGATCACCACACCTGATCACTTCAATATTGATACAATCATCACCTTGTTATTACCTTGTGAACTATTATCTTCACCTATCAAGAACTCAACATCTAAAATCACCACTTTAGTGCAACCACAATCCACCAAGACCACCCCATTAAACTACAAGGATGACGATTACTATGTGTGTCTTCTGTTACCGCCACTTTGACACCCATTTCCATCATTGCCACCAACAACCGAACGAACCTTCACCTTCCTCTACCAACCCCTTGATCACCCTCGAAAAACTACAACACCATCACCAACGTTATTAATCTTGTTCTCTTCCTTTCTTTTCGTTTAGAACCGTGAACCATCACACACTCAAACTATCTTGTTCAACCTACAATTCACTCGATACTCGTTACTACTACTACACTTTGTTCTCAGTTTCCATTCATCATGAATCGCCACCCAAACAACCACCGTAAACCATCACCTATCTCTCTCCTCTCTCTCTTCCTCTCTTGTTAATTCGCTACCCATTTAAAACTATTACCACGTCCTTCATCATTACAACCGCCATCACTTGACACCATTTTGATCACCTAATACCGTCACTCCTCATCCTCTTCTTTCTTCTTCATCTTCGATCAAAATACTAATCTCTCTTTTCTCTCTCCGTTCTCCTTCTATCATGGACGTGATCAACCCAACAGATCCTTCCTGTTTCCGCTACTATTTACCTGTCCTTTGATTCTGTTTCAACCATCATTATCTTCACCATTCAATTAATAATCTGCAAACGATATGCGAATACTGTGGAAATTATTGTTTCGGATTAAAACCCACAAACCATCAACGAATATCCTTGCGCTGCTGCTATTCTTTTATATTCTACATATGTTTCTATTAAAAGACGATGAGTGAGACAATAATGATGATTATTGGAATATTTTAAAAATCATTTTAATCATTGTCACTAGTGGGCTCGTGGTTAAACAAAGGAGACAGCCTCTTTTTTTTTTTTTTATATTGGTGGTGTGGGACAAACATACACTTGATGAATTTCTACCTTTATTAAAATCCTACAGCTATATATTACGAATACATAATATAGTTTACAAAGTTTACAACTTTCACAAATGATGGTGATTATTTTCATACATCATGGCTGGAATTGCGATGATACTGTTAGGATGCACGATATAAGATCTACGACGAATGATGTATAATATGATATTAGATATAATATATGTGCTTATGCATGATGATACATGTAATCGTGTAAGGTGATGAGATGTAGAATGATGTATTATGATGAAGATGAGCGATTATGATAAATGATGATGAAGCCGAGATGATAAGTTGATAATGGCGTATGATTTAATGGTGGAGATGATGAGATGAAATAATTAAGATGATAATTTTGAAGTTTATAAATAGTTCTGGGTTTTAACTTTGAAGAAGAAGGAAAAGGAGACAGAGAAATGGGATATATAGAATTAAATTGGAAGTTAAAACAGAAATGTATAGACAGAAGGATGGTTAAGGATTTTTGTGTTAACCAAGAGGTCACGGGTTCGAGCCAAGGCAAGGGCATTTATTTTTGGAACTTATTATTGTGAGGTAGTCATTATTATTATTATTATTATTATTATTATTATTATTATTATTATTATTATTATTATTATTATTATTATTATTATTATTATTATTATTATTACCATCATCATTATTATATAAGTATTATTATCATTATTACTACAAATGAAGTGACAAGTGTTATTACCCAAAATTATTATTTTCAACATCATTATTAAATCTGATTTTTATTTATCATTATTTTGGTATTATCATTAATTTAACAAGTAAATAATATTTATATAAAAATATATTGAATACACAAAACTTAAATACATTATTAGTTTTATTTAGTATATATATATATATATATATATATATATA